>NC_050481.2:4125228-4728980 GCF_012460135.2 Molothrus ater | reverse complement strand
AAAAATACAAGCAAACATGGAAAAAATGCATGTTATCCAACCTGCAATCCTAAAATCCTAGATACTGAGGGAAGTGTTTTCCCCACACCAAGCAAAAATACATGTGTAGAAATACTAGACCTATGCTATTTATATTGTTGAGCTTGCCAAGACAGTCAGGATGCAAGTTTTCAAGCCAATGAACCTGTGTGTGTGTGCTTGCACAGCCTTTCTGCATCAGGGACATGCTTCCTGTTTCCTTCTCAGTGTTCCTCCTAAAATTAGTTTCTTTATGACAGTTGACACAATTGGGCACTTCTAGATAAAATACTGTGAGTGAAGGGGAAAAAATGTTCCTGATCTAAGTCTTCCTGTGAGTCTGAGTGATGCTGGTGGTGATTAGTTAGTGCCACTTGTTTTAATTGGTGGTGTTCAAGCTGTAAAACCAAGGATGTGCTTAACCATCGATGACCAAACCGTCTCCTCAAAGGCTTGGCTTGTACCTGGCTCGAGCAAGATGAGGTAATCCTGGACATGTGTTTCTCTTCTTACACTTTGTTGCCAGCCTTTGCATTTTAATGGACAGCCACAGTTAGTTTTATGGTCACCTTTGTCTACCAAAGTTTCATGCTCACTCTTCCCTCCCCGCTGTCCCAGAGATGCAGTGGCCCTGCAGGGGTGATGACCTTGGCAAAGGCAGAAAGTCAGGCTGCCTGTCACTGCCACCTTAGCAATGTGCCACCCTGGCACATTTTAGAAAAACAAATCACATCATAGCAGCCTGGGGGATGAGGGGTTTGTGGCTGCTGCTCCTTCACACACCCTTCAAATGGCTCTGCATCCCCCTGACAGGAGATCCCCCAGTCCTGTGCAGCAGGGCCACTTTGAGATCCCAAGGGACTTGGGAGTCCCACCTGGATCTGTCATCTCAGAGATCACTTTGTTTAAAACCCTACATGTTTGTGCACTTCAGTGCTCTGTTTTAAAATCTCCCCTGTTAAAAAAGTGCAGAAAAAATAGTGAAATGGACTGAATCAAAGAGCAGAAGCCCCAGGGATCTTTAGGTGGGATCCAGCTGTGCTTTGCTGTGCTGCTGCAGGAGCAGCAGAGGGAGCACAAGCTAACACATCATTCCTTTACCAAGAGCTGTACTGTCATCACTGAGGGCATTTTGCTCGATGGATGAAGATCAAGAATGAAAAAAAAAACCCCAGACTAGTGAATTTGCCATAGGATAGGAGGATAATATTCCCTGTATTAAATGTGGAGGGATAGCAAATGGAAATGTATCCTATTACAGCTTCTGTTTTAGATTTTATGCTCTCTGTGAAGCTCCAGGTTGCATGATGTCACTGCAGCTTCATGCCAGGCTGCACCTGGGGGGAGATTGATGCTGTGTGGTTTTGGAGGGCTCTGGTGCCATCCTGCCTCGTGGTGGTGTTCTCCTGATAGACCTGAAGCAGCAGATGAATAATTTTAGGTATTGAAAAGGAAAATGATGATGCCAAACAACTGTCTGAGTTGTCTTTGGTGGGTGAGATCAGAGCCATGAGCTGGTCAGGTTCTTTCAGCACACTGGAGCCTGGCCTGGCCTCCAGGCAGGATTTAAAGCAGAAAGATTTTCATTGAGTTTACAGTCATGCACAAAAATTAAATATCTTTTCCTTCAGGTCCGTTGTGTCCTTTCAAACCTGGGCAGTGTGAGCTCTCTTTGTCCATGCGGTCCTTGCCATCCTGCCAGGGCTTTCAGAGTGGGTTGTCATCAGCAATGTCACCAACTCTTATTTGTCACTGTTGCCTTAACTCTTAGGCTTGCAATTTCGTCAGTTGTTTTCCCCATAATCAAAACTTTGGACAGCTTTGAGTTTCCTCCTGCCAGTTCCCAAAGCAAAGTCCCAAATAAGGTCAAAGAGGAGAGATATATTATCCTTTTTCCCCCTCTGGGAGTTTTAATAAACCAAATGCAAGCTTTAGTTTTTTCCTTTTGATTAGGAATTGCCAATAGCAAATCTTTACTGTGCTGAATTATTCAGCAGAAGTAAAGGTTACTGAAAAGTGCTCAGATAGATGGCTGGAGACACAGAGCAGTAACTTCAAAAAGCCCTGGCAGTGCTGGGGGCAGGAGCCATTTTTGGTCTCAGAGTTGCCTTTGTGCAGATAAAATAAAAGCAGTGGTGTGCTTGGACAAACTCACCCTTTGCACCTTGCTGTTTTATTCAGCAGTCTGCTTTGTTTCTGAGGCCACTGCTGAGTGTACAGTGCAGATAGGCACGGGCTGCTAGGAGTGCACAGGTTATCTGAGCAGCTCAGGCAGCAAGGGCATTGTTTTCCAGGAGCACTTGTCCAGCATGGATTGCACAATGCTCAGAAGTTGGATGCAGACAGTGGCCTTTATAGTATTCATTCCCTGTGAAGTTAATTACCAGCTCCATAGATTTTTTAATGTGTGATTTCTGTGCTACCTGCTTTTAAGTATCTTCTGGAAGCAGCTGTTTGTTCTCCTAAGTGTTGAGTTTTGGATTTTGGAGGAGCTTCCCTGGTGTATCTCATTCATAGCTCTCCCATGAATCTCCACAAGGACCAAGTGGGCTCTGAGCACGTCAGCTGCTCCTCCTGAATTTATCTGTGGTTTTCTGTGGTCTGCTGCTGCCCAGGAGCCCATCTCCCATGGCCATGAGGAGGGGATCAGGCAAGGAGTAGCATCAGGCAGAAAGGCCAGAGAGACCACCTTGACATCCAGCCTATCCCTGGCTTTCACAGGCTACAGGGCTCCTCTGCTTATTAAAATGTGTCCCTGGGATATCTACTCTTCTCTAACTAGCCATTTACCTCCAGCACAAGTAGGAAAACCCTGCCTAGTTTTATTCATGCCAATTGTTTTCCTTATGGGCAGTCTCATAATAGGTTAGAACAAGGTGAGATCCAGGTACAGACTCGTTTGTGTGAAGAATCTGCTTATAAACACATGGAAATCTAGTGCAAGACCTCTGGCATTGAGTACCTGCTGCAAAACATGGTGACCTGTTATAGTCTGTGTTTTTACATGACTCCCTTTCATTTAGCAGAAGCAGGAAACTAAAGACCTGAAGCCACAAATTGACATCACCGTGGCCTTTGCTGTTGCCAGCCACTGGCAGAAAGGTGACTTTATTCAGTGTTGGTACTTTACCCATAATACTCTTAAACACAGTAGTTTGAAGGAAAACCTCCAGATGCTGATATTGGAGAGGTAGATTTTATTTTTCTCCTTTAAAAATGATGTTGGTTGTATGAATCTGATTTGTCATGACTTGGTTTAGCTTTGGCCAGCTGTTTTTTATTGAAAAGCTGATCTTGTTTCACCAGCAGGAGAGCTCAGAAGTGAGAGAAGTAGGACCCAAAGAGCAGAGTTCTAGCATCATCTATAAGCTTCCAGCACTGGCTGGTTTTTCTTTTAACCTTTCCTGTTTGTTTAATGTAGAAGCTGAAGATTAATCTGTGGCATTTTTGTGTGAGTGAGCTGTGAAGGTGGTTCTCTTCCTAAGTGCTTCTGTCTTACCAATATCCTGTGTGGGGAGAGAAAAATGGACATTTGCAACAGAAAACCACTGTAATTTGTGACTTAAGTTACTTTTTGAGGTAGCACAAAAAGCATTATATGAGCATACCCACCTGTGCAGATGTTAAAGAAAACTCTGAGCTTTGGGACTGGATTTCCACAGCCGTTTTTGCAATTGAAAGACCACTCTGTAAATAACGAGGCAACCACAATTGGCTTTGTCACTTCTCATTTCTTTTCCTTTTTCTGCCCTGAGGAGCAGGGTTTGGCTTTGGGGTTCTGCTCAAGGGCAGTGTTTGGCAGTGTCCCTCCTGGTGCTGCTCACTGCTGGTAGCTCGGCCTCTCTGCCCAAGTTGGATGCAGGGCCCCTATTGCCAGAAACAGCAAGGAACTGAACAGTTGTACACCTGGCAGATCCATTTGTTCAATTCCTTAGATCCAGGGAGAGTTTACTTTACCCTAATCCAGTGTTCAGTTAGTAAATGCTGCTGAGGCATTGATCCTGTTTCCAAAATCCTTTTGCTGGGTCTTGAGGGAAATCAAGATGAGAGTAGGACTACTTGATCGATCAGAGCAGCACTTGAAACGGCACATGCTGTGTCATTTTAAAGAAAAAAAAAGTGATCTAAGAAGCTGGAAACCCCTTTAGTCTCCAGAAGAGCTGGAAGGAGGTGGTTCTCTGCACAATTGATGGAGCTGCACAGTAGAGCTCCCTGCCAAAAAGCATTGTGTGTGCTGCAAGTCAAGATGGGTTCAAGGGAACCTTGGACAATGTATAGAAACCACATCCTGCTCAAGAAATCCTTGACCTGAAAATGGTTGGGAGCTGGGAAGTGTGGGGGGATTTATTCTTATATATGTCCCAGTGGGTTTTTTTATTTCCATGGTTTTACACTTGCCTTTTCACTCAGAATTACAGAATCACCAAATCATTTCAGTTGAAAGAGACCTCTGAGATCACAGAGTCCAACCATTAACCCACCCCTGCCATGTCCAAACAAACCCAAACCCCAGCAGTATGATACATTTTTCTTAAAAAAAACTTTTCTATGTGTGCTTTTCATAAATTCTTTCACAAAATGATAGGGAATGCAAAAAAATCGTTTCTATAAAAAGTAGAATGAATGTATGGAATTGAAGGTGGGCTCTTCTTACTGCACTGATGAAGGCCTGAGCAGGGGAACTTTGGGTCTGACTAAGTATGAGCATTCTCATGCTGCTGCATAGCAGTAAAAGCAATGAGGGAATGGCTCCTGGAGCTCCATCTCTTTATTGGACAGCAAAATAAATGTTATTTTGGGCTTGGAGCATCAAGGGAGGGATTGCTTAGTCAGTTGGACAACTTTTTAATGGCAAAGCTACTGATGCTTTGTAAAGATATGTCCAGGGAGTTTATAAAACAGTTCTTAGTATATATATTTCTCAGAGTGCTTACAGAAGTGCCTGTCTGGGATACCACAGGTACAGTTGATCCTCTCTTTGGGCATGGGGATGAACCAGCCAGCTGATTTCCAGATTTTTCCAGTCTTATTTCTTTTGTGTTTGTAATGCAGGACAGAAGGCCTTGGCATTGCTTTGAGGACTGCTAATCCTAGCAGGGTTGAATAACTCAGATGTACTCAAAGTTTAGGCCAAGCCATGGTATCGTACAATTAATAAATTGCAATTCAAGCTGCAGTGCCCTAAAATAGGAACAAATGTATTCTAAGCTGGAAAATCAATTAAGGTGTTTACAAATGAATTGCAGTCAATTGCAGGAGGTTTTTTTGTAGAGGGTTACCTTTCTCCCTGTTAATAACTGTGAGTCCTATGAACTTTCTAGGTGGGTTTAAAACAAATAAAGACAAGATGTTTTTTTCCCCTCTTTTCCAGTAGATTGAAAAAGAAGGAATGGCTTGTTTCCAGCCACTTGTGCTTCTCTAGCAAATGCTTACCTGGGTTACTCTGTTAAGGCCCATGCAGCCCAGGGCACTGCATTGTTCTGGCAAGAGCAGGGCCTGCCAAAAACAATACTGAGCTGAGGTTTCAGGTTCATTCCTTATCCACTGCTGCTTTCTCGATGTGCATCCCTTTTTCAGTCAGGAGGATGTGTTTCACAGGCTCAGGAAGGGCAATGTTTTTCTGACCCCTGGGTTCTTTCTGAATTTTTTTTTTTTGGCCATAATGAAAGCTTAGCAAAAATATTTCTTTTGATTTGAGTTCAGGGTTCTTCAGCTGCTGCATCTGTGCATGGGTACAAGAGGTTGGCTTTTACAGCATTGTGGGAGGCACAACAGAAATTCATCATTTCAAAAACCTGGGCAGAACCTGGTTAGCTGACTGCCTTTCTCAGAGCATCTTCTTTAGTGTAAAAGACACCAAGGGTTGTTAAAATATAAAATATTCATGTACCACTGTAACACTTGGGCAGGAGAATACATCACCCAAAGAAGTCAAAGTGGGGTTAAATAAATAAATAATGCACATTCAGAAGCTGTTGTTGTTAAGTAAAGGCTGAGAAAGCCATAGGTTTTATTTAGGTAGCATGAAGTTTCTTATCAAATCTGTGATGTCTAAGGGTGGGAGAGCTTTCATCTTTTGCTGTCTTTTTGGTATAAGAATATTAGACCAGTGTGTAGATCATAGTGTCAATATTGCTTTTAAAACACATATTTTGAAAATACCTTCAGGTATGTATGCATTTATTAGGGAAAGATGGCAAATAGATTTAAACCCCATGAAGAAAAAACCCCAACCAAACCTGAGATAATACTATTGTTAATATCAGGTTATTGTTCTTAACATTTAAAAAGTTATTATTTTAAATTTTATTTTGGTGTGTTTCTTTGATTAGAAGTTCAAGAAGCTGTCTTCCATCACATTCTGTCACCTAAATAGGGTTAAGAATTTCAGTCTTGGGTAATGGTTTGTATTTTTGTGAATGTTTTGTCACATGATGTAACTGAAGCTTGAAATCCTAATGTCCTTTACAGGTGGCATGCCAAAATAGATGATTAATGTTCTCTGAATTTTACAGATGATAATATGTCTACCAGAGACAGATTTCATCAAGAGAGTGAAAGGGGTAATTAGAGTGAAGGACAGCCTTGCAGAAAGGGGAGACATTTGTTATTAAGAGTGCTATAAAAATATTTCCTTCTGTAAACACAGCTGCTGTATGAAATGTTATTTTAAAATATATTGTGAGTGTCACATAAATGTCTAATTGACAGCTGAGATGTTGCAGATTGTAATCTGTGCATGTGGGTCAGGAGAAGAAAGTGATAATTCACTGATGGGCCTCTTTTGACACAGTAGTCACAAATCCAAACTTTGTGTGCTTCATGCCTGCAGATTTACATAATATTTAGCTTTTCTGATGGGATTTAAGTTGTCCAGGATGTGCCTCCTGCCTGCAGTGCTGGTTTGAGCTCGATCAAGAGCCTGGTTAAACCCTTGTGCAGGGCAGCAGAGCAGTGCTTCCCTGCATTTTTCCTTCCAAGCCTGGCACAGCTGCCTTCAGTTGGCCATGTGTAGATGGCAGCATTTACCTACCTTGCTTTTCTCTTCAGAGCCTTCAGGTGATGGGCACGAGCAGCTCTCAGGGCTGTAAAAAGCAGGCTTGCAGAGAAAAACAAGTTGGCTGTTTGGGCTGGAAAAAGGCAGTGCTGGGTGTTGGTGGGTCCTGGTGACAAGCACTGCTCTTGGGCTCTGGGCCATCAGACTGGAAATGAGGACTTTTCCTTTCCCAGAAACAGCATTCCTATTTGTTGGGGTCCCACCTGAATCTCACTGTTTTTCACAGTGAAAAAATCTGTGTGAGAGCCCTCCAAACTGTTTTTGCCTGTTTGAGACTTGCCCTTTTTTATTAAATGGCTGCTTCCTCATTATTCGAGTTTAACTTGAATAAAAACGTGAGGAATACATAAATTCTTACAGGTGTCTCTTAGATGTAGACTTTTGTCTTATTTATTTAAAATCTTTTAAATAGTTTTAAATAGTTTTGTGCATAAGGATTAGATTTCCCCCCCCCCAAAAAAAAACCTTTCTTGCTATGAAGTCCAGCTTTTCAACAATTTAGATACAGTTTTTGGAAAGTAAACACTGCATGGCACAGAATTTGAATGCAGCACAAGGCAGCCTTTTTCATTTTGCAGCACTAATGCAAAATTAAGGAGAATTTTCAATTTTTATTGCTCTTTTCTGTTGACCTAGTCTACCCTCCCACCCTGAAGGTGCTTCTCATCTGTTGAACTGTTATTATTATTATTCCTCCCATCACGTTGCACTCAGCAATCCATTGCAGGCAGCTCACAGGCTGCAGCCCTTGTGTTTCAAAGCAGGTGAGTTCCTGGGATGTGTCTAATGCTGTGAGAAACACTTCAAACTTGTGACTTCATGGGAAACTTATTGAAAATTACCAGATCTTTCCTTCTGCCAGCATCCCATAATCATAAGCCATCAGAAATAGCATCCCAGTGCTGCACAGATCCACTTGATCCCTGTAAACCTAGTGGCCAGTTAGTTTGTGGAGCTGCCTTGATGATTTCCACCTTGTGGAACAGCAGATGATTTAATTTTACACAAGTTCAAACTTTTGCTGTATTGCTAATGCACACACCTGGGGGAACATCTTTTAACTTTCAGATTCCAAACCAAATGAAATGATTGCCATGTTGGCCTGAGAGGAAGAAGCTGAATCCATGTATTTGCTATCTTGCTGATTCTGTGTTGCTTCTTTGAGTTAAAGAAAGATTGCAGGAACAGGAACCAATGCAAACTCTGTTGCTTCTTGATAAATACAGTAATTTATTTTTTTTCAGACTGTGGCTGTAGGAACACATTTTACTGCAGTGGGCTCAGCCTGCTGGACAACACTTTGGTCAAATGATGAGGGAAAGGTTCAGTACTTGCTAGCAGGGATCACAATTCATCATTCTACCTTCTGTAAGCTCAGATTTAGAATGTACTGCACAGACTGCCTCTGCCCCAAGGAGTTTTCAGTACAAATAAAATCAGAGCAGAGTGCACTGAGGAAAGCAGAAAGGAAATACCTAAGATTGGGGAAAAAAAAAAAGAAAAATCTTCAACTTACTATTGTTGACTCATATTTCTGGCTATTATATTAAATATAAAATGATATGAGAGCAAAAACAATACCTGGAAACTCCACGGTGTCCAAGAGTAGGAGAAACCTCTCTGTACAGGGTTTTAGTATTATAAGGTTTTTATAAGAGTCCATGACTTTGCAAGTTCTGTTGCCATAAGGATTGGCAGTGAAGCATAGTAAAGCAATAAAAGGGCAAGGCAGGGAGCCAAATACTTCTGTTTGTAATTGTGGTGGTGATGTGCAGAGCAGCAGGAAGAGCAAATCAAATGCAGATGGTTTCTGTATGAAGGCCTGGCTTTTGTTGGTGGTGGTGGTGATGGTGATACTCCCCTATACCTGAAAAAAGGCTTGCACTGGGCATCCTTTAAAAGGGATTTCAGGGAAGTGTCCTGCACACCATGGACGGTGCTGAGCTGCAGTCTGAAGCTGCACTTGGGTTATCCTGCTCTCTCACTGAGGTCTCTGCCAGCTCTTACCCAACACTGGCAGTCACTGTTCACCTAAACTGCTTCCTAAACTGCTTCCTAAACTGCTGTGGTATCAACAGAGAGAAGGTTGGGAGGAATCCACTCATTTTCCAGCACAGAGGCAGGAGCTCACGTGCCTTCAGTGTTCCTGACAGTGACTTCTCCTGCTTCTTCCTAGACTCTCCTTCCTCCCAGTGCTGCAGCATTTCCTCCTAGGTGCTAACCTAAGTTGGTTTTTTACTGTGAAAGTCCTTTGGATTTTAGACAGCTTATTACCTTTCTTTTTGATGCTTTAGAGCTGTTTTAGTACAATTTCTCCCCATCTTCATTTTTGAGACTGAATCTCCTCTCTCTCAGTATCAGTTTGTGGGTCATGTTCAATGACTGTAGTCATCATTGCTCCTCTTTTCTGGGTGTTTTCCCTTGATTCCAGGTAGGCAGAGAGTTTGTGGTAATTGGGGTGGGGCTGTGGCCAAGCCTCATCCCCAATGGGCTACAGGGGTTAAGAGGAATTAGACAGGATCTGCAGTTTGTGTGTTTAACCCTTCAGTGCGTGGCTTCCTTGAAGGGAGTTGTGACCCTATGTGTATAATTTATAGGGATTTATGGATCATCTGTGCCATTTGAGAGGGGGTAACACTTTGGGAGCTGAACTCCTCACCATCTTTCATGTCCTTTAAAAAGGTTCAGAGCTCCTAAGGAAGGGAGCAGAAGGGTGTACCTGAGGAAGGTGTATAAACTTGAACTGAAAGATTTAGTGGTGAATTGATTTGAAAATGGCAATACATGGAGAGGCAGATCAGTGGTCCTGTTAGTGCTTTTCACCTGGGAATGTTCATGTCCTCTCAGAAGAGGGGCATTGTCTTCATTTGCAGACAGGGTGAAATGGGACTCTGGGTTTTCTTTTTGTAGCTTCATCTTGTGAGTGCTTCATGGTTGCTGTAGGCACAGAGTTTGTGGTAATTGGGGTGGGACTGTGGACAAACCTCATCCCCAATGGGCTGCAGGTGTGAGCAGCATTGAAGGTAAGGAGTGCCCAGGGGCACTGACCAAGCACCAAAGGGAGCAGAGGGCACACAGGTGCAGGGCATCAGCAGGAGGGGATCAAAGGCTGGCCTGAAGGACAAGAAGGGCAGATGCCTGCAGCTTTCTTCTGTGTCAGTTGTACTTCCACCATCAATTCCCCACAGCTGCTGGATTCCTGCACTGGCACCTGATCCAGGGTTTGTAGCCAAGGTGAGCCTGTGAGCAGCAGCACAGAAGGCTTTTTCCCCATGCCATACGTGTGGCTGGCCTAGCCTACATCTGGGGCACATCACTGGCCTGAGTTCAGATGGGAAGACCCCTTGTTATAGAGGGATGTGACATCTGTGGCTCTTCCCCTGTGGCAAGTGCTTGTTGCTGCCTGGCTGCAGGAAATTAGGTCTGCTGTACACAGTTGGCTGGGTTTTATCTCCTGCTGGTCTCCTAGGTGCCTGTGAACCCTTTCCTTGGCTGTCTGGGGGGTGTTTCTCTCCTTTTGTGTTCCTCTAGGAAGAAAAGCATGCACAAAACCTTTTGCTGGGATGAGCAGGTAATCCTTCCTCCTTACCTCCCTCACTTCTCCTTGAGGAGCAATCCTGATGTGGAGCACAACTCTGGGAGGTACCTGCCCTCCAGAAGGGGCCTGTTAAACAGCTCCTATCTCCCCTGTCAGGAGAGTGGGTTGGAAGGTTGCTTGTGAAACATCAGAATATATTCACTGTGCCTCACCCACTGTATTTTTGGGGGTATTTTGGGGTATTTTTGGGGTCCCCCGACGAAGGGAGGAAATGATGAATCTGACTCCATGTTCTTAGAAGGCTCATTTATTATTTTATTATATTATATTCAAGAATGCTATACTAAAACTATACTAAAGAATAGAGAAAGGATACTTACAGAAGGCTTAACAAGACACTGATGAAAAACTCGTGACTGTTGCCTCAGAGTCCTGACACAGCCTGACTGTGATTTGGCCATTAAATCAAAACAATTCACATGTTGGATAAACAATCCCCAACCACGTTCCAGAGCAGCAAAACACAGGAAATGCAAATGAGATAATTATTGGGTTTTTTTTTGTTTTTTTTTTTTTGTTTTTTTCTGGGGCTTCTCAGCTTCCCAGGGGAAGAATCTTGGGCCAAGAGGATTTTTCAGAAAATATGGCAGTGACAACTCACAGTGCTGCCTGCCTGCTCAGGAAGGATATGGAAGCATGCACACAAGAGCAATAAAAGCTCTGAGAAGACTGCAGGTGGAGAATAGGGCTGGTGAGGGAAGCCTGGGGGAGTTAATTTTTCAGTGGTTAGAAGACAGACTCCCTAGTTTTTCTACTTAGATACCGAGAGAGAGACAGATACTAACAGCAGGGGAATCAAAGTAGCAAGGTTAAGGAAAAGAAATAAGGTTTTGGAAAACTGTGCTTTGTGGCACCACCACTGCCCCAGTAATGAGTACAGGAGGGGATGAACTGTGGGTGATGTTGGGAATGATAGCTCAGGTGACCTGTTCTTCTCCTCTCCCTAAGGAAGTGTCAGACCTTTCCAGTCCCACAGCACCACTAGGTGAATACTCTGCCAAGGAAACTAATCTCAGGCTCTTCATAAATTATTCATATTCAGTTCATACTTTCATGTGAATGCACCCATAATCATGGTAACTCAACCCATTTTTAGCTGTTTGTGCAGCTACAGACAATGGAGGAGACCAAACAAGGGGTCTTGTTGGAAATTGCACCCAAATGTGTGTGTCACTGCTGCTTCAGCAGGACAGTAAAGCACAGATAGACCAAATTGCTCATCTACAAAAATATTTGGACTGCTTCCACTTGGTTCTCATGCATTTGGCAGGACTGAGAATGAAAGTGAGATAAAAACCTTGTTTGCCAGGACTGGAATAATCCCAGTGGACACTTGGAGAGGGAGCAGCCATTCCCAGAGGGTGCAGCTCTGCACAGTGCTAGAAACAGAAAATGAAGAGGTGGTCTCTATTAAATATTGAATTCTCTTTTGCCTTGTATTTGAAGTCATCTTTCTGAGACTTTTTGTAGGCTTTGAGGATATTCAGTGGCTTTGTATGTCCCATTTTGAATTCCCTCTGAACTAAGTATTAGTGTGACACCTTCAGAAACCTTCTTCCTAAAATATCAGGGAGGGTTGATGCTGACAGCACTCTTTTAAAATGTAGTGCTTTCTTGTCCTGATAATTTTCTTTTGAGGAGATTTCTACTAAAATACATTTAACAGAACATTTTTATTAAAGTCTTTGTTTGTGAAACACAATTGCCAGACAATGAATTCTTATGATGAAGCTTCTCCCATGGAGATTATTCCTTTTGCTAATTCCTGGAAGGCAGCTCTTAAGTTACACACAAACCTTTTTGTATTTGAAACCATAAAACCCTACACACAGAGTTTTAAAGTTGAGCTTTTGTCCATGAGTGGATCATTAGCTTAGTCACATCAGTGTGTTCATATGCACTATGTGAATCTAATTTTTTGGGTTTTGTTGGGTTTTTTTTTGTTTGTTTTGTTTTGGGTTTTTTTTTTTTTTTTTGCTTGGCTTGAAGTTGTGAGATGCTATCTGGTCATGGGTTTCAGGTTATTGTTGACAGTGCTGAGCAGCTGTACACAAGCAGATGCAAAGGCTTAAGAGCAGATGCCGTAATTACAGAATTACAGATGTACTCATTAATTCTTGTTTCTAAATTTACCTCTTTTTTTTTTTCCTCCCTCTTTTTAAACTGCACTCTGTAAGTGCCAAGTGTGTTTTCCAAAAGTGTCTAGGGAGGATGGCTCACTCTAAAGCACAGCCCTGCACACAGTGAAATTTAAAGCTGTATCTGGTAGTAAATGCAGTAATAACCTGATTTTTTTTCTCCTGTGCGTCATCTCTGTGTAAATTATCTAGGTTACTGGAGCATTTGGCACTCAGCAAGCATTACCTGGCCCTGTGCCAAATGAGACACACACAACTTTCGTTGCTGTGGTGCCTGAGTTGTACAAATAAGCTGCTTTTTAGGCCCACAGGAAGAAAAACACATCAACTGAAATGGTTAGGCACCTTTCCTTGATCACATTGGAGAGAAAGAAGATGGTATCTTAGCCATTGTGCAGAGTTACACAACTCAAAGGGGCGTGTGGTCAGAGTAACATAAATCTTTTCATTTGGCATTATTCTGTTGCATGGTTGCTGTTTTCTGTTTTGTAGCAGATGACTCACATAATGGACCCCTTTCTGGCATGGTTACTGAAGTCAGTAGGATTTACAGCAGCAGGATTTTTGATGTAAGTTAATTATGATTTCAATACCAGGAAATAAGCTCAAGTTCAGAAGAATTTAAAAAAAAAATAAAATTAAAGTGCTGCTCTGTTTCCATGCAGTCTGGTGCTATCATTTGTCAAACTGATTATCAAATATGTGGTGTTAATTGAGTTAGTCTTAATAAGATGCATACATGAATGTACCCAAAAACCAGAGGAGTTGAGCTGTCCTTGTACATAAATTAGAAAATTTGATGAGCTGCAATGATATAAATGTGGTACAGGAAGCTTGATTAGAAAGTACTGGTGAGCTGAATGCCATGTAGTATAAAAATTAGTGCAGAATTTGATGTTCTTTGTTGTTTTGTGATGATTTTATTAGTTCAGCAATGTATTTATAATGTTGTAGCTGTATATTAAATTAAAGAGCCACAAATACTAATGATCATGATTTGCAGCACACTGTCTAAACCTGCAAACTGCAAAGTTAATAAAAAAACCAACATATGCTAAGCACAAAAAATAAAAGTTTTATGTTCATTGTGGGTGTGCTGAAAAGCAGTGAAAAAATATGATTTTGAAGCTACTTGAATATTTTTAATGACCTTCTGTGCAAAGAAAATAGAGACAGTGTGCTTTGTAAGTTGCTTTTTAATGCTGGTCTGATGTCTGTGGCACTTTACAAGCGGCTGCTAGAAAATAATTTTGTCTAACATAAATGGAAGAAGGATGTCTTCATAACTGTCAAACTACTTTAGGACAGTAGAAAACTGTCTTGAAGGTCCTGTTTGCATTTCTGCTGCTTATTAGGCACACGTTCATCAGCCTGAAAAAGAAGGAATGGCTTGAGGCAGCAGGCAGGGATTTACCATAGGTGCCAACAGGTGCTCGTGTCTCCTGGGAATGGCAATGTCCAGGAGACCTCAAGACCCCAAAACACTGAAGGGGAATGTCAGAGCATTTGGGCCCCTCTGGCACATTCAGAGTCTCCTCTGCTTGGTTTTTGTCCCTCCAAGCTGTGCTGTTGGTCTGGGCTTACAAAGTCCTATTGGGAGGCTTATTCTGCTTTGTGAGGTTTTTCTTTGTGAGAGTATTTTGGGTTTTTTTTTTTGTTTTTTTTTTTTTTTTGGCTTTTGCTTGTTTTTCTCTAAGGGTTAAGATGGGAGAAGCTGTAGGGCTGACACAGGGTATAATTATCAAAGGCCTCAATTGTGTTGCTCTCTGAAGTTGATCGATTGTGGGGGAAGTGAAAGGGGGTTTTGCTCAGCCTGGGGTGGGTCAGGGCCAGTCTGCAGGGAGAGCTTTGTGGGCAGGATGGATCTGGGGAGGAGAGGTGGCTCTGAAGCTCAGACATTGTCACAACAGGGCCGTTTGGAGCTGCTCTGCCATCCAAGCTTCACTTGGATATCAAACCCACAGGAATAAAAGGTTTCCCCTGTGCTTTGGTACACCAGGATGGCAGAGCTGGACATAAAGTGAGTCCCAGAATGGTTTGGGTTGGAAGGGACCATGAAGATCATGGGCAGGGACACCTTCCACTGTGCCAGGCTGCCCCAAGCCCAGTCCAGCCTGGCCTTGGGCACTTCCAGGGATGGAGCATCCACAGCTTCTCTGGGCAGCCTGTGCCAGGGCCCCACCACCCTCACAGCAGAGTTTTCTTTTCTTTTTTCTATAGCATTTATTAATGCAAGGCAGACTGTAGGTTCTGGCAGTCTAGACAGAACCATAATGTTTCTTCTGGCTTTTCTCATTAATTTTGACAGATTTGAGGGGTTTGCATTGCTGCTCAAAGAGAGATTTCAATTAACCCTTCTAACTTGCTTGTTTTGTAGGCTAGTTTTAATTCACTCAGCAGTGTTTGCCAAGTACCTCAGTCCATGCAAAGAAAGACATTAACCTTGCTGGAGTCTCTTGGGATTTGTTTTAGGGTAACTGAGAACAAAATGTGATTCCAGCCATCAGTTAGCATTATTACAAATATTTCCCTTTCATTTCTTTTTACTGTTGTTGTTTTAACCTGAATTACTGTACTCATAGCCTGTAACTTTCTCCCTGAAGCATATTGCAAATATTGCATTTTGCATATCATCTCATGGCAGGGAATTGCCTGCTTGTAGGGCATCTGCGACTGACTGGGCTTCAAGAAGTTGTTTGGTGATGCCTGTGTAAGAAATATGTTTGGGAAAATGCACAATTAATAGTTATCAGAAGATGTGTTAAATACACCAGTAATTCATTCTTTTGAACAAAATTCATCATTTTGAGACTAAATATGACATGTCAGCAAATGGCACACAACTGGGAGTGTGTCAGTGATTCATAAAGCATGAAGGAAAGGTAAATAACACCTCCTGCTTTTCTGTACTATAGTTTGGTCATTGGAAAGACTGAAGGAGTGACTTCAGTTTACACTTCAGTTTTTGGGGGCTGAGATTTCCTGCAAGAGGTTTCGTACCTCCCTTTGTTCTCGGTGATACCCACGGTATTTTATTATTACAAAGATGCCTTTCATCATGTTGGAGAAAGTCTGCTGGAAGTTTGTAGAAGGCAGCTGTTGATAAATGCAGAAATTGCCATTATTCATTTCTCACAAATGCTGACATTTCAAGCAGCATGTTTCTAGATAGGTGTGGGTATTTTCAGCTTTAGAATGCTTTTAAACAGAACGTCTGCATCCCTGCTTCCTGTGCCATTACTTGTAAGAGAAACAAATCCCATGTAAAGCACACCATGATGTCTTTGGGGCATGATGCTGTCCCTGTTTCCCTATCACCAGCTGTTCATGATGAAATTATGTTGGTAATTACGTTGTTGTCTCTGTTAACATGAAGAGCTAGCGGAGGCATTTGAGTTGTTGCCATTTTTTAAATTATTCAGAAGTCTTTGCCTGCCTTATTTTCCTTCATTCAACTGCTTGATGACTTTCTCAAAAACCTTTGATTTATTACACTTGTACCTAAAAAATACTTTTTTTACAGAAAAATTTTGCTCTTCCATTTTTCTGTATTACACTTAGGAAAATAAAATAAGGAGTCACACCTCATGGAAGGATCAAACCAGGCTGAGATTGAGGAATCTTGGCAGGGAGGGGGGTGTGAATGGTACAAAAAAACAGGAAACAAAACCCTTCAGCATTGTTTTTTAGACCTCTCCGTGATGCCCAGGTTTGTTGCTGTAATTTTCTTGCTAAGAGTTAATGTGTGACTTTTGTTGGTTTTTTTTGGTATTAAATTTTGCCTACTCTCTTTTCCTGCCCTGTAATATATTATATTGTAATCATTTAACTGTAAGCCATTCAAATTTTGTCCTCAAAATACTTTTTCTTTTTTCTCAATTGTCTATAAAACTATTGAAATGCTTCAATTGTGAGCATACAATGAATGATCATTGCCTAATCTGTTCCACATGGGTAGTGGGCCAGTTTGTACATTCAGTACACAGCACTCCTTAATTCAGTTAAAACCAGAAACACTGAGACTGTTGCAACCTACAAGATCTTTAGGGAAAAATGTGCTCTAAAAAAAAGAAAAAATAATCCCATGCCACATCATAGACACCCTACTGAAGACACAAATCAAAGGAAGTGAAACAAGGGGAAAACACAAGGAAATTGAACCTTAACTCAATCTTCAAAAGACGGAATTATATCTTTTAGTTGTGTATTTAGGGATTCTTGAAGTCTGTTAAGAATTTCTGAATCTTTTATGGTTACACTTGAACATTTATTCTGATTTGGTTTGTTTTGTTGGTTTTTTTTCTCTTCTGGTTTTTTTTTTCCTGTGTTCCTCAGAAGGGAACTGGTGATTCTCAGCTCTTCTCAAATTCCTCCCATACATTTTAAATATCCAGAGACTTGTAGTAATGACCAGTGGTGGTGAACTTCCAAAAGGATCAAAGATCTGGCACAATCAGAATAATAACTTTAAAACCCAAGTTCTATAGCACAAGGAATAGCTGAGTCACTTCAGTCAGGACATCAGACAGGGACCCGAGCATGAAAAGGTTCTTTGGTTTCTCCTAGGCTGGAAATACCATGGGAACCATTCTCTTGTGGTATATCTGCATCCTGCCACACTGAAATTAAGATATGCACAAGTGCCAGTGTATTTCTTTCTTCTTCTTTCTTTTTTCCCTCTAAAAGAGGTTTACTACGATTATCAGAACTCAAAAGTTTTTGCTTGATTGAAAGGAGGCTTTGGTTTGTTACAGTTGTCAGCTGCTGGTGATGCTTCTGACCCAGTCATCAGGGCTTGCTCAGGGCTATCCATAATAAAGCAAATAAATAAATACAGAAAGTCAGTGAGAGATTGGCTGTGGTGCAAAATCAGGGTGCTGGGGGAGAGAGATGCAATATAGGAATATGTCAGGATCTGGGCTATTAAAAGTTCTCATTATTGATTGTAGCAGCCAGAGAGCTTAACTGCATAGTTTGATGTAGGTGCTGCATCTAGGGAAGATGTAGGGGATGTTTAGGAACCAATGAAAGTAAAGTATCTGAATTTATGCTCAAATAAAACACTTCATATTTTTTATTAAGGAAGATGACTGTAAGAATCCCACATAAGCCCACTGTTCCAGCTAATTCTGTGAAACTCTGGGGTTTTTTACTTGATTTTTCTTCAGTGCAAGAGGTCATGTGTGTATTTACAGATATGCTGAAGTGACATGTTTCAAAAGGTCTTTTTAAAGACCATTTAATTAGTATTTAATGCTTGATTTTCTAAATTTGCTGTGTCAAATCCAAGGTACAACAGCTGAGTAAGAAAACTCAAAAGGTAAGTGAGGGAAACAAAAATTCTTAGCTGACATGAAGAACTCTGTAAGTGGAGTTTCATCCACCTTTCACATTCCTGGGCCAGAAGAAATGTGTTATTCAGCTATTTAGAATTTATTTATTTAGAATTTAGAACTTTTGGAGATGAAAGCTTTTAGTTATATGCGAACTTGAATCTTCATGATTTGGTCAAGGACTAATATAGAGGTTTTTATTCAGCTTCAACAAGGGCTTTATTGCAAAACCTCATCACCAGAAACAGCAATTATTTCAAGAAGAGATAATGTAGACATGTTAAATTTATTTGGGGGGAAAAACTAGGTTTTGGAGGCATGTAGGACTTTGTTTTTTAGTCCAGGTATAAGAGTTGGTCCAACAGTGCAGCAACCCTAGGCTGCTGCACTCGTGTGGGATATTCTCAATAATTGTACTAAAGGTTCCGTGGCCATGGTGGACCAAAAAGATAAATGGGGAAAGAAAGATATGCCTGAAGGTCCAGCTACCCAAATAAAAATTCTGAATAAGGGAGGGCTGGTGTGCCCGGTGGGTTGAAGTTCTTGACCCTGCCACTGTAGCCTCAGTTTTGCCAGCTGGCTCTGCTGAGGGCAGCCACATGAAAAGGTCCAGCTGTGGCCACAGAAATAAAGCTGTTCTGGCCTCAAGTGGCCTGTGGCCACAGGGGAGGGAAGGGGCCCTCCCTGACACCAGATGTGAAGCTGCTGCACAAGCCTGTAGTCTGCAAAAGAGCAATATGGTGAGGGAGGCATTTGCCTGAAATTTGTAGGAGGATGCAGAAATATTTGGAATTTCTAGCCCTGACAGTTCCCTGCTAGCAGTGCTGTGGGTGGGGGGGAAACCTTTAGTCATTTCTATAAAATGGCTTTGTACTTGTAAATGTGAAACAGGAAGGTAACACGTTGGACTTGTGTGTTTTATTGGCTAAAGGCTATTTAGGTTCTTCGAGGGATTCTTCTCAGGAAGGTGCCACATATGAAACCCTCAAAACTGCAGAACATCAGTCAGCATTCAGTCCTGTATCTTAAATAGATCTCAAATATCAGATTGTTTTCTGTGAGTGCAAGGGAATATAGTGTCTTAGTGTCTGTAGCAGAGCTTTTTCTGCCATGGCTCTGAGTGAAGAGCTTTTCATTTGCTGTTTGGGCAGCCTTCAGTGATGGGATGGATTTGTCACATCGTCCTGATGACTGCATGTGTCTTAAATGTCACACCTGTAAGTTTAATTAGGTGATTTATTTAATTTAGAGGTGTGACATTCCCATTCTTGAACTTCTAATGCTTGCATTTTCTGACTTTATCCTTTTTTTTTTTATTTTCTGGCACAGACTGAAATGTTCTTACTGATTCAATCCATTTCTTATTACATGGCAGTAGAACTAATTTAATTAAATGCAAAGTTATAAGCCAAATGGGTCCCAAATGTATACTGCTTTAAGAAAAAAAAAATCCAAAAAAAACCCCAAAAAACCCTCACTAGCAAGGTTTTGCCAAGTGTTTGTGTTGGTTTGGCAGGTATTTGGAGGTGAGTTTGTGACCAGAGGTGGTACTAGGTGCAGAAGAAGCAATGTCTTTATGAGAAAGTCACCCCTTTTATCTGGGGAAATGCTGTAGGGCCATGTGTGTGTGCATATCCAGCATCCATGGAAAGGATGGGGGGGTGGAGGAGTTTTTCAAGGTCCTCAGTGCCAGCCCAGCTCTGCCTTGGTGCCACTGGGTTGCAGTTCCTGGGCAGGCCTGGGAGAGGTCCTGGTGTGCTAATTAGTGCTGCCGAAATAGAGTTCAAGGCAACTCATCCCTACGATCAATCTGGTTTTAAATCTGTGTGAATATTGACTGAGCTATACCTGTTACTCATTAACCAGTCCTGACAAAATAACCTGTATTTCATTATGGTTCTGGTGGTGAGGGAAGGGGGAAGATAACTGCTCTGGTGGCATTTCTTACCAGTTCTGTCCCTTGTACCAATTTGATGTTTATCTCTCATTTGCTGGGAAGCTGGATCATACTGTGTTTCCACGTTTATGATTCTCTATGTTTTCATGTGTGCTTTAAAGTCAGCATGCTGTAACTTTGTTAAATTTGCCAAGGTTTGAGTAGTGCTTTCCCTAACCCAGTTTTAATTCCCTCTGCTGCATGTGAGACCATGTCTCTTTTAAGGGAGCAGAAAATGATGTAGTGCTTAAATTACCTTAAAATACTGATTTCAGAAAGAATTAGAATTTTAGCATTGCTTGCTTTGCCTTTAGGAAAACTTTATTTTTAATCTTCTGTGTTGGAAATGTGTTAGTGTCCTGTCCTGGCTGGTGGCCTTCTTCTGGGACAAGATTGTTTCTTTTCAGTGTCTTTCATCTGGACTTTGGCAAAAAAAGTTAGCTGTAACCACAGTAGGTAACACATTTCCAGACAATGCCTTATTGTCTGCACAGGCTGGACGCAGAGACCTTGCATACTACTTAGAATCAAGATTGAATTACCAACCTTTTGGGCATTTTTATGTAAAATGCTCTTTATTATGGTTTTCTCATAGCTCAAGTATGAGTCACTTGCAAGCCATAATAGATTTTGGCTATGCTGCATGATGAAGTGTTCTGGATGCAGTGAAACATTTAATCAAGACTCCAGGCAGCGCAAGTCCCAGTGGTCACCTTAACAGATAGGGGGGAAAAAAAAAGGGAGAGAAAATGAAACAACTGTATCAAACTATATCACCTTTTTTTTTACAGCACTAGGATCAATATTTCCTAGGGACAACAGAGGGAAGTATCTTCTTTTTGAATTTTTATTTTGAATGACGATGATGAAAGCAGATTTACACCTGATTTAGGAATGAGGAAGAAATTTTCCACCGTGAGGGTGGTGAAACAGTGGCACAGACAGGTGGTGGATGTCCCATCCCTGGGAACATTCAGGGCCAGGTTGGATGGGGCTCTGGGCAACCTGGTCTAGGTGAAGATGTCCCTGCTCATTGCAGAGAGCCTGCTCTTGAGGGGTCCTTTCTAAGCCAATTATTCTGTCATTCTAGGATTTTCTGATAATGTCCATTAAATTCCAGTGGAATTTGATCACTCTGATCTCCCAGAATTTTATAATGATGCTTTATAAAAGTGTCTTGATTAAAAAACATCAAGTCACCCTACTAAACTTTACATAACAGGATATTAAATCCAGCAGGGTTCTGCAGTGTTAAAATGCTGGAATTGGACCCCACAGATTAAAATTACTTGGAAAATTCCAGCACTGCATGTTAATCATAATAATATTTATAAGGATCCACGCATGTTTGTTTAATGGACAAAGCAAAGCATCTTTCCAAAGTGCATTGAGCCCTAGGTTTCCAAACAATTTCAAGGCTGATAATCAATAGTAATTCCTGATTCTGTGAGGTAAAAGGAGATATTTCTATAATCCCTATTCTAAACTACTGCTGTCTTGTATACAGGGTTGATGTTTTATTTGCTTTGGGGCAACTGAAGTGGGCAGTGGTAGGGCCTAGGACAGCTTTCACATCCTGTGTTTCATCAAGCTTGACCTCAGACATCAGAATTAAGTGTTTTAAACCTGGCTTTTTAAATTTCTTTTTTTTCCCCAAACAGTGCCTTTTTAGCACTTTTCGCCCACATTTTCTCCCCAGCTGCAATCTTCCCCCTGTTAATAGTGGGGTTCTTAACAACATTACATTTCTATTTAACAGGTTTGCTGGCCTGCAGCACAATAGACTAATGTGATTTTTATTGTGCTAGCATGCACTGGGATTGTTTGCCTCCTGGAAAATGGGATATTCAGATGCCTCATTCAGCCTCAGCTATTGCCTTGTCCCAAGATACTTCCTTTATAAATGGGCTTTCCATCTTGTTGTGAAATTGTAAATGTGCATGATCAGTAGTTCAGGTTTTTCACCTTCCTGAGCTCTGCTATCATTGGGTATTCAAGTAATTTCAAAGCATGAGTGTTTATTTCTTTTACCCTCAAACTTACTGTTTCCCAGTGATTTAGAGCAAGGTGGGAAAATGGTTCAAGATGAGCTATGGGGTTTTATATTTATTTGTATATATTTATATATTTATTTAAAGAGGATTTTTCTTCTTTTTTTCCTCAATATGTATTTCCAGACACGCATTGTACTCTGATCCTTTATGTCCCCATTCCCTTGGCTCTCCAGTTTGGAGGAAGCACCCATGCACTGCTCCTCCAGCACTGAGTGTAACCACACCTTCACTGGTGTGAGTGGCCAGTCTGATTCCTCACATCAACTTAAAAAAGGAATCTACCCATGCCATGTGTGTTTTCAAGGATTAGAGAATCATTGTTTGCTGGATGAAGAAGAATGAACTGATGAAGACAAGGAAAAAAAAAAAAGAGTAGTGTTGGCCAGGTTCTTCAGTCAGTTACATGGATGGGGTGAATTAAGAGTTGTGTTCTTTCCTTTTATCATCATGAATGATATTACTTAGAATATTTACCAAGGGAGGGGGAAATAAAATCCTTTCACTTTTATTCAGTTCAAATTGATAATGTGCTGCTGTGTTCTCCAGCAAAGAAGAAAAAGCTCCTTAATTTTGTTTTAAGATGAAGGATCATCTGATGGCTTAGGCATAAACAAAAGTCTCCAGGGTGATTTGTGGGGATGCTGCTCATGGATTACTAGAGGCTATCTCCTGAGAGAGGCAGCCAGCAAAGGGAAGAAGAATGACTCAACACCATATAAATGGAAAGAAAAGCTGTTGCCTCTGCACTCTGTTTGATCTTTAATCAAATAGTTGTAGCTTTTGAAGAGGCATGGAAGGCGTGAGGCATCTGGGAGTTGCTCCCTCCTCCCTCAGCTCGTGTTCTATCTATAGATCTCTGATCCACTCTGTGCCATGGATAGCGTGGCTCCAAGCAAGAATTACTCTTTGGGGACTCCCAGGGAAACTTGCTGCTGCCACGTGAGCTCATTCATGTTTCCTGTGTCATCTTTTTTCCTCTTCTCATCGTCGTTTGATAGGTGGAAGAACTTCAGAGAGCTGTTCTGTCTGTAAACCCTCCTGAGTTTGGAATAAATGTTAATAACTGTAGTAAAACAGAAGGATAGGGTCTGGCCAAGTGAACCCATTGGTTTATGGAAGGTGTTATGATTGGTTAGAATCTGGCACATTGCCTTGCAGGGTATGTTTTATTTTACATACCTTTGTAGCTCATAAACCCAGCCACTAACATAATTTCTTTTTCCAGAATAGAACTCTCATTTTAAGCTTTTTATGTTGAGCGTGGAACTTGTCTAGCCTGTTCAGTAATAGTTACCTGGTATTTTTGAAGTGGAATTGGTTTTTCTGCTCTGAGAATTGAAGCTTCATCTTTTAGCAGCTTAATTCAACAACTTATTTTAAATAAGCTGAAGAACAGTTTGTCTCAAATTCTTTAATAGATCAGTGTCCTTTAAAATTTGAGGTTTTGATATGATTCCCATATCTGTTAACAGCTGAGGTTTATCTGAATGGAGAAAGCACTTTTTCTAACATCTACATTCAGAGTAAATTGTGGCAGAACTGTTGGAGGTGAGTGCTGCCCTGCCTCAATCTGTTCTGAATTTGTTTAGGGAGAAAAAAAAACCCCAAAAACACAAGAGGCTAATTTGAACAGCAAATAAGAATCCTAACAAGATCAAGGCAATTAATACTTCCTCTGCTTTTAAAATGTCTGTGACAACAGGCTGTAGCAATCAAATTGTCACAGATGAGGATGGGCTGGCCATCTGTAACTGTGGCAGGGGCAGGGAGTTATTGTGAGAATGTTATTAAGCCTGTGAAGGAGAAATTTGATTCATGCACAGGGAAATTTGTGGTATTGTTTGGCTTTCTATATTGCAGATCTCTGTGGTTTGTTGTATGCCTCTGTTTTTGCATCTTAGCTTGAGTCAAACATAAAACAAGCACACAATAAACTAATAAAGAAACCCACACAAAGATGGTTTGCGTGGAAATTGATATGTAAAATTACTGTGTTTATTTTACAAGGTTGGTAAATAAACAATGTGTATTTGTCTGAAGAATAAGCTCTGAGGGAAAGCTTTGATTTTCAGTCTTTTTTTCTACACGTATTAAATGTGAGAAGGAAAAGCACTGTACTAGAATTTGTATAAAAGTAGAGTGATTTTGTGGATGTGTATGTGGATTGACCAAAGTTTTCTGATTTTTTTTTTCATTTTCCCTTGAACAACAAAAGCAAGACAATATTATGAATCTATTAATCAGTTTTCCATCACAGTCTTAACAGATTTAGGAGAGTCTGTAACTATTTGTGCTCTCATGGTTTCTGCAGACATTCAAGGCTGTTCAGAGGAGCAAAGCCCCTATCCATCAGTGCCTGCACCACAGGAGAGGGGAAGTTAGAGAATAAAAAAGGTGCAAAGATGCTTAACTATCTTTGCTGTTTGCATGTTTTATAATATTTGAGTCCTCTGAGGGGCAGGAAGATCTTTTGGGTCCCGTATTAAAGTTGCTGTTGGTACAAATATGAATTGAGGATTTGTCAGATGGAAAGCAGCAGAAATTTTTGTTGCATAGTGCAGTACTTGGAGTGCTGTGAGGTGCTTGGTTTGTGTCTGCCTTTGCATCCTGGATTTGTGATGAGTGATGGGTTTGAGGTCAGGCAAGAATATTCCTCATTTTGGATAGATTTGGACAGGGAGGTGGCAATTATCACTTTCTGTGTAGCCTGGGCACGTTGCTTCCTGCAGTCCTACTGGCATGTAGGAAGGTTCCTTCCTTCCAAGGTTTGGAGAAATCCCTTCAGCTCCCTTGTGTTCCGTCCTGTGGTGTATTTGAGGTTACAAGGCCTTTGCTTTCCTGGATATTTGTTCTTGTACCTGCTGCTGTTGCTGGTGGGTGGTTTGCCACCAGTGTGAGCTGGGAGAATCCTGTGTGCTGAGATCAGGACATCATCTGTGGGACCCTTTGGAATGTGACTCCTGTGGTGCAAACAGCTGGTGACACCACCATGGCCACCTTGTCTTGCCTTTGTTGAGTCCAGGGCAGAATTACACTTAATTTTTAATTAGTGCCTCCGGATAAATAATCAAACCATGTATTTCCTAAAGTGACACACATCAATTTCTTCATGCAAATGTGAAGTGAGATTAGAAAGAAGCAGTTGGTTGGGAAAAGGTTTAGTTTAGATCTTTGATTAAAGCTTTGTGGAATTTTGTCTTTTCTTTTTCTTCTCCAGTAAAGGTGTGATAAGATACTTTGCCATCTTCCAGTGCCCTGTGGCAATGGGAGACTTTGTGGTTGTGGTTCTCCTGTGGACTTCTGCTTCATGTTGGAATTTATGGAATAATTTCAAAGTGAAATTAATTTGTGAGCTCCTGGATATTCAGTTTACATCCGATCTCATTCGGGATGTATGAGATCCTCTCTTAAATGAAATGCAACAGACTGTTTTTTTTAGGGAAAATATGAAGTTTTTTCTCAAACCTTTTTTCATAGATGCCTTAGACCAGGCTGGATGAGCCCTGAGGAACTTGGTCTAGTGAGTGGCGTCCTCATCCCTGGCAGGGTGGGTGGAGCTGCATCATCTTTTGGGTCCCTTGCAGCCCACACCATTCTGTGATTCTATGCTTACTTCAGTGAAATTTCTGCAAATGGTTGCATCCAAGGATCTGACTCCCCAGGTCTGCAGTTCTGTTTGGAAGCTGAAGTAGTAAATTCTAGCAGAAGTAAAAAGATAGCTTCAGACACAGATGCTAATTGGACTTAGCCAATGGTGAATTAGGAAGCAATACACATTATCTGAGCCTTGTGGATAAGTAATAAATAATGGTGTAATGCTCTTTTAAAATGCTGCATTCTTTTCTAAAAAATTCTGATCCTTATTTGAGAATTCCTTGTTTTTCCACTATCTAAAGCACATCTTCAGTATAAAACGCAGCTTCTTTGTTTGCTTTTGAACTGATTTTTCAGAATAAAATTACCTCTTTTATTCTTCTTTTTTTCACTTCTCTGGAATCTGATTTTATAATTAACTTATTTGTCCCCCCAACCCGTAGCCATCTGTGTTCTTGGATCCTCACTATTTCACATTATTCAAGCTGTAGGCAATGCACAGCTCCTACCCCAAACCCCCCAGAAGCTGTCACATATTTTTCATATCATTTGTACAAAGGGCAATTTCTCATCATGAAAATGGGTTCTGGTGGTGAAATGTCACTTGCAGCTGAAACATTAGCTGTGAATGACATGTATGGTAGGAGTAGATGAATTGCAGAGCTGTGCAGCTGCTTTACCTTGAAGCCCTGTCTGGGGAAATGCTGCACTTTGGGGAGGAAAGCAGGAGTGTGCTGTGCCAGTTCCATGGGCAAGGAGGGCTGGCAAAATCCTTCATCTGTCATTTCTACCACATCCCTCCTGTTTCTGTGATTAATTGTCACCTAGTCTCCTTGAAAACCAACCTAGGCTGGCTTCTTCGAAAGTTTGTGTCTGGTGAGGTGGCTGT
Organism: Molothrus ater; assembly: GCF_012460135.2. Lineage (NCBI taxonomy): Eukaryota > Metazoa > Chordata > Aves > Passeriformes > Icteridae > Molothrus > Molothrus ater. The sequence continues at coordinate 4,702,363 of NC_050481.2, read as the reverse complement.
CAATCACAGCTCATGATGCTCTGCTCAGAACTCCTTCTGCTGTCAGGGATATAAATTTAACAGTAAAACCTTCTGGGTTGATCTGTCTCAGGCTGTGAATTGCTTAGTGTTCCATTTTTGAGTCTCCAAAGGGATTAAATAGGGGATAAATAAGTAACAGCTTCTGTAAAAGACCCTTGTTCGGTCTCCACTTCCAGCACATATACTATTATATTAATATTACACTAATATTAATATAATATTTCCTCTGTGTTTGAGATCATCCTGGTGATCGAGTCAGAGCAGTTTGGCAATTGGTGGTCCCTATGAAAACGGAACAGAGAAGAAAATGTTATGACAGGGGACTAGAAACAGCAGGAATCATAGACTTTGCATCACCAGAAATGCCTGTGTTGGTTATATCCAGAGCAGCCCAATCCATACGTTTTCAACTGAGTGCCTGGAGAGTCTTTGTGGATAAGGACAGCAGATACTGTAGCATAAATAAGATTTTGTCTGTCAGTCCAGGTACCTTCTTTAAGTCACCCCTTCTTTACCTGTCTCTGTTCCTCAGTTCTTTCAGCTACTAATTTTCTCCTTAGTGGGCCTTCAGAGTTTGGTGACTGTTTATTATTTTGGGTCCAAAACCATACTTTTTTTTTCCATGATAAATATAAAACAGCTGTGTCTTCTTTTTCTATTTTGGTATATTACATTCCAGACCTAGCAACAAGAGTAAATGTAGCTCTGCATCTTTTTGAATTAGCATCAGCAGGGCAGCAATCTTGCTTATGAAAAACTAGGGATAAAGATCACAAAACAACCTTTCAGGAACTATCATTCTTACTTGGAAAGGCATACAAATATGGCATGTGAAAAGAACGTTTGTTGAGTTTTGGATAGTCGAGGAGAGTAGATGCTAGTGGGTGCTCCTAAAGCAACGTTTATGTTTGCAGTTAGAGGAGAGTTTTGAGAGAGAGAGAAAAGCAGATTATTTGTTATAAAATATATTAAGTGCAAGGGTGTTTTTTCCCCCTCTCGGAACGGAGAGTTGCCAATATATAAACATTTCAGAGAGAATTTTACACCACCTCATCTTTATGTCAGACAGCATTTAATGGTTGAACGATCTCCTGCCCCGGCACTTGGCAGTTCCTCTCCAGGGGCTGACTTTGAGGATTACAATGACAGTCTATCAGTGGATCTCTTCCAGTATAAACTAGGCTAGGACCATTTAAAATCAGTTGCTATCAACAAGTCAAATTAACTTTATTTGTGTTAGAGGCTTTCCTAGGAGTATTTTATAACAATGTGGAATTTTAATATCCGGACGAGCTTTTCCTATTGTTGGTGTGATTTGGGAATGTGCTAATTCATGTGATTAAGAGCAATTTACTTGATTTCTTTCAGAATTATTTTAACGTTCAGGTTCAATCCATGTCCAGTGCTCATTCCAGTTTTTTTTCCTGTTCCTCTTTACAGGTAGAAATAACACTTCAGGATATCAATGACAACCCACCAATATTCCCCACAGACATGCTTGACCTGACTGTAGAGGAGAACATAGGGGATGGATCTAAAATACTGCAGCTGACAGCCATGGATGCTGATGAGGTAGGAGCACGATTTCAGTTTTGAATGTTGGTGCTAAAAGTGCAATTCTGGACATGGTTTTACCTGTTTTCTTCATCCCTTTGTGTGAGCTTCGCCTTAGGAATCGTGGCAGTCATTCACAAAGTTGTGTCCAGCATTGTGGAGCTCTAAGCTAACTTTGGAACCAAGGTGTTGTAGTTGAACCCAGTTCCAAGGTGTGCAATAAAATTAATCTCAAAGCCTTTGAGAAAAGTGAAACTCTGATAATGCCTGCTTTCCCTTTGACTAGACCTAACAAAGATCAATATTATCCCTTCCAAAAGAAGGTTTTATTTTACCAAAAACTGGAGAAAAGAATTAATGATAAAATGTGTGCTCTGGACATGAACTGGTTTGCAAAAGAGTTTTGCCCTCTGAGATTCATTATTATGAGAATGCTGCAACTAAGGTACTATGAAGAAACTACCATGTTATTGATACATTCATTTATTTTAGAAACTTAAGTTATAAAAATGTTAATCACATTAATTTTGTTTGCTTGAACCGTTTCTTTCCATGAGGAAAACAACTAAAAAGTCAAAATAATCATACAAAAAGTTTGTGTTGTCATTAAAATACAGAGTTACACTTGACAACAGCAAGCAGTTCTTGTTTTCCAATAATAGGGTGATTCAACCTCCTTAGGAGAATTTTATTGCTGGCCTTTTTTGTGTTTGCTTGGTTAATCTTCCTGTGATTGTTAATTGGTGTACTTAATCTTACTACTACAGAGGGAACCACGGGAACACCCCCGGGAATGGTGCAAATGTGTTGTAAATATTTTGGTTTTCCCTTTATTTTCCAGTAGTAGCCTGATACACAGACAAAACCCAGGATTTTGGAAAGGTGCACTTGTGTAACAACAACTCTAGCTGCTTGTCTTTCTTTTAGGAAGTGGTAAATACTGAGCTACCACTCTGTGGTGTGGTATGGCAAATATATCTAAGATTATAGTAATAGTGCTCCAGCCTCTTTTTAACCATTCCTGAACTGCCCCGTATCTCTTACCCCTTCTGAATAATCACATTCCCACATCCAGTGGGAAGTGATTTGTTACCTTAGAGAGAAGTCAGTCAGTGTTTTTATCAAAAGGAATGATTTCCATTTCCCTGCCAGAACATTTGTAACTCAAACTCTATACAAGGAGTCCAAGTTTTCCTAGTGATGTGCAGCTTTGGGCTGAGATACCTTTTTATTCCCCCTTGCTTTTTGAAGGGGGAGGGTTTATATTGAGGGCAGAGAATAAACCAGTATCACACATGGCTGTGGTTTTAGCTGCACTCTGTTAGAAGGACTCTGGCTGGTCAAACGTGGGGTGAAGAATGTGATCACTCTGAAAATTCCCATGAGATGTGATGGCTAAGCCACACAATTGGAGGAAAGCCTGTGACATCCCCTTGGCACACCTGAGCACACAGATGGAGCACTGCACCTGCAGAAGCCTGTTTTCTTTCTAAATTTGCTTTTATCAGTTAGCTCAGTCTGACTCTTTGAAAGAGCACCCCAGAGAGAAAGTTTGGCACGGGGCACTCTGGTAAGGTCAGGTAACTAACGCTTGTCTCTCCTCTCACAAATACAAGCAGGTGTTTATCCCTGTTAATTTGCTTTTTTAGGCAGGAGTATTTGAAACAGCCCTAGAATTCCTTTCCACCTTATCTCTTTGATGTGCTGTTCATTGCAGAAAGCTACTGGCACATCAGCAGCAGGTTTCAGCTGTCAAACCTGAGCTCTGGCCTGGCACCAGAGAAGGGCACAGTAAATATCTGCTTGCATTTCCAGGCACCATCAGCACACAGGGTTTAGAGTACTGTATCAGATGTTAGAGGCTACCAAACCTTCAGTGTCCTTAAGCCTGTCTTGTAAAAAGAAGTACATGACGTTTTTCTGTGTAACATTACTTTTCCTTAATTTTCCTTTCAACCAAAATGCTCAAAGTCCACATGAATGCTTCTTTTTTTTCCCCCAAGAATAAATGAAATTTTGTGACCCAAAAACCAATGCTTTTGACTTGCAGCACAACCCAAGAGATCAGAGCTGTGATGTTAATGATGTGTGATTTGTCACTCTGGGGCTTTTTTATTTACATGGGTAAATAGATTTCCATGCAGAAACTGACCTTTGAGGGGCTGCTGCAAGCACAGCCTCCATGAGTTTCTCCTGACCACGAGCTGTGCCTGGAAGTGCTGCTACATGGCTGCCCCAGGTCCTCCCTGCTTCCATGCCTCCCTCCCTTCTTCTCCTGCTCCCTCCATCCCATCTCCAGAGAGCAAGAAAAGCAGAGCTGATCCCACTGGCAGGGATTTAATTTAACCTCGCAAGATAATAAGGATCAATGTTTATTCTTGTTTTAAGAAGTCACACTGCTCAGTTGATGCTGGTTTGAAACTAAAACAGGTAACAGAGTTTTTGGTATTGATTGGATGAAGAGTGGAGCACAAAGTATCTGGGTAACCTCATCATTTCACATCTCATAAATAAAAACTGTGTGCATGTGGGGCTGAAGCAGGGACTGGGCAGGAAGGCTGTTTATTAAAGGAAACCGTTCTGAAAAATAATCCCCGAGCGCCGTTCCTGGAACGATCCTTGTCTCACTGCGAGTTATGATGTGGTTTTCCTGGCGAGCGAGGCGATCTGACCACTTCTGTTCTGGCTTAGGGAGCCAATGCCCTGGTGACATACACCATCATCAGTGGTGCAGACGATAGCTTCCACATTGACCCCGAGTCAGGGGAGCTGATCGCCACCCGGCGCCTGGACCGCGAGCGCCGCTCCAAGTACTCCCTGCTGGTGCGCGCCGACGACGGCCTGCAGTCCTCGGATGTGAGGATCAACATCACCGTCAGCGACGTCAACGACCACATCCCCAAGTTCTCCAAGCCAGTGTACTCCTTTGACATCCCAGAAGATGCCACTCCAGGTAAACAGGACGTGGAAATACTCGTGTGGTTGTTTTCTTCGTTTAAAGCTGGTTTCGGATGCGGGAGCGCCTTTTGATGCTTCAAAGGGGGAGCTGTAACCTAAGAAGTATTTAAATCAAAAAAGTTTTCAAATACTGGGCTCTATTACACGCCTCCAGGTGAGAAATGAGTATTGCTTCCAAGATTTTATACAGTACAAAAGCAGTATCTGCCAGTAGCATCTTAGAAGATTATTCTAAAACATGAATAAACCAAGGAGATGCAAATTGTGTAGTACTAGCTTTTAAGCTTTTATTAGGCTTTTCATAAGCATGGGAGTCTTCAACTAAGGTTACCCCAAGCCTCCCAACTTTTACACTCTGCCCCACAGTCCGCGTCCCAAAATTTGGTGGTGTTTCGCATTAGAGAATTACAGTGCAATCAGCTGTGCCTCAGGAATCTGGTCTGGAAGTAATTGAGATGTCTGTATAGCACAGAGTGCTTTGATTGCTGATCCCCAGCTATGCTTTTTTCTCTCAGAGCCCTGAGTCTTAGTCTGTTTCAGCAGGAATAACCCTGGAAAAGGCAAGTCTAATTCCCTCCACATTAAAATAAGACTTCTCTCATTAATTGTTTACAGGGTGTACATTAGTGCTTTATACCCAGCTCAGCAGTGATGGATGCTGAAGGAAGAAATAGGCTGATTTTGTATTAAAGTACTGCATCTTCTCCTGCTCTGTTCTCCAGAAGTCTGGGAGCAGCTGGCAGGCTCATCCAGTGGGGAAGGACCATGAGGTTTCCCTTTTGAGGTTCCACTTTGTATCCCAGAGAGTAATCCCCATTCCCCTTGCAGTTAAAGAAACACTAAGGCTTGAGATCATCAAGTGGGTGTGAAAGGTACCTGCATATCCAGCTGGATTAAAGGGGTTTACAGCACTCTTCTTTTTTCTGATGATTTAAGCAGTTTTCATTATCATGTTGCTTGAAAGTAGTTAACTGTGCTGCACGTAGTTCATCTGGTTCCAGGGAAAGGAAACCTAATGATTTCTTTTCTTGGAAATGAGCTGATCTTAATTATAATTACTGTTCGAAGTACTAAAAAGTGACACTTGATTTCCAAACTCTAGTCAGATAGGTCAGCTATGCAGAAATGAAAACACTGGCACAAACTCACAGGGTGTTGAATTTCAGAAAACAGCAGAGAACAGACCCCTATAGGGTTTCTAGTTTTCTAACCACAGTTACCCTACAAAGGCACTGTTTCAAAAAACAGAGCTGGGTTGTGTGGTTTGTACTCACATATTGGGTTCTGCATTTGGAAAGAAATGTCTAGAAGGTTCCAGAACTTGTGATTGTCTGCGGAAAAGGGAGGGTCCTTTGAGTCATAGGAAGGCAATGCCTAGCAGGACAAAAGGTATTTTTGCTCCTGTTGATATCTAGTCTGCATAAAGACAAAAACCATTCCTGGCCATTTCTTTGATTAAAAGCAAGAATATGATGTCTCTTCCAGCTTGAAAAACTTTTTTCAATAGTTAGTCAGACAGTGTTGAGGCTTCAGTTTCTCTGGGAGGGGATCTCTCATCTGTTGATCTGCTTGATGCTGAGCTGGCCCTTGCCTGTTGCAAGTGCCTGATGGTGCTCTGCTGTTGTGCCACGCAGGTTCCTTGGTGGCAGCCATTCTTGCCACCGACGACGACTCGGGCATCAACGGGGAGATCACGTACACCATAAGCGAGGATGATGAGGAGGGAATCTTCTTCCTGAATCCCGTCACCGGGGTCTTCAACCTCACCCGGGCCCTGGACTACGAAGCCCAGCAGTATTACATCCTCACCGTCCGTGCTGAGGATGGGGGAGGCCAGTCCACGGCCATCAGGGTGTACTTCAACATCCTGGACGTCAACGACAACCCGCCCGTGTTTGGCATGGCCTCCTACAGCACTTCCCTGATGGAGAACCTGCCCCCGGGATCCGCCATCCTCAACTTCAGCGTCACCGACGCCGATGACGGTAGGAGTTCCCTGACATTCCGTGCCTGTGCTCCTAAATCTGTGCTTCACCTCAGCAACGTGTTGCAAGACTTACTCGAAAAAGGGCTACCCATAAGTTGCTGCTCTCGTGTGCTTAAATTCACATTTAAATTAGACCTCAGTCTGCCAAGCTTTTTTTTTCTGAAAGTTTGTTGTGAATTCTGAAGAGGGTTGTGGTAATATCAGATGTTATCTGCAGTGATCTTAAATGCACTATAACTTTTAAGTCTGGCAGGAAGTCTGTCATACATGTTGTTGATATTGGAGGTTAAAAAACACATTGGAAGAGATCTTGGGAAAATTTCCCATTGAAATAAGCTTTAATATTTAGATTATTTATGGGATCTAGTGGGTGTTAATGTGTTGAGTGTAAAAGGTACAATTTTTATAGCTTGCTTAACCATTTTGCCATACAGTTTGTGCCCAAACAAGAAGAATTATAGAATATGACCTTAAAATGCATAAACAACATTCCATCGTGTACCGCATTTTCTGAAGTGTCCACAGACATTACCCTGTGTAACTTAATGCAAAACTCCTCACAACTCACAGTGACTTTACAGGTGAAGGTTATTTTTGTGACATGTCGAGCAACCTTGTCTCCTCTCGACTTGACAGGGGCTCAGTGGAGCCTGTGGAAGTGTCTCTCACTGAAATGTGCTTCGAGGACAAAGCACCTACCTGCTTCAAGGAATCCCTCTTTGTGTACCTAAATTGACTGAACCTATCAAGGTTGCTCAGCAAAGCAGTTTTTCCTCAGGAAATGCTGAGTAGTTGGACTCCCAAGATTTTTGTGGGGAGAGAAATTTTACGCTGATGGATGGAACTTTCCATGGTAAAAATTTTGTAACTAGTTTTGAGATTGAGCTGAGGAAGGGAGAAGAGATTCCATAAGATAAGCCAACAAATGAGAAGTCATAACTTTGTGGTACTGGTTGTTTTTGCATGAATTTCTCTTTCACCACACTTGTTAAGGCTTTTATTTTACGTAAACTAAACAAGTTGGAGGAGGAGCTTGCTTTTGTATCATGCATACCTGGGGAAGGGATTGTTCCTCCAGACTTGTAGATAAATGGGTTTGTGTCTATCTCCTCTTTCATATCTTATTTTCCCTTCAGGACTACAGCACTTGGTTTCAAACCTTTTTGGAAGTTAATTTCACTTTGCCGTTACGAGTCTGTTTTCCTTTTCTCTTGCACCTCATACATTAATTTCCATCTGTGCACAGTGGATGGGAGCGATACCATAGCACTGACATATCAGCTCACATTCATCACACACTCAGCTATCAAGCAGGAAAATGAGTACTTGAGGAGCAATGCAATGAGAAGTCAGATATCTTGCCTTTTATATTTTCTGGCACGCTTGCTTTACTAGCAGGCTGGATTTAAAATTAATAGGGCAGAAATATCATTCCAAGAGCATGCCAGGTTGAGTTCTCCCATAGGACTGTAACTTAAGCAAATGTTATGATCGATTGTTGTTTCTGTTTCAAGCCCAAACTTGTTATCTTGTGTTGTCTTATGTTCATCTAGAGCACAGAAATAGCTAGTGCTGATATTATACTCTTCTCCATGTGCTCACAGATAATGCACTCAATACAAATAGAATTTTGTTGATTATTTATGTTACGTGATCCTATAGTTTGAAAGAGCTCTGAAAAGACCTTGTTTTATAATGAGGTGTGGCTGTTGTTTTAGGATAAACACTGGTAAAAGACAGAAACATGGTGATAGTGAAAATGCTGTCAATTTTCATTTTCTTGTTCAGCACACTCCTTGGGAAACAGCAGCTGTTTATCTCAGCTTGGACTATTTCATATACAGGTCCATAGCAAATATCAGCTACAGCTCTTGGATATTTAATTATATATACTCAAAACTCAGTTACCGTAAACTGATTAATTTTGAAACTCAGATTTTATTTTTTTAACAAAGAATTAACAGGAAAAATCTCAGATGCATGTTTGTCAGTTTGTTAAAATTTTGGTTAGGTATTCCTCCAGGCAAAGCTGGTGTAATTTCCCAGCTGAATTCTACAGGTATTTATAGAATGGCAGGGGGGAAGCAGTTTTGTTGGGTTTTTTTTTTTTTTTAGTTATATTAGTAAATAAATAAAAACAGAAACAAAACCCTTTAGAAGAACGTTATCATGAAATTGGTGACTCCATGTCTGTCCTTTCAGAGTTTTATCAGATGAACCCTCAGATTAAATAAACCTAAGGTTCAGCAAAGAGGATGTCCCTACATTCTCCTAAGAAAAGCCCAGCTCCAAGCCTTGGAAGGGGGGATGGACGAGGTGCACAATGCCAGCTTGGCATGCTGTGTTTAAAATAGAGAATAGTTCATTAAGTGCCCTTCCTGGCTCCACTGATATTTAGGCAATTCTTCTGTTTCATAGTTTAATTTATATAAGTATTAGCAGCATGGAGACCTATGAGAATACAGGACAAAGAATGAAATGTTCATGGAGGCGAGATAAGGAATAACAAACTAAGTTTTTCTTAGGAATAAGCACCACAGAAAACACTGGAGGGGAGAGGGGGAAATAGAGTATTTTTTAAACTTATTTTCTTTTGCAGGGCCCAAGCCCTTCCCATCTCCAAAAAAGTACTTTACTGAAATCAAGGCTTTCATACATATAATTGGTCATTTGAAAATACAACTGAACAAAAAGCAGAGTAGCATTAAACTCTCACCGTCCTTCACTTGATCAAAGTAATGGAGAAACACTAATATCTGGCAGATAAATGTATTAATTTCTTTAATTGCATTCAAATATTCTGTCTTCATGTTTGGTTCTATTCATTTTATAATTTGACTCCTACAGGAAAAAAGAGAGAGGGAAAGATGCCAATTACAGTAGCCACTGGGGGAAAGACTCAAAAAACTAGATTTCTCAAGTCTGACCATAATAAACAGCAGAGATTAATAAATCTAATGTAGGGATAATTCTTATCAAAGCAATTCACTCAGAGAGAAAAGAGCTTTGGAGTAAAAATGACAAAATGCACAGCAATCAGTGAAGTGGGCAGCTTTCTTTGCATGAACAAGCTAGTTTGAGAGGTAAATTAGTAGCTAATGGTTGGTTAATTTACTAATCCTAAACACAGTCTTGAATACGCAAAGCAAGAGCAGCTTTTGAAATTAATTAAAATAGGGGTAAGATAGATGGAGGAGAGAACTTTTTCTGCATTTGGATGTTCCCAATAATTAGTTGTTTAGAGTGAACTCTAGAATTGACACAGTAGCCCACATTTTTTCCCACAAATAATATTTAAGGATATTTCACAGCCCTGTCCCAGGTTCAGGATGCATTTCCCTTACTGGAATGATAAATCTCTCCCCTGACCATAATTGCTGGTTATGTTTTGATCATGAGATGAGTGAGGGCTGTTCATTTGATATTTTGGAATACCATGCCATATATGGGAGGCATACCTTTCCCCAGTATTCACTCTTGGCTTGCTCCAGCTAGGCTTGGGAGTTTCTGCTTGTGGCTTTTTTAATTGAGTGGAAAAATTCATGAAATAATTACATTAATAATAACGTTGCTTAGTTGAACTGGGAAGAACGGAGGAAACCAGATGTTCAGTGAGCAGAGAACAACTGAGTCTTGGTTTCTGAAGGAAAACCCTTCAAATCCTTTATCCCTAACCTTTGTAGATGGGGAAAAATTACTTGGTGTGCCACCGTGGAGCTCCTGCTGAATGAAAAGCAGAGATGAACCCTGCCAATTGTTCCCTCTGTGGCCTCTCCAATTAACATCCTCCCTCTCTCTTTCATGTATGTTATCTTGTCAGAAAATAATAATTTCAAGGCTTCTGCTGCACTGTGAAACTTTGGCTGAAATTAGCAGATGGATTCAAAAAATGGTGGTGAGGAGGTTGAACACTCAACATGGTTGTACAGTCCTTATTTCTGCGGGAAAATGAAGGAAAATTTCCTGTGGAAATGAGGCCAGAAATATTGATACTTAGGGGGTACCTGTGGGATGAAATCATGTTATCTACCTTTCTTCTCCCTCCCCAACCAGGTCCCAACTCTCAGCTGTCCTTCAGCATCGCCTCCGGGGACAGCGCGGGGCAGTTCGGCATCGACAGCCGCGGGGTGCTGAGCATCCGGCAGCCCCTGGATCGGGAGAGCCAGTCCTTCTACAGCCTCGTGGTGCAAGTCCACGACATGGCCCCCCTGCCAGCCTCCAGGTACACCAGCACAGCCCAAGTGTCCATCATCCTGCTGGACGTGAACGACAGCCCTCCGAGCTTCATCTCGCCCAGGCTGACCTACGTGCCGGAGAACACGCCCATAGACACGGTGGTGTTCAGAGCGCAGGCCACGGACCCCGACAGTGGCCCCAACAGCTACATCGAGTACAGCCTGCTCCCGCCTCCAGGAAACAAGTTCAGCATTGGCACCATTGATGGGGAGGTGAGGCTCACCGGGGAGCTCGACAGAGAAGCCGTGGCCAACTACACCTTGACCGTGGTAGCCACAGACAAGGGCCAGCCGTCGCTTTCTTCATCTGCGGATGTGGTGGTCGTCGTCCTGGACATTAATGACAACAGCCCGCTCTTTGCCCAGAAGCTTTACAAAGTGGAGGTGGCGGAAAATACCTTGACAGGGACGGATTTAATCCAGGTGTTGGCTGCTGATGGAGATGAGGGGACAAACGGGCAGGTCCGCTACGCCATCGTGGGCGGGGATGCCAGCAATGAGTTTCGGATCGATTCTGTGACGGGGGTGATCACTGTGGCCAAGCCTTTGGACAGAGAGAAGAAGCCCTCCTACACGCTGACTGTTCAGTCATCTGACCGTGGGAGCAGCCCCAGGACTGATACCACGACAGTCAGTATTGTCCTGAAGGATGTCAATGATTTCATTCCCACGTTTGAGCTTTCCCCCTACTCTGTGAATGTCCCTGAGAATTTGGAGACACTCCCAAAAGTTATCCTTCAGGTGGGTACATACATTTATTCAGCAATAAATGTGTGTCTCTGACCATTACTGGCATGCCTACATGGTATTAATACACAGTGTCCTTCCTTCAAAACTAAAAAGGGGCAAAACAGTGCAGAAGTTGCCTCTTGGCTTTAATTGAATTTGCAGTCTTTGTTGGCTTGTTTTCCTTTTTGTGTGTATGGGTGGGTTTTTTGTTACCAAAGTTAATATTATTCTTTGGAGTTCTGTTTGTATTTTCCCTGCCTATCCTCACACCTCCACTGGGACTTTGAGAGTCTGCTCTATCCTCTCATCTCATTCTCAACTTCCATACTTGCTCTCATACACAGCTTAGCTTATACCAGGTTTTCACTGAGCCCCAACACAGTCTTACTGTATTTACACTTGAGAAAAATAAATAATCAACCATTTAGTATTTTCAGACTACGCTTTTAAATCCACCACCACGGTGTTAAGTATTTTTGTTTCCAATTCCAGCTAATCTATACTTGTAGCATTTGCATTAATGCAACCCGTTAATTTGGATTATTATCACAGAGAACGCTTCCTCTATCCCGATATAATGTTACAGTCTTTGATTCCTGTTCTGCGTGCATTGCTTGTGTAGGTCGTGGCAAGGGATGACGACCAGGGGCTGAACAGCAAGCTGACCTACGTGCTGGTGGCTGGCAATGAGGAGGGGGCCTTCACCCTGTCGGGCAGCGGAGAGCTGCGCCTGGAGCGCAGCCTGGACCGGGAGGCCAAGGAGCAGTACCTGCTGCTGGTCACAGCTGCTGACACAGGTGAGGCAGGCAGAGCTCCTCTGCTGCTGAGCTCCCGTGGGGAACATCGCGTTCTGGGCAGAAAATAAATGGTTTTGTGGTGGTCTGAAACTTTGGTGGGTGGAGGTCGGGTAGCTGTGTTGAATGGGGATCTCCGCGGGGAGAGCTGGGCTTGCCTGATGTCAAAGGGAATTTGGTTTGTGGGAATCAGAATTTTATTCCTAGGTCCAGTTGTTTGCTGTTGGTAATGCTCACTACAAATTTAGGTAGGTGGATTTTTGCCCTGCAGTAATAAGTGGTTCTACCTAGGTAATAAGAACTTCGTGCATTCTGACTACAAAAAACCTATTTAAACAGCAGTAGGACACTGTATAATGTTGGCATCACAATAATGTGCAGAGGTCACATCAGTGGGCAGAAAACAGCCATGGACTACTCAGTTAATCTTACTGAAATCTTAGCCCTGAAAAGAAATAAGAATTTGCATTTCAATATTTTAATATTCTGCTTTGCTCAGCATCCAGTCATATCTTTCCACCACAATACCAAATGTATTCCAAGTTCTTTCATTTAAAACAGGATGTGAAGTCTTGTTATGAAGATTAATTGCACTTTCACTTGAGGTGTCCAAGCCCAAAATTTTGGTTTCAGATTTTGGTATGAGTATTATTAACAAAGACATCCTGCATCATACTTTGGACTGATCTCTGGTCTCCCATGGTTTGATGGATTTAATTTACTGCAGAACTTGTTTCTGATTTCTAGCAGTAAAAATAGAAGCAGAGCTGACTTGTTGACAAGTGAATACAGTTTTGTTTTCTGCCATGCTGTGTGCAGTATCTTGTGCCAGTGACAACAGCTATGGCTTGTATTTTCCTATTGCAGCAGTGCTCAGGTATTCCACTCTCTGAGCACAGCTGAAGCTGAAAAACACAATTTTAAGGTTTGAGGTATCATTTGTCTTGTACTTTGGCTAGAGGTAACTGTGTGCTTTATGGCTTTTACACTGGCATTCTATTACTCTGTAGCCTCAGACTGCTCACTTGTGACTTGGACTTGCTTGGGCTTGGATGTCCTTATGTTCCTTCAGAAGCTGAGGCTGGATTTGTCTTGATGTCTCTTTGGTCTCTCAGTCCAAGCTGGCAGAAGTCAGTGAGGGCTGTACAGAGCAAAACACCCAAAGATTGAACTGATAAAAGTGGTGTTGTGCAGCCAACAATTATTGATTGTCCTTCTTGGAAGAGCGAGGGGAGCAGAACTCAGCTGTACCCCACGCCTAGCATGGTGTGTAACCAAGAGTTTGACTAGAGCACAGGCTTTACCTGGCCTCTGGTTCCTAAAACCCCACACAATCCAGGAGATTTAACCAACAGTTGAATCCAGCAATCCCAAATGAAAATATTTACCTGTGTTGGGAGATCTCTGAGTTTCAGGTAATCCAGGGAGACGTTAATACGTGAACTGTGCATGGTACCTTTTCCATAAGTGGCTGACAAGAACAGCAGCATGTTTTATGAGTTCCTGTGTTTAAACATGTAGATATCGCACTGATTAAACACTTTGAAAGTTCCTTTTTAAATTTGCTATGTTCTTGTAAAGCTAACTCACAAGTTCCCACGCCCTCCTGCCAGTGTTAAAATGTTCTAGCAAGTGTGTTCAGCAGCAGCTGTTCAGTAGTAACTTCAAGCTAAATGTAACTGCTCTACTGTGCTTCAGTTTGCAACCTGACTAATCCACAGCTGGTGTCATTTGGGATAATTTTCAGCCAGGCTGGTGAATAACATTAGCTGTCATCTTCTGGTTGCACTGAAGACTTGTTCTGAATTCATACCAGCAAAGAATACATTGAAAACTCTGCTAGTCATGATGTATCTAAATCACAGGAAAGTGGAAGTCTTCAGTAGAAATCAGTGGCAGAACTTAACTTGATTTCATGCAAGTGGGATGGGAACCATAGGCACAGTAGATATCCAGGTGTTACCACACTGGCTGCTGCAAGTCAGTGCTTGTTTCATTAAATGATGTATTTCCTGCCACACTAGCAAAAAAGGTGGGAATGACACAATCTTGAAATGGATAATACAAGCATTTGGAGTATTTATGTTCTTGAGCAGATGCTAAATGTTTATAAAAGAAACTCTCACAGGCATGTCCAGCTCTTTGCCTAACATAACCATTTCTATTGAGTCTCTTAGTTTGTGTTTGTTTGACAATTCCTAGTAAGAAGGACTTTGCATACAGACCATTCATGCAGAAATACTCATGCAAAACAGGTAGGGAAGCAGTGCCTCACAAAGTGTTGTAAAAAGCGGACTTGTCTGAAATTGTCCACATCCATATTGTATTTTAAAATGAGTCAAGGAAAAGGTATTATCCTTTGCACTTTGAGGTTGGCTTTCATTAGCTGTAACAAACAGTCTTTCGAGTAGTCTTTAGCAGCCCACAGAAGAGTCTTGCCATATATGGTGCATCTGATTTAAGGTTTGGGGTTTTTTTTACAGATAAAAATCATGGTACACATCCAAATACAGTTAACTCAGGAAAAGTCCATCAAGAGCAAAATACTGTCTGTCCAGCCCTCTTCCCATTTTTCTTTGTGTCTGCATCTCAATTTTTATAGGCTGCACTGACTGGTTTAAAACATTCAGAGATTATATCCTGCTCCTAAAGAAGTCTATGCCAACTCTTCCTGTTCTTTCCAGGAAGCAGACACAATACATACTTAGAAGCACCCTTAGACATAAGAACTAATGGAATCCCAATTTAGTTTTGGCTGTCTTCCTGGTCTCCTTATCCATAATCAAGGATTTCTTGATTTTCTTGCGTTTATTTTCACTTCATCAAGTTGTGACTGTGGATTCTTGCTGTGTTACCTTAGCCTGTGTAAGGGAAGCTGCTGGAAGAAGGATGACTTGTAATTTTTCATTATTTTTATCTCGAGGTGTCCATCCTATGCACCTCTATAGATTTACAGCATGTTTTGGCAGCAGGTACGCTGAGTATAACAGCAAGGGAAGGATTAGGACATGGTAAAGTATGGAGCCAGCAGGGCTGCATAGGATACAGTGCCTGTGCCCTCAGGGATCTGTGTGCTCTTCCACTGCACACAGGAGTGCTCTCCCAGAGCAGATCTTAGCCCTGGACATGTAAGACTTGTGAGTTATGAAGAGCTGAGCTGCTCATAAGCACTGGGGACAGGTCAGGTGGGGGACCACCAGTGGGACCACATGCCCCAGCAGTGGAATTCTGGGCAGTTGTTGAAGGAGTGCTTTCCCAAGCAAGGGCTTCCCTCAGGCCCAGGGAAGTCAGTTATGATCTATGCACTGTCCTGGCTCTGGCCCAGCTATTCCTTGGCCTTGGCTGCTAATCCTCCACCCGCTCCTTAGGGTGCATCATGGGTTGGTGGAGAGTCTTCCCTGCGTGCTCGGGGAGGGAAAGGATGGACAGAAGGACTTCTGGCGCTCGGCTCAGTGATTTGTGTCCGTGCAGCCTGCCTCGTGCCCAGTTTCCACAAGGCAGGCTGCACAAAGGGCTTTGATTCCTACCTTGGTTTATCATCACTCTTCCCTCACTTCTGCACTTGCACCGTGCTCTCGCTGCGGCTGGGCGCTGGATACTCGGCCGCCGCTCTAGGCAGGGGCGATTTGCGAGGACACGCAGAGCATCCATCACTGGGAACATTCAGCATCTTCCAGAGCTGTACACCTGTGGCTTTGGTCGAGAAAGAGAACATAATTCAACCCCAAAGCTCAGCCATCCCAACTGAGAGACCCTCTTGCAGCTCAAGCTGTAAGACCAGAGTGCATGAATTATAAATCCAGCGACAGGCCAAGTGATGGACTGTGGAAGAACAGGATAGTGTTTAGATTGCAGATGCTGCCCCAGAATGTCTGCCAACATAAACGCCAAGAAACCTACACACAACTATTTGAATGTGTCTTCACGGGTCTGCTTCTACCACATAAATCTGATCTGCTTTGCTGTACCTTTCTTCATGGCAAAATGGTTGGGAAAAGAGACTTTCTGCCTTTTTTTTTTTTTTACCCCATCTGATGGGGATGCGGCACTAGGTAAACATTCCACTCTGGCAGCGTGACAAGAACTGGTGCAGCTGCTTTTATCATCCGTGTCTTTAACTTTTTGAGCAATTTTCTGGACAAATGTTAGCATTCCAACAGTCCTCCTCCCTTTATTTATTGATTGCAGGGATGTGGAGTAGCACATCTGGAAACCTGCTCTCTGCCAAGGACTACTGTTTAAATAAACTGCAGCCACCATCTCTTGATTAGGTCGGTCAGAATGGCACATTGCCATAATATAACCAAAATCAAATCATGATGTTTCTAATTAGAAGCTGTGTTCCTGTGATTTGGGTTGTTTTTAATTTCATTTGCTTAAATAACCTATTTACTGATTTCGATAAATAGTCCTGAAAGAAATGAATCGGTGAACTGGTTATTATATTTAGTTAGCTGTTCTTTCTGTACATCCCTGGCCTGGATGAAAAACAACCATATGTTTTTTCTTTAGGAAATGTTGGTCCCCAACTTATGCATTCTTTCCTTCAAGAATGCAGGAGGGAGACCAAGCAGAGAGGTTATATCCTTCTCAGGAATTCTCTTCTGAGCTTGGCTTTTGGTTCCCTTCAATCCTAAAATCAAATGAAAGATGACAGTGCAGTTGTGTCGGTTTTTTAACACATTTCAAGATATTTCCCAACAACAAAAAGGACAGCTGTATTTTCTAGTAATGTTTAGAAAGTCTTAAGACTCAACATTGTGTGAGATTTAACTGGCTAGACTTAAAGACATTTTTACTCATCCTGTTTCCTTAGCAGACACTGTATTTCTACGTAACACAGACCTGCAGTGTGAAAAGGTGTTGCCTGAAAAAATGAATATTACTTTTGCAACAAATTTAGCTATTTTAAAATTTTGGTGCTGTCAAAACAAACAAGCAACTCACTTATTTCAGCTGGAGATGGTCTGTTTGCCAGGTTTTATGTGCAATGTCTGAAAACACCCATTGCTGAGGCTTTGGTGAGCTAAATGAAGCTGATGTCTGCTCACCTTGGTGCTCAGCAGTTGACAGAAGGATTGCTCTCTTCTGTGGCCTTGTTTTATGGCACAGCTGTTTCAAAATGAATTTTGGGTTCTGTCCCAGCTCCATTTATTTCCTTGTATTCATGGAAGCTCTTCCTTGTGTCACTGCTGTCTGCTCTAGCCTAGTTTTAGTGGTTTTCTCTTTCACTTTGGCTTTATTATTTTTGCTCTTTTAATACTGATACTAAAACTGTGCAGTAGTTCTGCCTGATTTTTAAATTTATTTCTAAATGGCACCTTGGGAGAACTGAGATGGTGACACTCATCAGTGAGTTCATGTTGTCTTACCATCCTCTAAAATCAGGAGACAAGAGAATTGAGAGTGGCATTTTGTGGTTGTGGCACTCTAATAGCAGGGTCTTGCCCTATCACAGAGCCTAGAAACTGTTAGCACTTTGACATTTTCCCTGGAGGACAAAAGCTCCAGAAGCTGTTTAGGAAGAGTGCTTGTGGCAGAGTCAGTCCAACATCCCCTGAGGAGTTATTGTCAGGGAAGAGAACATGTCAGTGGCTGTGGGATGTGACATGTTTCCTCCCCAAAGGAGGTGAGGGCTTTAGCCCATCCCCTCAGAGAATCACCCCCAAGGTGCACAATACAGCCCCTGAATGGCATTTGAGGCATTTAGTCCTCTTTTTGGGCTTAAAACTCCATTATTGGATCACTGTTTTCTAAATAGTCCAGCAAGAGTCTCTGGGCTAAATCCAAGTATATAAGTTCCTCTGGGGTGGGGTGAAGGAGAAACTTATATTCAGGCTGGCAATGGGCTCAGGCTGGCCAGCTCAAGCTGAAATATCTGTGAAAACAATGAAAGATTTTCAGTCAGATTAAAATAATGCATAGCACTTCATTTTCAAACCAACTCAAACTAGTTTTGGGGAGAAAAAAACAGGTATAGCTCTTAAAAAAAATCCAAGTTATTTATTTAAACTGGAAAACAAGCTAGAATATAATGTTGAATATTTTAAAATTTTCAAGTTAGAATTGTCTGGTCTTCAGTTTGCAAGCTGTTGCACTTCTTCCCTTACCTCTTCGTTCATCTACCTTGCTCTGATTAGTTTGGAACTTCTACATCAAACTTAATTTTCAATTGTTCTACTGCTTACATCACTTGCCTGTGAAATTCTATTTCATATCTGCTAATGAGATCTCTGAATGTAATCTGTTTTGCAGAAGAGTACTTGGAGTAGTTGTTAAGCAGTTTATCAGCCTTTGAGAAATACTAAGATTTTTCCAGCCTTGGTGATCTTAAACAGTTTTTTAAATTAAACATTACACCTTATAAATTGTAAGTCTGCTAGCTCAATCTTCAAATACAAAGCTACGATTTCAGGAAGCCTTAATTGCAAGGATAAAACAAGTAAAACATGCACATATGGCCTGAACACTTAGCCTGCTGGTTAATCTTCTCTATTTATACAGGGTGTTTTTAAAGAGTAATTCAAAATTGTGCATTGCAGGAATTTCGCTGTGGGATATTCAGGAGTCACAAGCTGTCAAAAATTACCTTAGCAGCTCCTGCAGGAGCCAGCTTCTCTGTTTTTTCTGTTTACAGCAATAACTTATAACAAGGAGGAGTAATTTGGTGGTTTTAAGCAAGTTTGTTTTTTTAATGGCTCTGCCTTTCTCCTGAGTTGCAGTTCCACTTTCTTTCAATCTCACTTGTGCCACAGAGGCCTTGGGTGGGACACATGGCCATGCCCGCTCCTCCAGCACCTCTTGCTTTTTGCAGGCACAGGGAGATCATAAAACGATTTGGGCTGGAAGGGACCTTAAATCTCATTGAATGCAACCTGCTGCCATAGTCAGGGGCACCTTCCATTAGACCAGGTCACTCCAAGCCCCATCCAAACTGGCCTGGGACACTTCCAGGGATGGGGCAGCCACAGCTTCCCTGTGCCAGGGCCCTGCCACCCTCACAGGGAGCAATTTCTTCCTTGCACCCTTACAACCTGTCATGTGCCACGATTTTTATGACCATTAAGTTCAGAATTTTCCTTAATTGTTCTTATTTTGAAACATTTGGTAAAGGCAACTTCTTGCTCTGGAAAAAAATGCATTTCTGGCTAAGAAACGTGCAGTATGTACGTGTGAGATTGTGGAACATCTTGAAGCTGTGCTAAATATATATTATACTTTATTGCATGAGTGTTTTTTCTCAGTCTGTGTCTGTGTTCCTGTAGGCCTGTAACAGTGCTCCAGCTTTTTTTTTTTTTTTTCTTTAACCTCTCTGGGCTAACAGCTGCAGGAAACTGCTCCTGATCAGAGGAAGAAAACAGGGATAGGGAAATGTGTATATACACCAGAGGCTTTAAAAATGCCTCTCTGTGTGCCTGCAATTCCTGTTCTTTCAACAGCATATTACATTTTTTGCAATGTGAAGTTGCCCCTGTCCTGAAGCTCCAAAGCTTAATGAATTCATAGGGTGCAGTCAGTCAGGAATTTTGGAACCCATATTTAAAACTCATGTGGATAAGACCACATGAGAGATCCCATTGTGTATCACTGTTTTGGGACAGAGTTTTCTTTTGCACTCTCAGAACAGGTGTGAGTTTCTGTGTTCATGCACATGCACCAGCCTAAGTGTGGCTGGACGTGTTGTTGCTTGAACAAGGTTGGGCTCTGGTCTAGTCAATAATTTACTGTTTTGTTTTCACTTTTTATGTTCTCAGATTTAGTTCTGTTTTCTCCCAGCTTATTTAGGCTGCTAGATGAGGGTTGATATTCACTTTTCTAATACCTGATGTAGTACAGAAGTTCCCTGGGTTTTTTCCTTGTTAGATAATCCTTGCAAAAGTACAGATCTGTCCAACTATCAGTCAATTCCCTTGGTTTTTGAAGTTCTAGTTCTGCTAAATTAGCTTTGAGATCAACTGCTGCTTTGTACCTAACTATGAGATAAACTCAAATTTGACATACTCAGAAATTTTGAAAATCTTGAGTTTCCTGCATGTCTCATTCAGTCACCCACTGAACTGATTGAGAGTACGGATTGCTTCTAACTGTTAATATCTTTTATTAGCCACTTATTTCAGCTTTTGTCTCAAAATAATCTAGGTTCATCAGTTTTTTTAAGACTTAGCATGACAGCCCTGTGGTGAAAAATTGAGTAAGAAGAAAACAAAGCACAGTCAACATACCCAGCCAGGACAAATATTTGTGGTACAATCATGTAGAAAGGACTACTTTTTCTCATTTCACAGATGCAGTTTCTTCTGTGTTCTTGCAAAATTAGTTCAATTCATCCATGTTCCAAATCAAGCCTCGTGTGCACTAGAAATGCAAAGTGTAATGCAGGCTAGTTGCATTTTCACTTAATGTAGCTCTGTGTTTATTTTAAAACTCACCAGCTGAGTGAGGCTCAGCACACTCCGTCTGCATTTAAATGCATTTAGAAAGATTGGCCACTTTATTGTGAGAAAGGCCTTGTTTACTTGAGTGAAAAAGTTAATTCTCTGTGATAACACATACAACTCCTAGTCCTGGGACTCATTCACTGAGTGTTTGACTGGAGAAGTGAAATCCGCTTTGTTGCAAAGCAACACGTTTCACTGAGGCAAAAATTCCATTTCTGTGAAATCGCTTTCCAATTTTCAGGATAATGATGTGTTTAATTTACCACAAAACATGGTAAACTGCTTGCAGGATGAGTCTTGATTAGTCATTTAGATTAGTTTTATTTAATTTTAATCCTTTTTTTGTTTCATTTTAGTGAAAAGTATCTGTGGGGTTTTTGCTTAAGTTTATTGTTAGCTTTCTAGCACATGATTTTGATATTTTAATGCTGGCAAAAACTTCTGAGGTCCTGGTTTCTGAAAGGAATGATGGTTTCACTATCTGCTGTGCTAAGCATGGTCCAGACAGGACCTAGAAACCATTAAGGCTTCAAACAATATGTGGATGGTGTGCTGGACACATTCTCCTATTTCTAATTTTTGCTGTGAGCCAAACAGCACCACGCAGCCGAGATAATTTCCAATAGCATCATCTTTTCCTGAGCTTTCTTGAAGAACCTAAATGGCTTTGCAAGTTTCCTTTCATGGCTTTTTTTTGCTGCTCCAGTGCACTAAGTGCTCTGATCATTCCCCAGTCACCCAGATGTGGTGTGGAGAGCTGAACATGTACCAGAGCAGACACTGCCACATATTTTGGGGGATTCCAGGGAGCCCAAAGAGCTCACCTTCCCCATTCCCCAGAACAAGGGACAAGCTCATGGGGCATGGTGCTCTCTTCTTCCAAGGCTGCATGGACAGACCAAGGCAGAAGTGAAAACAGTCTTTAGGTGCCTCCCTTGTGGGTGACCTTCTGTCCTTGAAGCATCAGCACAAATGAGGGCAATGAGTGGATTATGATGAGTTCATCCAGAAAGGTGTATTGACCTCTCTGTGCTGGTTATCCAGCATTTGAAAAGCAGAGGTTGTCAGGTTAAATGGTATTTCTCCCCACCATCACCTTCCTGTATTCTGTTTCCTTTCTTTTGTTTGAATTACTGCACAGAGCCAATATTTTTCATCCCATCTCTCCTAAACAGGGAGAGGAAAAAATTGAGAGTGCTTCTTACAACTTTAAAAAAAATTACAGTTATCATCATATTTTTTGTGGTGATCAGCCTCAAGCAAGCATGGGAGAATGGAGCAGAAAACCTGCTCGTAGCTCTTTGCCAGTCCCAGTTCCATCTTGCTGGGACAAGAGGCATCCTGTCCCATGCTGCTGCCTGCCTGACCCACATTCCCCAGGGCTGTTTTTTATGTCACTTCCCCAGTGTCCCATGCAGAGAGGGGAGCCACAGCCCAGTGCTGGCCCAGCCCAAGGTGGCCTCTCATAACCTCTCTCTGTAACTCGTCCTCCACCACAGGCTCCCAAGCTCTGCTCCTTCTCTTCATCCCCAGACACATGTTTACTTGCAGATGTAAGCAAAAAAGCTGAAATTTTTGGAAGGGCATCCGTGGGAAGCAATTTTCCCCCTGAACTCAGCGTTGCTGTTTTGACACTATCCCAGGTTAATCTCTATTTCAACAATGACGTGTGTGGACGTTTGTGGGACGGTCTGCTTAGTGTATATGTACAGCTGCCACCTAGGAAGTAAACTGTGCAGTTCACAGAAACAGACCTCAGCCCACAGAGATGGGAAATTCACAATTATAATGACAACAATATATGAATGGCACCATCTTATAAATTTTAAAGATGTGATGCTCACTGAACGGGAACAGACAATTCAATCTCTCCCGTTTAGTTCACATAGTCAATTTTATGTTCTTTCGTTATTCATCATTTGGTTCCTTCACTCCTTCATCCTTCTAGAAAACTCTTTTTCCAACTTGGATATTCTAAGACTGTGAGAATGTAGTATTTTGGGATTTGGGAAAAAAAAACCGCTAGAGAAATGCTGTAAATGAGGAGTGTCTGACAAAGAAATACTTGCTGCTTCTGCTGAAAAATAGTTCAGGCTATCATGAAAAATCATAGAAATTTTTAATGCAAG
The DNA here is from genome assembly GCF_012460135.2 of Molothrus ater. Lineage (NCBI taxonomy): Eukaryota > Metazoa > Chordata > Aves > Passeriformes > Icteridae > Molothrus > Molothrus ater. The sequence goes on along the minus strand of NC_050481.2, from coordinate 4,679,518 downwards.
TTCACTAAGGGAAAAGTGTATGTTTCTTTGTGGCTTTAGCCCTCAGGGCTGTTTTTAAAAGTACTCAGAGGCTTGTGTGGCTGTGTACAGCAATTTTACATAGGCTGTAACATGGCTGGTTTATTAAGAATGGTTAGGGGTCATCTTGTGTGTTTGGCTAATATTGCAGAACTTACACTAAATTTACTGCAGTTATTTATGCAAAATATTAAAATAGGGGTGATGCTCTACCATAATAAGAATTAAGTGACTTGGGGAAGATTTGCTATTGAAGCAAAACTAAGAAATCTGGGAACTCAGCCTGACTGTGGAAACTACTTCTCTCACCACAAATATGATATGTACATTTTATGAAACCTGCTTATTACCAAGGGCCAAATTCTGTGGTCCTTATGCAAGCACAGCTTTCACTGGAAGTTCACTGAGGACGGTAGAATTTGGCCCCAAGCTATTTCTTTTCCATATGAAATTACTTCATTTGTAATTTCCTCTTCTTATATTTCTCAGTAACTGCAGAAATGTGAGCTAGTCATTTAATTTTGAGTGAGTAAAAGCTTTGAGGACTCTCTGTGAAATTGCAACTTTGTCTTTCGGTGTAATAGAATAAAGGATTAAATTTGTGGACGTGATATTTTACTTAGAGGGGAAAAAAACCCCATATCTGGATAACTACACAGACAGGAAACCAATGTAAATACGTGAGTTTTTCCATCCAAGTAAGATGAGAAAGGTTTGGGGTTTACAGCCGAGGAGCAATAACTTGGGATGTTACAAACAGCTGAATTAAAATGGGACTTCTGGGATGTCTCTGTGAGCACTCTGCAGCCACAAGCCAACGTTGATGAGGTCTGGGTTCCTTATGTTACCCCAGCTAATTGTGTTGGTGTGGTGCTCAGCCTTGGCTGGTGAAGTCCCTTCCCTGAGGCTGACACAAATGAGCCCACACTGCGCTGCATGGTGCCTTGCAGACACTTCCAGGGAGGAAGGGGAACTGGAGAATGAGGGATTGGGACATGAGGCAAAGGTTGGGATCTAAAGGCACTGCCACCTCTGTTCATTTTTGTGACTAAACCCACAGTGTGCATTTTCTGGCCTTGGCTTTGTCTTGGCAAATACATTTGAAACAGCGAGTTTCAGGTTTTAGCTGTGAGTTAGCTTTCTTTTCCAGGCTGAACTGCATTACTGATGCTCTTTGAACGTGACTTACCCAAGATTAATTTCTGAATTATATATAAATTGTTTAATCAGCTGCGAAACTTTACAACTTTCAACCTTTCATTTCATTAGCTGCGAGATGAATGTCAATAAAATGCGTTTGGAAGGCCAGAGCTTGATGACACACGCAGCAAACGCCGCTGAGGACTCTCTTTCCTTTAATGCAGCAATAATAAACACTTCACAGGCAATATTTCAGCAATCAAGAACACTTTTGCAGGCTTTTCTATCTATATGTGTTTGGCTAAATGACAAAACCGTGAGTTAAAAAAAAAAGGCTAAAAAATGAGTCAGACTTATTGCCTTAATGTAACCTTCCTGGCTGAAAGCGTATTAATTGGCAGAGTGAATTACCTCAGAGCAGAGCAGAGAAAGGCCTCTATTGTGTGATGTGAAATCTATACTCCTTGGCTTGCCACGTTCTTTCCTCGGCGTTGTGATCCTTCCCCTCTGATCAGCAGCCTCCAAGCCCAGCCTTGTGAGATTTATAACACCTTTCAATTGGAAGCTCTGTCATTCAGCCCATTTGGGCATTAACCACGTTACTGCAAAGCATTTTGTGGTGAAAAATCCTCCTGCCCGTGCTGAGGCTGCTCCCGGCTTCTTCCCGCCTCGCTGCTTCAGCCTTCAAGGGTTAACACGTGGGAAAATGGGTTGCTATATCTCCTTTTATGTAAGAACTTTGTGTTTGGAGCCCTTGCCAGGAGCAGATGAGCCCCAAGAGCAGAGCCTGCCTCCTTCCCAGCCCCGAGGTTGAGCTGCAGCAATAACCTTGGATAGCAGTGACCCAATCCTCGGCCGGGCTGGAAGGACTGGGGCGGTCACGCGGGGCGGCCTGCATTCCGTCAAGTGACAGCTCCGTGTAATATGCCTGCCTTGCAGCAAGGACTCCACCAATCTCCAGCCCAAAGCATTTCATTATCCTCGCTTTATCCCAGTCCAGCAAATGCTGAATTGGAGAATCTGAGATGGAAGGGGAAAGCAATGCAATCTTGGGTAAAACAGGCATGGTTGTCATCTGCCTTTTGAGTAAAAGCGGCCCTAACTTAAGTGTTTCATGCTCTGCTATCACTTTTTCCTTCTCCTTCCTATGTACTCAAAGAAAGAAATGAGTCTTTTCCTCCAGGGGAAGAATTTAGTTAGCAGGAGATGTCTTGCTGATTCTTGGCTGAAAAGAAGTGTAATGAATGGACTGACAAAACTAACATGAACTTGTAAAAGTCTTCATTGTCTTTTTTTGGATTTGACAAAGGAAAAGCCAAAGAGGACAAACACTGAGAGACTGCACATGAATAAACATGCTATTTCATGCTCCTTGCTGCTCATCAGAGTTAAGTTTTAGAATAACAAGGAGGATGGAATCCCTAGGTTAAATCAGTTCAGTCTGATTTCCCGTAAGCCAGTATCCCATTGGAGCGAGCATTATTTGCTGCTATAGATGGTTGCTTCTATGGAGAGAGTGAGTCTCAGCAGGGCTGGAGACTCACTGCAACCGTCTCACCCGCTCCCAGAAGGTCTCCCCAGGTCAGGGTGCGACCGGCAGTGGAAAAGCCACGCGGAAAGCTGGGTTTTGCCACTGTTCCCACTCTATTTGTTCTGCGGGTGAATAAATTGAGGGCTGGAATCTTCACATCTGTCAGCATGCCACCTTTGAAGGTCTTCTTGCAGAGGAATAGGAAAGTCAACCACATCTTCAAATTGGTCCTAATTGTTACAGGAAGGCTTTCTGAGCAGTTCCAAGACCATCTTTTTCCACTGAGCTTGTATTACAAAATATTTCTGGAATTAGATGGAGCAAGAAAAATAATAATGTTTTTTTTTTGTGTGTCTTTCACAACTTGTACTTTATGTCAAGATGACTTTGAAACAAACCTGACCCTGTCCTCTGTGTTGAGCTGGCTTCCTTGCTCTGTGAACTGTGACACGCTCAAGCACTCGGCTCCAAATCGGGGCTGGCAGAGCTCCGATTAGCATGCTGGTGTTTGTAACCTCTAGCACTTTGTACCCCCCCCTTTTCCCACAGGATCTCCTGCCCTCACTGGCACTGGAACCATTGCTGTCACAGTGGATGATGTCAATGACAATGTCCCCACGTTTGCCTTTAACATGTACTTTGCCACTGTTCCGGAGGATGCTCCCACGGGGACGGATATTTTGCTCGTAAACTCCTCGGATGCCTGATGCTTCTACAAATGCTGTTATTAGGTAGGTCGATTACTGTTGCTCCATGTAACACTGCCTCATATCCTGCCTGAAGATTTCTTTTTCCCCAGTGTCCATCACCGGCATGCCCTAAAGCTGTAAGACAAAAAATAGAATGGCACTGTGTGTGCAACTAAATTACTTGGGCAAATCTGTCTTTTTGTTGCTTTTAGGCTTTTAGAGTTATATTGAGGACAAATAGAGTTGTGGAGTTATTTTTTTACTGAGTGAAAAGGAAGCTAGTTTAATTTGCAGCTGCCTTGCTGCTGCATTCACACCTTTTCGTGTAGCGAGCAATTTTCTCTGAAAGCAAATGTGCTCTTTGAGTAAAGCTTTGGTCAATTAATGTCTTCAGTTTAGCATGAAAATTACCCAAGGTAAATCACAAAGCTTATGCCATTCAGAAAACCAGTAAAAAGTTGGAATTTGGCAGTTCTGCACAGGGCTCAGTTGATGAAACTGAACTGGGCACTGGGCTGCACACTGGCCGTTCCCAGTTCCACAGACAAGAGTAATGAAGATGCTGAGTGGCAGTGACAAGCTCAGGATTATCCACTGAGGACAGATACATCGCCAATGGAATGCAAAGCAAATTTATATTAGTTCTTGATCTTACCACGTTTTACTGTTGTGGCTGCAAACGTCACTCTTTCCAAATTCACAAAGCAGGCTATAAAAGTAGCTTCCTTGTTTACCTTTGTTAGTTCACCTCAGTTCCTTCTTCAAACAGCATAAGAATACCACTGTGCTACTTTTTTTAAAAGGAAGTAATATAAAGCAGAACTACGTTGTGGCAAAACACTGTCTACAAAATACTGAAATATTTTCTTTCCAACTAGCTACAAGCCAGAAATAGAAGCTTGACATCTAGACATCTTTAGATATTTGAAAATCATCCAAAGTTACCATTTGTTAAATTGTGGAACAATCAAGCTTTTAATTCTGTTCACTCATAGTCTAAGAAACTATTTCTGGCAAGTTCCTTTATAAAAAAACCGAATTCCATGCAGAGCATGAATGACTGTAATGATTGTGTCCTGTAATCAGAAATTATCAGAGTGCTCTTTAGTGTGGTTAAATTGCTTTAATATCTCTGCCATTAGTCTTTGTCATTCACTCAGTACCGCATCATAGAATTAGTTGATAAAAATATTTTTCCCCTTCATAAGTAGCTATTAAAACATTGTTTTCAGGTTTTGTTTTACACTCTTCAGGCTCAGGAACAGACTTTGTTTTTCTTGGACAGAATTTGTCCAGATTCAGCATTTAAAGTAGATCCGAAGTATGGCTGGTATTACAAAACTGGTGAAAGCCAGAAAGAGCAGAACATGTATGGTCGTCTTGTCAGAGGTCCTGAGGACTCAGAACTCCTTTTCTGTCTTGTTAGAATCGGTTCAAAATTAAATCTTTGGTTTCCAATAGGCATATATAAGATCCTTGGCTAACATTTTCATGCAAAGTCAAAAAACGTGCTGTGTTTTGAAAGAAGTGTTTAAGTTTCTGCAAAGCCATCACCTGCCCATACGTGCCAACTCTTGTTCTCCTGTTTCTGGTGATAACCTGTGAAGTCATTAAAGGAGGGTGATGGGTTGTAAATGGCAATGCACACTTGAGCAGTCCTGTTGTTAAAGACAGTAGACATAGGAGTCAAAAGGTCACATTTTAAGTGTTTGGATCAAATTCCTTTTATGCCACTTGCCACCATTAGAGTTTCAAGGGGTTTTTGGTTTTGCTCAGTTTTTTGGGGTTGAGTTTGGATTTTTTTGCAGTTATGTTGAGGCACATGTACACTGTCCAGTTGGTTTGCATGCAGGTACAATTCAGAATATCTTATGACAAATGTAATATGTCTTTATTATTTCCTTCTAAAAAGAAGAAAAAAAAATCATAGTATCTTTCCAGTGCTAACATGTGGAAACACAGAAAAGAAAGTTTCTGTCTCTGCAATACCCCACTCAGGGTTAAATCACTGCAAATCACAGATGAAATGTGCCTGGTGCTGCTGTTTAGGGAGATCTAAATGGTGCTTTAGGCTTTGTGCACATTCTTTCTATTCTAGGTGCACATTGCTATGGCTGGAGAATAATTGCATATGGCCATCACATTATATCGTAATTAAGCAATTAAAGCATGCTCGTGGCGTTGTGCAGAGATTAATGACTGAGCAGGAGAAGTTGCCACAGCTTATTACACAGGCTGGCTCTCAGCCCTCTCAGTGCAGCTTCTGGGCTGTGTTATTACTGCTGTCATAACCTGTTCTGGTCTTAAAGAGGTGAAGATAGGAATATTAATCTCTTTCATTTAAACCACTTTATTCTGAGTCTTTCATAGAATCATACCTCAGAAAAGCTGCTGCTGTGCTGTAGCAGAGGAGCAGTGCTAACCACAGCTGTGTTGGGTCCTGATATTGAATATGAGAATTGTTCATTTGAGCCATTTTTTGTTTCCATTGTTTTCTCAAAAACCTATTATCTGAATTCTGAAAAAATGTAATACTAACCAAGTACGTTTAAAAATACATCTTTGAGATTCCTGCTGTATGAACACAAGCTGGATAAGCATTCCAAGAGGGGGGACAAACTGTGGTAGGAAGTCAGAGGTAGCCCCTAACACACACCTGTAGTGAGCACACAGTCAGTTCTTATCAGATCATGTGGGGATGTGTGCACACACAAACACACCCACCAGTTTGAGGGTTAAACTCTGGTCACAATTAGTCTCTGTTAACAAAGCTCTGTGGTTACTAATTTGCTATGAATTGCTATAAATTCCCATTGAAATCTTGAACAGCAAAACTAAGTATCAGGAAACAATATGGATGTTAAATGTTCATTTTATTTTGTAAAGCTGTCATCATTTTTATTTCAAAAAGTACTTTTGTATTTTCTAACTTTATTCTGCAGGTTCAGTTAAGAGGTACATCAGCCTTTTGGAGTAAGAGTTAATGCATTAGCCCAGGGAAATCAGCACTAGAGGATGCCTCCAGTAGCAGTTTTGAGAGTATGTCCAGTGGTATCTTTCAAATAGTCAAAGGCTCAGTCAGCTTATGTATTGGAAATCTGTGTTAAACAACTATGCTTGGAAATCCCCAGAAATGTGATTATGACAGGCCTTGAAATTTGAAAAAGTCAAACAGTGAAGACAGATGGAGAGTCAGATGAAAATGTGACAGTCTGTGTTGATACCCATCAGCATGGTGGTCTGAAGAGTGTAGAAAATGGTTATTATCTTAATGCAGCAGGCTGCCTTTTGAAATACTAATCCAATTTTTCTCCCTTGCTTTTCCTCTCCCGCAGCTACAGGCTTAGGGGCGGCAATTCCCAATTCACCATCAACCCTTCTACGGGCCAGATCATCACCAGCGCCCTCCTGGACCGGGAGGCGAGGGAGAACTACACCCTGGTGGTGGTGGCCAGCGATGGGGGCTTCCCCAGGGCTCTGTCCAGCTCCACCAGCGTGCTGGTGGCCGTGGCTGATGTGAATGACAACCCACCCAAGTTCCAGCACCACCCCTACGTCACCCACGTGCCATCGCCCACCTCTGCAGGTAACCCTGGCACTGCCACAGACAGGGAATCATGGGATGGTTTGGGTTGGAAGGGACATTAAGGATCATCTAGTAGCAACCCACCTGCCATGGGCAGGGACACCTACCTCTAAATCAGGTTGCTCAAAGTCCCATCTCAGCCTGGCCTGTGAATGCTTCTGGGGATTCTGAACACATTCACAGCTTCTCTGGTCAACATCTTAATGAAATGCTCAGCTGTGCCACAGAAATGTTTCTGAGATGTTTCTCTGCAGCTGTTTTCCTGGGATTATCTTTGTGCTGCATGGGAATGAGGAATAACAAACCTCAAGTCACCATCCACAGTTTAGCAGGTTTTTTCTATTGGGTTCCTCCCATCCGAATTCAGTTATGTTCGTGTAGTTACATAAAGTACATGTACTGTAAATGATCACCCACTCAAAAAAGTTATTATTTTGCTAGGGTTAGGAAGACAATGGCCTGTTTTTATTTCTGAAAGTCTCCTCTGAGCAATTCCTAAACAGGGTTTTGACAGCCTCTTCCAAAAATGCTATGTCTATGTCAGATGTTAATTATGTTGCCTTTCCTTGAGCCAAGTGATGAAGTAAAATAAAATAAAAGTAATCAAGCAGCAATCTTCCTTTGAGCCTACACCCAAATTAAAGTTGCTTCACTCAACACAGGAGTTAATGTCTGGTTCAGCTCATGTTCCATGTTTTCACATACACACACATACATGGATATGTGATGCCTACGGAGAGGATTCCATGACAAATGGTTTGCAAAACAAATTTTCTTTTAACAGAAAAAAAAAGATTATTTCCATGTCTTGGATTTTGTCTCTTAATTTTAAACAATTGCAAATACTTCTCCTTTTTATGGAAGAATGAATTTGTTTACAGTTCTTCTGTTTCCAGAACAACATTATGAAATTGTTTTATTATTGCATTGGCGAAACATCGTGTAATCAGACTAGTGCCTTTGCCTGGCTGTTTTTGGGATGTTGCTTCAAATTCTTTTCACAAGGGGTACACATAGGTTGACCTGATGTTTTCTGGTAACATCTTTTTTGGGTGCTTTTTGTATGAAATCTCTTATAACTAGAAACCTAAGCTATGTTTACTCTGTTTTAAACTTAGCAAAAAACCTAGGGATGTATCCACTTTTCTTATTTACAACTTCCTTTTCTTTTTGTTATTTTTTAATCGAGTTTAAAAAGAGGAACTAGTAATAATATTAATATTTTTTGCAGTAACTGAAGCACAAAAAAATCTTCATTTCTTCCTGTCGCATTTCTCACAAGGGTTTGAATACTGTTCTTGTCTAAATATTCCTGCCCCTGGAGTACAATTCACTGCACATGACAAATAGTGACATGAAGTATAGTTTTAAGGGATGCTGTCAAAGTCATTCCTGCCTCTAAATGATTTTCCCTTAAGAGGTTGAAAACAGCATGATTTTTATATAAAACTGGGTGTTTTCTAAATTTTAGTAACAGTAAAACATCAACAGTGTTCTGCAAATTCGTTGGACAGTGTCAAATTTGAAAGACATATCATGCTTTAGATCTGTAATATCTGGTGAGGAAGAACACCCTAGGTTCTCCTTGCAAGTGTGCAAATGTAGAGGATAATGCAAATGGTGCACATACAGTGAGGCTTATTGCGAACCATAAATTCAAAAGACCTGAAAAGTCTGAGTGTAATCATGTTATTGTACTAGTGTGCAATAGTTTTGTATTCCTATTTTACCAATGTGCTTTTAAAAATGCAGTCCTCTTAGTTCCTGTCCTTGGAATACTCTTAGAAAATTAGAAGTAAGGGACTAGTGGGGAGAAAGAAGGAGCACCTGGGGAGCAGGAAGAGAAGGGATTGCAAGGGGCAATGTGTAGGTGTAGGGTAAATATCCGTGGATGTTGCCTGTTCACTAATGTAACCTTAATAGTCCTTGAATTCCAGGGTGAAGTTTTTTTCGTGGATAAACAGGCTAAGAGTAATTTTAAAAATCAAATTAGCATTCAGTCTTACTGGGTTTATGGCTTTTGTTGTGTGAATGTTCTTGAGGCAGGATGCTAGGCCTCTGAAAGGCTGCCGGTCTGTTTCCCAGTTCTGTATGTCCATCTCTCTAAATGCAGTGTCCTATTTTTCAGCTCAACATTTTTTGGCTCCATGCATGTCTTGTAGACTCACCTGCCCCTTGCTGAACTCACTTTTTTTGTGACAAAAGCAGTTCATTTTTAGGGCAGTGTGAGGAAGAGCATGCTGCTCCAGGATGTGCTTCAGACTGAAAGGCTGGCGTGATGTTTCTCACAGTCAGTGCATGCACTAAAGGACTGACCTAGCTTTGTTCTGCATTTCAGGCTCATTCGTGTTTGCGGTGACTGTCACCGATGCAGATGCCGGCTCCAACGCCGAGCTCCATTATTCCCTCGTGGGGAAGAACTCTGAGAAATTCCACATTGATCCAGCAAGGGGGGCAATCCTGGCTGCAAAACCACTGGCGGGAGAGTCTGAAGTCACCATTTCCGTTCATGTGAGGGATGGTGGCCGGTACCCCAAGACAGACTCCACCACTGTCACCGTGAGGTTTGTGGACAAAGCCCAATTTCCTCGCGTTCAGGCAGAGCAGGAGACCTTCACATTCCCTGAAAACCAGGCAGTTGGGACACTTGTCACCACCATCTCTGGGTCTTCAGCCAGAGGAGGCTCCTTGTCCTACTACATTGCCAGCGGTAATCTGGGCAGCACCTTCCTGGTGGACCAGGTGACGGGACAGCTTTCTGTCGGGCGGGCTTTAGATTTCGAGGCCGTGCAGAAGTACGTGGTGTGGATTGAGGCCAGAGACACAGGCTTTCCCCCCTTTTCCTCCTACAAGAAATTGGAAGTATCGGTGATTGACGTCAACGATAACGTGCCGGAGTTTGAGCAAGATCCCTTCATTGCAGAAATAGCGGAGAACCTGTCCCCACGGAAGATACTGACTGTGGCTGCTGTTGACAGGGATAGTGGTCTGAATGGACAGCTCAATTATGAAATAATTGAGGGCAATACCGAAAACAGTTTCAGTATCAATCGAGCCACTGGTGAGATCAGAAGCGTCCGGCCCTTGGACAGGGAGAAACTGTCTCAGTACACGCTAACCATAAAAGCTTCAGATAAAGGCACTCCGCTCCAGAGCACAACTGTCAAAGTTATCATTAATATTTTAGATGAAAATGACAATGCTCCGAGGTTTTCACAGATATTCAGTGCTTCTGTGCCTGAAAATGCTCCTCTGGGTTTTACAGTAACGCGAGTCACAACATCAGATGAGGACATAGGGGTGAATGCAGTCAGCAGGTACTCCATAAGGGATACGAGTCTCCCGTTTGCCATAAATCCCAGCACTGGGGACATCACCATCAGCAGACCCCTGAACAGGGAGGACACTGACCGCTACAGGATCAGGGTCTCTGCGCATGACTCTGGCTGGACAGTGAGCACAGACGTCACCATATTTGTCACAGATGTCAATGACAATGCCCCACGATTTACAAAACCATCCTATTACCTGGAGTGTCCCGAGCTTCCTGGGATTGGGCTAAAGGTCACCCAGGTTTCAGCCACCGATCCAGATGAAGGGTCCAATGGTCAAGTCTTCTACTTCATAAAATCCCAGTCCGAGTTCTTCCGCATTAACGCAACCACGGGAGAGATTTTCAACAAGCAGTACTTAAGGTACCAAAACTCCAGTGGTTCCAGCAATGTCAACATCAACAGGCACAGCTTCATCGTGACATCCTCAGACCGGGGCAGTCCCCCGTTGGTGAGTGAGACCACTGTCACCATAAACGTGGTAGACAGCAATGACAACGCACCGCTCTTCCTCACCCCTAAATATTTCACTCCTGTCACTAAGAATGTGAGGGTTGGCACAAATTTGATTAAAGTTACTGCGGTGGATGACAAGGACTTTGGCTTGAATTCTGAAGTGGAATACTTTGTCTCTGATGAGAGCAAAACTAATAAATTCAGACTGGACAGGAGTACAGGCTGGATTTCTGTGTCATCTTCACTAATGGCTGATTTGAACAAAAACTTCCTGTTTAAAGTGAAAGCCAAGGACAAGGGTAATCCCCCACTCTCATCCGAGGTAGCTGTTGAAATAGTAGTGACAGAAGAGAATTACCATACACCCGAGTTTTCCCAGAGCCGCATGAGCGTTACTATCCCAGAGAGCTACTCTGTTGGAGCAGTGGTCAGGACGGTTTCAGCACGAGACAGAGATGCTGCCATGAACGGATTAATCAGCTACAATATTTCCTCTGGAAATGAAGCTGGAGTCTTTGCTATTAATACCACCACTGGTACACTGACACTAGCCAAACCACTTGATTTTGAGTTAGAGCAAAAGCACGACCTGGTTGTTACTGCCACGGATGGAGGATGGGTGTCCCGAACAGGCTACTGCAGTGTCACTGTTAATGTCATTGATGTCAATGACAACTCCCCAGCATTCAGCCCTGAGGAGTACTTTCCCACCGTGCTAGAAAATGCCCCCAGTGGGACAACTGTTATTTGTTTAAATGCCACCGATGCTGACTCTGGATCTAACGCTGTGATTGCGTATGCCATCCAGTCCTCAGACAGCGACCTCTTTGTCATCGACCCCAACACGGGAACCATCACCACCCAGGGATTTTTAGACTATGAAACAAAGCAGAGTTACCATCTAACAGTAAAGGCTTTTAATGTTCCAGACGAAGAGAGGTGCAGCTTTGCTACTGTCAACATCCAGTTGGAAGGGACAAATGAGTATGTGCCCCGTTTTGTGTCCAAGCTTTATTATTTTGAGGTTTCAGAGGCAGCCCCCAAAGGTACTGTTGTAGGTGAAGTTTTTGCAAGTGATCGTGATATGGGCATTGATGGAGAAGTCCACTACCTCATCTTTGGCAACAGCAGAAAGAAGGGCTTCCAGGTAGACGAGAAAAGCGGCCAGATCTACGTTTCAGGACCTCTTGATAGAGAAAAAGAAGAGCGAATCTCTTTGAAAGTCCTTGCAAAAAATTTGGGGAGCATTCGTGGCGCAGATATAGATGAAGTAACTGTTAATATCACAATCCTGGATGCCAACGATCCTCCCGTTTTTACCTTGGGAGCCTACAATATACGGATCAGCGAGGGTGTTCCTCCAGGCACCCACGTCACGTTCGTCAGCGCCTTTGATTCGGATTCTGTCCCCAGCTGGAGCAGGTTCTCCTATTTCATTGGGTCTGGCAACGAGAACAGCGCCTTTTCCATCAACCCACAGACGGGACAGGTGACGGTCACTGCAGAGCTGGATCGAGAAACGCTGCCTGTCTACAACCTCTCTGTGCTGGCCATCGATTCGGGAACGCCCTCTGCGACAGGAAGTGCCTCTCTGGTGGTAACTTTGGAAGACATCAACGACAACGGCCCTACCTTGTCCACCAGCCAAGGAGAAGTCCTGGAGAACAACCGCGCAGGAACTCTGGTGATGACGCTGCAGTCGTCGGATCCCGATCTCCCTCCCAACCAAGGTCCTTTCACGTATTACTTGCTCAGCACTGGCCCTGCCACCAGCTACTTCAGCCTCAGCACCGCTGGAGTCCTGACAACGACAAGGGAGATTGACAGGGAGCAAATCAGTGATTTTTACCTCTCGGTGATTACCAGAGACTCTGGCATTCCTCAGATGTCTTCCACAGGAACTGTGCAGATCAAGGTAATAGACCAAAACGACAACCCGTCTCAGCCCAGAACGGTAGAAATCTTTGTTCATTATTATGGCAACCTCTTCCCAGGTGGAATTTTGGGCAACGTAAAGCCGCAGGATCCGGACGTGCTAGACAGCTTCCAGTGCTCCCTCATCTCAGGAGTCACCAGCCTTTTCAGCATTCCCGGGGAGCACCTGTGAGCTGCACTCGCAGGCCAGGTCCACGGACGGCACGTTTGACCTGGGGGTCCTCAGCAACGACGGGCTGCACGGAGCCGTCACTAGCAGCGTCCGCGTCTTCTTTGCGGGCTTCAGCAACGCCACCATCGACAACAGCGTCCTCCTCCGCCTGAGCGCCCACGGCGTGCGCGACTTCCTCACCAACCACTACCTGCACTTCCTGCGCATCGCCAGCTCCCAGCTGACGGGGCTGGGCACGGCCATCCAGCTCTACGGCCTCTCTGAGGACAGCAACCACACCTTCCTGATGGCGGCCGTCAAGCGCGGCAACAACCAGTACGTGAACCCCAGCGGCGTGGCCACCTTCTTCGAGAGCATCAGGGACGTCCTCTTCCGCCAGAGCGGCGTGCGGGTCGAGGCCGTGGACCACGACTGGTGCCTGCAGAGCCCCTGCCAGAATGGGGGGAGCTGCTTGAGGAGGCTGGCAGTGAGTCCCACCCTGAGGACCCACGAGAGCGTCCCCGTCATCGTGGTGGCCAACGAGCCACTGCGGCCCTTCGTGTGCCGGTGCCTGCCGGGCTACGAGGGGAGCCTGTGCGAGACCGACATCGACGAGTGCCTCCCGTCGCCCTGCCACAACGACGGCACCTGCCACAACCTGGTGGGGGGCTTCTCCTGCAGCTGCCCTGAGGGCTTCACCGGCATGGCCTGCGAGAGGGACGTCAACGAGTGCCTTTCCAACCCCTGCAAAAACGGTGCTGCCTGCCAGAACTTCCCAGGAAGCTTCAACTGCGTTTGTAAAACCGGGTACACAGGTATGCATTTGCTCCTCTATATACCTTAGTGTCCAGAAACGATGGCAAGAGTGCCTTCTTAGCCCAAAACTGTCTGAATAGAAGCATCCCCATGGATGAAGAGGTCATGCAAACTAAGGTTTTAATAGTGTGAAAGCTCAGAATACCCGGGTGCCTGCAATATTATTTTATTTTAGCTCTCTCCCAAGGTAAATCTCACTTACCTGATTTGCATTAGAACAGAAAGATTTTTGCAAGGGCTATTCAGATTTTTTAAGCGTGTGAGAACCATTTCCAATGCTTCAGTATGATTTTTCCGTACATGTTATTGTTATGCATATTGTGGGAGCGTTTCAAGTCTGCTAGAAGTGTGCCAAGCAAGAAAATCTGCCTCTGCCCCAAATTACTTGCAGGACAGAAAACAGATGAAGAATATGGGAAAAAAACAGAATTCAGGCAAAATGGTCAACCCCTCTGTTCTGTATTTTGTTCCTTTGTAATTTATTTTTTTCATTAAGCGCAGAAATGTCTGCAGCATTCCTACCCCTTCTGAGTATTTTTTCTCTGATATTTATTACACATTCAAACACAGCAGCATTGTAACCCAGAAAAGCAAACTAATCTGTGCTTCTGCTGTGAGTAGGATATTTAAGGAAGGTCTGAGCAATTTTATCCAGTCCTTATAGCCACTTTTCTTAGAAATCAGAAAAAAAAAATCTAACCAGAAGAGATTAGTTAAGGCTTTCAGTGCCTTTTCTAAGGAGTATTTCTGCATTGAAGAAGCCCCAGGGCAGCCCTGCTCAGCACAGCAGTGTCCATTCTGGTGTGGGACTTGCCGCCACCACAACTCACCTGTAACCCACAGAGGGATCAAGGGATCCCCTGGGTTTTTTACTTGTAGCAGGTCTGTGCAGGAGAGAATGGAGGAGAAAGTTAATTTCAAAGTAAAGGTTTAATTAGTTAATTTAAATCACAGCTGCAGCAGGGGATACATATTCAGTGCAGTATCAAGGACACTGATGAGATCTTCTGCATGAACCTCACAAGTGTGCTCCTGAGCCTCAGGTCAGGAGCAAGTGCTGTTAATTGACAAGCAGTTCTAATTAAGTTACTAATCCAGGATTTTATTTCATGTTGTATTAGCATATCAAATTATTTTGCCAGGAGCATAGCAAAATAATTCTAGAGCACCTATGCCCTGTAACTCTTGAGGTCATTAGCACCAGAGAGTACGTGGGCATGTGTTTGCTGCTGCAGTGAAGCAAAACACTTGATTAACTCTAACAGCAAACTACAGTGTATGCCTCTAGACTGTAATTTGAAACATTTATGAAGCATCCTGCTGATTTCTTCTGGTATTAAATTCATACATTAATGTTCAACCCTTATGTCAGCTAAAAATCAAGCACTGCATGTGACAAGTTTAAAAAAAAAAAAAAGAGTATTTTTGCTAAGAGAATGTGATGAGAGACTCTTAGAGTTTGAAGTGTCAGATTTCTTTCATGCCATGAATTAAATGTGGCATCTGATAGGAGCTTTCTTAAACTCCTTGTCAACACAAATAACCTTAAAATAGACTGCCACTGAGGCAGACATTTCTATTTGGGAGTCAGATGTTGTTTAATCAGTTGGCCATTGCAGAATCAAGAGATATTAAAGTGTCCTGAGATTAATTGATCAAGACAGAAAACAAATGGCACCATTGTAATTAAAAGACAAAATATCTTTGGAGTTTAATATCAACAGAGCTTATTAGATAAGATCACAGTTATCACACAGTATATTTAGACATTTTGTGTCTGCAAAAGCATATTTGAAATTCTTCAAATTAAATATTCAATAGGTTCTGCAAACAAATGTCAGTGTACTGATTGTTTGAGAATGCTTGACATAGAGGCTATTATGTCATTATTATACTGCCAACAGAAAGAGAGCACAGCTGCTTGGGCTCTTAATTTGCATTCATATGTGATTAAAGATAGCCACAGTAGATGTAAAAATAAAGCCTCAAACTGTTTCATGACTCTAAACCTTGAGTGCCTCAACAGCAACAAAAAAGAGGCATCCAAAATAGTGGATTTCTAATTCAGTTCCCCATATACATAGTTTTGCTTCTATATGCTGGAATGAAAATACAGTCTCATAATTGAATTTACATGCTTGGTAAAAAAAATAACATTTACATGGTAGTGCATGCAAGTAGAAATTAGAATTTTCTGGGACAGACTCTCTGTTCACTGTAAATTAGAGTACATGAGCTGTGGACCTTTATAATGGTGTACCTGAAAACTAAGAGTCTTACTTTTCCTTGATTTATTGTGTTTTGTCAGCTGCATTTCACTTCATCATACTGCAAAGGTAATGTCATTTTTTTTCACTGGATAGGATTATAAAGACTGATTACCTCAGAGCAACATCATTAGGGTCTGAACAATCTGTTATAATTATATCTCTTAATGATGAACAGGTTTTGTTTTTAAAATAATCGCTTTCTGGAGGGAATATGCTTGGTGATTTACAGTAGTTGTCTGCCCTTCCTTTGAACCCTTCATTTCCTGTTTTCCAGGATTCATTAAGATGAAGGAATGTATGGTTGTGAAGTTGTTTCAAATGCAAGATTAGAATGCTTGAACAACCACTTTATAACATGGACACAGAGAACCACAAAAACTAAAACTCCCAAATCAGCTGAAATCTTAACTGAAGAACATTCAGCTGGTATCTGTTCCTGTTACATTTTTCAATTAACAAAAAAAAAAAAAAAGTCTGAGGAACTTAGATTTTTGCATAAGCCCCTGCCTGTGATAGCATCAGCTGGAGGTGATGAATGATAAATGTTGAATGCTGTCTGTTACCAATTATCCAGCATTCTCCTCATTTTCACGGTCTTCAGAAAAAGATCTTTCTGATGAAGAAATGAATACCTTGCATCTTTCAGAATTTCAGCCTAGAATTGATCTATAAACTCAGCTAACTTCAGTTTTCATCTAGGCCTAATTTGGATGGGACTTTGAGCAACTTGGTCTCGTGGAAGATGTCCCTTCCCATGGTAGGGGGTTGGAACAAGATGGTTTTTAAGTCCCTTTCCAACCCAAACTGTTCTATGATTCCATAATTCTGTTATTCTAAACACACCTCTATTGGTTTCAAAAGCTCTTCAAACAACAGTTGAGCATAAAGAAGATGCTTTTATTCATTGGTTAAAGTAAGTGCAGCTGAAATAAATATCCATATTATCTTGCTGAGTCAGCAAACGTGCCAGCTTTAATGTTAGCTGGGAAAAAGAAGAGTATTTAGTTAGATTGAACTGCAAAAATCTGAGTAAGCCTTTTTAGCTGCACTTGATTTTTGTGAAAACTGAGCAGCATCACTGAGCTATTTTAAGCATATCTGTCTCACTCCTCCTATGTGCTCTCCTTCACGAGTCAAAGACCTCTACTACAGACCATAAATTGAAAACAAAGAAAACAGCAAAATCTCACATAAAAAGTTAGCTCATCCTGCAGTCATGCCCATTAGAGAATAAAACATAAATAAATACCCCCAAAGCATAATTAGATTCAGACACTGGAAAAGTTTCCTGGATTTATGGTGCATCTACAAGTGACGTATTAACCGCAGGAATCCTCCAGCGCTCCATTTCCACCCTACTTGCAGTCACACATGGAGAGCTGCTGCTCACATGCAAGAGCTGCTTACAAACTGTAGGTTAAACAAAAAAAAAAGTAGAAGAGGGGTGAAAAACAAGAGGTTTTCTTGAGTCTTAGGCGACTCAAGTTGTTAAACTCCAAAGTTTGTAAAGCAAAGTGCTGGTTTGCTACAGTTTTTAGTTGCACCAGCAGCCTCTAAGGATTGGTGCATTCCTGTCCTGGGAGATGTAAAATTACAAGATATATGTGACATACAAGAATGGACACCCTCTGTGCAGGCTCACGTACTTTTAACTTAAACGTACACATATGGTGTAAGAAGTAAAACAATTAATTATTGATGCAGAAAGAAGCATTAAGACCATCTCAGCCCTTGCTTTGTGCATACAGCCTGGCTGAGATGAAGTTTAGGAGAAGTCTGGAAGACTGTGGCTGCTTTTGTGAGTTTTTGCAGTGAAACAGGGAGGACAAGCACAACAACACTTTGAAGTTTTTGCTGAGCACAGTCAGTGTAGGCTGGCACTGCTGCCGACAGGAAGACAGGTTCCAAGAGTGGGATGTAGTGGAAGTGTTGCTAAACTCATCAAAGCCAAGCATTGAAAACATTAGAAATGAAGACAAATACTTTTGTAGTTAATGTTTCCATGCCAAGAAAACTTTAGTTTCATACATAGAATACGCGTGTCTGTATTTGGTGTCTGTTAAAATCTTCACTTTTTCTCTTGGTTCCCTTCCTTGCTGAAATGAATTATGTGATTTCAGTTTGTTCTCTGGGGAATAATATTTACCACATGTGACAATGTCTGCTTAGAGAAGGACTGTATCCAGGGCAGCTTGTTTTAGCTCCAGAGGACTGTGGTCTCTCCAAGTCAGGAAGGAGGTTGTAATTGATGAGGAAAAATAAGAAAAATCATATAATGTACAATAGCAGCCTCTGTTCAGCATGACCTGCTTGTGCAGGGTCCAGCAAGGGCTGTCTGTATCTCCTTTGCGCTCCTGAGTATATTGCACTCAACAGGGAGAACAAAAGATACATTTTTACAGTTCTTTATTTCAGCATTGCCTTTAATTGCATGACCTCTCTTTGAAAGACACCAATTAATAAAAAATTTCAATTAAAACAACAGTCCACCAGCACCTCTAATCACAAAGAGAGACTTGAAAAGTAGACTTGTTTTCTCTAGGCCACAGATTATGCCTATGGCAGGGCTGGGAGCAGCTCAGAATCCTGTCTGTGAGTCCTCTCTCTATCCCAGAGCTGGTCCCTGGCACCCTCTCTCCTGGCTATGTGTTTAGCATTGGTTCATGACCTCATTACCTACAACTCCAGCCTGACTTTCCTATTTCCCTGACCTGGAAATTGCTTTTGTCACAGGGAAAACGTGTGACTCCACTGTCAACTACTGTGAGTGCAACCCCTGTTTCAATGGTGGGTCCTGCCAAAGTGGGCTGGAGGGGTATTTCTGCCACTGTCCCTTTGGTGAGTACCCTTCTCTCCTCTTCATCTCCCCTTGCCCTACTCATATTTCTGTTTATTTTTACCTGCATAAATAATTTCTGGCTTGAAAATGATTCCAGGTCTGGAAAAAATGCATGTATTCAGAGGTTCAAGGAACTCATTTTTCTTCAGAAGAAAATTAAAAAGTGGTGTGGTCACTACAAGTACATATTTGTCATTCCTAGTAGCAGGTCCTTTATCTCTCATAGAAAAACATAAGACCCAGCCAAACAACTCAGTGCCTAAAAATTAGAAAGAATATTTCTGAACAGATAGATAGATAGATAGAGATAACTGTCCAAAAGTAAGAATGGATGCTTGAAATACTTAAATCAAGACTATTGGCTTCCTAAAGATGAAACTTAAACACAGCTGGTTCAGGGCTGAAGCACCTTCACCACCCAGAGTATCCAAAGTTCAGTCTGAAGGAGGAAGTGTGGTGATAACAAAGCTCTCCTGATGAATAACAGGCCCTTTTAGTGGAGCTGAAGAGTAAGACCACTGTAAATAACATCAGTATTTTACATCAGAGAAGCATATAGTAGTGCCAAAATAGTTTCATAATTTTTAGAATTTAATTATCCCAGATTTGGTTTGTGGAATGGACCCAATAAAAACATAGAACAACACGGATATTTTAAGGCATCATGACACGATTGCTGCAAGCTTGATTCTGAATGCAGATTAATCCAGAATTGCCATTGTTCATATGGAAAAGTATGAAAGTAAATGTAACAAATTAATAAAAAAAAAACCAGAAATGTCCAGAAATCATCTGGATTTCAAGGCTGCTGAAAACCCTCTCACAAAAGTATAGTTCTCAATATGCATTTGTAACTAGTGCTGAATATGTATTTCTATTAGCATGTGGAATAATTTGTCTATTCCCTTTTATTTCCTTTATTGTACATTTCCTCAGGGTTAATTAATTTCCCATTGTAAATGTAACTAATATTCATAAATTAAATCAGGGTTTTTTCCCACTGTTGATGCAGTAAAAGAAAAATCAAGGGAAATTATGTGACAGAGCTCTGAAAAGAAGTATATAGAATGCACCAAAATATGAATATCAGTTTTTACTGACATGAGGAGACATAATATCTTAATCACACATATGCTTATTTAATAAGTATAAGAAATGAACCACCCAGTGAGAAACAGTTCAGATAACAGCCGCAGAGCGAAAAATAAACTCAACTTGCATATTTATTTCCATAGCTGGATTAATAAATGCCTGATGATAATTAACAGCCATGTCCTGACAGAGCTGTCAAGCTGGCTTGGTTTGGTGTTTTCCGAAGAAGCCACAGAGCTGGGCAAAGTGCTTTTCAATAGATGCATCTGTCCTTTGTAATTCAATTTTAAAGTTTAAATATAATGTACCTCAGCCCCCAGCTGTGGCTAATAGCATTCTTCTGTTGGTTGTGTGATTTTAATTGAACATTAGTGGTTCCACAGCCATGTGGAGAGCACATCCATACTTCACTCCTGGGAGGAGGCACGGTGAGGACAAAACTCCCCGATTCCAGACTTTGCTTTTCGTTTTTCAGGTGTTTTTGGGAATCACTGCGAGCTCAACAGTTACGGGTTTGAAGAGCTGTCCTACATGGAGTTCCCCAGCCTGGATCCCAACAACAATTACATCTACATAAAGTTTGCCACCATCAAGAGTAACGCCTTGCTGCTGTACAACCACGACAACCAGACCGGGGAGCGGGCGGAATTCCTGGCGCTGGAGATCGTGGAGGGCCAGCTGAGGTTCTCCTACAACCTGGGCAGTGGCACCTACAAGCTCACCACGGCTAAGAAGGTGTCTGATGGACAGTTCCACACCGCCATCGCACGCAGGGCTGGAATGGTAAGAAGGGCTAAAAATGGGGATTTTAAGGCCAGTTCAGCCAAATCACTCTGGCTTCCAGGGGAACTCAGAGGAACGTGGAATTAGCGACGCCGCGTTTGCTAGCAGAAACTCCAACTTTGGGAAAAACCTCCTTCGTTTCTGCCTCACTCCAAGTGACTCAGAGCCCTGTGGTGGTTTGTTTAGTATGATGATGATAAAGTGTAATGAAAAAAACATGTGCAAAGTGCCCCCAAACCCTCAGTGTGAAAAATGAGAGCCAGGAATAATTAATGACATAGATGACTACGCACAGGGCTAATTAACTGCTGTAGATTACAGGGTGATTATCAGGGAATGCTAATTAACCGCAGTAATTGCAAAAAGCCTCAAAATCATTTTTCTCAACATTTAGAAAATCCAAGTGGACAGACTTAAAATTCTAGGCATCCATGACCTCCTTGGGCTAATTCAGAGATTTTTCCAATCTCCTCAGACTGGGAGCCTGGTTTTCCTCTGTAGCATACATGTAAAGAGTTAAAAGGTTACATTCTACATCAAGAGAGTTTTTTGAGGGGAAGGAGGGAAGTTACTTCTCTCTCTGTCCCCCAGAATGCATCTGAGGTGAGGAATTCTGCCAAAACTGGGACAACGGATTACCATATGCCTGGCACTCTGACCCCTCTCCTGCCTTCATTTCTTTCTCCAGTAAATGTTTTCTATTCCTCTCCTCTCATTTTTTAATAATATTTCCAAAGCAGAACATAAACCAAGTGCTCTTTGAATCCAAGCCAAGTTTTTTGACTCCACAGTGTTTGAGTTAGAAATGAAACCAAATCTATTTGCCATCCATAATCAGTAACTATTGCCCAACAGTTCCCTTTTCAGGCAGGCATGGCCAGCATACGTGGAATTCATGTTTGGAATTAAAGTCATAGAGCAGTAATATACAGTGGGGTTCCCCATTTTGGTTTGTGTATGTCAAGCTAGAAGTGATGGAGGGAATAAAAGCAATAAACTCTTCTGTGCTCCCTTCTAGTCCTTGCTCTTGAGCCCTTAACTCCATTTCCATTTGTAGTGCAATACCCGATATCTCCGTTTATTCTGGGTCTTCCTCTCTTCTCCCAAGTTACAAGCAACAGGAGAAGAGGAAATGGCCTCAAGTTGCAGCAGGGGAGGTTTAGATCGAATATTAGTAAAGAGTTCTTCCCCAAAAGGGTTGTCAATGCCTGGAAAAGGCTGCCCAGGGAAGTGGTGGAGTCACCATCCCTGGAGGTATTAAAAAGATGTGTAGATGTGGCGCCTGGGGACACGGTTTAATGGTGGCCTTGACAGTGCTGGCTTAGTGGTTAGACTCTTGAAGATCTTTTCCAACATTAAGGATTCTATGGTTCTGTGAAATCCAGTCTTCAGCTGGTTTTGCAAATACAATTTGTGTGTGTTTTTATGACTTACATATCCAAATAAGATGAAGGATAATTGCGATGTTGAGCAATGAGTTTGGTTTAATGAGCTTTGATACCAGATATTCAATTTGCGTCTTGCAAATTTAATAATTTACATCACAGCTTCCTAATGGTAAAGCCTGAAGGTGCACTTTAATCTTGACATGCACCATGTTCCCATTTTAGTAACTAAAGTAGAATGTTACTTCCATAAATAAGATGTAAATGGCAAAGTATAAGGACACAGAGTAAAAGTTGCAACAAATAAATGAAGTACACTGAAGAAAGAAAAAACAGAGAAAGAAAATGTTTTACTTGTCAGTGTGCCAGAAGACTATAGAAGAAGAGAGAACATAAAAAGGGCTATTTATAGAAATTTCAGCCATGAATGCATCAGGCTAAAAGCAAATATTTAAGACAACCTATACCTTTGTATGTTTTTTTTTGTTTGTTTGTTTTAAATGTTTAAACCTATTCAGTAATGTCAGCTGTTTACAAACAGCATGTGAAGAGAATCGCCTTTGTCTTAGATATTTCTGCTGCAGGAAAAATGTCTCCCAGGTGTCCAAAACTGTATAAAATAGGCCCCCTTTAGGATTCCAAATCTGTCATTTCCTACAGCACAGTGGGATTTTATCGGAAACTGGTAAAATCATTAAGTTGTCAGTCCTGAGCTATTGCAAAGTGACAGGATAGAAAGGCTCATAATGTGGCAAGGTAACTGTAGAGTAATGCTTAAGTAACAAGCAGGAACATTTGACTAACATTAGAAAATAAATTGTATGAACTCTGTTCCAAGTAAAATATATTCTCAAATATCCAGCCCTTCAGCTGGGGCTGGAGCTTGGCTTGCAGAGCACATAGCAATGTAAGTTAGGGAGATTATGCTGATTGAGCTAAGAACAAAAAAACTCATTTCAGTTTTTGTTGTTGATGTTCTGAAGGAAAAATATGTATGCATGTGGTGGCATACAGAGCAGCCAGCTTATTATTCTTTCTCTGAATTGTTTCATTTACACAAGGCTATAATCTGCTTTGGAACTGCAGACTGACATTTCTTGGGAGAAGCACTTTGCTCATTTGTATGGAAAGAAATTCAAGATAAGCTTCCATTACAAATAGCAGATTGAACAATTTAATCGTACTGTAGGGCATGATTTAGGGCTAAGAGCTCTGATTTTATTTGGTCAATACAGTGTGTCAGCTTGCAGCATGTATTTGGAGCTAGCATGGCCAATCTGGGGGGATTTCAACAGGCTGTTGTTACCAAACTTATTTGCAGGCAGTAGAAAAAATCTCTGCAGAGTAATGCTGTACTGATAGCCAGTGCTGCTTGCTCAGCTCCCATAGAGCAATCTAAACCAAAATATAAAGCCAGGCATTTTTAAAGGTGGCATTTGATTTAAATTTGCTGTAAAACTCTACCACACATCTTGCTGAAACATGAGGAGATGTACAACGTGGAGATTGTTTATTTTTCTGAAAATTTGTTTTAAGGAATAACTAACCTTCAGGGTTGGTTGGGATTTCTTTTTTTCAGCGCATCTGTTATTAATAAATCACTGTGGGGACAATTCTTTGCTAAATAAGGAATAAAATAAAAACTCCTTTTCAAATCAGCAGGAGTTGTTTCATGATTTTAGTGACAGCTTTGGTTAGACTTTTATAGATTACAAATAGAAGTGCCATGAGTAACTTTAGTGTAAATAAGTTAGATGGGTAGTCTCAGAATCACAGAATAGTTTGGGTTGGAAAGAACCTTAAAGATCATCTGGTTCCAACCCCCCTGTCGTGGGCACAGACACCTTCCACTAGACCAGGCTGAGGCAACATTGTTGTCTAGGATGTGATGGCTTGGGGGTAAAAATAGTAATGGTAAAACAATAATTAAAGAGCAAGACTGCTGTGAGTAGTGGTAATGCCATCAGCTTGGTCCCACTCTAGGTGTCCAGATGCTCCTCCATTATCAAAGTTGAGATCCCTCATGACCTCTTAGTCAAGGGGTTACCTTAAGCAGGTCCATTTGGTTACTTTTTGAGTTTTATTGAGTGGTTGGTTATTATTTTTAACTAGTCATCTCAGTGTTTCTAATCCCAGGGTCATTTTTTTAAACTGGTAATCTCAATGTATGTACTCCCAGCTTTTGTAACGTGCTTTTTATCAATTTCAATATGTTTAATATCATAGTAAAGCCCCTGAGGGAACTCCCTTTGTGATTGGAAGGGGCAGCTTTTTGCTCAGATTATCTGAACCATGTCAGGAGTAGGATATGGTATGAACCAAAGTAACTTCAGTGTCCAGGAGTAAAGCAAACAAATATGAAAGAAACCCTGCCCAAATGTGAAAAATTGTGGTGTTTAACTCCATCTCTGTATGAAGCAGACAATTGGCTCCCTCTCTGTATCCACACCTTGGTGGTGTCCACGCTGTGCTGGCAGACTGTGGAGCTGAGCAGTGGCTCTGAAGCACTCTGCAGTCCCAAGTGACATCGTGACATAAAAGTCATGATGTCACTTGGGATTATATTTATATATATATATATATATATATATATATATATATATATATATATATATATATATATATAGTACTATATCAAGGGCTTTCTGGCCAAGTCCTTGATACAATACACCTAAACATAAATAGTTCATGTGACTGGGGACTAAAGCCTTGTAATACTCAGCATGTTTGTGTGCATGCCTTTTGCAGGCAGCATCCCTGACGGTGGATTCCTGCTCTGAGGACCAGGAGCCAGGCTACTGCACTGTTAGCAACGTTGCAGTTTCGACTGACTGGTAAATATGTCTTCATTTTGTGGGGTTAGCTTGGGGTTTGGGTGGGATTTTTTTTTTAATAAGTTAAGAAGAAATCTCCCTGTAAAGTCAGAGAAAGTTGGAATAATGATAAGGCTCCCAAGAGTCATTTCCTTTCATCTTTGCGGAAGCAAATTAAATTTTCTGCGTGTGTTGCTGCTTGCTAGGTCAGGCTATATTTCTGCATGGAACTGGATGATAACAGAGAGTTTGCTCAGAAATCCCCAGTTCTCTACACCATCTTTGTCCCCCGGCTCTGGTGGCAGTCAGGAAATGCATGGCCACGAGTAGTTTGCACTGTGGTACAAATGAGGATAACATCTATTGCCTAATGATTTGGGGTCATGTGTTTATTTAAACTGCACCTCTCATTGCTCATAAAGACATCGGAAATAAAATCACCTGATTAGTGCTGTCATTACAAAAATATTAACAGTAATTACTTTGACATTGTTTTCAGGTGTTTTCTGTTACAGTTTTGAGTTCATAAACAGTGTCCAGTAAAGAAATCAAACTTTATTTCTGGTGTTTACTGTAACTAGCTCAGTAGTCTTGGGCTCAAATTTTTGGAGATAACAGTAACTTTAATCCCAGTCACTTTGGCTAATTCCTTAAAATAATCACAATGTTTCCTGCCACACAGGGTTTCCCTGCTAGCAGATGTGTTACATCTTTGAAAAACAATGAGTCCATCTTCCTGCTGTTTAAGTATCACCTACAATCTCAATTATAGTTGGGTAAAAAACCTTATTTGTTGTGCTCTCATGCACACTGCTCAGTCAAGTGAATAGAAATTTTGACATGCAAACTGAGTGTGAATTTAGAGTCGTGCCCACTATAACTGTTAGTTCAAGTGATGTTAATTTCTGTGTCCCCTTCTAAATGTGAAATACCAATTTGGGAAGAGGAATTTTAGCCACAGGCTGTAACTGATGGTTGCAGTTCCTGTGCTGTCATCACCATCCTGATGTCTGGTACTGATTAGTCATTTTTCTCTTTCACAGGACTCTCGATGTACAACCAAATCGAGTTACTGTTGGTGGCATCAGGTCCATAGAGCCCATCCTTCAGAGGAGAGGGCAGGTGGAAAGCCATGATTTTGTGGGCTGCATAATGGAGTTTGCAGTCAATGGACGTCCCCTGGAGCCCAGCCAGGCTTTGGCCGCCCAAGGAATCCTAGATCAGTACGTCTGCTATATATGGGATCAAATGGACCCCGTTTGCAATAAAGGAAATTTCTTGTTAGGAAAACAAGACTGTAGAACCTACTGTAAAAAGTAGGAAGAAAGTGAATTTGGATTAAAGGTTCACTAAAGATTACAGAGTCTTAAAAACAAAAGCAGCATCATTACATTTCTATTGTTAGTGATTATTCAAGTAGCTTTGTGGGCTGAAATTGAGTCGCCCATGTTCTTGGATTTCTTTATAAATTCCACCTGGTTTTGGCTGTACTCATACTGTTTGCTAGCCCTCTACTCCCTTTTATATCCTCTTAATCCACCACGTCTGTTCTCTCACTTTGCCTCTCAAGTATCACCGAATTTCCCTCATATCCTCTGAGTGCTCTTTCAGAAATGATGAACTATCTGATTCTATTGTTTTTTCCATCTCAGTATTTGAAGTCGCAGTTGTAGCAATAATGTCAGTCTTCCATCCAGATTTCCTCATTCACACTTCCTCTCTCAGCCCCCATGTTTGCACTGATCATTGTAATACAAAGACCCTGGCAGTCTGCAGCATAAAAAAATGCCTGAAAAGGTTTCTTCTCTCTCGCATCACAGATAGTAGGAGTTTGGCTGTCTCTGAATTCCTTCCTCTTTTGTAAGACTGCTATAAATTGATGCTGAAAATTCCGATCTGCTTAGAAACTTGAGCTGTCTTCAGAGATCCTTAGAATTACAGAATGGTTTGGATTGGAAGGGACCTTAAAGGTCATCCAGTTCCAACGACCCTGCCATGGAGCTTCTGCTAGACCAGGTTGCTGCAAGCCATCCAACCTGGCCTTGGACACTTCCAGGGATGAGGAGAAGAGCCATTTTAGCATCTCTGAGGGGAAGAAAGGGAGTACCATTTAAACAGATGACAATTCCCAGCACATTTGGTCTGCTTATTTGTGTGCACCTTTTTCAGCATCTGCTTTTCTGATTTCTTTCAGGTGTCCCAGACTGGAAGGCGCTTGCACGACCAGCCCCTGCCAGCACGGTGGCACTTGTGTCGATCAGTGGTCGTGGCAGCAGTGTCAGTGCAAGGATGGACTCACAGGAAGGCACTGTGAAAAATGTGAGAAGGAGCTTTCACTGTCTTTAACATACACCTGACTGTGGCTCAACCAAAGGCTGTTAAGGGGTTTCAGGGCCATGTGATAATGAATTTTATAAAATAACGAAAATAAGCAGCATGTTGCCTCTTAAGTAGTTTAAAAGTCCACAATGGACTGTTGCTCTTTGGTGAGCTAAAAATGGCAACAACCTGAATACATAATGTTTTCTGGTCTGTATATCACGTTTCAGGTAACTTGCACTCATTTAAAGTCCTGCTTCCCAATAACATATAATCCGTAACTAAAATAAAGGGATCCCATAGGAGGGATTTGCCTGCTATGGGGAGGTAAGAGGGTAAGCGAAAACCCCTTCACGTAAACATTGAGTTCATGTGCTTATGGCTTCTCCAAACTAAAGTCCTTTTCATCAAATTGACTGTGGATTATATGCAAGAAAATATTGTAAATGTAAATGAAAACAAGACATTTACGCTCGGGGGTGATTAACTCTCATAGGAGTAGCCCTGTAAATCAATATGGGATTGTTCAGGAGAGCAAAGTGATTTATTTCCGTGTAGTTGTAGTATAATGACTGGGCTTTGTTTTTTTACATGTCCCATTATTGTTTAGCTGATTTATATGCTTTTATTGCACCAGTTTACAAAAGAATTTAGCCATAATTTTAACAGCATTTGGTAGTCAATGCTCTGCCTTTTTATTCACTTTTTTTTTTATGCCATAACAAATAGAAAGTCATTATCTCTGCCCTGAAGAGCTTAGAGTTCAATATATCATGAAACCCCGATGCAGTAATGGAAACAGTAACATCCCTGGGAAGGAATTACAGTTCTGAGAGCCAAATTTTTTTTCCCTACTCCCTCACTTGTTCCCTAGCGAGTTTTAATTTACTCTTGACTGATAGCAGCAGTAAATTACTCGCACACTCCCACTCTCAAACACACATTCTGGGGGAAGCCAAGGAATAGAGGGGCTGCAATTGCCATTCACTCCTGCTCCCCCCTGCCCTTGACCCGCTCTGAACTTGATCCCTGCTCCGAGGCAGATGATGGCTGGGGCTGTGTGCTCACCGCTTCCCTGTGCTTGTCCCAGATATCACGGCTGACACGGCCTTGTCCCTGGAAGGCAAGGGGCCGGCTCGACTACCACATGAGCCCCAACAAGAAGCGGGACTACCTGCTGAGGCTCGGGGCCCGGGGCCGGCCGGGCGTGGAGCGCCTGGAGGTGAAGTTCATGACGAGGAGCGAGAGCGGCGTTCTGCTCCACGTCCAGGAGAGCAGCAACTTCACCACCGTGAAGGTGAGATTGCAGCTAAGGCCCGGTTTGGTTTGGTTGGACTGCCTCGTGTAGAGTGATCAAAATCAAGTTTTTCCATTACTCTTTCTGTTTCCTTTATGAAATATTAGGTCTTTAGCTGAGACTAGGCACTGCTCCAGTATCATTCATCTTCTCAACAATTCCCTTCCTATTTGCCAAGGTATCAGAAGATCTTGATGGTTTTATATCTAATCAGTTTTGTCTAGACTCCAAATAGTGACTGTTTTAAGGTGACGAGAATGGTGCTCATTGCCATGGTTATTATCATCATTACACTTTACAGAACAAATCATTTTGTTATTGGCCTTTTATCTTCTGATTTTTTTGAGTCTTGAACCCAGACCCTCCTTAAGCTAGCAAAGGATTGCCAAAAAGTTTTCATTAATTCCTACCAACATGGCTCAAGCTTATCAAACTAGGAAGTGAGGGATAACTCAAATTCATGAGGTTACTCACAGACCAATGTCAATATCAAATTATTTTGGCATACATAGCTGAATTAGTGCTTCAAATGCCACACTGTTTTGGGGCTTTTTTGCTGTTTTTTCTTTCCTCAAAGAGCTTATTGCTGCAGAAGTTACCTTTCTCAAGAGAAAGCGATGGTTTGGTTCCTGGCGATGACTCAGTCCATTTACTCATAACTCTAAATGAGTACAGCAGTGATGCTGGCAAGCCCCTTTATTGGGTTGGTGTAAGCTCCAAGTTTCCTTGACTGCTGCAAGGCTTTCCAACTTTTTCTTCCCTGACTTTTAGAGAAATTCATACAGAAATTCACACTTTCTAAGCTTCAGCCCCGTGGATATCCTCCACCTGCCTGGTCAGAGTTACAAAGCTTTCCTGACACACCGGCTGCATTTAAGAAGCAAGTCTGCACTGCTTCCCTGGCATATGCTTTTAACACATCATTTCATAGGAAGTTTCTGCCTAGCTTGTATTAGCAGATAAGATCTCATTATTTTTGAACTTCTGGAGAGAAAAAACCTTTTTTCCCCCCCTAGCAGAATTTGCTAGGTGAGTTCTCCAAGCTTTATTTAAAAAAAGAGAGAGAGTTGCCTTTCCTGGCTAAAGCACTGGTGCTGTGTTTATGCAAACACTCTTGTTAT
Source organism: Molothrus ater (assembly GCF_012460135.2). NCBI lineage: Eukaryota > Metazoa > Chordata > Aves > Passeriformes > Icteridae > Molothrus > Molothrus ater. The sequence continues at coordinate 4,649,945 of NC_050481.2, read as the reverse complement.
TGTTAATATTGGTGAAGTTATACAAGCAAGCAGAGGGTGTCAAGTCCCAGCCCCAGCTGTGCAGGGGAAGAGAGCAGAGGTTTGCCTAGTACCAGATGCAGGAGTTTGAGGAAGGAGAGCCGTGCCGGTTGCCAAGCACTTCTCAGGCGATGCTAGTTAGTAAAACTGCCGTAATTTAACTGTGGCTAGTGCAGTATGGCCTCTGCACTGCTCCTCACTCCCAGAGTAGGTGCCACCATGAGTATTCCTCTCAGAGGTAGCCTGAGGTGCCAAGGAAGCCAACCTAGCAAAGGTCTCATGTCATCTCCATCCACTCCTGGTGCAGAAGTTGGGCTTTAGGGACCTGTCTTGAAAATTCTTGTCAGTTTTCATGACAGACAATTTTATAACTTGATTTTTGTGTCTTTTAATATGCCTGTTATCCAAAGTATTAGCATTCAGAGAAAACCTGCCACGTGTTTTTAATATTAGACCATGCTAGGGAAAAGCTAAGAGTCCTGTGGCTACGTCCATGCCTTCACATTTTTCCTCTTGTAGCTAATTGGTTTTGGTGTGGCTGGGATTGGGGTAAAACTAGAGAAGTGGTAATGTATCAGATTGTGAGCAGTTGGTTCACTAAATGATGGATGTAAACTCCCTGCTAAGAACCCGCGAGGGGACTTTATCATTTAAAGGGATCCTCAATCCAGGAAAGATGCAAGTGTTTCCAGATTACATTAAATAATTGTCAAATTCAGATGGAAAATGCTTCCTCCAAAATCCACTACAACACAGAGGGTGAGGCATTCCTTATTACTAGAACTCTTTGTCACAGTTTATTTTCCTACAAGTGCACATTGCAAGTAATTCAGTTAGAGATAATGGGATAAATAGAGCGGGTTAAAGGTGAAATTGCCTGTCTTGTCCTGCTTTATCTAGAAATCTCATCTGCAGTCAGATTAAATTAGCCTAAATGGAGCTCTACAGTTTCTGAATTGTACAGGTAGAGGCTGTGGATTATACTTTACATTTTTAGCTATACTAGCTAAAATACACCTGTGTGAGGTGTGGTTGGGCACTGGCACGGGTTGCCCAAAGAATTTGTGGCTACCCCATCCCTAGGAGTGCTCAAGACCAGGTTGGATGGGTCTCTGAGCAACCTGGGATAGAGAAAAGTGTCCCTGCCTATGGCAGAGGGATTGGTACTGGATGATCTTTAGATCACTTCCAATGCAAACCATTCCATGGTTCTGTGCATATATCATGTTGCAGGAACCAATCAGAACATAACCCTTTTAAATGACCTCTCATTCAATAGCTAGTTTTAAGACAAAACCCAATTTGTTCAGCAAATGAGACTTGAATACTAGTAAAGTTGAATCAGCCCTGTAGTTAGGAATATGCTTGCTTTAGTGGTTCATTCTTTTCATTACATTCTACTTGTCAGTTGCTCAGCCATTTAAATAAAACCCAGAAATTTGTGTTACTCAATGCTGTCAACTTCATCCTTTGTTTCAAATTTACAAATGTGTTCTGCTTCAAGGCACCATTCCGTATCTTTTCCTGGGTGAAGCAGTCATGGACCAGTCTTGTCTCTGGAAATTTTCTTTTCCAAATGCCCCTAGTATGTTATTTATGAGTCTTTTAGCATTAGTCGCATGCAATTTTAAAGAAACAGAAATACAGATAAAGAATCATGAGTTATAATGGAAAATATCAGTTGCTGACAGGTAAATAATTCTACAGGTCTTTTCTAAGGTGAAATTAAAAATTTTACTTCTGTGCTCAGTCTCCCCTTAAGTTTGGAGAGTGTTGTCTAGCATGTTGTATTCCTTTCTCTTTGCATAAAGACTAAATACAAGGCAGTATTTTAGTCTTTATGCCCAGTATTTTATGGGGCATAAAGACAGAATAAGACGTAACAAACCAATACAGGTTGTAGACATAAATATATGTATACATTCAGCTCAGTCAAGCTTTTTATAAGTTATTATGAGAAATGCTGTTTAATATGTTTCAACAGTCTGTGGGCTGCATTTGTAACACTGTGATTTTCCTTGGGCTGTGCAATAGTTTAGACACATGCCACTTGTGTTTTATCAGTAACAAAAGTATCCTGTCTGCGAGATGAGCTTTATCAAACAATACATTTTCAAAAAGTCTAAATTACTGCCTTTGGAAATGAAGTGGATGCACATATTAACCATTGTTGTGTCCTCCATCCAAATGGAAAACGTGCTAGATGCATTCATTCAGGCAGCTGCCAAGACATGAGCGTGGTCTTAGTGCCTTATTAAAGCTGGAGTGTCTGAACAAAGTCCTCAGCTTGCATCACCAGAGAAGCAAATCCAGAACATTTAACAGTTTCTGGAAAGGAGAGCAGCATTCTTGTAGCCAGTGTGTCACCTCACAGTTCTTCCCAGGTGAACCTTATTTTTCCTGGAACAAAGGATGCAAGGCTTTGAGAGTTTCCAGCAAACCTGGGGCTGTGACCTTTCCTGGACTCTGCCTGCGCACGTCCCGCACGCTCGGGGTACGGATCTCGGGCTGACCGAGCTGCAGTGGGGAACGTGGGACAGAGAGCAGTTGTTCCATTTAATATGTGTGACCAAGCATGCAGGAATATGTGACCAAAAATGCAGAGCATCAAAGGAAACCTGCAGCAAGTCTCAGAGCCATGCTCTGTGAGTTTGCGCAGTTCTGTATGCCCTTAGGAGGTCAGCCAGCATACCCAAATTTATGCAATATTTGAGAAACTGGCAGGGTTGGATGTTGGGATTCTTTTAAGCTCCTACATCTTAAGTGCAGAATTTGCACTGATCTCATTTTGGGATCATAGTAAGAGGTTTGAAACCCCGCATCTCATGATTCAGTAGAATTGTGAGGCATCATTAAGAGAAAAAGCCATAATATTCTTCCTTTTTCCCATGGCTGTTCACAATTTTTAAAGCAGTTTGCTCAAGAAAGTACTACTTGAAAATTCTCACAAAATCACGCGCTTTGCAACTCTTCAGAAAGTTTTCTGAAATACCACAAAAGTTTCCTGCAAAATACCAATTAGCAGAAAAAGCAGATATGAAATGGGGCTCTTGCTCAAGCCCTGCCATGCCTTATGCATTCCTACTGTGTCGTAATAAAAACTGGATGCAATTTTCTTGGGCGAGGACAACATCTGTTCGCTCTGCTAAGCATTTTCCACACTTGCCTTGAAGAAGGAGAAAGAAATATTCTTTCTCTGGTTAAAATGTGTGTCATGTGCATGACCTATAGCTGGCTGCTCAGTAGGATTAGCCAGGAGTTGAATGGATGGCAGCTCAAAGATGCACGTTTTCTGCCAAAGTTTCTACAACGTGATGTGTTTAGCTCTGGCCAAATTTTTCATGCTAAATAATTGATTCCTTTTTAGTACAAAGCAATTATTTGGGGAAAAACATACCCACCCCAGCTTTCTATTACACCAAAGCCACGTGTTGCTGTAGCTGTGAGTGTACATCAGAGTGGTTATGCGTGCCTAGGAGTTATGCGGCACCATTTTAAAATTACATGTCATGTGTTCTTCTGAGCAGATAAAAGGTGGGAAGGTGCACTACATATCTGATGCTGGAGTTGCTGGGAAAGTGGAAAGGAACATCCCTGAGGTGTATGCTGCAGATGGCCAGTGGCACTCGGTCCTCCTGGAGAAGAACGGCTCTGCCACCATCCTGTCGGTGGACAGGACCCACAGCAGGGACATTCTCCATGCCACCCAAGACTTCGGTGGCCTCAACGTCCTCACCATTTCTCTGGGAGGAATTCCATCCAGCCAGCCTTTCAAGAGCACAGCTGCAGGTAATTTTTTTTATCTCCCCAAGTACTGTAATTCTTTATTAGTTATTAGTGTACGTCCATCCTTTGCTAGAAAAAATGCAAATTGAATGAGTAAGGATTAAAGATTTTGTTCCTTTAGTACACACTGCAGGCTTCTTGTTTCCACAAGCAGACACTCTATCTGCAGGGCTTTTTTGAGACAGGGGAGTTGCTTGTCTGTGCATCAATTGCTGTATTTTTGTTACCCCTATGGAGAAGAAAGGATGTATTCTTCACCTGAATCATAACCTGGAAAATCAAGGCAAATCTTTCATTTGGGCAAAAATGCTAAACAAAAACTTTGTAGGGATTTGGTAAGTACCGCAGGATTTACCCTGTTATTTATATGATTAAAATATTTTCTGCAATTCCAAGGTCCTGCTGCTTTATCCTGCTGTCAGATTAAGAATGAGATTTATTTCTGAGCAAGGACAATAACGAAACACCCTCTTACTGATGTCTAGCTGTTAAGGAGCAAATCAGTCTCCCTTAAGAGTTAAAGTAACTGTCTCAAACCCTGGCAAAAGAAGTAGATAACACATATTTGATATCATTTCCCAAGTGCTAGGTAAAGATGGAAGTGATTTTTAGCTGCAAAACATGAGATTGTCCAGACAATACCAGATGTATTTTTCACGTATTTCTATATTGAAAAATCTTCCTGGCTTCATGACTTGTGACCAGATAAAGTATTTTTGAGTGGAGTAAATTCACACTTTACACTTGTGTATTGTGAATATGTATGAAATGTGGTACAAAAGCTTGTGGATGCTGTGCTGACCTTTACCCTTTTTACATGTATGTTTTATAAGCAGCATGTGCATGGAAAAAGCAGAGGCTTTAGGAAAGCTGGAACAAGGAAAATTGAGGACACTAACCTCTCACCACTGCCCAATGCTGTGGCAGACAAATTAGGAATGTCTGGCTTCCATTAAGCAGACACACAGTCCAAAATCCCTTATTCATATGATTTTATTTTATTTTAATATTGGATTACATTGGGTACGACATACCAAGGATTTACAAGGCTCTGGTATAAAACTCTGCATGAACTCAGAGTCAAAAATATCTGCAGTGCTGTTCAAGGCAGACAACACTCGAGGTGACAGGGCTGTGAAGCTGCTGTGTCCAGTAACATTTCCAAATCCAGGCAGATGTGACAAGTTGTTTATCACATCAGTACTACAAGGAACCAGCATGCGTGCAGCAAGGTGATCATCACTTTTGCTTGTGCTCCCAACTGAACCTGAATCTTCAACCCTGAGGATTCTAAACCTTTAATAGCATCTCATACCACTCAAGTATATTTGCTGTTTCATGACAGAGTGGTATCCATCTCTGTGTACCATTTTGCCACAGCTCCAAGCAGAGATCACCATAAGGTTGCACTACCTCAAAACCCTTCCAGAAAGGATTTATTCAGGGGAACACAGAGGATTATTAGGCTGGCAAAAGACTGGATTTTCCTGTGACCTCACTCAACTGCTGCACACAGCCTTGGGATAATTCCATCTCCTGGGCTCTCACAGCACTAAAATTTGTTGTAGGGTAGCACTGCAACCAAAGTATGGGAAGTTTGGGAAAAGGCCCCTCAAGACTCAGAGAAACAAAAGCATTGCCATGAATTTAGGGGACAGGAGGCTTAGTTGAAGCACGTTGGGCAAACTCAAATAATCCTTGGTGCTAGCACAGCCAAGCCAGCTGCCCACGGGATTCTCTGTGGGAAATGATAAGAAGTTTTAGAGATATGGGAAAATCAGGAGACAAAAGCATTTCAGTATATTGAATATACTGAATATATTGAATATCCTATATTTCAGTCATCAGACATTGTATTTATTCAAACTCAATTTAAAGACATTAAGTGCTGTTAGAATGGATGTTTCCCTATGGTAACCATGTGAATTCTTGGCTCATTTAGTGAACAGTGGAGTATGTACTGAGTATGTACAGTGAGTATATACTGCGCTGGTGACAGTGAACGCTCAACATTCAGCTCCCAACAACTCTGTCCCTCTTTGTCCCTCTCTCAGGCTTCAACGGCTGCATTTCCTACATCAAGTACGGCGGGGAGACCCTTCCCTTCTCCGGCAAGCACAGCCTGGCCACGCTCTCCAGAACAGACCCCTCGGTGAAGACGGGCTGCCGCGGCCCCGACGTGTGCGCCAGCAATCCCTGCTGGGGCGAGCTGATGTGCATCAACCGCTGGTTCGCCTACCAGTGCGTGCCCCCGGGGGCCTGCACCTCCAGCCCCTGCCTCAACGGGGGCAGCTGCGAGCCGGGGCCCCACGCCGGCTTCACCTGCAGCTGCCCCGAGGCCTACGCGGGACGGACGTGCGAGACCGTGGTGGCCTGCCTGGGCGTGCTGTGTGCCCCCAGCCATGAGTGCAGGGCGGGTGTCAGTGGTGGCCACGTGTGCCTGCCGTCCCCGCACCCCGCCGAGCTGTCCCTGCCGCTCTGGGCCGTGCCGGCCATCGTGGGCAGCTGCGCCACGGTCCTGGCGCTGCTGGTGCTCAGCCTCATCCTCTGCAACCAGTGCCGGGGGAAGAAGTCAAAGGGGCCGAAAGAGGAGAAGAAAACGAAGCAGAAGAAGAAGAAAGGGAGCGAGAACGTGGCGTTCGATGACCCTGACAACATCCCACCCTACGGTGATGACATGACTGTCAGGAAGCAGCCCGAGGGGAACCCAAAACCCGACATCATCGAAAGGGAAAACCCTTACCTCATCTACGATGAGACAGACATCCCGCACGCCACGGAGACCATCCCCAGCGCCCCGCTGGCCTCCCCCGAGCCCGAGATCGAGCACTACGACATCGACAACGCCAGCAGCATCGCCCCCTCCGACGCCGACATCATCCAGCACTACAAGCAGTTCCGCAGCCACACTCCCAAGTTCTCCATCCAGAGGCACAGCCCGCTGGGCTTCGCCCGGCAGTCCCCCATGCCCCTGGGAGCCAGCAGCCTGACCTACCAGCCTGCCTACGGGCAGGGCTTGAGGACAACATCCCTGAGCCACTCGGCGTGCCCCACTCCCAACCCCCTGTCTCGGCACAGCCCCGCACCCTTCTCCAAATCCTCGACGTTCTACAGGCACAGCCCAGCCAGGGAGCTGCACCTCGCCATCAGGGAAGGGAGCCCGCTGGAGATGCATGGTGACGTTTGCCAGCCCGGCATCTTCAACTACGCCACTCGGCTGGGCAGGAGAAGCAAGAGCCCACAGACCATGGCGGGCCACAGCTCCCGCCCGGGAAGCCGCCTGAAGCAGCCCATCGGGCAGATCCCGCTGGAGACGTCTCCCCCGGTGGGGCTGTCCATCGAAGAGGTGGAGAGACTGAACACCCCCCGCCCCAGGAACCCCAGCATCTGCAGCGCGGACCACGGCCGCTCCTCTTCCGAGGAGGACTGCAGGAGGCCTCTGTCCCGGACCAGGAACCCAGCCGACGGCATTCCCGCGCCCGAGTCCTCCTCCGACAGCGACTCGCACGAGTCCTTCACCTGCTCCGAGATGGAGTACGACCGCGACAAGCCCGTGGCCTACACCTCCAGGATGCCCAAGTTGTCCCAGGTGAACGAGTCGGACGCGGATGACGAGGACAACTACGGCTCGAGGCTGAAGCCGCGGCGGTACCCGGGGCGGCGCGGCGAGGGCGGGCCCGTGGGGGCACAGGCAGCGGGCGCCGCGCCCGGGGAGAGCTCCCTGCCCGGGAAGCTGGGCCAGCAGGCAGGAAGCTTCAACTGGGACAACCTCTTGAACTGGGGCCCGGGCTTTGGGCATTATGTGGATGTTTTCAAGGATTTGGCATCGCTTCCTGAAAAAACAGCAGCAGCAGCAGCAGCAGCGAGTGAAGACAGCAAAGGTGGTACGGCCAAGGCTGTTTCCAAGGAGGGGGAAGCAGAACAGTATGTATAGGCTTTGTCTCCTGGTACTGCCACAGTGCAAAGCCACGGGGACTGCTCAAACCATTATATGGTTGTAGAAAAGCCAAGGTCAGCATCTGATCCCCAGGCCAGTCTGGTTGGAGGAGACTTTAAAAATAATAACCATTATGCTGCTGAAAGAGACTGGAGACATTTTTAATTTAATTATGCTTGGATGAATTTATTTCTCCTGCATGCATTGTATTTGCAAACCAGATATTCGGCATGCAGCCTTTGGAAAGGGTTTTCCTATTTACCATTGTTTGGTTCGTGGTTCTTAAATTAATAATGCTTTGTTCTGAAAATGAACTAATTTTTTGTTTCAATTGTGAAGGATGTGCATATTGTCTCCAGCTACTAACATGTTCCACGATGCAAGAGTACTGAGGATTCCATTTTCCTTAAGAAGTGCATGGAAGTAAGATGGTGAATGAAGGAACTACAGTGGTGAGGTGTCTCAGAAAATGTAGTTACCATATCCTGCAGTTGCTCACATGTGACTTTATGGAATAAATCAGCTTGAATAATTACTGGCAACAGTGCTTGCTCTAAGTCTTATTCCATACAAGAGGTGCTAGAAGCAGCTCAAGCCAGTCAGCACTTTAGGAGTTTGGTTTTTTTTTCTCCTTTTCAGTTTCTTTATTTTTTCATTTCAGGTTTCTTTTCTTTTTTTCTTTTTTTTTTTGTTTGTTTTGTTTTGTTTGTTTGCGCTTGTTTGTTTTTTATTTTTTTTTGGACAAAGTTGTGTGAGAGCTTCTGAATCTCTATGAAATATTTTTGGGGATGCTTACTTAATCCTGGTCCCTTCCTGCCCCCCCTCAGTGATTCCTGATGGTCATTTGTCAGCCCAGCCCAGCCCCCTGGCTCACAGCATCGAGGGACAGACCTGCCCATTCCCACATCTCTTGGCTGTGCTGCTGCTGCTGCTGCAGCCTGTGCTTGTCCCCTGATTCCATTTTCCCACCTGTACCATGGAAAGGTAGGAAGAACCCGCGGTTCCCTGCCTCACAGGGGTGTTGTGAGGGCTAAACAGTTAACTCTTCTGAAGTGCTTCGACATTATAAAGCACTATAATAAGTATTATCATAATTATTATTAAAGCACTGCCTAGCCTCTGTGACCTTGGAGTGGCATTTTCTGCATTCTATGATTTTCTACGGTGGAAACTTTGAAGAATTATTTATTGTATAGAAAATTACTGCACTCTAGCATTTTGGAGCAGATATGAGGGAAAACTACTTGTAGATTCATTAATGTAGCTTACCAGTTGCCCCCAGTTCCCTAAAGTTGTAGGTGAAATAGAATCTCACAAAGTCCTTACGTCTTCATGCAGATCTGAGGAACCTGTTGTACTGTGTAAAAACTTCAATTTTTTTTTTTTTTACCTAAGCTGTGTTTTTTATATCAATATTTTCCTATGCTGAATAGTTTTCTTACTTTCAGGGAAGGTAAGAAAAATACTTTTTTTACATTGTTACTTATGTAACATCCATATTTTTCACATTTTGATAAAATTGTAACATACTGTATGCTTTCTACCTGTAAATGCCAATAATAGAATTAAAATATTTATTTAAAATCTTTAGTGTGTGTTATTGGAAACCTTTTAAGTTATAAGGTTTTTAAGCTATATAAACTTTCTAATCAGAAAACAGGCTTTAAGAAGCAAGTACATATCTCAGAAAGATGGAGAAGGGTATTATGAGGTTGTTGAGCATAAGATAATGTCAAAAAGTACAAAATCTGCTTTCATATTTCTAATAAAATGATAAAACCTGTATTTTAGTCCATAAGGTTTTATTAGCAGCAATGGTTTCACATTTGTTAACCACGATTTCCACCTCTGCTCCAAGCTGGAGCTTTCCAGTGCACAGACAGTGAGGAGTGTGAGAACAAGGTCTTTCTGTCATAAAGCAGCAGCTGAACAATAAATAACTGCATTCTTTTATACTTACAAAGGGATAAATCAGACTTGGACAACTTCTTGGAGAATGCAGAGAGTGAAAAAGTTGAGGCTGCAGGCAGGAGGTGAGTTCTGAGGTTACACTTTGAATTTGTGGTAAGTGTAAAGAACTTAGAAAAAGGACAGCAATTCAAGGGGGGTTATGTATATCATGTTTGGTTTAGAGATTATTTTGTCTCACAACTGGCAATTAGGATCCAGCTAAAAGTGCTCCCAACTTCATCATGCCCCACAAAAGTGAGAAGATAATGGGCCAAAGTAGCCCTTATTGGCATGTAAGTAGTTTCATCTGAAATAACATGAGTTCCACAAGTGATTTCAGAGTTTGAGGAGCTGCTGTAATTAAACATCTGTTAAAAAGCTGTATGTTTAGTTTGAATATTATCCTTTAATACAAATTGTACCACATCCAAGCAATGATTTTAATAACACATGAAAACTTTAGCAAATGAAAGCTTTTAAATGTAACACCAAACATATTGAGGGCTGTATTATGCCTGTTAAGCATTCTGAATTTATCAAAAAGTTTTGCTAAAGGGGAATAATACGCAGTGTGGACTTACACAAAGTACATGTCATAACTTTAGCACAGTTTACAATTCACCCTGTCTGTTGCCACCGCTTGGGGCGTGGCGTCCCGGTCGAGGACAGTTCAGTGGCGGCGCCTCTGCCACAGGGGCCAAGCACACGCACACACCAATGTGGTGGACGGTAACTGGCCTTTATTAATGGATAGGGAGGGTCTTTTATAACAGGGGGTAACGGTCAGTAACAATAAAAGGGGAGGGGTTCTGCGTAACATCGCGATATCTCGAGACCTCGCGATATCTCCCCACATCCCCCCCCTTTTATGACCAGCTAAAAACATAAAACTGACAAGTAGGAAACGTGTGTAACTGGCAAAATGCAATTAACTTGACCAATATAACACAACTGCAATAAACTTGTAACTGCAAATGTTTAACAAACGAAAAGCTAACTATCTCTAACTGTTTTTTTCTAAAAAAACAACACAAACTTGTTTAAAATTGATTGTTTAAAATGTAAGGCGATCAGTCATGGGGGCTGACTGAACCATGACTTTGAATATCTTTGTAGGACCTCCTCAGTTTTTTAGTTCACCTCCTAGGACCGAATTATTCTCCCAGAGTCTGCGACCTGTTTGATCTTAAAACTAGAGAGGATTTGGAGAGTTCATGTCTGGACTTATGTCCCCTCCAAATCGCCCTCTGATCCTTTGACGCAGGGAAGAACTCTGGGTTACTTGGCATTCCATCCAAGTAGAGCCAGAACCTGGCCAGAGCTCGAACTCTACTTGATGGATACCTCTTAACATTTTTGCTGAGCTGTTTTCCCCCCCCGTCCTTCTCTGTGCCGGCCTGCTCCTTTAGTTTGGTCACTGAGTTCTTTCACGACCCCAGTATGGTCTGCCATCGGGCTGCTTGATGATTCGTCACAGCCTTTAGGAAGCAGGGTATACAGGCCGCGGGGGCGTCTGAGGATTCAGTCCTGCAAAACAAACTTTACAAATTTCATTAGTTTTTGCCCTGAAGGTCCGGTTTTATCGACTTAAGCAGGCACCTTTTGATTTTACTATTTTTCTTAATGGCTGCGTACCCTCGCCCTGTGAGTACCAGTCTCCAACCCTGTTCCCATTCCCCTAGTTCATTTTTAATTATGACCTGTGGGCCTTCCTCAAGTGCTCGGGTGACCCAGTGTCACGATGTTAAGGTGTTCTTCTGGCCAGAAAGATCTGTTCACTGTATAGTTTGCCAAACAGTAGGCTGCTGCAGCAATTTGTGAAGGAAGGTACTCCAGAAGAGGATCAACTTGAAGGAGACTCAGCTCTGCAAGATACCTTGCAAGGTTCTCTGTCCTCATACAGATTCCACATCTCTGAATATACTGAAGGAGGAACTGGCTGATGGTCGGGGCTGTTAGGTCAAAACCCAGCACTCTGAGAAGCAAGTGTTCCATTCTTAGCAGCTGCTTCTTTGTGTAGGTATCATCTGTTATACAGACAAATTCATCCACATCTGGTGGGTAGGTCTCTTCATACTTCGCAGCCAGAAGAATTGCTGCTGTTGCCACAAGCTGTAACTTCCCTCTGAGAGCAGACATGCAGGAAAGAAACCTCTCCAGGAAGTTCACTGCCAAGTACAAAGTCTCTGTCCGAAGTTTATACTCTTCCCCTACTTACTCCAACCAGTCTACCAGGATAGCATGCATTCCTGTTGTGATATCTGGCTGCTTCTTCATGTAGTAGGGCTTGGGCCTAAATCTTACTTCTGCCTCTTGGAGGTACTGATAAATGTCTTCTGCATACTCTCCCACAGCCAGAGTTGCAACATCTTCCACTACCATAGGAGAGCCTGAACTCAGATCCAGCTGCGATGAATACTGGTACCCAGTTCACAGTGGCTTAATTCCAGCTCTTCAGACACTTGGCAGCTGTAGTTTTCTTGATCTTCTGAATCATCTATGTAAATAGCAAAACCTTGCTTTGATGCAATTGGGCACTTCATCTTTTCTACGTGAAGTGACGGTGTTTTCAAAGCCAGAGCATCGCTTGATAACAGCAGCAGCCTGGCCGCCGGGCCGCTGCTGCTGCTGCCCGTTCTCCGTCAGCACGCCCAGCACGGCCCGGCCGCCGCTGCTGCGGAGGGCGGCGGGGCAGGACTCCCGCCGTCCCCGCACGGCTCTTCTCTCCGGTGCGATGCATCGCCCCGACGTCGGTACCGCGCTGCCGGGCTCCGCTCGCCACCGGCCCACGCAAGGGTCCGGCCGCCCTGCGCCGCCCAGGCTGCCCGCCGGCCCTGCGTAGGCGCGGCCGGTTGGGAGCCCAGCGGCTCAACCCGCGGCGCGCCGCCCCGCCAGCCCCAATGCACGCACCAATGTGGTGGACAGTACCTGGCCTTTATTAACGGTTAGGCAGGGTCATCTATAACAGGGGGCTAACGGTCAGTAACGGTAACAGGAGAGGGGTTCCGCCTAGCGTAACATCGCGATATCTCGAGACCTCGCGGTATCTCGAGACCTCGAGCTCTCTCCCCTCACGGGTAGCGCGCTCCTCTAAATTTTGACGCTTTACGGCAGACAAATGTGTATTTTACTGGTTTCCTTGTTTCCCTGTTTCTGAGAGGCGTGGAGATGTTTTTGACACTTAAACATACGATCCATTCCTGCCCTTTTTTTATAATTCTTTAATGATGAGGATCAGCAAAGGGTTCCAAGTGAATCGTGTGGAGCAATCATCCACAGTTAGCAGTTGTGAGGGAGTGAGCTGCACAATTCCCCTGGTTCATCATCACAGCTACACGGTCCTGTTTCAAGAGCTGGGACATATTGTAAGCCATAAATATGTGGAAAGAAAAACAGTCTGCACTGCTCGCTGTGGTGCACAGGAGCCTCCAAACACATCTCTTGTCAGCAATTTGTCTCTGACCTGTCTTTCTGCTGGTAAAATGCTAGAAGGGTCTTTGCCAGCTCAGGTGGAGATGTTTTCTCCTGATGATGCTACTAATTAGATGAAAATGGACAGAGAAATGGTAGATTTACTTGGCATTCTCTTGTTTAGAGAATGAAAAGGAAAATATGAAAAGGAAAATATGAAAAGGAAAATACGAAAGGAAATACAAAATGCCGTGATTTGTGGTAGATGAATAAAGGAATAAAAGGACTGAAATCTAGATTTATCCAATCCAAGACTTCTCAGCATTTTTCATCAACGTTTTGTAACTTCAAAACCACGAAATTAAAAGTAAAGCGCGCAGCACTGAAAAGTAATGAAAAGTCCCGCGTTTTGGTGAAAACATCCCCCATCAGGATCAGACTGTGAGTCTGTGCTGCCGACCACAACCTGTGTCAGGGAGTATCGGTTAGCAGTGCAAAATCCAGCTGCAGCCACACGACTCCAGTCTGGGGATGAGAAGGCTTGGGGCTGGAAGGAGGTGCAGGATCTCACTGATGTCTTCAAAAGCAGGAGATGGAGCCAGCCAAAGGACTCGAGCTGCCAGTGTTCATAAGGTAAATTACATGTGGTGGAAGCTCTTTGAGAGTACTCTGTTTTTATTGTACACTGTGATTTTGAAGCTGAAAATTCAAGTGATAGTATTATTCTCCTTCAGTGTTAGGATGTGTAAATGGTATTTTCTTAACTGGATTCTAGAAGAGACTTGTAATTATGGATCCTTTGAAATTGGGAAGGACAATTAGGAGAAGATGATGAAGGGAATAAGTTGCTATTTTATTAAGTAGGATTGAGGGAAGAAAGTGCAAATGTTGATCTCTCTGCTTTATCATCCTAGCATTTTACTGTTCACCATTTTAGCCTTTTCTATGACCATCTATGTATTAATTCCACCATCCTTTCCTCTGCTCTGTGAAATTAGTGCTTTGTTCATCCCAATCTACTCACTTTGGTTTTCTATAAAGAGCACTTAATGAGGATGACTGACAGCTTGTGTTTAGGTTGTCAACACCACAACTTGTCTTTTTTTAAATTTAGATATTTACACTCATCTGACCTTTTCTACATTTTGCATAAACCTCACATTCAGCTATCTTACAAGAGCTTTTTCCATCAATAAAATATGGTTGGATTCTTAGTAATTTTTACAGCCTTTTTCCAGTGGCTTTGAGGTTTCATCATCCTGTATTGAAAGGATGAGCAGTGAGTAGAGTCTTTCTAAGTTGCACTTTGAGTTTAAAGGACCTTTATCTCTGGGCTTCACAAAGTAAATCCTCAAGAGACTCGCTCTTCAATTTTAGGGCCGCATGTATTTAATTTGTGAGCATGTACAAAAAAAAATAAAAGTAATTCCCCACATGAATGATCAATATCTATTCTTCTGAGTTGTCATTTACTGGTGGGGAAGAAGAAGACATTCCACCTGTCAGGAACTATTTTCAGAAATGTTAAACAGCTTTTTTTCAGTTTTCAGAAGTGGCTTGCACCAAGCCCATTTTCTGATGAGAAGCCCTCAAAGGGAAGACCCTGCATGGTGCCCTGAGGCACTCAAATGTCAGCATTCCATTGGCATCCGTAGGGATCACACTGTGCCTGCTTGGAGCTTGGCTTCATCCTGATCTTCCACAATCTTCCCATGCCTCTGCTTCCAGTGTGGGGCAAAGTGAGGGTCCAGCAAGGCATTGCTTTCCTTCCTCTTTTACACCTGGCAAGAGATGGAGAATGAGTGGAAATGGCTCCTCCTAACCTCTGGGAAACAGCAATGCTAAACTACATTCATTTAACTTTAATTTATGTCCTCTCAGAGGGAGCATTTTCAGGGAGTCACCAAACAGTGTTAGCTGGAAGAAAATAAAGATGAAAGCCCCACATCAGAAAGTTTGTGTCAGTCGGGACAAATCAACAGCAAAGGGGTTAAAACCATTTCAGTCTTTGTAGGGTGAGCCCCAAGGATGATGTGTGGTATCTTGGGTAACTCACAGGTGGTGTCATCGGTCGGGAGAACAAAGTGGAGCAGACATTGGAACAGGCTTTGGAGGGAAGTGGTGGAATCATCATCCCTGGAAATGCTCAGACAAGGATGTGTCACCTGGGGAGGTGGTTTAGTGGTGGACTTGGCAGTGCTGGGTCAGTGGTTGGACTCTGTGATCTTGGAAGTCTTTTCCAGGCTGAGTGATTCTGTGACACGTATGTGTGGCAAGGCACACCTGTGGATGTTCATTCCACATGGCAATTGAGGCCCTGCAAATTCCCTGCCAGGACTCCAGGTTTGGAAAACAGATCAGCAACCTGCCTGCCCCCAGCCATAAAAACCCAAGCCACTGTTCCCTGTGATTCCATGTGTTCCCCTAAAGCCCTGTGGCTCTTTGTGCAGCCCGTCAGACAGGGAACAGGGAAAATAAACAGGTCCCTGTCTTCCCATTTGTTGGTTTATTTCCCCTGAGCCTTTTAAAAGCCAGAGTCTGATTTAGTAATTAGTGTTTCTCCTTGCATATCTTGTGCAATTAGCTAGAACAGCAAATTAGGGAATAAGAGATAAACATTAATATAGAAAACAAACATTAATATAGAAGAACATAGGGGATGAGGAATGGATATTGATGAATCACTCAAAAAGCACATTTTGGTGCAATAATCTAGAATCCTTACAAATAAGCATTGTAATTTCCTTTAAAATACAGCTCTTTTTCAATAATGCAAGCCTTTATTAAAACAATTTGTTAAACCTTGGCAGAGAAACTATGTGACAGCATCATTTTACAAGAATTCCTTGTAGTTCGTAGAAAGCTAAGGGAGAGCTGGAATGGTTTGTCTCTCTTAAAACAACTGATGTTAAGCATGTCAAAAAGGAAAATGAATAATGTTTATATATATATATATATTTTTTTTTTACACCTGTAGAATTTATCACAATCATTAGAACTGGGAGCTGCGTAACCCCGTGTGGCAGGGAATGCCTTTGCTGTGAGGGTGACGCCTCCCTGCTTTGCAGGAGGGGCTGTAATCAACATGACATGTTATTCTGAGCTCCTGCCAGGGGCAGCCTGCTCGTTTGGAGAAAGAGCAGCGAGTTCTGATAAAGAAAACCCACCCTCAGCCTTGGAATGCTTGGAGCACGCTGGTGTCCCAAGGCAGCCATGGCTTTTGATACTGCCAGGACAACATTCCTAACTGCCTGTGAATTTCTGCCTAAATGCTCTTTTACAAGGGAGAAAATGCTTTTGTGAGGGGAAATTGGTATTTCAGTCTGAGCCTGTTACTGCCAGCAGGAAAAAGGACAGCAAAAGCTTTAGTTTAGGAGGGGCCTTAAAAATCACCCAGTTCCAACACCCCTGCCATGGGCAGGGACACTTTACAGTAGACCAGGCTGCTTCTAGCCCCATCCAACCTGGCTTCCAGGGTTGGGACATCCACAGCATCACCCCTGAATGGTTTCATCATGTTCTGGTTTTGAATCTGTATAGTTTCATATAGATCTGGTTTTGAGTCTATATAGACAAAATAGGCTGGAAACTAAGGGGACTTTTTTGAGATTTAATCAAAGCTGAAAGCACTCAAAGGTAGCAGGGTGTAAGAATGCAATCCTTTGAAAGCCAAAAATTTGTGTATCTAATCTACTGGAGCACCCCAACATTTCAACAATTGTTTTATGGAATTGCATTAAACTCTGGCTTCCCAGAAATGCCACAGAAAATCCAAGTAACCAGATTATTTTATCCATGTCAAATACACTTCTATTAAAATTACCCACAGAGTCTCCAGTGCCCTGGCTGCATTTACAGCACCATCCAATCACTCAAAGCACAAGTAGGAGAGAGATCCTGATGGAACAAATAGGTCCCTGAGGATGACAATTGCTCTCTACTGCTCCTGAGGGAGGTCATTCCTAGTAAGTGCCAGTGATGCTTGAAACTTGTAGCCTGAGGTTTATTAGGAAATTCTTTCCAGCTGGGGCAAATCACGCCCTAGCTATGGGTGTCACTTGGAGCTTTTCTAATCCTGTTATGTTTAGGGATTTGGTCCATTTTTTTCTCCAAACTAGATTGCAGCTTGAGTTGCATGAAAGAGGTAAGAAATATTGTTGTTACTTCTACAGAACTGATTTTTGATTGAAGTTTTTAATTACAGTGAGGTGGGAGTTTATTATGAGGGATATTATATTGTGTTCATTTTGATCCTTTTTTTTGCTGCTACCAGAAATTCTGTTGTTGTTGTTGTTCTGTATTCCATTTGTTTTCTCAGGGTTGGTTTTATTCACTTGTTCTTAGCATTAAAACCAAGGGCAGCTTTTTATGAAGCTAATGCTGCAAATACCATCACCTTGAAACTTTTCAATGCCTTCTCTGGCAAAGGGGGCCCTTCTTTTCATTGATTTGAGTGCACTCACTGAATAATTGCATCTGACGAGGTTCTGAAGCTTTGTCAAAGTTTCCTCTGCCTTCTCATTTTGGTTGCTCCTGTTTTGATTTTAAGATGTCCCTGGATGTTTGTCATGGGAAATGAGTTTGGCTGTTTGCTTTGGTTTAAGTGACATTCAATACTCTGAAGAGAGAAGTGGAGTATGACAGGTCTGTAATTGGGTCAATTTTTCTTTTTCCATCCATGAAATAGCCAGGCATGTACATATCTAACAGTTCTGCTCATGCAGTACACCATGTCCTGGATTTTTAATAGGGTTTCTCTGTAGCAAATGTTTTGAAATGGGGTTTTTTGGTGGTTTTTTTACACTTACAAATGAATCTTGTAGAGCACTGAGAGTTTTTAATCTGGAAAATGTCAGTGACAAGAGAAAAGCTGTGGTATGACAACTAAGAGAACCTTTTCCAACTTGTCTGATCAGCACTTCCCTGCCCTTTGGCAGGAGACATTCACTTTGTGGAAAACAAATCTGCAGACTTTACAGTGCCTGGAAAACAAAGGCAAGGGGCAGAACTGTGGGGTTCCTCAGCA
Organism: Molothrus ater; assembly: GCF_012460135.2. Taxonomy (NCBI): domain Eukaryota; kingdom Metazoa; phylum Chordata; class Aves; order Passeriformes; family Icteridae; genus Molothrus; species Molothrus ater. The sequence goes on along the minus strand of NC_050481.2, from coordinate 4,631,817 downwards.
ACAAGCAACAGGTTGGGAAGCTAAAATCTGCCTTTGAGAAATGGTTTAAATAGGATTAAATAGTGCAGATTCCTGGGTCTAGCTACTACCTCATGGTGGTTTTTTTGCTCTGAAGGGTTTTTAAGTCCTGGTGCAAATCTGGCCTCTTTTTGCTGAAAGCAGGGGCACTTGGCTGGTCTGTAGCAGCTGAGGAGCTGGTGCTCTGCGGTTACTTAAGGACAGCAGCACAGCTCCACAGACATCTGTGAGTAGTTGCAGCGGGGGAAATATGCATTAGTTGAAAAAATTCTCCCCTGTGAGGGTGGTGAGGCCCTGGCACAGGGTGCCCAGAGCAGCTGTGGCTGCCCCAGCCCTGGAAGTGTCCAAGGCCAGCCTGGATGGGGCTTTGAGCAGACTGGGATAGGGGAAGGTGGAGGTTGGAATGAGTTGGGCTTCAAGGCCCCTTCCAACCCAAACTCTCCTGTGATTCTATTCCACCTACTTCTACCTAAAAATAGAAATGGCTTCTCTAAAAGGATACCACTTCTACATCTTTGACTTAAAAAGATTATATGTGGGGCATCAAGGGATGAGACAAACTGAGTTTTAGTCAGCTGTGGCCTGATATCCAGCTCGTGTGATATTGGCTGATAACACTTCCATGGCACCACTGGATTGCCTCCTGAGCTGCCTGAGTACAGGCAAGAGACCAATCCTCCCCCAGTGCCCCCAGCCCTGCTTTGTATTTTATACACCTACAGCTGTAGGACATCTGCTGAGACAGAAGATCCTACATAAATAAGATGTTAATGTAAAAAATGTTATTTACATTACCTAAAATGAGAACTGTTAGGGAAGTGTCCAAGAGCCTGTGTATCTTTCCTGTGACGGCTGATTGGCGATTCCTAAACAAAAAGCAGCAGGCAACCAACCCAATGTTTTCAAGGGGTCCTTTATGTTTTCCTAAACTCTTAAGGGTGCTGTGGAACAAGACTTTTAAGGTTCCTTCCAAGTGGCCCTTTAGGATCTTAACTGCTCTATTGTGCTTTACTTTCTTTTGGTTCTAGTGGGCTCTTTCCTCTGCTTTTTGAGGACTCAGAAGTGATTGGGAGGGTGACTCATGACTTGCAGATGACCTTCCATACTGACAGAACACACATGGAGGAGAGAAATCCCTGTCCACCTTTGAGAAAGCACCAGGGTGTTTGCAGCTTCCAGCAAGAGCCTTTCCTTGTGCTTCCCTCTCTTCCAGGCCGGATTGGGTGCTAAGATGGTCAACCATCACACAGATCTCCTCTGTTTCATCTTCTTACTTCATCCTGGGGTCCCTTTTCCTTGGTTGTGCTGATCTCACGTGCAGACACGAGGGACACACAAGGATTTGCCTATGGATTATGTTCATTTTTGTTCTGGAGCAAGCAGCCCCAGGTTTGCCAGGCCTCAGTCTGATAGGGCAAGCACAGTCACTGGGGGAAAACATGCCATGTCAGCAGGAGAATGGGAACCAGTGAAACCAACAAATTATTTGTGGTTGGATGTTTGTTTCATGACTCTTTTGTCACTCAGCCACCCTTCTCTTCATCATGATTTTTTTTTTTTTTTGGTTCCTGCTGAACTGCTCTGACATATTTTCCACTCCATACATCGCTGAGGATTGCTGCCCTGGGAGTGGCTGCGGTGGAACAAATTCCTTCCTCTTTATTCCTCATTTCTGGTAGTTCTAGGGAGGAAATGGCCCTTCAGAGGGTGACTGGGTGCTCCTGGGGCTCAGGGATCACCTTGCAGCTCTTCAGCTGGCCATGTTGCACTAGCACTCCAAACCTACTTGCTCACCACAGAAATAAAGGTAATAATATTAAAGGTAATAGTAATAATATTACTGTTATATATTAATGGTATATTAATAGTAATAATATTACTATTATAAATAAAGGTAATAATATTAAAGGTAACACCCAGACTCCATGGGGATCTCCTTCAGTACAAGACACCACACAGTGTCCCTGAAGTCATGAGTTCTCTGAGTCCCAAAAATGGTGTCTGTGGAAGGACTTCAAGCATTGGGAGTGACAGCAAACATGCTGCTTGTCCTGGGACGCTGTAAGGAACACGTGTTTATGGCAGTGCCTGATCCTGGTTTGAGTGTTTCCACCAGGCCTGTGCTGAAAGACACACCACGCTTAGCAAATGTCTCCTTTGGACTCTCAGCCCTGCAGAGCAGGCTGATGGGTGGCTTTGAGTGCTGCTTTTCATTTGGTGCTATTCCTCCATGAGCAGCTGCAATAAAAAGAGCTCAGTCAAAGGCTGTGCTCCAGGTTTGTGTGTGTGAAGGCAACATGCACGTGCAAAGCAGGCAGAGGAGAACTTGTGTTTTTGTTTTCTTAAAAAACCCAGATACCAGTGCCTTTTACCTTAATGGAAATTCTGATTATTCCACTAACCAGCCCCTGCTTTACCAAGGTCTGCCTGTGATTATTCCACAAACCAGTGGAATAATCACAGGCAGACCTTGGTAAAGCAGGGGCTGGTTAGTGGAATAATCAGTGAATAATCAGGTAAAGCAGTGGAAACCTTGCTCTACCTCTCTGGGGTCTGCCTCTCTGGGGTGTGCTGCAGGGGCTGGGGGGCTTTGCAGTGGGTGGCAGCTCTAACCCCCATCACAAAGCCAGGCTCCTGGGCACAGAAAACAGAGATGCATTCCCCTGACAGTGTTTACAGGTGAATATAGGTGCTGAGACATCCTCCCTGGGATAAGAGAACCTGCAAAAGTTCATAGCACATGAGAAATGGTAATGGGTTAAGCAGTGGGATGCAGCTTATAGCACTGAAGCTTTCCCCTCCTCAAGTTCTGCACAAAACTACTGCAGTAACCTTCGTCAATATTTCTAATTAGCTTTCCCCAGGGCCCGTGGGGATTTGGGGTCAAGAATAAAGAACAAAGAGAAACATATATATAAGCTATGTTTTACACCATAATGACCTGGTCACCCACTAACCAAAAATGCTGAAATAGCTCAGTAAATGAGTTTGTCTGATGCAGAACCACATGAAAGACCCTTTTAAGGAGTTCCCCATTGCAGACTTGCCATTCTCTGGTTTGTTTTTTTTTTCTCTGAGGACACCAGCTGTGGTTTTTCCTCTCCTCCTCTCCTCTCCCTATTTAAAAAGTGCCACATTCTTGCTGAAAACTCCTTTCCCAAAGCAAAGGGAATGACTAGTTCCTGACACTTAAAAAAAGCTTTCTCACTTGAGTCTCATCTTAGTAATGCATCAGGAGGATGTAGCAGCCTTTGCCAGAGCAAGTCTTGTCCAGAAGAACTCAGGCTATGGGGCCCTTTTGGGATATCCTTCTGGTTTCTCTTCAAATTAAAGAATTATCCTCCAAATCATGGATATAAGCAGTGATATGTGAGTAGCATTTAGGCCCATTTCCTAGTTCCACAGTCTGCAAAGAGCTGGGGTAGTTGATCTACATTTTGTTGTTCAGTCTTTCCTGGCCTGGGATGGCTTTTCCCCCTGTGTTAATATCACACTTCTTTGAGCAGTTTATGTGCTCTATATATGGATGATCAAATATAGCCAGAAGCTGTAAACCTAGGAAAAACTTCAGGGAACATGTAGCACTTACCAAAGTGCTGATGCAGGGACAGCCAAACTAAAATGTGACCCTCTCAGTGCAGCCCCACGTGAACCCCGTGCTCTGTCCACGTGGGCCCTGCAAAGAATCACAGGAGGGTTTGGGTTGGAAGGGACCCTAAAGATCATCTCATTCCAGCTCCCTGCCATGAGAAGGGATGGCATTCACCAGACCAGGCTGCTCAGAGCTCCATCCAAGCTGGCCTTGGACACTTCCAGGGGTGGGGCATCCACAGCTTTGTGCATCAAGCAGAGACCTTCCATGGCTTACCCATTATATTGTTCCTGGCTAAGCTTTTTCTTCTATAAAATCAAAAAAACCTAACTCGGCATCCAGTGATTCCAGAGTTATCAAGACCTAATTGCTTTAAGTTTGCTCTCATACTAACAGGAAGTGTAGCAGAGCACTGTCAAAGTGGCTTATTTCCATAAATACTCTTGGAAGAGTCTGCTGGCATTTACATGGTGAATGAGTTCATTGAAATAAAGGCAGGCTTATTATGGATTAAGTGGGAGCAAACACTCAGCCTTAAAGCAGGAAAAAATAGCAATATTATTCTTGCTATCTGCACATTGTCTTTACAAGAACACTCCTCTTTGTGCTGCTGGGTGGTTCTTTTATTTGGAGGGGAAGGGTTGTTTTTAATATTCCATGATAAGAAGACCCTGAAAAAATAAATAAGCTTGCTGGGACTGGGGGGAATGGGGACTACCCTCAGTACACCATTGTGTTTCCAAAGCTTTCTTTTATCAACAGCCTGGCTCTGGAGTCATGACTCTGGATGTTTATTATTGTATTAGCATTGTATATATTGACAGCCTGACCAGTAAAACTCTGCCAGAGTCATTCCACAAAATGCCGGTGAGAGAAAACAGCACTGAACCATCCAAAATAGCATTTGCTGAAGCTGTTTTTGTCTCTTGAGGAACTAACAAACTGCAGTTTGTTTTCAGATGGTCCCTTTCTTTCCCATTTTCCCTTGTTTTTTGTGACTTTCTCCTCTCCTATGTCCTTTTCTTATTTTTTAAACCCATCTTGCATCTGTTGGCATCATTTCAGGTCACAGAACGCTTGGTTGCATTTTTCGGGCGGGAGGAAGATGATCAAGCTAAAATCACCCCAAAGTTCCTTGCATTTCTAGAGTCTTAAAACGCAAACAGAAGTGAAAAAAATCCTTTTCAGAGAGACAAAAACTGACATTGGCACTGAGTGAAGGCAACAACCTCCTGCCTACCCAGACCTCAGTGCTTTGGAACATGTGTGCAGGTTTTCTTCTTAGGGTGAGTTATCTGGATGGTGTGAGGTGGTATCGATTTCCAGGTGTCCCCTTGCTGAGAGCACCTTGGTGCAGGGGGCAGGAGTGGTGAGGCCATGGCTGCAGAGCCCCACACTGGTGCTCTCAGGGACAGAGACAGAACCCAGCAGTGCTGGTGTATGAAATCCACCTCAGGCTTGTAGCCTCATAAGGAAAAATATGCCCCAACAGAAGGCAGTAATTGGCAGAAAATAAGGCAGAGGGAGAACTCAGCTCGAGTCTCTGTTCTCATTAGTTTTAAATTGGCTTCATGGGAGTTATTTCTGATTGAGGCTCAGATAGCTGAGCTCAGAATCAGATGCAAGAGGTATTGAAACCTTTTTTTTTGGGTACAGTTGTGTGGCATCCTGTGAAAACAGCCTGGAAAATGCTGTGCTCTGCTGGGCTGCCTGGCAGCACCATCCAGCACCACCATGGTACCCTGCCCACTCACACATTTGGCATCATCCCAAACCCCCCTGGTTTGCTGGGCATCACCATCAAGCACACAATGCCTTTTCCACAGAGGTGAGGAAGGTCCATCAGCAGAATTCATCTGTCCTTGGAGAGGTCTTCTACCCACCAGAAAAGCTGCTCATTCAGCGAAATGCAGTTTGCTGCTGAATAGTTTGTGATGAAGGTGCTGAAGGCCAGCACTGCCGTGGTTGTTTGTACTTGTTTCAGTTGATCTGTCCTGCACAAACTGCTCTGCTGCTTCTGCAAGCCCTTCCTGCCATTCCTCCAAATGGCACCTTCACTCAGCAGCCAAGCTTGGGCTCATCATTAATTACATTTAAAGTGACAGAAGCTCAGTTTCTCTCTACAATGTTTCTTTCTCCCTACAGCATTTACACTGCAGTGATGCATTGACTCCTCTCAGTCAGTTCCAGCTAAACATGACCAAACATTACTGAGGTTTTGCCATTCCTTATTTTTTTTCTTGTTTTTTTTCTGATACCTCAGTTACACTGATTGCATTTTAATCAGAGAGAAAATCAGCAGAATCTGAGGAGGCAGAAGAACTGTAACCTGATAGAGTCAGTGTGTCACAGCAAGCCTGGCAGCTCCAAAATCTCTCAGCTGGCAGCCAGATTTTCAATGTGGGCTTTGCTGGGTTTAAATCTGTTCCTCTGTAGTTCTATCTCAGGCTGTGCTATCTCAGACATGCTCAGGAGCAGAATCTGATCTAAAAATTATGAGTGAAATAAAAATAGAGTTACAGCAGTGGAGCTATGGCTGTAATTCAAAAACCTTTCGTTAGGCTACAGGTAAAATTTGTGCTGTTTTGCTCATTCAATTTGTGCTCATTCAATGTCATCAGAAGAAAACAGGTAATTTGAAGGAAATAAGAAGTGACAGATGTTTGAAAATCAGAATACCAAAAGTTATTATTTTATTTTGAAAATCTGCTTTTGCTAAATAGGCAGACATGTTATAAAACCAAATAACTGTACATTTACCTATGAATGACCTGTACATTTACACTGAACAAGCATGGGTTTTCTTCTTGACCATTTGTAGTTATTTAAGATTCTGGCACGACAGCATTACTTGAAATTACTTGAACGTACTGAAAATAGTTCTAAATACAATGAGAAAAGCTATGTTTCAGTAAAGCCTGAAGGCTGTTGGACCTTTCCAAGCAGAATAAGATCTTCAGAGTCCCAGGAATCCATCATGAAAGTGTAGTTCCAAACTTACCTTTTAAGGAAGTTCATGATGTTTCAGATAAGACTGGAAAGAATTTCCAACTTCCCAGCATTTACCCATTTCTATAAACAAATGTAAACCCTAAACCTTTGACAAATCACTGGAAGGTTTTACCCATAGGTAAATGTACAGCTATTTGGTTTTATGTGCAATAGATCTGGATGCAGTGCTGAGCTGCCTTGCCCCGGAGGGCGAATGCAGAGGTGCTGCGGTGATTTCAGGACCAAACTCACCCATTTTGGTGCTTTCCCTTGTATTCCTGTATTTCTATCGCCGTTCTCCACGCACACAGCTGTGCTTCAGCTGGGCCTGGAGAGGAGGGTTTGTTTGCAGTGGCATTTTGGGCAGCCTCAGAGCTGCCTTTCCCCAGGCTCAGCTGCATGAGCTCACTCTCAGCCTGCCCTTAGCGTGTGCGATCCAGCTGCTCCCCGTACGCGCCATGACCTCGTGCCGCCACGTTTCTCCTCACAGAGGAAAGCAAGGCACAGATCTTCCCAAGAATATTGCTGGGGTTTCACATTCTCTGAACATCAGAGAAGGGAAAGACAATTCTTATCTTATTTGTTGTGCCAAAGTAGAATGCAAGGTGGAGACTGTTTACCCGCAGTGATGGGGTTTTGTGTGTGTGTGTGTCGGGACTGTGGGCTGAGAGTCGTGAGATTCTGGGCAGGTGAGCAGAGCTGAGTGCTTGGCAGAGTCAGTTTAGATGCAATGTAATACAGTGTAATATAGTATAGAATAATATGGTGTAATCAAGTAATTAATTAGCCTTCTGGTAAGATGGAGCCAGATGCATCTTTCTCTCCCCTTCGTCGGGGCTGCCCTGCAAATTCTACAGCCCCGAGTGCTCTCCCTGCTCTGTTTCTCTTTCCAGAAGAGGAAAGAAGAGCCTTTTTTCTTGGCTTTGTCCATCAAAATTAGGCATGAGAAACATCACCTGATGACTTTACAGCCTAAAAAGGAGTGAAGAAACAAAGGCAGGAAATCGGAGCTAGGGTTTGGTCTGGCTGTCCCTGGCGGAGGGGCTCTGGTGCTGGAGGGTTACAGATGGATTTGGATACCAACTCCTTATGTCTCCAATATTACTTTAATCCTGTGGAGAGTCCCTGCTTTTGAATACCTACTTTGCAATGGGATCAAGGATATTGTGTAATGAGGTGTTTGGGGGCCATTTCACAAATAATAAAGTGGATTTGCTAGGAAGGCAGATGGAATTTCTGCTAATAGTGTTGAATGCATTTTCAGCTGAGCACTCTTCTGAGAAGAAAAACCAACTAAACAAACAAAGTGAAGTTTTCAGGGTTTTTTTTAAATTGTGCCCAACCCATTAACATCAGTTAATGATCTTCTGCAGAAGGAGCTTTAAAGCAAGTGGAAGAGGAGTGAGAAAGGAGGAGAGAAGAGACAAAAGCTGTCAACAGCCCAAATTCTCCTCATGCTGATGCACTTCCTTCCCAGTCGGCTCATCTTCCATTAAGGCTTTCCACAGATTGGTGTAAAACAATTATCTGTGGATCTCAAGCCCAACAAAAATAATCCTTTATTGTTTAGCATTTAATTGCAGGTCATCACTTCAATTTTAAACAGAATAAAAGTGACTGTGACCTGTAGGGAAAAAGGAAAGCACTTCCTACACATCCTACATCCAGTCTAGGAGGAATCACTGAAGTACACAGGAAGATCTGGGAACATATTTTTCTGGAAATTGAAAATCAGAATTTTGCAATTATTGCGTGAGATAAATTTGGCAATCGTTGGATGAAAGTCTCTGTGCTTGTCAACTTCAGAATAGGCTGAGATTCCACTGAAAATTGCTTACTGTCAAGTAAATTCATTCTAGCTGTGTCCTCCTGGTTTGGAAGACAAGGCACTGGAGCAGTGCAAACAAAAAGAAAGGTTCTTCCCTCATGGAAGACACTGAAAAAGTAATTAATTCACAACATAAAAATATCTTAATAAATTTCAATAACCACTGCCTGATTCCAGAAACAAAGTTGCTGCTGGATGGTTTGAACACCTGGCAATTAGAAAAAGGATGTGGCAAATTTTTCCCCTGCTGTGACTTTAGTAAGCCCATTGATTTTGGCAAAGCCAGGCCATGGGACCTCCTCACACTGTGGGATGGGCTGTCATAAGGTTGGGTTATCAATATATCTTTATGGAGCATGTCCAGCTCCATTTTAGTAGTTTGGTTTGTTGGGGTTTTTGTTGTTTTTTTTTTCTTTTTTTAAACTGTTGCTTCTTTATAGCAAGTAAATTTAATGTAAAAATTACTGGCAAATATGAAGGGTGCACCTTTACAGTGTGACAGACAGTTTAGCCACAGCACAGCCCCACTCTGATATTGCTCAAATGCTACCTGTTCTTTTTTTGTCCTCTGATCTCATTCTGCTTCCCCCCTGATGGTCAAATAATGTCGGTCTAATTAAAATCAGGCGAATATTTTGTGTCGTGTGTAATAGGTAACATAAAGTACATATGTAATGATTTAACTGAACATCTGAGTTTTGGATAAGGAGAAGTTTTCATCTGGCATTAACTTCCCAGTGGGAGGAGAGCAGTGACTGTTGCCAGTCCCATCAGAGCTCTCTGATAGATGCTCATTCTATAGGAATTATTCAAGCACATCAAATTCAAGTGGGGTGTTTTTGGGTTTTCTTTTTTTTTTTTTTTTTTTTTTTTGGTAGCTCTCATTTGTATGGGAAAAGTGATCCTCAAAGATAACAGAAGAAAATAGAGCACCAGAAAATTTTTGTGATATTTCTGTGAGAGTGTCCTAATCTAATCTCTGTTTGATTATGGGAGTTGGATCAGTATAAAACATTAGCAAATTGGGTCTCTGGCCTCACAAAGCCAAACACAAATATTTAACCTGGCAAAGGATTTTTCAGTCACAATCCCCCAAAAGCCTTAGAGAAAGTAGGCCTTGAAATACTTTAAAAGTGATAATATGCTGATGTGCCACTGCTCAGGAATAGCAGGCAAGAATTCTCTCCAGCCAGGGATATCTATTCAGAAATAGAGATCTGGGTGTTGAGAAAGAACCCAGCTCAATTTCTACTCCTCTTCTTCAGAATTTGAGAGGTGAAAAGTAAATGCAGGTAATTTTCTGTAGCTCTGGCTGTGTCCAAAACTGTACCCAAGTTTTAAAAGAGTGCAGGGAGAAGGGGTGGCTGATCAGTCACCAGAGGAATGGTAGAGATACTTTACTGCTGAAAGAATGGTATTAATATTTATATTCCCTCCAAGGTGTATGGCTCTGTAAATGGCAGCATAAAACTAGAAATCCTTTCCCCCCTTTTCCCAGATTTATATATCAATGGTGTATTTTCTTATTCTGTCCTTAAATAGTTGGTTGCTGCTATTTCTGTTTCTCTTGGCTTATTTGACAGAATCTACAGAACACAATGACAGCACTTTAAAAACTTAGAAAATATGCACACACAAGCACACTCTTATGTGTATTGGCAGGTTGTAAGAAATGTGTGAATGTCATTCTCAGAAGTCATTACCCAACATAAAGGATCTAACAGGAACTGAGACATTTATTTAAATTCCTATCTGTAATGTGCAGGATTAAACTGTGCTGTGGGAATGAAAGGAGAAAAAGAGCAAGATATCTTCATGCTTTGTGAGACAAACCAGCTATTCACAGTGTTTTCCATGGGGACCTGTTTTCCACTTTTATTCTCCTTTTGAGATCTCTCTTCTGAGAGAAAGGATAAAGTGGATCACTACTCTGAATGAATGTGGAAATTTCTCTGCTTATATTTCAGATGTTTCTCCCACTCTCCAGATTTGGACAAGAGTGGGAGGAACCTACACGAAGAATCAGCTCTAGCCAAAGTTCCCAGAGTTTGGTGTCATTCCCTAAAATTTCAAAGGCATTGGGGTTTTTATTAGGAATGAATGCCACAGCCTGAGCAGACCCCTCAAAGAAACACTGATTTTCATGAACCCTCCTTCTGCATTTGCCCTGGAGCACTTGTACAGCACAGCAAAGGTGCAAACAAGTGACAGGGACTTTGCTGTGGGCTGCATGATCCCCGAAATTACTTCAGACTAAACACATGCCAAACCTGCAGAGAAATACCATTGCCAAGAGCCCGCTTCTGTAAAAGCAAACACTTCTTTTATTTAAAAAAAAAATCACTGTGGACTTTTAACCTGTAGGGGGATACAGTATGGGTAAATGAAGGTGGTATAGAATGTAATTGTATCCCCCAATGAGTTGCAGCTGAACCAATTACTGAAGATCAGGAGCAGGTGTGATGTTAACAGGCCACACACCTGTAGCCAATAAGAGCAGTGCTATAAAAGAGTGGATTGGTGGGCTCTGGAGCCACACCTGTAGCCAATAAGAGCAGTGCTATAAAAGAGTGGATTGGTGGGCTCTGGAGCCACACCTGTAGCCAATAAGAGCAGTGCTATAAAAGAGTGGATTGGTGGGCTCTGGAGCCACACCTGTAGCCAATAAGAGCAGTGCTATAAAAGAGTGGATTGGTGGCAGCTGGAGTCAGTTGGCTGCTGCAAGGACCAGGAGCAGTCAGTGCTTAGAGGAGCTGCCTGTGAGAAACATGGAGGAGGTATGAAACTCTGGTGATATGGATTCCTTGCACTATAATGATGATAGAACTGTTGATATAGGAGACAATATTAACCCACCCTGAGTAGAGTTTTGAAAATTTCATTTGATTTTCAGAGACTGTAAATTGCATTGGTTTGTACTTAGCCAAGACTCCAGGCCTAAATTCCAAATATATTTGAAATTATGCTCACAAGCATGACCAGTCAGCTCCAGTCCTAAAGAACACACACTGATTTTCTCTTATGTCCAGTCAGGAACTGCTGTTTCAGCATAGTTCTCCCTATGAATTTTGAATAATATGAAAAAAAAAATTAAAAATCACTGGATTACAGGATTGAATTGCATTATCTATCCTCCTGTCCTCATGGAGCTGTACTCCATCCTCTGGTGGTATAATTAACTTCATTTAAAGCAGAAGGGCCTTGTTCTATTCTGGTTTCCAGTGGCTCAGTGTGATAGCACTGCTGTCAGATAAGCTTTTGCTGCTGAATTTATGGGAAGAATGTTGGGGTGCATGACCTGAGATGCCTGGTGATGTACATGTTCAGCTGACTCTTGATTACTTGTTATCAATTGTACCATTGCTGCTGACTGTGAGGAACCAGATTTGAAGTGCTGTGTGTTACCAAAAAGGCTGTTTCCAGAATCAGGAAAGGAGAAGAATAAATTTGTCTAGGTGTTTCATAAGCTGGATGGGAGCTCCTCAGTTAATTAAGGAAAGGGAAAGTGGGCACAGCTGCCTTATTTCTCTAAATTAAAAATACCTTGGCTTTATTCACCCCTGTAGGAGCCAGCCCAAACCTAGGAATTGTAACAGGATGGAAACAGCTTTGCACCTTAAGGAATAAAGGGTTCTGAGTCCTGCTCAGATATGCCCAAGTGATGGTGATACGTGGCATGGCTCAATTTCTCACCAGTCCATAAGGTTAGGGGTGGGCAGAAATAACTCCTGCTGACACCACCAGCAGCTGGACCCTGCCATCCCTGAGTGTCCCAAGGGAGCAGACCCTGCTGTTCCAACCTTGGCTTTGAATGCTTCCAGGGGTGAGGCATCCCCAGCTTCTCTGGACAAACTGTTCCAGCACCTCACAATAAAAAATTTCTTCCTAATATCTAATCTAAACCCACCCCCTTTCAGCTAAAAGCCAATTCTTTTTGGTAATTTTATCATTTTGTGGCCTAGCTGCTGAGGAGAGCAGCACAAACACAGAAAAGTGCTTGACTGCAGTTTCTGCCTCCCCTTTAAGTGCTGTACGTGGCTTCTAAGGAAAGTGGTGGGTAAAAATTCCTTTGCAGAAGGATCTGGCAATGGGAGGGTTAAAAAATGAGTGTTTCCCAGGAAGATTCCCCTTGGACAAGAGCCTGTTGCAGGGAGAAGAGCCACCTGCAGCCCATCAGCATGGGAGGGGAGGGGGGGATGAAGGACAGTGGCTCTTCTGAGAAGTGTCAAAAAGCTGCACCTCCATGGAAATGCTGAAGCTGAGCCAGGAGGACCTAGAAAGGTCCTCATGCTTAAGGTTTTATAAAGAATGAGGCCTTATAATGTTATTATTATTATTATCACTGCTAAATTATTATTATTATTTCTTCCTTATGTATATTTGTCTCTTGCTTATTTCTACTTTAGGGATTTTCTTGAACTCCAGCACTTTTGCTCCTCATTTCTTTCTTCTCTTCAAGAATTCCTTTTGGCTTCTTTTTTTTTTTTTTTTTTGCAGGTTTGTGTTTTTGTGGGTTTTTTTGTGGTTTTTTTTTTGTTTTTTTTATTTTTTTTTTATAGCAGCCTAAGATAAGAGCAGTTTTACCTCTGTAACTTGGACAAGGGGGTATTTGAAGGGGAGCATAAATGTCATCTTTCATGGTGTCTGACTTAAGTAAGCTAAGGTTGTTTTTAATCAAGGTTGGTGTGTCTTTATCAACTCAAGCAGAGGTGCTGATGAGGCTCTGCACTGGAATCTCTGGGGCAGGGGTTTAGAAGCCCATCAGACACTGTCCCCAAAGCCATCACCTTGAGGAATCAGGCCAGGGAGGCAGCAAAGTGCTGCTGTAGCAGGAGCACTGGCTGTGTCTAATCTGCTGCTGAGGGCTGTGCTGCTTGCCAGAGCTGCTGCTCCTGAGCTGGGAGAGAGCAAACCATCCAGATACCCTTTGGGCAGCCAAAATAGCACAAAAAACTAAACCCAAGAAAATGTTTGGCTGCCTTTCCTCTTGCAAATAGCATAGTCTGAGATAGAGGGCTTTTCTAGAGGAAGGAAATTAAGTGTTTGCTGATGCTGATTAATTTCTGAGAAGATGGAAGAAATCTGTTTATCCATGGGCTGGAGGTGATATCATTTTGTCTGATGTCTGGGAAGAATGAAGCCTTCTTCAGTTTGCTTATTCAGACGTGAGGCTCTGAGAGGTGAACACAGAAGGCACCCCATTGCCTCATCACATCAGTCAGAAAACTCACCAAGAGCATAAGGCCATGCAGTCTGGATTCAGTGAGAACAGCTGACTCTGATAGAGAGAAAAACCAATTTGTGGCTCTCTTTTTCAGGCTGGAGCCTTTGAGCAGCTGTCTGTAACAGGGGAGCAGAAAGCTGTGCTGTGCCATGCCTGCCTTCCTCCCCTGCCTCATCCTCAGCCTGCTGGGGAGGGGTTTGTAAAGCCAGTCCTTCTTCCAAGTGCACAACTGAAAGAATGCCCAGAGAAGCTGTGCATGCCCCAGCCCTGGCAGTATCCAAGGCCAGGCTGGATGGGGCCCTGTGGAACCTGGCCTGGTATCCCTGCCCAGGGCAGGGGTGTGCAATGAGACGACCTTTAAGGTCCCTTCCAACCCAAACCATTCTAAATATAAAGATATTTATAAAGATATTCATTTCTTGATAATTATAAAGAGTATTGTAGAGCTGAAGAATGTGTTTTACTCAGGAAGGTGAAGGCAGAAACAAGAAAGTCAGGCCACAGTAGGTCAGGCTTAGCTCAAGGTGAGGATTATCTCAGAGCAGGAGATAATTTCTTCCCAAAGCTGAGAGCCGATTGCTCCTTGCTACAGGCACAGGGCCACACTGAAAGTGGTGGGAGGTGATGGTCACAGTGTAGGAGAAAATCCAGGGATGAATGCTCCATGCCAATTACTCCATGCTACAGGCACACTGAAAGTGGTGGGAAGTGATGGTCACAGTGTAAGACAAAATCTAGGAGATCCAGGGATGAATCCTCCATGGCAATTGCTCCATGCCACAGGCACAGGGCCACACTGAAAGTGGTGGGAAGTGATGGTCACAGTGTAGGAGGAAATCCAGGAGATCCAGGGATGAATGGGAATTTATGGATATGGTAGACTGCAAAAAGGGATCTGATGGTGATACTTTAAATAGACTTCCTAGAGTAATTTAGTGCTGGGGACACGGATGGCTCTGGTTTGCTCAGGAGGTAGAGTCAATGTTTCACCACTCAAAATATCAGATGGATGCCAAATCCCAGCCAGTAATGATGCATTAAATGGTTGATCAATAGAAACTGGAGAAGTTTGAGAAAATGTTTAAGAGCACCAAGTACCATCCATTTTGAATGCAGCAAATGGATGCAGCAGGCTAGGCTAGGCTGGGATCAAAACTGAAAGTTCTTCCCTAAACTGCAGACCTAATCCCAAAGAAATGCTGATTTGGGGTGCAAGAAGAAACATTTTTCCCTCACTATTGGGATCAGAAGCAGGCTGTTATTCTGTCAAGGGGAGTCAACTTGATTTTCCAAGTCTTCCTTGTTTACGTGTAATCTGTTGGTGTTTTCAAGGTTTTCTTTCTCAACTGCAGTGTGAAACCTGGGAGGAAACACAAATTGCTATTCTGGGGTAATGATCTAAACCCCACTCTCCCTGCTATGCCTGTCTGTAATAATCCATTAATTCATTACAAGATCATGGAATTCTCTTTTGGGAGAATTCCTGCTGGCAGCTCTCCCTCACCAACCCCAGGTAAGCAATTGTGTGAAGAGCCCACAGCAGGCCATGGGATGTGGAAAATGCAGTGTCAGGACTTGGGAAGTTCAAGACATAAGGCTTAGATTTGGAGGGGGAAAAGGTGATTGAAGGAAGCCTGGGGCCTGGATGCCTTTGTAATGCCAGCCCCGTGGCTGCTGCGCTCCTGATTGAACCCTGCCCCCTCCCAGCCTCGTGCAGATGGTGGTGGAGCCAAAGGGGTTTAGGAACCCTCTTGAGGCAGCACTCAGGTTCTGCCTGGGTTGTTTAAGTTCCGTGGCATCAGTGAGGATCTGGAAAATGGTTTCATTGTTTGATAGGGTTCTCTGGTGTTGTGGTGAAGTTTATATTCTCTGGGGGAAAACACCTTATCCAAATTGTCATCTTCCATCTCCAGTGGAGGGCAGAGATGGGAGGGAACCAGCAAAGAATGAGAGCCTCTCTGCTTATTTTGCTGTTGTTGCTGCATGATCAAGACTATACTGAGCTCTTAAAGCAGAAGTCAAAAGCAAGATAATAAACAGCCAACAAATGGAAATTATAGATACTACATCATTGATATTTTTAAACTTTGTATTCATAATCATGAGATTGATATGACTTTGACAAATTATTTTTATATAGCCATGACCCTTATAATTACTGTAAAATTATTTTAGCCTTTGTTGTTCTGTTCTCCTTCATTTACTTCTTTTTCATCCATTATTTAGCTTGTTTTTGGAGTTGATTTGTGTGCTTTTAAGTCTGATACATGTGTTTTTAATATACTGGGAAGATAAAACATTACCTCTTGTCAGTCCAGTTGGAGTCTGTGGCCAAATCTCAACCTTACAGAACAAAAAGGAGTCCCTGTTATTCTGTGTATATGGAATTATTTCATTCTTATCACTTTTTGTCCAGGTTTGAGTTAGTATAAGCGCTTCTCTTTTTTTTCCCCCTTTCAACTTCTCCTCCTGAGTGAAGGTGTGGCTGTCTGCTGGTATTTTCCATCTCTCTGGGGCCTGGGATACACTTGAGGGAACACAAAGAAAGAATGATTGAGGGATTAAACAACAAACAAAAAAATTGTCATTATGTCAAATGAAGAAGCTTTTTGCTTCTCACAGAGAGCACCCTGAGGATGCTTCCTTCAATCCCACCCATTTTTTCTGCCTTGGAATCTGTTTATTCAAGCCATGGCTATTCTTGCTGTCAGTATGAGCTGGTCAGCACTTCCAAGGTCTCTGTGGTATAAGTGATATCCATTCCTGTCCCAAAGCCGCGTGAACAATTGCAGAGGTCATTATTCTAATAATGAGCTACTCTGTCCTTACCTCATGAAAGTACATATTCACCCTGATCTTTAAATTTAAAATATTTTACCAGACAAGCCTTTCAAGGCTGATTTTTATTATTTCTTTTTTCTTGAAATGGTGTATTGGGAAAACAATGTTTTATAACCCTAGTGCCTAATTTCCAAAACAGTATATTCATAGGACAAATGCCAATAAGCTAGAATGTTACACAAACAAGAATGCTATAAATTGTGTGTGGACTATTTACATAAAAACTTCAGCTTGAGAATTTACACAGTAATTCATTTTTAAGCATTTTACAACACATTCAGTAGGACAGAGGAAGGTAACAGAGTTAAACCATTTCTTTTGTAACTCACAAGTTTAGAAGGGAAGATTTATCGGATGGTCAGTCATATTTTGCATAGTCATGAACAATAAAACCTGAAGTTGCTACAGCTGTAGCTATTTGACAGAAAAGACTGCTAAAAAAGTTCTGCTAATATGTGGCTCCACAGAAACTACATTAATGTCTATTGCAGCTGAAGCATAAACCCACCTGTGTCTACAAAAAGGAGATTTTTTTTGTTTATCCTTTGTTGTTTTCCCTCCCTTGACATAGGGGGAGGCTATAATAAAACAAGAAAATTTGTGATTTACTTAAGCTTTTTAAGACAAGGGAGAGAAAAGAACAAAATTTCTTATTGTGACACGCTCCTTTTTGAGAAGAATTTCAAAACTTGTGATGATCTGACAAAACACAAAACTCATTTTTCTTCCATGGAGTGGCCACTGCAACACACAAAATAAATGTGAATCTAAATTCTTCAATCAGATTTGCTGCTTGAATATTCTTGGTCAGAGGGAAATGTTTTATTTTCATCTCTAACAATATTTTTTTCTATTCTCTCTGTTCAGCTCAAAAAAACACAAAAAAAACCCACAAACAAAACCAAAACTATAAAAAGAATCAGAAACTTAATATTCTACCATTTCTCAGCACTCATGGTGTAAAATAGTCTGAAAAGATGCCTTGGTCTTAATACTTTTTAGCACCTGGTATTCCTAAAGGTATGGTAAATTCCTGAGCACTGCTCTTATTCAACACAGTCTTCACAGATTCAACAAGAAGTGTAGGAATATGTTTTTAAAAGAATTCTTTACACTGAGGCCAAATCCAGCCTATATTCTAGTAAAAGCCTTTCTGAAGCCACCCTTCTTGTATGGAAACGGGTGGTTGGTGAATTCCCAGCTGAATCTCCCATTTCTAGCCTGGTTTTAGGTTTCCATTGTCTTCCTGGTGACCAGTTACACATTCAATTGCATTCAATAACTTCTGGTTTTGTAAACTGAAAAACAATTGTGCTTCAGGGCAGCATCCCAGTTCCCTTTGTTTCTTTGGGGACAACGTGATGCTTGGGAAGAGCATTTCAAACAATTAGGGTTAAATTAATCCTGGAATTCAGAGGTATTTCTTTCATTTGGCTCTTGGAAAGGAGAATGCTCTTTTATCTTCTTCTGTTTCTTCTGTCATCTTTGCCAGAACTAAAGGCAGGGATATAGAAGCTCCAGTGGATCTGTGCCTGTATCATTTCGTTGAGTGGGGCAGGGGTTTTGAGTCTGTGTATACATGTAGAGACAGTGAAATGAACAGATTTTTTGAATATGTGACTGACTGAAAAACGGGGTTTTTATGTTTACACTCTTCTGATTTGATCCTGTAAGTGGTTAGGTTTACATATGTGGAACTGACTGGAAAACTCCTGGGAGCTGGAAGCTGAGTCCTGCTGGAGTCATGCATAGGAAGGAAAGGCCAACTGAGCTCAAAGATAGACTCTTTGTAATGTTAGACAGAATTGATGGACTAGGGGTCCCTCATCACATTTTTCTTCCACAGTGAATCCTGATTTTGGCCACTGTTTTGCAGCATGCCAACTTGATTTAATGTACAAACTGCTTGAGCTGTTGGATATGCCCATAACTGTTTTTTATCTCAGTTTCAGGTTTTAAATTTTATGTCAGTAATAAGCACCTACATTTCATTACAAGTTTACAGGACTGTCTGATTGTAAATCATTGCAAATCTTTTTCCTTCCTTAGTAGGGGAGTAAATGTCTTTTTTTTTTTTCCACGTGGCTCAAGTGCAGTAATAGGATGAGAGAGAAAACAGTTTACTTGAGCCTTGGATATAAATACAAATTCATCCTCTTCAGGATAAACTTCAGTCAGGGTTAATCCAAATTTAAATTTAAGTCTTGCTTTGGCCAGCACTTCAGTGTGCTTTTAAGTGCAGCATTCATAAATAAAATTCCAGGAGAACAAATCACGTTGAGTGGCATCTCTTAGCCTGTTCCCTGGAGCTCATTGTCCTGCCTCTGGTGATGTATAACCTCCTCTAACAGACATGCCAATATGTTTCTTTCCAGCTGATAAGCATGCCCAGGTACAGCTGTATTTAGCTGCTGTCCCATGTTCTGTGCAGTGTCTGAACCCAGCAGGGGTGAAACCTTATGGTGTTGGAAGCCCCAGTGGAGCTCTGTCTGAAGGTGTGGCATGGGGACATCCATGTTTGATTTACTGCATTTCTGGGGTTTCCTTTTCTTCTCAGCTTTGCCCATTGTTCTCCAGTGTTTTCAAGCTGTGTCAGTCAGTCTAATAAAAAATATTGCATCTTCTTACTAGTGATTCCTGTGCCTTTGGACTCTTACAGCTGCAACAATACTGCTGCTGTTGAACTATTTACATCAATAGCTTTTGTTGTTCTTACTAGTTTTTCTCAAAAGGAATTAGGAAATTCCTTTTCTTTAGGAAAGTGTAATTCTGTGGGAGGGTAGTAACTTAAATTGTTATTTCATGCAATTTAACTCTTTGATTTTTTTCACCATTTTAAGAGAAAGGCTAATGAGTTTCATACTAATTTATGCAAGCAAATCTAGGTGGCCTTTAAGAAATGTTAAAGAAACACCCTATAAATATCAAGTTATAAATCTTAAGCTCTATAAAGTTAAAGCTTTAATACAAAAAACCCAAATGCTACAAAATTAAACAAGGGCAGCAGATATTCTCTCTGCTCCACATATCCTAAAGCTCAGTCTAAGATGATCCAAGTAGGCAGCTTCACCATTGAAAGGCAGGTTTTCAAAATATCAAAGAGCTCAGGTTTTCAAAATGTGTCAAAATATGTTTAGCACAGGCAGGGCTCCAGATGCTGGTGTGATTTGGGGTAAGATGGGGCTGTTTTGTCTCTTCCCCATCAGCAGATTTGCTGCATCCCTCCCTCATCTGGGTGGCCAAACCCAATTTTTTTATTTTTTTTTTTTGCCCTGACCTCATGGAGGGATGGCTCAGCATGCTGGAATGATTTTCTGGCACTGCAGTGACATGATAAAATTCAGAGGAACCCAAGCACAAGAGCTGACACCACTATGACAGACAAGCCTTGGGTGACACAAGGTTTCAGGGTACTTGCAAATACATTTGAGCTTTGCCTGAATTCTCTTATTAACACAGAAAATAGCATAGACAGACTTTCTGTTTGGCTGGGGGTTCAGAGCAGTCAGATTTGCACTTTAATTGTTCATTGTTAAAAAAGACAGCTCTCCTGCTAGGAAGATGTCTGTCCCACTCTTGGGTTGCCAACAGAGAGCAGGTTAGATGGCAGGACTTTTTTCTGGGACAAAAAGGGAAACAGCAAGATGTTCCTTTCTTATCACAGTTTGGAGCAAGGAATGAAGAGATCAGTGTGTCAGGCTGTTACTCAGCTGTGGTGTGACATGGTCAAGGGCAATAGCTTTTTGTGAGGCTATATGATGGCTTTCACGTCTGCACAAATAACACAGCAAAAACAAACAAGCTGCTTGGCTGGGGTGATGGGTATTAAAAAGAATCTGAATAGTAAGCTTGTTTAATAGAAAAATAAAGTTAAAGGCAATTATTTTTCCTTTATGTTTTCAAGATGTGTTAATGTCTTACAAACAGTAGTCAAGGAGTAATTGTGTGCAGAAGGTGTCTTTAGTCAGTCAGGCTGAACTGTAATTCAGCTGAGAGGCAAACTTTGAGCTTTTGGTATTCCATATGAACTTCTCGTAATGTTTTTCAGTGGCTTGCACCAATTTTATTTCAAACTTTCTCATTTCAGTTTCCTCCCTCTTCCTTCCTGGTTTCCTCATCAAAACTCATCATTTAGATACTGTATTTTTACCTGAATTTTACCAAAACTGTCCCAATGGTGTAATTAGCTTCTTAAAAAGAAGATACATCATGAAGACCATGAGCAAGTTTCCAAACACAGCATCACTGCAAATGCCTGTGTCTTGCAGCACTGAAAGTATTCAGCTTTATGAATCTGTTTCATGAGCCTCATTGAGAAAAAAAAAACCACCCCTATAAAATCACTTTGGAGAGGTTCATCTCTGCATATGTTATCACAAGGATTTCCCTTTTAATGGGGAAAATATTATTAAGCTCAGACTGTTATGAACAATCTAATTTGTCTGGGCATATGATATCCATGAGGAACAGATAAAAGAAAAGATTTAATAGTTTCAGTCCTTGGCAGTATATTTTGTTCCAGTAACCACACAGAATTTAAGCTGTTTGTGTTAAACTTGAACAAAGCTAAACAGAAGAGAGATCATGCTGATTTTCACAGCCAGTCAGAAGAATCCTTTTGGAGACTTACAAAAGGTTGAAATATTCCCTTCCCCAGAAAAATTCTTTAGTATGAGTAAGCTCCCATTTGTGGGGTTCCTCTGAGGTTGCTCAGGACAAGAGAGTATCTTTCTTCTTGATCACTGGAGTGGCTGCCAGGTACTGAATGTCACTAAAGCAAAAATGTGCCTCCTCCTGCAATCTGAGTTTCCTACAAATTACTTTATGAACGTCTTTTTACCACCTTTTTGTGTGAGCATTAGATGAGTTCCCAAGGTCAATCTTTCTGGTGCATCAGTCATTTTCCATCTTTTGCCAAGTTTTTAATGGGACTGAGCACAAGTCAGTGAAGCTAACTTGCTAGGGGAGCAGAGAGAATAATAATTTATGAAGGTTTAGGCACCACTGAAGTGCAGCTTAGGGGGTGTGTTAGAGCTTCTGGACATGCCTGAGTGTAGGGGAAGAAAATGTGGACAGTCAGAAGAGGATTAATGGTTGAGCAATAAGTCCATGCTGCCTTGAAGCACCTTTGCCTTGGTGGAAAAGCCACTGAGGAAGGAATAGTCAGAGCAACTCTGTTTCTCACTTGCCCTGTCTGACCTCCTGGCTCTGCTCTGTGTGCAACAAAATTTGCATTTTCTGCAGAAAGGAACAGAGAGGAGGTTTTACAGAAACTCCATGATCAACCTACCATGTAAAGGGGGGATAGAGAGATGATTTGCTCCCCATCTTTCCTGTGCTTCATACTGGCAACCCACCTTTGTCAGAGCTGAATAAAACCATGAGCCATGGCAGAGATCCAGGTGAAGAAATTAGAGGGCAAATAGAATATTCAGTTAAATGTTGGTAAAGAAATATTTGGGGAGTTTGCTAAACTTCTCGTCAGCTCCCATGCATTATTAAAGTCACTTGGAATTAATAACTTTCCAGTACTGGCTGGCAGCTGAAGAACTTCCATAAAGACAAATTAACTAAGAAACGAGGGAAAAGCTCACATCAGAGCATAATGGCATTATAATTTGCACAAGAACATTTGTCAGAGAGGAAATTATTACTAAATGCTACAAAAGAGTCCTATAACAAAGGAATCTTATGGGAGGAAATGTTCAGAGTTTTTTATGGTCTGTTCTCTATTTCAGTGCCTGATGTAACAGCTAGCTCTAATGTGCACAGTCAAGGTCATTGAGTGGAACTGGAGCCAGCAGCCATTTGTTCCAGCAGTCCCTCTATTTCTTCTCAGGTCTTACTGAATTCCTGGAAGATTTGCTCCCCATTGTTTAACAGAGGCTGTGTGAGGTCTAGGAGTCGTCTCCTATTCTTCTCTTTTTATTGCCTTCTTTATAATTTCTCATTCTCTGTTTTTGCTACCCCTCCACAGTTCATTTTCTCCCAGAGAGGCTATATGCAAATCCCAGGAGGACAAAATCTGCAGATATAGGTGCAAAAATCTTGTCTTTACTTTCACAGTTTTATGCCTCTTTGAGATGTATGGTTCCTACTTGAATTTCTCTAGCGTGGTCCAGAATCAGAGCAACTTTCTGTCGCTGGGAAATTTTCCCAAGCCAAGAAATCTGGCTAGAAGTCATGATGTATTTTGCCTCCTGCTTGTGTGTCTCCACACTTGTGAGGTCCTGCAGTGTTTTGCAAGTTGTAATGCTTGGAGCATAACTTGGGACTGTTTGGCATTACTCAATTATAAAGGCTGACTCTTCAGACAGCGCTGCTTCGTGTAAAACATGAATCCCTGAGCTTTACATCCATGTGTTTTATAAAAATTCCTCTCAGACATGTCACTGCTGCTCATTGGAGGCATCTGAGCACCCCACTATGTCATCTTGGAAACCTGCCACAGATCCTAAAACCAGACTAGCAGCTGTAAATTTAGTATGGAGCTGAGCTTGTCCTTTGGCAGGAGCAAGAACCCAGTCCTGTCCTGAGGAAGATGGGGATGCAGCTCTTGACTACACATCCAGGGAGCACTTCCTGTCTATGGCCATCAGGATCTGCAAGTGTCTGCCTGTCCAACTTTACATTAATTTAAAGAAGCCACATTTTTAAGTGGTTAAAAATATTTGGATCCAATCAATTAATCCAAGCTCTTTCCCAGACTGGGTTGTGCTAGAGTAACTCTGCTCAGCAAAATACCTAGTTGTTTTTTCTAGTTCCTATGATTTTATATTGACAGCATTTCCCTGGTTATTTCTGGATTACAATATAGCTCTGTTTGAGCTCAGTGAAGCAGTGATATTTTCAATGTGGAGTTTGGAGTGGTAGCTAGAAAAATGACTAAAACTTTTCTGATTTTCCAGATCAGCCTGATCCTCAATCCAGAATTTAAAAACAGATTCTCCTCTGTTTCATTTTCATTTTCCCCCAGAAATGGCAGTGTAACTAAGGGATCTTTCAAGACCTCGTTGTTACAAGCAACTACACAAAGAAAATAGGTAGTTTGTAAAAAGTCTCTCTTCCATCACCAAAAAATTAGCTAAACCAGTTCTTATTCAGGAAAGTAAGTGCCATTAAATCATGAAATTGCTTATGATATAACCAAAGAAAGTGTGAGTGAAAATGTAAACACAATGACGACTCGATGGTGCCAAAATTAAAGCTTATATTACACCAGCTGATAGCTAGCTGCAAGTCAGAAATATGATACATTAAAATAAACAGTTTGAGATTAATCTTCAGCTATCTGGCAGAGCATGAATTAAAGCACATTTCAAATAATGTCAACATCAGTTTAATTCTCCTTCCCTTACACTCTCTTCCATTACCCAGCCTTATACACATGTTTTTAGTTGAAGCCCAAGGTCGGGAACGGACTTTTAGCTGGTGGACCCACTTCACATGCCCAGACGTCTGGGAGCACAGCAATTTAGCAGGAAATCCCCCAGGTCATCTGGGAAAAGACTGTGACTCTTCATCACTTGCTTTTGGAATAGATCACAGTGAGACCTTGGAGTAGTTTTGGGTTTATTATTTATCTCAGTTTCTAGAAGGAATCCATCTGATGTTTGAAATTCAAGTTTGTCTTAGGATTCTCATTACTGGATATCACCTACAAGAAAACTTTAAGTCTCACTGCAAAAAAAGCTGCATGCCAAGCAAAATTGAGTAGTGTTTGACTTTAATATTGGAGCAAGGGCAGATCATAAGGAAAATAAAAACCACTCCCCTGTAATGCAAGATATACTTATATGGCTCTGTTCACTCGGAAATCTGTTCTCGTTGATCTTTGTCTGACTCTCTGCAGGGTTTCCTTGGTCAAGGAGGCTAAAATTGATTCAAGGCCCAAAGCTCTTCAGCTCAGTGTTGACAAAACCTAGAATCCAATGTCCTTGTGTCAACACGCTCTGACTTTCTTGGATCTTCAAACCACATTCTGCTGTATGACCAAAAATGGAAGGTGGATCACAATGAGAAACATATGGCTGGGAATGGAATTTCAGACTGGAGGAGAAGAAAGGAGGAGGAGTAGGATGGAGATTGTGAGGAAAAGAGCAGAGTAAAGTAGAAAATGAGAAGAGAAATTAAATTTAGGCTCCTCTATTAGGGAGAAGAAAAACAACCCTCTCAACTCTTCTGGTGACCTTACATGGGAACCTCCTCTAGCTTTGTTTTATGTCTTCTCTCTCTCTCTTGCATTTATTTCCCTTCACTGTTATTTCTATAAGGTGCTAGACAAATTTTGAGTTATTTACCTGCTTTCCAGGGCATTCCAAAGGAGTGTGCAATATGTCTGAGTTTAGAGGCAGGAGCAGCTTTTTAAATGAAGATGTTTGGCTGTGACTCTGTAGTTCGAGGCTGTTCGCAGAAACGTCTGCGGCAAAAACTCATTCAATTAATTCAAAATTAGAGCTGACTGAAGGGCAACAACAGCTCTGCTGTGTGGCAACTTGTGAGGTCCAGCAATTTGGGTTTGCTCAAACACGGCCTTATCTACTGGGAATTTAAAAATGTCCACTTTTCATTCTGACACGGAGCAAAGTTTGGGGCTTTTTGTTTGCTTTCGCCAAACGCCGATATATTTTTACAGGGTGCTGGAAACGGCCTTTCAGCGTGGAAATGTGCTTTCAATGTGCTTCATTCCTTACAGGAAAGGACAGGGCATCATGGCCTTGCCTGGACATGGACCATGCTGTCCTTGGTGACACTGGTGGCCCTCTCTTGTGGCTGAAGAGGGACTTGTGTCAGGGCAGGAGGAGCTGGTAAAGGTTTCAGCTGTGACTGACTTTGCTTGTATCATACAGAGCTGCTCTTATCATGTGTTAAGCAGTCTTCTCAATTTAAAAAGGACCAGAGAAAATGGGACTTTCCCAGCTGGATGGAGATGTTTCTTGCTGTAGCTTTCCAAACTGTGTCATACAAAGAAATAGGGGGAAAAAAAATACTAGAGAAGACATGCACATGATTCATACCAAATTCTCAGTTTCTGATGATGGTACAATTACACTGCTAATAACACTTGATAAGCAAAATCTCGTCCCTTATTTTGACAGAATTCCCTGGGGACATCATGGGAGCAATGGCTCAGAGGTAACATTTTAAATGTAGTGTCTTCAACTGGATCCTGCTTCTAAATTCACTAGATATCAATAATCTAAATATCAACTGTCCTCTCATCTAAATCCTTAACAGGGCTCCTACTGATTGCACCAGGTACAATAAATACATAATTATATTTTATATATATTATAAATAGTAAAGTGCAGCTGATTCTAAGTGATTCTTGATGCATCAGCTGAGATTTGAGGGGTGGAACACAAAATCAGGTTCCTATTGACAAGTGATTCTTTGCATGTTCTTGAGAGTGTAAAGAGATTTTCATATGGGTAAAGAGCCTGGTTAAACACTGATGTGTCAATCTGTGCTGAGATTTCCAATAGGGAATCAGATTATATCTTTAATGAGTAGCCCTATAAGATGTAATAAACACACTTCAGGTTTTGGTTTATAAAATTAATGATATGATATTGGTCAAGCTTTTGTGACTGCTAACTGCATTTACAAATGGATATCTTGGAGCATTCTGTGTTTGCTTTTCAAACAACAACAGCAAAAAAATCTGATTTGGGGCAGCCTATTAAACACTACACAGTGCAGACTGCTTCAAAAATAGCATAAGCTAAACATTGATGGTTTTTAATAAACCAGACTTAAACACTGAGTAAGTTTAATAAAGCAGATACTTAAGACAAGCATAATGAAAGGTGAAGGTCTGTTTTCTTTTTATTTCATTTCTTAACCTCTACTCTTCGATCCTGTGTTTGGTTTGGGGTTTAAAATAAATCATTCTCTTAAATGAAGTAATAAGAGAAGTAGAGTGAAGAGCCAACCTGTGCAGAGAAATTTATTGAAGAGAAACTAGCAGGCAGGTAGAAAAAAGTTCCTATATTAACTACAAAACAGTAAGTGCTAAGACTTTAATAACTTCATTGCAATGAAAATGTTTTTCATAGAGTCAAAACAGATTAGTTGCAAAAAAATATTTAGCTCTTCTACTTGAAGCCAAATGGTGAAAAACTCAGTTAATCTAAATAGATTTATGGCTCTCATCATAGTCTGTTCCCTGTGATGATTTGGCACGTTTTTTGCTGTAACCAAACACCTTGAGACTGTGCTCAGGCTAGAGAGAAAAGTGATCATGCTTCCCTTTTATAACCTCCTGAATCCCATCTCCCTTGTGTCCGTGTGACTGTGATGCCCTCACACCTTTCTCAGAGCTGGTCTGGAGGAGGTGAGGGTAAATTCCTGCCTCTTCTCAACTTCAACAAGTTGAGGGGGGTATTGGACTTATATTTTAGGATGTTTTTGCATTAGTAGTTTTTGCAGCTGCTCCTAATTTCTTTTGCCAGCCCTACCAGGCTTCAGCAAAGGCAGAGACTTCCCCCCAAAGCCTCTGTCTATCTATTGAAAACAGCCTTGTGCTTTGAATGTTTCAAGCAGAGATGTTTCTAGACACAACAAAAAAAAAATTAAAAAAAATAAGCCAGTTTTAACATAAAGTGGAGAGGAATAAATTTCAGTTTTCATTTCAAAGAGAGACATACATGTGTGAAATCTAGTTTAGATTTATTTACATGTGAACATTGGCAGAAAGGGTTCATTAGTCACACAGCAATACGAAGATACTGTGTGTGGAGGCTTTCCTTTGGAGACAAGGTATGGAAAAGGCATTGGCAAGTGGAGGGAAAGGAGAATGTTGTCTGGCTTGTGTACTTCAGTACAGATGGGCATTCAGTTATGATTACTAATAACCTCTAACAAATTTATCAGGAGGTGCCTCTGTATATCACAGTTGTGCAAGATACAATTTGAAATTATTAGATGATAGTGCTGTAGTAACATATTTAACAGTATATTTTTTGTAATTATTTAGTTTCTAAAATTTCCTCCCAAGGACAAAAATCAGAGTTTTCCTAATAATGACACTTAAACTAGGACCACTGGGTTAATGGAAATATTTGGTTACAGTGGATTCAGACAACGGTGAGCTGGTGACTAGAAAAGATGCCTAAGACATATGTGGGTTTTGCTTTATTGAAGAGAAATTTTAGAATTGGGGTTTCTTTTCCAAGTTTAAGAATGGTGCTAAAGCAGAGGGATTTCAGTGTAGGTAAGAAAGAGATAACTCTTCTGACAAAAGTGTCAGTGAGGTTAATTAGCAAAGTTATCCAACAAGTGTATCCAACCAACACATTATTTAGAGGTTCTACTGAGCTTCTATTTAGTCTGTTTTCCAGACAGGCATTCCAGATGAAAGCAAATCAGAAAATTATGCAAGCTTCAGATGACTTCCCTAAAGAGGATCTCTTTTAAGTGAGTTTAAAATTTACAGATAGACAATGAAAAAGATATGATTTGTACATCTTTGTTAGTGAGGCAGCCCACATGTCGTGAGATTTCCACTTGTTTTTGTTTTCCTGCAAGTGGGTATGAAATTCCCTTCTTAGACAACCTACACAGGCTTAGGATTCAGTGGATGATGATAGCTGAGAATAAAGCTTAATCAAGATTTTGAAAAAATACAGTCGACAATTAGCAAAGCTTTAGCTTTTAGTTATTGTGGTGTCAGTATTGTATTTGACTGGAGCTTCATTTATTTTCTCCTGAGTGGCAAACTATTTTCCTGTACTCCTACTGTCACTAAAGTGCTCCAACTCTCCAGTATTCTGAACAGGAAAATATGTTCTCAGATAGGCTGCATTGTCTTTCCTGAGACGTTTTGCCTCTCCTGTCTGTTAGTCTGAATTCATAAAGATAATTCACAGAAGAGAACCTCATTTTAAGAAGGATAAACAGGCTTGTCAGGCTGATGCAGATGGGAGGTAAGATGGCTGTATGCTCAGCAGGTGAGGTGGGACCATTCCCGGCTTTCTTTAGCACCATATGGAGAAGAAAAAGAAAAAAAAAACTTTCATGTTTTTCCATCCCCAATGTTGATAGGCAATGCTGGGAAATTCTGGTTACAAGGCAGCAGCAATCTGGGGAGTTTGGTTTAGGTTTCTTACTGGTTTACTGTGACAACAATCTCAGTTCCTTTGGGAGTTGTCCTTGTGGGAAAAAGGGGGATTTTTGGAACTGTGAAAATGTGCAAGTCCTGTGTAACATCACTGTAGTGGCTCAGACACTGCTTGTGACAGGACTAACAGTGATAACATGCAGAGAGGAATCCCAAGTGAGTGTTTACACAAGATAATCTCATTGCAGGCCACCAGAGCACTTGTTACCCCCTCTGCAGCATGCACACCTTCCCAGCCTTGTCCTGGTGATTAATTTCATGTGAGCCTCACTTTCTGCTGGGTGGATCAGTTACTTTTGCCACTTCAGCTGAAAATCCTGAATTTGTCATGTGGCACCCTAAAGTAACACCACTCCTGACCCCAAAATCATTAACTGTGCAGAAGACTCAGTGCAGAGCTCTGGTAGCTCTGAGAAATCAAATATGGTCCTTTTAATTAGGATCCAGACTTCTCTGAGAGGAGAGGACCAGGCTCTTCCTCCAAGTAACAAGTGACAAGAGGAAACAGCCTCTAACTGCACCAGGAAGGTTGAGATTGGATATTAGGGAAAACCTCTTCACTGAAAGGGTTGCCAAGCATTGGAACAGGCTGCCCAGGGAAGGAGCTGGTGTCAGCAGCCCTGGAGGTGATTAATGGATCTCTGGATGTGCCACAGAAACTGTACATCTGCTGCATGATCCTTCACTAGCTGGAGAGGATGCAGTTGGGTTGATCTAATTTAGGAATTCTGAGTCTTTCTCTTGAGGTGCTTTTACACGGTCCAGACTTAGAAGCTGAGTTATTTTCCTTCTGGTAGCAGGGGGAAAAAAATGGTACTGTTCATACCAGTTACCAAATGTCTTAGACCTTTTGAAGGACTGCTCTGAGAGCTCCTGGGGAAGGAGCACAGTGTCTGCTCAGTGCAGGAACACACACATTTCCTGATGCTGGTGGTGCTGGGACATTTCACTCCCCAGCTGGGCTGTGGGGAGGGGAGCACACACAGCTGTGCTGACTCCACACCAGCACCAGAGCCCAGCTGTGACAGTCACACTTTGCTTGTCCTTTCCTCACTGCTCCCAGGGGAGATGCTGTCACCTGGCAGAGAGCTGGGGGTGCCTCTGCCTCCCCACAGCACCTGGGAAATCTCCAGGAAGTCCCAGGATTTCCCACCCATTCACGCAGGAGTCTGGCAGTATCCTGCAATGGCATGTGCAGTGTCCTGCTAGGGATTTATCCACCCCACATTAACCTGCTTGGACAGGTTGGAGGCAGCTCTGGAGAAGCTTTTGTGCAGATGCTGATTTGGGGCTCTAAATCAGTAATGTCACATTGGGCTCAGACTGGGAAACTTGCAGAGTTTATCCCTCCCAGCTCACCTTTGGCTTCACAGAAGCACCTGGCACAGAGGATGCCCAATTTTGGTGGTGGTTCCATCTGTTTTATACACCAGCATTGACACTCTTAGCCAAGAGTCATTCAGTTCCCTGGTCATTCAGTTTTCTTCCCTGTCCACCTCCTTTCTTTGATCCCATGGGTTTTTTCTCTCTCTTTTTTTTCCTAGGCAAGGTTTGTGGTGGGCATAATGGAACGAGTTAAAAGGTGCCAAATTAAATTAGTTCACAAATTTGGAAGGAAGCCAGTCAGGAAATAGCAACTGCTTTTATAGGGAAGCATGAGAGAGAGAGAGACGGGGAGGATCTGTCTGCCTGTGTGCAAGTGCAAATGTGAATCATGTGCCCAAAACCCAAAGTCAAATGATTATAAATGTTTTGGACTGATGCAGCACGTTTGTGAGTGATTTCCAATACTTCTACCTGGAAAAAAAATCCCCCTGTTTGCTCACAGAAACAGCCAGATGTGCAGGAACTCGTTGGGAACTCGTGCATTGGCATTTTGGACATTTCAGGCTGACCTTTGCTGTGCTGGTGAGTGAAGGAGCCCCATGTATACCTCATTGACTTGATGTAAGGGTAGAAAACGTGGTAGAAAACAAGGAGGGTGTGCTCACTGACTCCACAGCAATGGTCTACATGGCTTTAGCTCTCCTCTGAGCTTACAAACACAGCAGCCATGAGGAAATCTTTCCAGCCACAGCTTGCCTGTGCTTTACAAGTTGATCTCATTTCATTTGCTCATGTGACTTCCAGCAAAGTCAAATCTGCGGAGGCTTCCTCTCACTTCATTCTCCCCTGAACTTAAAATAGTCAGAAAGCTTTTATATGGCTCGCAGCAGAAAACAGCCCTGGTGGCTTTCAACCAATTACATCATGATTATGCTGTAATCTGTGTTTTCTGTGTGTTCAGAAATGTATTTTTTGCCACAAGTGCCTATTATAGTAGATTTATGGAAGAGCGCAGGGCACACTTTCTGCTTTGTAAACCAAATATTTTATTATATCAGATGCCTGCCAAAGTTCTCCTAATATATTTTGTGTCAGACTGTTGTGGGAAACAGCACAAAATGGAATACATTTCTTAGTTTCTCATGAATATTAATCTCTGAAGAGAAGCACAGACTATTCCACCAGTTTATTCTTGGTGCAACACTAAACCAAACCTATGAGATCTCTAGGTGAGATTACAGCTCTTGAGAAATGTTACTGTACTCCTTTAATTCTCTGTTCTCCATGGCACAAAATGCATTTAAATACAGGGATGAGCTATTGAAATTATGGCTGTTAAATATGTCATTTATGCATCTCTACTGAAGGTCTTCAGCATTTTTACAGTGTCTACCTTGTGTGTTTGTTTATGCTATTAAAGTGTATAATACATGCTTCATAATATATATTAGATGTATCATACATCTTACATCAATGTAATGTTAGAAATCAGGAGAAGCTAATTAAATGACTTGCCAAAGCCAGAGAACAACTGTGTGGAATCATTAGCAATAAAAATCAGAAACTGTGACTCTTGGACCTTTATTCTAACCATTAAGCACTAGTTTTCAATTCTACAAGGACACTGGTTTGGGGAGGAAATACATAATAAAACTGCATTGAGGAAGTCTTTTTCAGCTTCCCAAGTCTGAGGTATTTTGATTGAAGGAATCATATAATTACCATATCCATATATAACTAGTTGATAAAGGCAAGAAATTGGTGGGGAATCTTTTCTGTCTTTGGCATTTGACTGGGCAGAGGAGAATTTGTTGCACTCAGAGGAGAGGTCAGAGCATCTTTCACAAGAGAAATATTTCTGGAGCTCAGTAAGGACCATTCACTATTGGATCTTGGCTTTCTGCTCCTGTTTCCTTCCTCCTCATCTTCCTTCTCAGGCATGTTTATTTCCGTATATGAAGGTTATTAATAGAAATAAACACTTTATAATTTTTTCATCTCTAATTAAGCCTTGCTCTGGCACTTTCTTTACAATGATTGCTGCTAAAATCCTTTCAGGTATGATTCCAGAGCTCATAGCTCCTTGTGCTGAAACAAGAAAAGTCCATAGAACACTGTGTGAGGACATCAAATGAGACACCTTTCATGTGCTTTCAAACTGGCGAGACTCTTTTTTATCTACTTGGCTTTGAAAACATCCTTCACCTGTTTCACACAGCTGAATGACAAAATTCTGGGCACTCTGAGATGCTTTTCTGGTAACAGCACCTTCCCTCACTGAGACCAAAATGAGAAAATAATTAATCTGCCTTTCATGGCATCGATAAGGGGTTTGTTTAGTCACAACAAAGGAAGGTTTTGTGAGCAGCATGTAGTATTTCAGGTTTCCTTTTAGTCACAGTGCTGTTCTGACTGTTCTGCTGCACTCATCCTGAGCTCTTGGAGGTTTTCAATCTGTGTCACCACTCACAAAAGTCTTCCTAATGCAACCAAGAGATGTATCAGAGCATTTTCTTCCAGTAGATTCCTTGAAGGCATCCTAGTGATGAATAAAAATCAGATAAAAATATGATGCATCATCCATGGTGCATTAAAATGGGCCCCAGAGTTGTTGAGACTGGTAGATAGTTTGCATTTCATTTAAATGAATGCTTTGCCTCATTACTTAAGTAAGTAGACAATCCTCATGTTATGAGCTTTATTTCAAGCTTAAGTTAATTATTCATATGATTATTTTTCTTTCCTAGGTACCACCTTTCTCCTTTTCATAGCCTGACAATAAATAATGTACCTAACATGCCTGTATTTTTGGACCAAAACACCCTCAACAACACAACCCTTTGATTGTGTATGGCAATCAAAGTTCAATAAATATAAAAAATTAATCTGTTTTTCATTTGTGTAAGCACAAAAATGTATTTAAGAAAATTCAGTCCCCTTCATATTTTACACTCTTTAAACTCCAACTTGGCTTTAGTGACATTTTTTCCAACTTAAAACCTTGTTTGCCAAGATTCAAACTGAGTGAATTTTTATTGCATAGTTATAAACCATTGGCAGGGGGGGCGGGGGGAGAATTATATAATGGAAAAAAGTTGAAATAGCCTTTGCTCTAAAAGTGCAAATAGCATACAGCACCCATTAGAGAGGGAGAGAAAGAAAGGTCA
Organism: Molothrus ater; assembly: GCF_012460135.2. NCBI lineage: Eukaryota > Metazoa > Chordata > Aves > Passeriformes > Icteridae > Molothrus > Molothrus ater. The sequence goes on along the minus strand of NC_050481.2, from coordinate 4,598,709 downwards.
TTGTTAATGTTTTCATTGAAATACTCCTGTAATGCTTTAAAATGCACCCAGGGTGCTTTTCACAGATGGAGCCACTGCACATCATTAAGGAGTAATGACCAATGGAGAGGGCAGCTAATGACAAAAAGGGGCAAAAGCTGCAGTGAAACCGCCAGCCCTGAGCTTCACTGGTCTTTAGCAGCCAGGAAATGCCAAACTTTTGGAGAAAAGAGGAATATTCTGGTCCTGATGGTGTTCAGGGTGTGGTGCTTTGGTGTCCAGGTGAGCATCCTGCTGCTCCTGGCTGTACCAGAGGAGAAAGAGGGGGTAGAAATACCCAGGGACGTGTCAGTTCTATAATAATCACTCAGGAGAACATTCAGTTTTATTATAATTGCTCAGGAAAAGCTGGAAAATATTCAGATTCTGTTAACAATAGTTTGGATAGGCTTCCAATTTTTTTTTTTTTTTCTTTTCAGGGCTGGCAGCTGCCAAGGCCTTTGCTGGTTGTTGCTTTGCATTCTGGGGTGCAGCTCTCAGTGATTATTTACCCCAGCGAACCAAAGCCTCCAGTATTTTTCAGCATGACCTGGATGGTCAAATCTTTGGCTAGTTCAGTGATTTAAACTGAAATACCATCTGGCAGCAATATAAAACCCAGTCTGGTAGGGGGTGAAATGGAAAAGTAGGGAAGGATTGGTACAAAACATTTGACTGGAGAACAAATAGGTGTATCGGGATCAGTGTCAGAAATTCCATGGTATGTCTTGGTGCCATCTCATGGTTAAGTTTTATGAGGCTTGTCTTCATGAAGGAAAACAAACAGATTTGAGGGGAAGAACCAGGGTTCTCCTATGGTAGGGAACTATTTTCCTGTGGTGGAACATGACTATTGGAGTTTACAAATGCATAATAATGAAGGGGAACAAATAACATTCATTATAATGCTCTTGAAGCAACAATCAGAGCCTGTTTTAAAGTCAAGTGTCTAACATTTCATGAATTAACTTGACAGAATTAGGAAAATACGATGGAAACTGGAAAATGTACTGCATAAAGCTGACTCTGTTTTGCCAATTCATACTCTAGTGCATTTGTATAATTTTTATACATAAATGAAGCAGTGTGTAATCTGTGTAAATCATTTGTAAGTACTGGGAGCTGCAGTATCTAGAGCATGAAGTGTATGGAGCCAGAGAAAAAGCTCTGAAGGAACAGTGATGTTAATGTGATGACTGAGAAGTAACTGCATGTTTAACTGTCTGTGAAACACAAAAAGGTTAACTGCTACATGAGAAACATAATTATTATAGTGCAGCTTCCCCATAGCTTTTAAGGACACTATGTATAGATATATATAGATGTATATACATAGGTAGTCATGCTTTCATATAAATGTGTGCATCAATCTATGCACAAATGTTGGAGCAAACAAAACATCTGACTTTTTTATTTTAACCTTTATTTTTCTATTATTATTGAAAATTTCTTTCTGTTATCCCATCTATGAATGGGAGAACAAAATGTTCTCAATTCATGCAGTTTCATGTGACTTTTATTAACGTTTGGCCTTTAATTTGGTGAAATTCCTTTTGCAATACGTCTTTCCCATGAATATGATTTAAATCAATGTCTTCAGGTTTCACTGACATAAAACTTTAAAGAGAAGTTTGCTAATGCTTGCTCTCTTCTGAAAGACAGTGGTCAGGACAGCAGGAGCTTTAGGTTTCAGTCTTTAAAAGAGAAATTTTTAGAGGCAGAGTATGTTCAAAAAGCAAATACCCAAAGGCTCCACACTCAACACCTGGGGAAAAAAATCATGGCAAACTCTCTCAAGGTGCAGTGCACATTGCTTATTCAAGGGAAATCTCCTGATTTAAAACAGTGGAACCTTTACCCTCCATTGTTCAGGAATTCTGAATAACTCCTTTTTCTTACAAATGTGATTTTTTGGCCTTCAAATCCTGTGAAAGTAAAAATCATAAATAAAGGTGCAACAATCTCGCACAGCAGCAGGGTGGATCTTAGTAAGCTTCAGCATGAGATTATCCAGAAGCATAAAAATAAGTGGATATTCATATTCAGTAAATCAAACCAGGCTTGTATGTTGCAGAAAGAATGGGCTCTAAAGCATTTGGAAAAATTAAAAAAAAAAATAATGAAATGGCTTTATAAGGAATTGAAAGGGGGTCAATAGAAAAAAGAAGTAGAGATGATTAAAGGAGAACAGGTAAAATTTCTGTGGAAGGCCAACCAGAATAGAGAAGGAATAATCAGTTCATAAATTCAATTTAACAGTTTTTAGTTAAAAGTTCAATTATGCTGTTTAAGGGCTTTCAGATGGTCCCACAGGATAGCAATTTCTTTCTTTTCCCTTGGATAACTGCAGTCTACTCTTCCTAGACTGCAATCCCTTGGGTCTGACATGAGCAGTGGCCCAGATCTCCAGCACAAACCAACCCATTCTTAACGTGGGTGAGTCAGTAGACACACCTGACATGAATTTCCTTGGAATGAGCTGGCATGTGAGCTTTGTTCAGGCAACATTTTGGTGTTTTAGTCCCTAGTACAGATCACCAAAGGGTATCCTGTTGAGTTTCAAGCACAAACCTTTTCAAGAGCCTTGTCTTCCTGGATGTCTTCACAGTACATGCAAAGACCAACTGCTTTCCCCCAGCTTTTGACAAAGTATGAAGCACCACTACTCATTTCCAGTATTCAAATATTTGTTGTTAACATAAAAGATTTTTCTTGAAAAATAGAAAAAATAAATTTCGAAATTTTAATCCGTATTTGTCCACTGAGCATGATCACAAGATCATCATTTCAATGCTCTGTCATGACTGCAGAAAGATGCCTCCCTATGATGGATGTCTTGCTAGATTTTTCTAGGGTGTAGCTCTGAGCCTGGCTCTCTCTCCTTTTTCAGATCAGCAGGAGCAAAGGAATTCATGTCAGTGACTGATTTAGAACTGTTTTCCACAGCTGCTGGAAGAGCTGCAACCCACCCGTTCCCCGACACAGGTATCAGATTAATCAAAAACTTGTTGGGGACTATTTTTCCTTGACATATCCCTACAAAATCTCTGCCTCCAAGAATTAGATGGGTCAAAGAACCTTTTCATGGTTAAGCTTTTTGGTTGGAAATGGGATTACCACGGGACAGAGTGGTCCTTTGGCAAGTAGGCAAAGACTTCAAAGGCAAACTTGGCATTGGAGGTTTGGCAAGTAAAACACTTGAATCCTCTGCCAAGCACCCCATGTCCAACAGTGCCCAGCATCCTACACAGAAGGAAGCTGAGGGAGACTTTTGATACCTTAATGAGCTAAAGAGACTATAAAAAAGTAGTGTTTATAACATGTGTGTTGTGCCAGAGACCAAAAAGAATCCTTTTTCTCTCTCTCTGTGCAAAGGATAAAGAGGTAATTCATGGCAGAGAAATGAGTAAAAATTACCTCAGGCTTGCAAGACTTTTGTTTTTTGTTTTGTTTTAAACTTTTTTTAATCTGCCTTATCAATTAATTACCATAAAATAATGTTTATCTTTGTTGCATTTCAGAGGCAGCTCTGACTCTTTATGATTTCTGTCCAAAGTAAATGTTTGAGCTTTCTCGGCCGAAACGACAGAATATACCATTTCCATCAAAAACCAAAGTCATGAAAGCCATACAAACAGCTTTAACTGGCCCTGTAATCACCTATCTATGTTTCTACAAATGGGCCGGGGGAAAATAATTAGCTGGTGATTTGGACAGCCTCTGGCACTGCAGCCAGGTGTGTGTGGGCGGGCAGGGAGGTGATGGCTGGTGTCACTCTGCTCCAAGAGCCCATGGAGGCTCCCCTGGATGCAGCCATGCCCTCCTGGAGTGCTGCTCATCCAACAAGCCTGGGTCAGCTTCCACCCTAAGCCAAAATTGGTGGGAATGGTTTTTGTGAACTCGGCAGCGCGGTGAGACGCTTGATGTGAAAATTTGCATTAACGGGCTGAAAGGCCCATTGAGAAAACATATTATGGAATCATGGAATGATTCTACAATGAATTAATAAAACAGGTGATTATTAGAAAGCCCATACATTATTATTAGAGTATATGATAATATAGATGATTATTAGAAAGCCTGTGTAATACAGATTATGTTAGAAGGCCCATTGAGAAAACATAAGATCATATAGAATCACTCACTACGTCATGAATGAATATAGAATACTTTCACTTTGCCATGAGATAGCCTGTTATCTGTGGAATTTCCATTCCGTTTCTTTCTGACAATATTTTAAATATATAGCTCATTTTATTTTGTTTTATTTTATTTTACACTTATGTATTTGTATATTTGATTTGTCGTGATGGTACTGTGTCTTGAAACTTGCTGCATGAGCCATTCTCCAGTGAGAAATGCAAATATATACCTTCTTAAAATGCACTGGTGGCATTTTGAAGTAAAGTTGCAAATGGACACATCATCTTTGCCTCACCTCTTCTTCCCTCTCTCTTCCCATTAATGCAATGTTTAAGGTCTGATATGCTGAGCTTGTCATCTCCTGCAGGGGGATTAATTGTTCCCCTGCAAAGGAAGTTGAGGAAACAAATAATAGTGTAAATCATCACATTTTGTTGCTCTTTTGTGCATTTTGTGTTCCTTAAATTGCAAACTGGTTTTGTGTTGCTTGGATGGAAGCTCTTTCCCCACTGCAATAATGTCTATTCTGACTTCAGCAGCTCAGTTTAGCTGATTGCTACAGGCCTTACCCTAATTTTCCTCCTCCATTCATCCCTAATACCCAAAAAATAGCTGCAGGAAAAAATGCTCCATTGCTTTTTTTGTCGTTGTTTCAGTTGAAAACATTTGCTGGCATGAGTGCTGCTGCTGAGAAATGAATTGTGGGCATTGTCTGTGTAACCGCTGCACCTACTGAGCATCACGGCCCTTTGGAGTCCAAAATTTTGCTCATTGCTGACATGAGGCACATGATTGCCAGGTGGAATGTCATCCTCCTGGCTAGAGATTCCTGACCCAAGGGGCTCTGCCTGGGATTTGCCTTTGGAGTCCCAAGTGCCATGCAGGGAACTCTTTGCATGGGGCACGTGAGCCCCAAGAGGACAAAACCCCGGTGGTCTGAGGCTGTTTAAAGCCTTAGGTCAGAGTTTCCATCTGTAAACATTCTCTTGCCTGTTTATGCTTTCATACAGCTTGATTTATTGGAGGTGAAACCCACTGTATACTAACTAACTGTATACTAACTCTCTTAATGAAACTGATTAATTACTGTTGATTGCAGAATATGCTCATCAGCAATAATAACTCAGATGATCAGCTCTTCGACCCATACTATCAAGTTCAGCTGCATGGTGAACTCATTGGTTAAATGTCAGAGAAGTGACTGTGGGTTATCCCACCTTTTGAAAAAAAATTAAAAAATTAACAATTATTATGTGGCTCTTTTACAACATGCCTCCAGAACAGATGAAAAGTGTCCATTCCATTTCTGTCTGGGTGACATCACAGACCTCTGGTACACTCAATGCATGTTTGTTAACACAGTTACCAATTTCAGAGTTAATTTTCAGAGTGAAAAGAACTTTATATCAGGAGCTGAGGGTCATTCCTGATATTTAGACACACACACCTACTTAATGTGTATCTTAATGTATATATTTTTATTTTATATTTCTTGGTTTTGTGGTACTGACATGCATCTTCTCAAAAAAGGTTGGATTTTCCAGTAGCAGTGCTTTAGGAAAGGCAGTAGATCTTCTGCTAGAAGCATGATTTACTTTTTCCTTTGTAAAACAAATTTTAACAATTTTTGTACATGTTCTTGCCTTAAAGCAGCACAAGCAAGACCTTTCAGCTTTCTGAGGGATTTTTCTTTCCATGTCTTTGGCATGAACTGCTCATCTTTTGCAAATTAGTCAATGTGTAGCAAAATAACTATTTTTTTGGCCCAACTTTCCTTTTGTTTTTTTTCTCAAAGACCACATTCACTCCCTTCAAATCCAGAATGTCCCAACTTTATAGCTAAGTTGAGATGTGGAGCAGAGAGTACCATTATTGCTGTTCAATCCTGCCCATCAAGCTAAGCTCCAAGTACATAAATGTAATGAAGTGATAATACAGGGATGAAAAATATTTCGTTGAGAATATCCAGCAACCCTCTGTGTTTGCTAGCAAAAATAAAATCACCACAAAACATTGTGGTGAAATGAAACCTAAAATCAGTAAATATTTTTTAATTTTTCTCCTATTTTGATAAGAAATTAACCATGTTGTTGCATTTTTTTTTTCCTTTTTCTGATGCATTTGTGGATAGAAGTGTGTGTTGGCTATTTTACAATGTGTGATGTGATCACAGGTACAAACAGTTTATGGCACTGCAGTCATAGCTAGAAACATCCAACATCAAAAAGAGAACTGGCTTTTACTGTTACACTGTTCAGAAGAAATTTAGTTCCTGGACCTGAAGTAGCAAGCAGGCATGAAATGTGATATTGTTTAATGGTGAATTTGAAACCTTTCACAGGGGGAATCCAAGAGAAAAATGACCTCTGAGCAGCCAGAAATCACTGGCTGCCAACTGCTGACATCTGTACTCCTGGTGATGCTCTGAGATTCCTGACATATGAGGTTGAGTAAAGCAGAGTAAATTGATAAACCAAACATCACAGCTCTGGATTTCAGCTCAGTTTCTTCATATTAAAATAGCAAACAGAAAGCTTCTGCAGGGCAACTGGTTTTGAAGGGGACACATTTGGCTTTGATGTTACTGCAGCCCCACTTCAGCTCTGTGTTTGAACTGGTTAATGCCTCCAGATTCAACCTTTTGTGCCATGTGAGGAAATGTTCCCCCACTGACCTGATCTCACATTCTTTCAGTGTGAGATTTTCTCAGTCTCAAAACATCCTTTATTAACAACCCAGAATTTCAGGGCCCAAATCAAAACTTTCAGTGCAGCCGATCCAGATCCAAATGTTACAGCTCAATTTCTTTCTGTTCATGTCTTTCCTACTGATACTCAAACAGCTACAGGAAAATCCAGTATATTACCCTCATTTTCCACCTTCAGCTACAAAGTTTTTATCTTTCTGCATTTGTTTCTATGGTAGGACAGTTTCTGGTTTGAATTTTATCTAGCATAAAAGCTGCCTAAAGGCGCAGACCTCGAGACTAGCCTGTTATTCCTTTCAGGTTTTGGCTGAAACTGAACCATGGAGGAAAACCAATTGTCCTCCTTTTCCTGCTCTGAAAGATAAGTGTGACATGAAGCACATGCCTCTCTTAAACGCTCTCGCATGTGCCTAGAATTTGAGGTCAATAAACCCAGCTCTGGAACGGGGCTGAGGCAAGCATTATGGATTAAAGATTTGTCAGAAGGGCCGGATTCCAGGCAGAGGTTTCTTTGTTCCTCCAGAAGGGTTTGTTCATGCACGTTACTCCCTGTTTTATGGCTCTGCTTTTCAGTGCTTGGCCACCAGATCCTCACAGGATGCAGATGTGCCTCCCCACTGCCCTCGTGCCTTCCCCACACTCTTCATCCTCACTGTCCAAATGTCCAGAGGATGTAGGTATGGGTGTCCATGGCAAGACTCCCTTGGCAGACTGGAGGATGTCATCGCTTCTGCATTTCCAGGACTCCCAGCAACCCAGAATTTGCAGATTCTTTGTTGTCTTCAGCACACAGGTGAACCTCAACAGGCACCTGAGCTTTTGGACAGGAGTTGTAGCACCTGCAAGACCCACACAAACGAGCCCATGGATTCACCCAGCTGAAGCAAATTAACTTAATTTCAGGCAGAAAAACTTGTAACATGGTCCACTTTCTGCTGCTTTGTTTCCAAGCACTTTTCCATTCTCTTTTCCTTCATATTGGTGTGGTTTTTGTCCCTGGAAGTGAAGGGCAATGGCTGTGCAAGTCCTGTTCAGATAGGGTCAGGAATGTTCATGTGAAAAAAGTCTTAGTTTTGCCTTGCAGTGCCTCCACTCCTGGGGATTTCCTGTTACTAAATAATGCTCTTAATAATATTTAAATCTCCCATAAAAATAATTAAATTAACTCTGTCGAAAGACTGTTTTCCTTCCTGACACTAAGATGGGAGATTAATGATCAATTGGTTGCCTATTCCTTGCTCTCACCCTTTACAAAAACATTATAAATATAGATTTTAAAAGATATGAGAGAGGTGAGAAATGAAAATTAAGGACAAACTGAGGCTTGTTCTTGCTCTGAAGAGCCTCAAGCACCATGTGGGGCTCACCATAGGAAAAGCAGAGTGGCCAGGCTGATTGCCTTGCATTGCTCACCACTCTGAAGTTTGAATCAGCTCCTCTTCCCACAGTGTTTTTGCCTTTCCTCCTCCTTGACATCTACATCATTTTTCACTTGTTCTCTGGTGACATCCAGGCAAAAAGTTTCTCCTTGATTTCAGCTTCCTGAACTGCAGGGAAGTGGGGTGTGCCAGAGACAGGGACTTGGACAACCTTCTCCAGGCAGAGATATTGGAGGGCAATAATAAATAAACTCTGGGTGAGCCAGCCCTAGAGGGATTGAAATGCAGAAATATCCTCACACAAGGACAAGGAAAATTAAATAAAGGACTCAAATACAATGTCTCTCTTAAGGTTTGAGTGCCAGCTTAACACCTAGGTGCTGAAGTATCATTTCCAGGTAGAGAGATGTGTGCATCCAGATAAAACCATGCCTTAGTAGCCAATCCTGAAATCCCAGCCTTCCAAAAGCAGACTTGACTGCTCAACTGTCCTTTAAACCTCTGCAATCCAGATGTACTTTGGTTTTAGAGGCTGCTGTTCTGATTTCACCTTGCAAGTATTTGCAACCTCTCTTCCTTAAATTATCGTGCCTGATTGGGTGTGCAAATATGTGCCAACATATCTTCCACATTTCGTGGGTAAAAGGGACAAACTGAACTTAAAATAGGGATTGAGGCTGAGCAGGAATTTCTCTATCCCAGGTAGTGTCCTAATAACCAAGTAAAACTTCTTTTCTTTCTTGCTGACTCAGCCCTTTAATGAAAGGGAGGTTTTAATTTAACCTCAGGGCTGAAGAATGTCTTTGAATATGTCTTCTTGAAGAAGCAATAGTAAATATGGTTCTGCAACTTCTACCCCCTCTGCTTAGCTGGAACCTCTTCCTCCACAAGGAGAACATGATGAATTGCATGGTCTTAAATGTAAAAAAAGCCCATTAAAGTATAGGGGTCCTTTTTTGCTTTTGTAATCTTTTGAAATATGAAATATTATTCGGCCCCAAGGTTTCCTGTATATTTACTTTGGCCCTCGTGTAAAGAAGGCAAATGAAGTTAATTTCTGAGAGGAAATAATGTTATTTCTCCTTAGAAGAAAGGAAGTTACATACACTCCAAGAAGTTTTCTAGGAGCTAATTATCTCAGCACTAATAACTGCAATCTTAATGGCCAGGTCTTGCTTCTGGTCATTTAGGAGAAACCTTTCATAACGCTGTCCTTTGAAGAATCTTCTGTACAATTTTTAAGTTGGGATTGCTCACTTGCTATTTTTAGCCATCCTTTGAAGAGCTCTCATCTCTCCTAAGCTATTTCCTAGGAATTGCCTCATGAGTTCTGACATTTTTTAATAAATGACTATAGATACGTAGTTTTGCCAATAAAGGTAAATTCTGTTCTGTTCAATAAAGGTATATTCTGAAAAAGAAATAAAAATTAAGGGTTGATTCTGATGTTTCCTGTACCAACCATAAGTCCATCAGAATCAATCAATTAATTTCACTGAGTCCAGAATAAAAATAATAATTTATTTCTTGCTTTTAATATTTCTGATATGGAAGGTATGCTTTTGAATGAAATATAAAATGACTGATCATTGGAGTTGCTGACCAAAATGCCTGTGTATGCACATTTTTATAACTAGCATGCAAATTTAATTTTCAAAACCTAAAAATAAATGTCATTTCTCCATATTCCTCTAGAATTTCTCTTTGAGTAAAAGCAGCAGCAAGGGAGAAAGTGTGGTGTATTTAACAGTCCCTCTGTTACTGCTGGCATTTTCAAATTGAAAATTCCTAGAAAGTTCATGTCTTATTCCTGTTAATGTCTGCTTTGCCCCAAGGTGTTGGCTCTTTTATTATTAACACCTAAGGTCTGATTTCTAACAGTGGGTAGGCAAGAAGGCAGTGTTTTATACCTAGAATATCAAATATAAACTTATAACTCCCTGAAGTGGCAGTCATGGAAAAGGCACAGAAATAACTGTTGTGCACCTCTGAAAGCCATACCAGCACTGAAGAAGGAAAAATTGTATTTATTCCAGGTTTTTCTGCACCAGCCTGTAGCTGACTGGGCAGAAGGACTGAGAGGCACCACAACTGCCATGTAAGCCAGCCTTGGGTATATAACCTGGGAATAAGGCATGTCAGTTTGCTCTTTAGCAGCCTGCTGAGCTTCAAATAAACACAGAGGGATAAGCTGCATATCAATAATTCGGAAATATCTAAATATTACTATTTCAGCTCCTTCAGCTCTTATACTGTTTTATTTATTCTCCTCCTATGTTTTGAGCTGCATGCTTAAGCCATAGACCCTTCCAGTGGAAGTGGTGGCACCCTCCTGGCTGGCATGCCAGCCCTGTCACACAGCTCAGTGTCCTGGCACTGCCACTGTGTCCTGGCGGTGTCCCCAGGTCCCCACTGCTGATCCTGCCCCTCCTCCTGGCCCTGCAGCTGCTCAGGATGAGCTCATGGCAGCTACAGCACTCACTTTGTTTTAGAAGGACTTCCAAGATCAGTTTCCTTCTCAAGTGAATATTTCCATAGCTGATGTAGCCCTGTCATGGTATTTTCTGTTTATCTGCAGCTGAGAAGAGGGTGTATTAAATTACTTGGTAGCAGCTAGGGTAGACAGTTCCATTTTGTCTTTATTAAATCACACGTCGCTGAAAGTTTAAACTACTTGAGCAAAACAGTGAATCAAAGTTCAGGGCTGCTCCTCTGATTTCAGCTGACTTAGATCACTTTCACTGGACTTGAATTATTTGTGAAAGCAAACCCTTCAAGGGTATTATTGTGGTAAAAGGAATGGAATCCTACATTATTTTATATATGATATCTGGTTTTTTCCACTTCACGTCCTGTTCTTTACAAAAGTCTTTAGTTTAATTGGCTTCAAAGAAGAATTTGCCTGCATTTAAGTTATCAAAACTTTAGGCAGAGCAGATAGGAGTAAAGCCAGTTATTTATACTTTGTTTTTAGTGCACCAAAATGATGAGAATATGAAAAGCAAAAAGATTAACCCAAACTCTCTAACATTTTAAGGTCTCAAAAAAACCCCCCAAGATTAAGGCTTTGAAAAACATCCAAGTAATATATCCACAGAACCAAAACACAGAGTTTTAATAACTTTATGACAGAGAAACACAGGAGCTGATGGGCACAGATGCTAAGCTGGGAAAACTTCAGCAGCCCTCTGTGTTTGTGAACTTTTAGAACTCAAGGGGTCAGGTGGAATAAGCTGATGATGCAGTTTGATTCTCTGATGCCAAAACCCAGTGAGGTACTGGGGAAGGGTAAAAAAGGGTGGGAGAAAAATGTTCCCAGCCTCCTGCCTGGTGTCATTGGCAAAGCCAGTGCTGCTCCTCTCTTTACATAAAGCAAACACTGAGACTATGGAGTCATAAAATCCCTCAGAATGAGGGGCTGTTTGGGCAAGACTGTGATGGTCTCCCCTGCCCCAGAGAGGAATCAGGTCTGAGTTGATGCAGATGTGGTGCAGATCTCGTGTGGAAAGCTCAGTGTCCATGGGATAGGGCATGGAGAGTGCACCTCAGTGAAGTGTAACTACTGTTTTCAGACAAAAATCTGGTTACAAATGTAAACATCCTGAGCTTTATTGAGATTTTTGTCAGCAGATTTGCTCCTGGGTTTTGCTCAAAGTCTGCTGGCTTTTGGGGGAGGGAGGTGTGACATTTATTCCCCTATAGCCTTGTGGATTTTGCTGAAAAGCAGAGGAGATGATTCTAATTCTTCTGAATACCAGCAAAGCCACTTACAGATGTTGAGTAAGCTATTCTCCTGCAAATCCACTGGAGACTTAATTTAGTCTGCTGCACTCACTAGAGAAAACAAACTCAGCTTTACTTTGAAATTTCTGGATGCATCTCAGGACTGACAGGAAGCACTGCTCCAGAAATCAGCAATTTTGACACAGTAATGAATGGCAGATAGGCAGTTTTGAGTGCAATGCTTACTTGCATGACACACAATTAGCATTACTCCTTTTCAGAGCAATACATATTTTGTTTTTGTATCAGACCTGGATATGGTGGTTCCTTTGTTTTCCTGCTTTTCTTCAAACCACAGATCTGTACAATGATTTCAGGTAGTGAAATGAAAGGAATCAAACTCCTTTCCATCTCTTTCTTGCAGTCTTTCACTGTACTTCTTGCTGCCTCTAAGAATCTGGACATCAGGCTCACAGGTGTGGCTCTATCCATTTTCCTGGACAGAGAAATGACAAAGGATGTTTCTTTTTCTTCTTCTGTGTTCTTTCACTTCTACCAGCTACTCTGCTATTTCATCCCTTGTTGTGATCAGTTATTTTGGGAAGTAACTGGATGGAAGAGCTTGGAAACGCAGGACCTATTCCGACCCAAGTGAGCCATCGCTGAACGTGGCATCACATTTTCCTGTAAATGTATATTTAGCTGGAATATCCCACCAAAGCTCTGTGGGCAGCACAAAGTGACAAAGGTGTGAAATGATTGATTGGCGCTGCAGAGAAACTTCTGTTCCATGCGCGGCCTCCACCAGCTCCGCATTTTCCGTGCGCCTGGGCTGCCAATTCTCACACCTAACGGGTCACTCCTGGTTTGTCTTGCTGGAGCAAAATTCCATCAGCATTTCCAAACTGATGCCTGCACCCAGGCATTTCCTAGCTTGCTGAGCAAGGTGCTGGATGCTGATGGCTCTCCAGTGTGGCATAGTCTCACTCACCAATTATTCTTGGCGCTTCTTGCCGCCTTTCCAGGCAATTCCAGTGCTCCTTGTCTGTTTTATTTATTCTCCTCCTATGCCTCCTTTGCCTATTTATTCTCCTCTCCCATAGCCTTTGACTGCTCTGTTTCATTTCTGTTTAATTCCTGCTGTTCTTACAGCAATGGCAGAAACACATTGAGTCTTTCTTCTGACTTTCCTTCTTTCTTCTTTATTTGGAAGAAGGACCTCCTGCATGGGCTGTTTCCAGGCATTGCTCCAGCAGCACGTTTTGGGTAGTGTTTTCAAGATCAAAAGTTACTCAGTGCAAGACCTGGAGGCCTGTGGTATTATCTGCACTGTATTGTTGACAGATGAAAATATAAATTAAATTTATATTGAAGGTGAGGAAAAGAATTGTGGTGGTGTTCACAGGGATCCCAGGATGAGGGAAGAGATGACAATCTTGACTACGTGTTTCAGAAGGCTGATTTATTATTTTATAATATGTACTATAACAAAAGAAAATTATATACTAAAAGTATACCAAAAGAATAGAAGAAAGAATTTCATCAGAAGGCTTGAAAGGAAAGGAATGATAATAAAATCTTGTGTTTGACCAGAGAGTCTGAGACAGCTGGACTGTGATTGGCTATTAATTAAAAACAACTAATGAGACCAATCAAGGATGCACCTGTTTCATTCCACAGCAGCAGATAATTATTGTTTGCATTTTGTTTCTGAGGTCTCTCAGCTTCTCAGGAGAAAAGATCCTAATGCAGAGGGATACAGTATGGGTAAATGAAGGTGGTATAGAATGTAATCTTATCCCCCAATGAGTTGCAGCTGAACCAATTACTGAAGATCAGGAGCAGGTGTGATGTTAACAGGCCACACACCTGTAGCCAATAAGAGCAGTGCTATAAAAGAGTGGATTGGTGGGCTCTGGAGCCACACCTGTAGCCAATAAGAGCAGTGCTATAAAAGAGTGGATTGGTGGCAGCTGGAGTCAGTTGGTTGCTGCAAGGACCAGGGACAGTCAGTGCTTAGAGGAGCTGCCTGTGAGAAACATTAAAGAGGTATGAAACTCTGGTGATATAGAATCCTTGCACTATAACGATAAGAAAATCCTTGATATGTAAGACAACATCCTAGCAGAAGGATTTTTCATAAAATATGCCCATGACAAAAAATGGCTCCAAAATAGGAGGAGGATTTTCTGTCTGCTCTGATCCAAGTTTGGAGCAGGCATAGCTCCTCACCAGGGGCCCATGGGCACAGCACATGGATGATAATTGTTAAGTTAGGATCTTTGGGATTGGTGTTTGTGAGATTAATTTTCCATCCCAGCAGCTCAGCCCCTTTGGGGATGTGCCTGTGTATCCCATCACAGCCCTCTGCTGCCAGCAGCAGCAGGGAAGGCAAGCCTCAGGGCTGCTGCCTAGCCCTCCTTTTGACTTTTGCTCATTGATCTGGGGGGGGGGAGAATTGGGGCTGCTCAGTCAGAGGAAGGATGCAAGGGACCAGAGTGCTTGTAACTTTGTCTGCTCCACTCAGACTGAGAAACCTGAGATACAAAACTGTAGGGTGCAAAGACTTTAAAAAGTTTGGCAAAGCCTGGAAAAGACAGAGAAGTTAATACATTCCTGTGCTAGGCTGTAGCCTTAAGTGGTTTTCAAGTATTGATGGAATTAAGGAGGGTAAACATGCTTCCAGGTGGTTATTTTTTTAAATAATAGTTGAGGAGCACAGGATAAGAGTTCTCCTTCTTATCCCCATTTTTTTTCTCTTTTGTTCTCTGCATTGAGAGGCAACGTTTACCTCAATTATCAGCCTTGCACATGGTCTTTTCTAAGCTGAAACTCCTATAGAGGCTGTAACATCAGTTTATACATGCAAAAATCATTTCTAAAATGGATTTTCCAGGTGCAAGTCCAATCATCTGTTTAGCCAGGTGTGAGAATCTATCAGCTGCGCACACAGGTGTCAATGCTTGAAAAACGACCCAGTTTACTCCCCCACAAAGGGTTTGCACATGGATCTGTGTCACTTAAGTCTGTTTTTGGGCTGTGTTTTGAGGATTTAAGTGGAATTTGGATGGTGGTTTCTGTGCTGGAGGCTCTCTGTGCAGAGCAAATGCTTCACAGAGCGTATGCGCAGATGGGCAAATTTGGTGGCCCCCGAGTGAGTCTGGGCTGGGTGCCCAAGTTGATGATCTTGCCCCAGATGTGCCTCCTTCTCAAAAGTGTCTACCTCTTGTCAGGCTCATTAGAGAGGGGTGGTTTTGGCTAGTTTGCCTCTTTTTTTTTTTTGAGTGAAAAAATAGCATTTCTTGGTGTTTCAGTGTTCCCAAACTCAAATATTTAATAACCCCTGCTATCTAATACCTGCCTTGGCTTTGCATTAGAAACAATTGCTTGCAAAGTGTTTATCTGTTGAATGAAAATGATGAAAAGAAAATACAGAGTCCTTCATGTACTATTTTTGGGCAAAAGAATGAACTATTTTAAATATTTCAGTATAATTTATATTAGCTATAATACCATCAATAAGGCTGCTCGAAAATTAAGTGTCATTCTTGGCCTGAGCCACTGGGTGTGTTGTGGGACCAAATGCCATGTGCCAGAAAAAAAATTAAAACCAAAACCACGGTCAAGTAGCTGAATTTATGGAGAGAGCAAGCAATATGGGCCTGAACAGCACAGCTATTCTGGACAAACAGCAATGCTTCCACCTGGGGAAAACTTAAAGTTCTCCTCCACCTTAGCAGCAGCTGTGGCACTGGTGGTGATGCTGTCACCCTCCAGATGGGCAAAGGTGGAAAGCTCTGAGGAGTAAGTGGATGGGAATTAGCTGCCATTTATGTCCCCAAGTGTCAAAATATAGTGATTATTTCTCCTTTATGGGGAAACTAAACCACCCAGCTCTGTCTTTCCCTGATTTATTCAGTGTGAGTCTCTCCTTTCCCCAGGCAGCTCCTGACTCCACATCTTCCTGCACAAGCCAGTTTTCCTCCAAAGTGGAGGACACTAAGCACACTGTGCCAGACAAGGGCCTTCTAAGGCATTAATGCTTCCTTATCTCCACTGGAAATCCCTGCCCTGCTCCATCCCAGGAGAGCATTTTCCTCTCTCACAGCTGCAGCACAGTGATGGTTTCACGATCCTCCCGCGCTCTGCTAAGGCGATGCGAACATTGGGGGATTTGGCAGTGAGTGCTCCCCAGCTTCTGGCTCCAAGTGCAGCTCCTGGACACATCCCAGATCTCTGCTGGGATGGGATCTGGATGTGCACTTGAGGTCTTTTCCTCCTACCTGTCCGTTCCATAGTTTCCATGGAACTAAGTGCAGGAGTGCTGGCCAAAAAGGAGCCTCAGCGCAGTACATGTTGGCCGGGTCTCCTGTCCAGATAATCAGTGAACAGAATCTTGGAGAAGTCTGCTCCTTATATCAGTTTAGACACAGACATATAAACCAAAATTATTGGTTTTTATTTTCTCTCAAGTGTTTAGAACGGACTCTGCTCTCCCCAGCTGATCCCTTTTGACATCTGCCTTTTTTTTGTTCACCCCTCCTGCATGACACAGAATATTTTGTCACTGCTTTTTATATAGAGCAGCAAAATCCATATTCTCTTTCCATTTAATCTGTTTATCTCTTGGGCATCTCCCACTCTGGTATTTGTGACCTTCTCTTTTCTGAGCCTTCCTGAAGAACCATCTGTTAAAATTATTCTCCCTACTTTTGTGTTGCCACTTTGCTCCACATTTTGAATAAATCTAGCAGCTCTTTTTTCACACACTATCAGATTTCAGCTACCTCTGTTGTCTCTTATGCAATCTAGACTGACATGGTATAGCTGCCTGCCTTCCTTGTACAGCAACCTCTTCATAATCATCTGAGGGTGACAGACTGCTTGAAGTGATTTCTAAATTCAGTTCACTCGCTGATTCCCCTCTCTTTTAAGGGCACTGACAGAAAAACTTACTGCTTTTGTAGCATCTCCAAAATCAGAGGCAGTGGGGGCACTAGGAAGAGCAGTGGTGCTGCTGAAATGTTCTCAGTGAGAGAAGTGACGTGCTCTTTGAGCTGATCCACTCACACACTAAAGTGTCCAGTCCAAAATTAAGATACAAATCCCTTGAGAGAAAAAGACATGTACTGCAATGTATTTGGCTTCCAAAGGATCATTCTAACAGGCATACCCAATCACTTATAAATATTCACTGCTAATGCAGTTGTTTCCTTGCAGATTTATCCCATCAAGCCACAGTTCTGGGCATTAATTTTTCTTCCTAAAATCTCAGAAACAATCTGTTTTTGTAGCTTTGCAGTTATGCATGGTTTTGCTGAGTTGGTGAACCTCTTTAACTTTTTAGTATGCACAAAAGACCCATGACACTGAGATTTATGGCACAAGCCAATAAAAAAAAATACCTCTGGTGGAATGCTAAATATTCAGTGGGGTTAGAAAAATAACAGCCTCTATCTATGTGTGGCAATCCAGTATTAAAAGTTAAAATCCCCTCAAAGAAAGCTTTAATTTAAAAAGTGAGTATAGCATTTTACCTTCAGAAAGAAGAAAGAATTTTTCTCTTGTATCCTCATATTTACAAAGACTTGTGATATACTGCAGGGGGAAACTTCAGGACTCTTCAGACATGTGGAAATAAGACAGCATGTAAAACTTCATACCAGAGCTCTGGAATCATGGCATCACCAATCCACTCAGACACTCAAGAGTAAAATAAGATCTGAGCCATGCTGTCATGACATCACAGAGTTTTTCCATTAGCTTGAACCCCCCCAAGACATTTTACTTCTCTAAAACTTTCTCTAGTGGCAGTGAATGTACAGATTACCAATACCCTGCAAATAGATCTTATATCAAAACTCCCATTAAAGTCGATGTGGCCAACCTGTCTAACACACTTCAAGTCTGGGGCTGCATAGCTCACTGCTTTATTTTATATCTTCAGGTCTTTTAAGAGCATTTTAAAAACAAAGCAGCAATATTTTGCTGGGAACACAAGCTAGGTTAGACAGACTGGGTTTTTTCTTTCATTTTCAGTGTCCTTGCTTGGATCAAGCAGGGAACACTACAGAGGGGTCTCAAGCTCACACTGCTGGGAGGACTGAATTGCCCTAAGGGACAGAGAACAGAATCCAGCCACAAAGATTTGGGCTCCATCCCAGATACTTGGGCTATTAAATGAGCCAGGGGGTTATGGCTGAGGAGAAATAAATAAGCCCCTCAGCAGAAGTGTGTTTTGCAATCTGCCCTCTTTGGAGAGGTGCTGATGCAGGGGCAGGCTGCCAGCGAGGGGAGATGCACTGGTGGATGTTGGACCAGGTGGGACAGCAGGAAAAGAGGGGGAAACCAGGCATTTGCAGGCTTGTTGATGAGGGCAAAAGTCATGCTTTTCTACACCTTCAGATACTGATTCCCCCTCCAGACATGGTTTCAGCAAGACATGACTTGAGGCAGTAACGCTTTAGGTGGAGGCTGTTCAATTTCTGTGTGAGGTGGCTGAGGAGCACGGGAGGTCTAGGAGCTGGGAGCAGAGGTCTAGGAGCCACTCAGTCACTCTGTCACTTTAGGGCAAGTTACTTGACCTTTCTTCATGGGCTTGAGCTGTGTCAGATACAGAAAATGGCTCCAGACCAGCATTTCACACAGTATCTGAAACCTAACCTGAAAAAAAACTTCCTGCAGTTCACTGAAGAGGTCATCTGTATCATCTTGAAATGTCACCCACGTCAGCTGGGTGAAAAGACTGAAAAAATTATCAGTTCACCTCCCAAACACCATCCAGCCTCTACACTTAGGTCAAAAATCAAGTGTTTGTAGCAGACAAAGAGTGTTTGTGGGCATAGAGGAGGTAAATGAATTGTGACTCTGCATTCAAATACTACAATTCCTGGTTAAAATCTGCTAAATTATACCCATGTAAATCTAAAATTAGATGCTGTTTCTGAAAGCATGGGCCTCTCTCTGTGGATTTTTCATATTAAATCAAGTAGTTTTTAAGCTGAAACAAGGCATATGATTAATATGCCTTCCTTTTCGAGTTCATTGTTAGACTGCATCAGCGTGTAGTGAACCTGGTCTGAAACAAAATATTGAAGCATTTGAATGATCCATGAGCATCAAAATATTGCAGTTCTTGTTTCTCTTTGCTCCTTTGGTAGTAGAGAAAACCATACAGTCCTCAAACATAATTTCTACTTGCACTGTTCTCCCTCTGCTCTGACTGAAAGGGTGGATATTTACACAGTAAATAATGTGATATAATAAAGTAAATAATATTTACACAGTAAAAAATGTGAGCTGAAACTGCTTACAGGAATCAAATAGAAATCATTTGAGGGCACTGAGTAGTTAGGAATAACTCCTGTAATTTTTTGGGCATCATTGTGAAAAAGAGAGGATATTAGGAGTTTTCAAATCAAGTTAGCTTAGTGGGAGAGGGGGAAAGACAAATTATTAAAAATTTCCAAAGAGAAAAGGGAAATTCATTGCACCTTAAAACCTGGGGAAACAGACTTCACATCCTGAGGTCTATGCTAGATACACTGCTCACTTTAAAAGTGTTTTTTCTGTTATTATTCATAGAGAAAGCACACTTGGTGATCATGTGAGGAGCCCAATCAAATGGTTGAGTTGATTAATATATTTGCTGCACCCTAATCCCTTAAAATCAAAGTTCCTTCCACACAAAAAAGTGTAAAAGGCATCCTATTTCAGTGTTTGAAACGGATTCCATGTGAATTTGCCTTCCACTTTGAAGACTGTTTTTAAACCTGCAGTGCTTCTCCGCTGGGGTTGCCACTGAAGCACAGGAGATCATGCTATAACAGCCATGTTGCTGTAGAGCAAATGAAAGTCCTGCATGTATGCCTTTTAAAACCACGAGATGTTCATGCAAGTTGGCTTTAAACATTTCTCCTGAGCCTGAGCAGGCAGCAGTTACCCTGCAGCTGAAGAGCAGAGGCGCCGTTTACCGTGCGGTTACATAAAGCGCCGCCTGTTCTAGTTTTTAGTAATGATCCCCTGGCCTCTTTTTTTGGGTTCAAACTCTTTGTGAAAATTGGAAAAACTGTGTAGGTGATGTTTTCAAATTGCTCCAAGGCTCATGAAGGGTGAGTGCCTGGGGTATTTCTGCTCACAGCATTAGGTTCCTGGAGGTGATATGGTTGAGGAGTCAGTGGGTTTTCATACCTAAATATTTGCTCCTTAGGCTAAGGAGAGATCAAAAGATCACCTTGCACAGGCTTGTAAAACACACCATTGTGCATCTGTCAAATATTCTGTGTCAAGACTACAGACTTCAGTCAGCCTGTATGTTAGTGCCCAAAGTGCAAAACGTGACTCTGCAGGCAAAGGCCTGCAGGGAGGGTGACTGGGTGGCTACAGGGATCCTCTGCAGGGTTTTCTTCCACCCTTGTGCTGTAGAGAAACCCAAAAGCCAGAAATCTTTCCCCATGTCTGGTGGAAAGTTCCTTCTGCCCCAAGTATAGCATGCAGGGAGCCCCTGATGCAGGGAATGATTGGTATCTGTCGATTCAGAATGCTGAGCAAGTGCTTTATTAAAACTACATTATATTACATTAATACTACACTGTACAAAAGATACATACTAAAGCAAAATCCATGACTGTCTCCAGACAGTCAGGTCTCAGCTTTGACCCAAGTGGCTAAGGAAATAAAACAATCCTTAGTAGAATCCAATTGAAAATCACTTCAGGTAAACAATCTTCCTAACGCATTTTACATGTGCAAAAACAACAGGAGCAGCAAGGAGAGATAAGAATTGTTTTATCTTCTTCTCTCTGTGCTTCTCCAGGAAAAATCCTGTGAGAGAGAATGATGTCTGTCTCTGTTCAGAGAAATGTGAATGCCATCCCCAAACAGGTGGGGTCCTGAGAAAGAGGCGCTGAATGTGGAGCCAGGGGATTCGTCTGTGATGGCAGGGCACCCTGTCCCCTGGGCCCCACACCTCATCTCCTGCTGCTGGGCAAGGAAGGACAAAGCAGGCTCATTTCTCAAGTAAAAACAGTTCTCAGCCTCAGCAGGGAGCTCTCATGAAGAAGATTCAGTCACAGTTGCTGCACAAACAAGAGAGGTACCATCCTTTAAATTTCCAGTTTGCCATCACCTTAAACACCCCTCTTTGGGAATGCCTGTATAGGTATGCTTCCCCACCTCTTAAAGGGGATGTCTGTCAGGATAACCAGAATTTCAGCCTTGCATTCTCAATCAAGGGCTTTCAGTTACACAAAAACATTTCAAATATAGCAGCAGGACAAAAAATTTTCTTTTCCCATTGCTGAAGATTGGAGTTCTGCTTTACAGGTATTTTTCAGGATTCTTTTCTTAAAAACCTTTGGTGACTTTTCTCTGAGCCTTCAGCAATAGAAAGAATGCAAGGAATTTGACATTACTGTAATGCCTTTCCTTACTCAGCAGGTAATGGAAAAGCATAAAAGGGAAAACAAAAACCCCAAACCTGCTTCCCAGAATACTGAATAAGATTTCTAGGAATAGATCAAGCAGTAGGGTTAAATAATTTGCAGCCTTTAACTTCATCAGTTGCAATTGGATCACCATAACAATGTTCACCCAGATCTGAATGCCAGCAGAGCTCAAGGCCAGAACATCTCAGGTGACCTCTTTGCTCACCTCCTTGCCTCACTGGGGCCTGGTGAAAATTAAATTTACTTTTATGCCAATGGAGGAACCAGCTGGGGCAGTAGACCAGTGTTATTTAGAAAAGCAGGGGTGGAGGGAACCATGTGAGGTGGCCACCTTCCCTTCCCTGGGGCCCCAGCACTGCCCAGGACACCAGCTGGAATCCGAGACCAGGATTGGCAGCAAGGCTGGAGCCTGGAGGGTGCCCTGAGACAGCAAAAGCAAAGCAGGAATAGTGTTTCTACTTTCAGCATTAAATTCAATACTTGGAAGATTCAGTGCTGTCAGCTGACAGAAAATAATAGATGCTGGAAAATACTTCTGCAGCCAGACAAAGTGTCTAAATGCATGTTTGTCTCCAAACTGGTGATGAATGTAGTTTAAACAAGACAAACTTTGGGGACTGTAACCTTTTTTAGCTTACTGTAAAAACAGTTTACTGAGCTTTCTAATGGCTTTAATACATTTTGGCTATTAAGCATGTAACTTGAATGAAGACTATGAGATTGTTTCTGGTCTAGTGGGCTTACTTACTGTTCCATGGATGTCATAAATAACAATTAGGAAAAAAAAAAGCTGACCTTTTTTTTCAGCATTCATTAGAATGGAAGTAGAATTTAATAGCAACTCTAAATCATCAGGATAAATATGGCTAATTTTCTGTTCCATGTGTTTTCTGGAAACCACCATGCAAACATCACACACTGGCTGAAGTCAGCTCCTTAAAAACACAACGTGCCCTATGACATTCCCTGGACTCAGGAGCTCCATGGTAAAGAGACATGGAGGAAAAGCCCATTGGAAGGAGTTTGGTGTCCAAGCAGGACTGATGGCACAAACAGCTGCCTGCTGGAGGGTTGGCAAAGGATTCCTTTTCTGTCGTGGTTATCTTGCTCCAAAAGCCCTTCCCAGGCTCGAGCACTTTCCAGAGACTCAGGGAAGGAGGCAAAGTGGAGCAAATGATGAGGAAGTAATGGGAGAAAGGCAAAAATAGTGCAAATTCTGCATCTGTGGCCCTTTAGGGAGTCGTGTGTCAAGTGAGACAGTGCACAAAAGGCTCCCAGCCTGTGTCTGGGTGAGCTGGTGAAGCTGCCCCCGCATTTCTAGGCAGAGGTTGGCTTTAATTTCTCCCTGTGAGGTAGTTACTGAGGCTGCAATAACAAAAGGATTACAGGGATATGTGATTGGATATTGGGAAAGGGCCTTTGTAACCAAGCAGAGGAGGAGGTACTTAATTTGTTTAAAAACAAAAGCTCCCATTTCCAGGGAATCTACATCACAATCTGTGTGAAGCCCTAATTCCCCAAATCCATCTGTGCTTCCACTGGTACAGGGAATTACTGACCCTAGCAATGCCCAGATGGCAGATGAGGATGCAGAAAATGATTGCTTATTTTATTAACTCTAGCTACCCCTTTGCAGAGTGGGGACACAGCAAATACACTGTGACAATTCAATCCAATTAAAATATCTTTCACAGGAAATCATGACAGAACATTGCTTCTAATGTCTTTTTCTCTTGATGTGGCAGAGGAATGTGTGTGAGGCTGGAAGAGTGAGTCCTGCCTCACAAATGGAAGAAGATGAATTAACAAATTTTGCAGCTGGGGTGGTGGGGGAGGTGGGTAGAAATCTGTTTCTTTTGTGATATTTATCTGGGAGCTAAGGATTTCCATGAAGTCTCATTCTCAGAGTCTAATTTAAATGCCTGGTCTCTCTGTATAATTATTGGAGACACAAAGGCTTCTGCACATGCACTTGGAGTCCTCTGAGGAGGACTCTGATTGAATTGGGAACATTAGCTCCCAGTCAGCATTCACATAAGACATGAAGAGCTTGAGAGCAAATATCCCAAAGGTCCTTTAAGGTCCTCCATTCCATTTTTTGGAAAAAGGGCTGGAAGTCTTGTACACCTGAGATGAAGGGTCCCATTTACTGCATCAAACACAAGCTTTTATCATCTGCCAGTGTTATATGGAGCAGCATATCTGCAATTTTGTGTAATCAAACACTTTGGTACATATAGAAATTAATCTTTCCACATGTGAACCTTCTTTCTCATCCTTTTGACCATTTTATTTTCCAGTAATAGGAAAATTGTATGAATCACTGATACAAATTTCCCGGTTTTGCCGTTGACAAGGCAGATGCAAAGCTGGCTCATCAGGCTTTAATTTTTTTTTTTTTTTTTGTGATTGTTTTGGTGGTAGAAAGGAAAACAAAACTGTATGATGGCAAACATTATTTTGGACCTTCATGAAAGCGAGTTTTGAGTGAGAGGGAGGTGTAGACACACCATGCCTTCTAAAATCAATAAAGGGACACAAAGGCTAGAAATTAAAATAAAATTTTAAGAGAGGGTAAAAAAAAAGAGGTAGAGTGTAAGATAAAATCTGCTGTAAAGCTGTACTTTCCACTTGGTAACCTCTGAAATGGGCTCATGGTATTTTCACTATACAGTTTAGAATGGGTCAGGCTGTGTTAAGTTTACAACATACATCAGTGCATAAAAAGGCCCTCACAAAAACATCAGGGAGTGAACAGGGGAGTACTTGTTTACCCACCAGACAAACTCAAAGCACCGCAGAAACATCAGCAATAAAGTGATTAAAATATCTCTTCTTTTATGAGGGGCAATAGCAGTGATGAGATGAAGAATAGAAATGAGCCTGAATCTCATTGCTGTGGTGATTTTTTTTTTAAATTAGCATTTCCAATCTTCATCTTACAGTGATTTTTCCTAGAACCATGGACTTTAGGGATGAGTGACACTTTTTAGAAACCAGCACCCTGTATTAAGATTGATGATGACCAAAGCAAGGCAGATTGGCCCATGTAAATCTCTTTGGTGATTACAAGTCCAGCTGATGCAGGATGAATGCCAAATGCCTATTAACACTGGGCTTTGTGGATATTTTAGCATTTTCCTGATGTTCCAATTCCCCCCCCCAAAAAAGACATATGAAGCAAACAAAAGCAGTGTTCTTTGACCTCCCTTTACCTTTGTGGATAATGGTTAGTTTTGCTGGCAAAGTTTTATCTTAGTTTACTCTCTTAGCAGAAAACAGATATTTCAGCTGATGTTTTCCTTGCCTATTGAAAACAACTGTGCTGAGTTTAAGCAGAAAGGCAGAGCTGAGGTCCCTGGTGGTGTTTCACAGCTCTTTGGCCGTGGCTGTGTGTCCATCAGCACTTCACTTGGGCCTGATGGCCTCGGGAAGAGCAGCCACAGTGGGAAGCACAGACCTCCTGAAGGGGGGAACAGTTTGGAAAGCTGGAGAACCACACAGCTTTTGTGTGCACTGTTTATGTAGGAATCTAAGATCTCCAGGAGTGAGGAGGACATCCCAGCAGAGCTCTGGGTAGGACTCCTGGAGACTGGGAAATGCATCCAGGGTGCTGTGGGTGCAGAAACCTCCTTAGGCTGGCAGGGATTCAGTGCTTCAAAGGGAAAACACTTCAGTGAAGAAAACCAAGCAAATTTCAGGTGGCTAAAAGATGCTTAAACTTTGCATTATTGTTTAAACTCTGTGCTTGCACAATGCAGTGCAATCTCTTTCATTGGGGATAACAGGAGATGCTTAAAACCAAACTTGTAAATGCCCCATTGCCAGAAGAACATGGCACATAGCCCTTTTACAGAAATGTAACTGGGAATAGCAGGATGAAATAAGGAATAGGATATGGAGCCTAACAGAAAGACAAAATGATAAATCTGTTTTGTTAAGTGAGCTGCGAATAATCTGCTAAGGAATATAGTGGAAAGGTAATAGGATGCTGGCTGGTCAAAACTGGCATCAATTTTGATCCCAAAACACTCATTAAGGCAACCTTGGGATTGCAGTCAAAAACTTGGCAAGAAAATATTAACCTTGTAGGACATAAAGGGGCTGTGCATGCGCCTTACTGGGCAAATAAAATGGGAAGGAAACAAGCACTGGTGGGTCCCGGGCATCAGTGTTTGAACAGCTTGAAGAATTTGGAGCAGCTCACAAATAAAAATGTGAAGGTAGAATTACAAATACATGACTTGTAAACAATCCTTGAAGGAGAAGAATACAGAGGGAAAAATATTTGCCTGCATGAGAGTATTTGATGATTTGATGTTTCATCTCCTGAGCGCTACTGAAAACTGAGCTGTCAGCACTGACTGTTAAACCTTGTTCCTGGGTGTTAATGAGCAGATCAGAGCCAAACATTTTATACATCACTCTAGGAATGTGTTTTCCCACATGAATTATTTTATGTTTGTGCAAAAGGGTTCATTTCATTAAATAAAAGTAGCACAGTTTCTTCTGAAGTCCCCGTGGGAGTGCAGAACAAGGCATGATGTAGATCATCAAAGGTTTCTGAAATCAAATATGCTCCTTTACCATGTGTACAAGAAACCTTACAACAGACACTTAGGAAATCATCAACCAGGTTAACCAATGTATAATTTAGCAGTTACTAAATCTACTTCTCTCCAAAACAGGAGACAATATAGCTCCTTTTAGTCTGTCTTTTTTTCCTTATTATTTTTGTTATTATTAGCCTTACCTAAAAATATTTATAATGTACACCAATGTCTAATCCAGATGAGCGAGATAAACCTGTTCATCTTTTTTCACTCTTTAATTGTGCATTGTTGAAGGATGGCTCAGGAAAGCTTCAGCTACAGGAAAAGGTCTTTCCAAGTAGTTTATTTTCCATGGTATTTAGTCATCACTGAAACCACCCATAAGTTATTCAGGAATGTTTTATCTCTTCTTGGGAGGAAAGGAAGGGATAGAACTCTCTGTGTCTCACTGAATCCATCCTGTTCTCCCTGCAGGTAGAAAGGCCTGTGCAGGGCAGGAGGGACATGGGAACATTATGAATGGTGCTATCACTGCTCCCCAAAAGTTAAACAAAAGAGAGTGGTCTGGCTGCAACCTGCGGTCACCTACAGAGGAACAAAGGCAGGCTGGAACTGCACCACTGAGCTATGCTGATAAAGCTACCTTTCAAACACAGGCCTGGATATTTTTTTTCTCCACCACTGAAATCTCAGCAAAGCCCTAAATAATTGACTGTTCAGGAGCCAGCAGCTGAAATAGAAGTTGGAAGTGCTGTTTGCACAGGTGGCTGGCCTAACGGGAGACTAAATGCTCACCCCCTTGCCCATATCAATTATTCTGAGACTGTCTGTTTAATGTCTGCCAGTTTTGATAACAACAAAATCCTTTCAGAAAACTGCTGATGCAACATTTATTGTGTTATCTTTATGGGATTTTAATTTTTCTTTTTTTTTCCTCTTTCCAGTTTTCCTTTTTGCAGCACTATAGTGCTGCAAAGGTGAGCAAGGTACTGAAGGAGCTGCCAGGAGAGTAAGGTAACAAGTCAATTAAACTACCACCCCAAATTTTCCAGGAGTTTAAAAGTAAACAGTCTGAGAGACCCTATGGAGATCTAGGTTGGTTTACTTTGAAAGTGTGGGTATGGGCTTCTGTACAAACAATGAAATTCAACCATTCCTCCTTGCAGTCACCAAGGACTTACCTGTCGCTTGGAAAAACTTGACTATGGTGAAATTTTGCCTTCTGGTCCAGACACTGCAGCAGGTCTCATACCACACACCAAGATTTGCTTAATATGAAAGCTGTACCTTTTATTAGCTTGTCCCTGTGCAAAGCAATAACTGGGATAAATCCTGTGAGATTCCCCCAATAAAGCAGATGGTGAGATCAGAGCAGTCCTGAAAACAAGCCAATGCCTCATCTTTCCATGGAGATCTATCCAAGGTGCAAGTGGAAAGTCCCCTTCAGAGCAGCTTGAGACATTTGGTGGCATCACAGGTCCTCTGCACTGGGTGTTTCTACCCAGGCCTTGACTTGCAAAGCCAAATGTTTGTGGGAAAAGCAGATCCGCTTAAGAAAGAAAAGTAAAAAGCAACAGTAAATTGCTAGATGTCCTATCTAAGGAGGAAAGCAATAAAAAAAACCAAAACAAAACAAACACAAAAAACCAACAAACCAAACTCTAACTTGTGGCCTCGATGCCAAAACTGCACAGAATTTTGGTCCTGATTCCTGATTGCAAAACACTTGGGTTGCCAATTCCGTGCAATTTGGGGCAGCAACAGGGAATCAAGCAAATGCCACCCACCAAGTGTCTGGGCTCAGCAGCAGCTCTGTTCCTTCCTCTTGTTACCTCGGCTAACCTAGACCTGTTCCCTACCCAAACTGTTTGTTTAACCTAAAGAATAATAATGATCCAGTGCTGCCAATTTGTCATGTGGGAAACGTTATTCAGTCCCTTTAAAAGAGCTCGTGGGCCAAAGCACAGGAGAAAGTGTGAAAGCCAGCAGTGAGAAACAGGAAAGCTCCAGTAAAGAAGTGGTGGCTGAAAACTGCTATAAAATCCATGAACATCTCAGAGGAGAAACCCAAGTTGCCATTTTAAGGTCTCAGTAGTTGTCTTAACCCTGCTCGATGAGAGAATTTTGGATAAGGAGCCACTTGTACGGGGACATGGGCTGGTAATTAACTTTATTAACTTATATAACTTTATTTTATCCATGCCTTTGGATGCCACACAGGTGGGTCATGGGTGAGTGACCTCAGAAGGAGGGGTGTCACAGGAGACAGCACTGCTTGTCACGGCTCCTTTGTGCTGGAGCTTTCACTGCTGTCTCTGCAATTCAATTCTCTTGCACATTATTCTGACCCCAATGGCCTGTTTGCTTGGCTATGCAGAGTTGGGACTACTCTGCTGTGGGATGGAGAATGTGTATGAGCAGAGGGAATAGCTGGGAAATATAGGTGAGGAGCTGAGAAACCTTGTGTAGTGAAAAAAACTACTTAAAAATAGTTTGAGTGCTTCTTTTGCACAATGAAACTCAAGCAGTGATACTGGAAGTTCTTGAGGCCGCTGGTATGTACCCAGCATACAGAGATAACCAGAAATTTAGAGAATAACTATTTTTATTAACTCCAAATGATGTTACCCAAACACAGTCAAAGTGAAAAAATCTGGGGACTGTGCTGATCCAGTTAATGTATTGATGGATTTTCTTCTCCATTAAGAGGAAGCTTGGAAGAGACAAAGTAGACACTACAAATGCAAAGCACTTAGGAGTTCACAGTAATTTCATGGCCAGTTATTATTTCCTGATTTCTCAGGTTCAATGTTAATGAGAATGTGATGAGATATAGATTACTAAGAGGATCATCAAATTTGCAGTCACATACTAATGGTTAAAGGGGGGAATGTTGCTTCCACTGATGCCAGTTCTGCGTCCTGCCTGAGTATGTGGTCTTGCTTTTAGACAGAAAGTATGAGGGAGATCAAATGGTAATGTTCCCACTGTAATATTTTGTTTTGAAGCCAAGTCCCTCTAGACAAGGAGCCATCCTTGACAGGCTGTCATCAGGCTCCTGCAAGGTAGGGTTCAGAGCCCACCTACCAGTGACTAATATTTTCCTTTTTGGACAGGGCTGAGTGTGTGGTTTCCAGGTCAGACAAAGTGTATCCCCCAAGGAGAGAGATCGGACTTACGGATTTCCTGTACTTTCCTATTGTCTAGCAGTGTCTGGGAGCTCATGTCAGTACTGGGCCTACTTATCATCAATACAAAAATTACATTTATTTAAAGGCCAAAATGTCCTCTCAGAGAGCTCTGCTTGGTTCAGATTTCTGAAGCAAACTATCACATTTGTCTGTGATAGTCTGGGCAGCGACGACATTTCTCTGTGCAGATCACATCTTAAAGTTCACCCTGTAATCAGATGGAATGAAAATAATGTCTTCCAATGTTTCTTTGGGTTAGTGGGTTTTATATGACTCAGTGGCATCTGGTATTTTCTTATCATTATTGTCCAATTGCTTTGTAAAAGAAAAGCACATTCAGCAAGTCAGAATAATGATTAAGAGCTGGAAGAGGAGCACCCATTTTCCTCTCAAAATTCCATCTCTTGGAATGTCCTGGGGTTAAACTGGCATTATCAATCCACAACTGCACATCCTGGAAGTGTTTAAGGCAAAATTGGATGGAGCTCTGAGCAACCTGGTCCAGCAGAAGGTGTCTCTGCCCATGGCAGGGGGTTGGAACTAGGTGATCTTCAAGGTCCCTTTCAACCCATTCTGTGATGATCTGAGATATTTTATGGAGAAAATTGGCTTCTCAGTCTTGGAGGCCTGAAACAAAGAACCAAAAGGAGAATCTCAGTTCCAGTTATGCTTGTGGACACAGATGCTTTAATACAAACCAGGAGAAACGTGTATGGCCTCAGGCAATCTAAGAATACTGTGAAATAACAATCAATTTACTTAATTTCTTGATGTTCCAGCTGGATATATACACAAACATTGCCGGTGCCTGTTGTGTGCTTGATGAAAGGGATTATAGAGAATGAAACAGGAAAAGAGCAGAGTCCTCCTTGTGAGTCTGTCTTTAAGTTTATAAACATGGACATACAGTACAAATACTGGGGGAAAAAATCACTGCATATAGATGTGTTATATGCAGTATGACAGGGTTTGAAACAGATGTAGTGGGGTAACGATGTCACTTTGACAAATTGCAGGGTCACTTGATAAACTGAGCCCTCCTCTGTTAAAGGGCACCCCACTTTTGACCTCTTCACCTACAAAATATTTTTGCACCAGGATACTTCTCAGGGCACTGTGAGTCTCTGTCTAACAACAGCTGCCTTGGAAAAATAAGCAAAACACATGAATTGCCCCCTCCCACACAAGGTATTTATTTAAGATAAATGTATTGCTCCAGATTGGAGTCTGCTGCAGCAGTCGGCGCTGGGTTTATTACAGGTTTCAGATCCAACAAGCCATTGCTTTCAGTGCTAGGAATGTGTTACATCCTGACCTGGTTCCCATCCACACCGTTTGGGTCTCTCCATGATGGTCCTTTGCAATCTCAGTCATCGTTCCCATGGTCTGTGCACTCCTAATTACTGAGCGCTTCTTGGAAAGGAGGCTCGTTCATGTCGGCTCTGCGTGTTTTTCTGAAGCCTGTTCATGTGGTTTTGTGGTGCAGGACTTCACAAAAGAAGGATGGAGAGCAGGAGCCTATAAAATGTATTTTGAGTCTCCAAGGAGCATCCAAAATAAGGGTTCTATAAAAGAAGTGCCATATACAGAAGACAGAGTGATCTCATTTGCTTTCAGTTTTACTGGCAGTTGTTTTAGCCAGTTTGTACAAACTCCTTCTGGATGTCTACTCTTCAGGGTAGCTTCACAGATTCTACCAGAAAGCATTTTTGGTGCATAAAGTATCCATGCTGAGGTTACTTTGAGACAACAGAAACTCTTACTGGAAAGCTTTTCAAAAATCTGGCTATTCAAAAGTATGGGGTTCAGGTGAAGATCAAAGTAATTTTTTTTTGCCCAGGAGATACACAGAATCACAAAATTCACTGCAAGGAATTCAAAACCTTGAGCTGTTTTGTCTTTTCATCACTCTTATCTTTATGGTCTCCCCCATTATTTCCAATTGTCAATTATCCATCTCTGATGGTGTAATAATAAGCAGTTCTAAATGCAAGGATGGATGGATGGTGTGTTTGTTCTTCCTGAAGCTATCTGGTGGTCAGTGTCCTAATTGTTTCTTAATTAGAATTGATGAGTTGTAGAAGTCAATTTTTCCCCTTTGGAAGGACCAAGGACCATCAGGAAACTGTCTGCACTGTTAGTGTAGCAAAAATAAGCATTTATCATGTAGTTTTCTCTCTCTCTCTCTCTCTCTCTCTCTTTTTTTAAATACTAACATATATGAGTATTGCTTCCAGTTTTGGGTTGCGTATCAAGCTTCCTCTAAACAGGGTGTAACTGGGACCTGATCTCCCACAGATTAAAGTACAACACATTGACCTTCAGCTTTTAAATCTTGGTACCAAAGACAGTTTTTGCTTGCAATGTGCTTTAATGTAAGAGGTGTCAGATGGGACTGGACAACCAGTCACCCATCCACCTTTCCACATTTTTCAGTGGCAAGAAGTGAGCTTGTTTCAAGCCTCCTCACACAGCTTGGTGTCAGATCTTTACAAGCCTGTCACAAAGGTTTGATTTTTGTGATTCACAGAAATACCTTTTTTAAAATGGAATTGCTCAACATACCCTGCACAAAGGCAGAAGTTGCAGACACTAGTAAAGAAATGTAAGTGAAATTCATTATTTCTGTGACTAAAATTCAAGTCCAGTCATAATCATTCTGAAAATAAGAATGATGTGGCATTTTATAATGCCCTTTATAATTTAGGCATTTATTTCACGCTGCATCTGTTAGGTGAAATTACCTGGGACAGGCAGGGGGACCTAAGAAACCTTTCTTACAACCTGAACCTCCACTCTTCTGCTACTAAACCAGATCCAGAGGCATTTTCTTTTACTGGTGTGCATATTTAGCATAGCCAAGACCATTCCTGCTGGGCCTTAACCCCTATAAAGTCTTCACAAGGTAGGTATTGAAGCAACATCTTCAATACCTTCCCCATGAAGGATCTCTTCTTGTACAGCACATTGCCTCAATCTGAGGTTGTTTGTAGCACCAGGAACATAATTAAGGACTGATTTTCAAGACAAGAGCTGTCATGGCAGTTGTGAAGTGTTATCTGTCATTCTGACAGAAATACATAAACAGAGAGTGTCCCTTTCCTTCAGCATCCCTTATGTGCCTGGCTAACGTTGCTTCCACAGGCATGGAGAAAATTAATCAGCCGCCCACTCGTTTGTGCATCCCCTAATTGCACAGACAGCTGAAGTAGCTGTCACCCAAACTGCCAGAACAGAACTGGGCTGGTTCCTGGAGCATTTGGAGAAGCCTTTCTAATGAGCAGCTCTGATGCTGATCACATAACGAGCGTGAAGACAGAAGTGTGACCGTGACATTTGTGCAAACACATTTGGCTCGGCTCCTTTTTAATTAGCGCCTGCGAGCAGGGCTTGCCAAATTCTGGGGGCTGCCTGTGAAGAGGCAGCTTGATTGAGGTCAGCATCCAGTCGTGTGTGCTGCTGAGCACTGGCTGCTGCTTGATCCCTGCTGAAAGCTTGCAAGCCTGCAAGTTTTCCCCGTCCACATCCAGCTGAACAAAAGCGCCTTGTCAGGCAGCTGAGGGAAATGAAAGCGGTGTGAGGGAGGCAAAGGGTTTCTCATCTCTGCCATCCTTCCATGAAAATGGCGCCTTTCAGCTCACTGAGAGTCACAGCCTTTCTTTGTCATTCTAGGACATGAAATAAAACGATGCAGACTTTTACCTTGGACTTTCCAAGGTAAAAAAGAGGGTGTTTAATTTCTGACTCCAATGTTTATAGATTTCCAAAAGTGCCAGTGGATTGGAGGGTGACAGTGCCACCTCTCCAATGACACTGGACAAACCAACGGTCTATCAAATTCTTCTTTCACTATAAAAGAATTCAAAACAATAAGTTATTCACATAAAGTGTGTGAGAAAATTCATTACAAGAATGTAAACATCAGAAGGCTTAGAAAAACTTAAAAAAAGAGAGTGACATTTCTTCCCTGATGTTATGTCAGCTAGGGCCCTTTTGATATTTCAGCAAATAAAAATGATTTAGTGCTGTTTCCTCATGCATTATCAGAACTGAGAATATCAACCATAAGCTGTGTGGAACTTGCTTTCTACCCCACACAAAACACAGAAAACGACTGAAATTGTACATAACATGAAGCCCATAGGGTAAACTCCTTTTCATATACACATGTGCTATTTATAACTTCTAAATTTATTTTCTGGCAGAAAGTTTAAGGAAAGCATGTGCAACATCCCCAAATTGCTTACACTATAACACTGTTTTTGGAAAAGAGTCTGAGGAAGAAAAAGGGGTTGATCTTCTGTTTTTATCCTTTAAGGATGTCATGCTCAGTTGAAGAATAAGGAGTGAAATGAAAAGACATGGAATGAGATGTTTTCTGAAGCCTCACTTTTTACAGTTCTTTTAACATGTCTTTTTGAGAGACTTTGAAGGACTTCAGAGCTGTCACATGATTTGTGTATGCCAAAAAAAAAATCAGAAAGCCTTGGGAATAAAGTCTTGGAACAATGTTTTTGTTTCTCCAGCGTGGTATGGTCCATGCAGAATAATTAATGTTTGTGAGATTCCTGAAGAACAAGGTGCACATTATGGGCCATATTTACAGAGCAGGTTTCTTTTTACTTAATTTCATAGAGAATTATATGAGTAACTCACCAAGTTTAAGTGATGAAGCAAATTAGACTGTTGGGAAACAGAGAGTAGCCAGGCTGTTGATACAAGAAATTAGCGAAGAAAACTATTTAAAATAATATTTTGCTCTAAACTGAAGGAAATTGTACAAGAATTTAAGTCTGGAAACATCTGAATATGTCTTCATGTATTGTTTTTATTTGCAGGCCTGGGGGCTCGAATACCAAACATAATGGGAAAAGCTCTGAACTCTCTGTAACTAAAAGCTTTCAAGAAGTGCATTGGAAATCAAACTAAATAAAATAGCTTCAGATAAACAAGATCTGGCAGCATCTAAGAGGCCAAATATCTCTTAGAAGATATTTTGTAAGAATCTGGAATAGTTGGTCAGATAAAGAACTTTGGAGAATTTGCAAAAGCATGGAGAATTTGAGGAATGGCCTGTTAGGCAGAAAGTGTTGAGGGCTAAATTGGTAGACATGATGGGTGATGTTTAATTTTCAAAGCTAAACAGATGGGAGGAAGCAGTAAGCAATTGGGAATGGAGTAGAAAGTAAAGGAAGAACTATTGAATCAGTGCTCACAAAGCACTGGGACCAGAACTCCCTGCCTGGCAGGTTCCAGCTCTAATTTTCAGCCTGTTAGCCCTTTCTTTTATGCAAGGTTATTGTGATTTGCAAATGGAAACCAGCCAGACTCAAGGTGTTCTGAACAAAGGTTTCATAATCTTGGCACTTTGTCTGTTCTTTGGACAGAAGGAGGGACCAGCAGAAGATATTCTTCTAGAAAGTGAGGTGTATTTTGAATTCTGTTTTACAGCCTGTCGTCCTTCTCTGTTTAGCTAAGGAAAAGTTCTTTCTTGACCAAGTAATGTTTCCCACAAAAAAGTTATAAAACAGCTGAGAGCTGCTTCCATGGGTCTGTGCTTTA
Organism: Molothrus ater; assembly: GCF_012460135.2. Taxonomy (NCBI): domain Eukaryota; kingdom Metazoa; phylum Chordata; class Aves; order Passeriformes; family Icteridae; genus Molothrus; species Molothrus ater. Next base: position 4,563,987 of record NC_050481.2, on the reverse strand, counting down.
TCCATCTTCTCACAGCATTGCTGGCATGGAATGCACAAAGCTCTGGCACCTCGTGGAGATGGAAGAGGACAGTGGTGCAGGAAGTGGCAAACAAAGGGGAAATGGAGCCTTGAAAGCTGTGCAGGTTTGGCATCATTTTGAAAGCCTTGTATTGGGCAGCCACACTATCTGTAAGATCTTTCCTGCTTAAATTTACCAGGAATTTATGACAGAAAAAGAAACAAGCTACTACAGGAGACACTTTGTCAGAAAGACTCCATCCTTTTATGAAAAGCATTTTTGAGTGAGCATAGTTTGTTAAACTTCACATAATCTGACAACTGTGCTCTTAAAGTGAAAGGCTTTCCCCTTTCTACCCCTTATAAATATATTTTGACCCTTTTTTTTTCTTTTGCTTCCCTTTAAAGGACAAATGAGTTCATGAACTTTATCGATAAACAACGTTGCTCCTATCTGCACTTTTGCTTTTCCTTTCAAGAGTTTTGCTGAGCCATCTGCAGTTAAATCTTCATTATTTTGGACATATACTTTTCGAACTATTCCCTTTTCCTAGCTCCTAATATAGCAAAGCCATTCCTATTCAGTCATGCTCATAAACATTTGCATAAAGTGAGTTGTGTACTTGAATTGGGGCCTCTGACATATCCTGTTTGATATAGCAGACCTCATAAAAACAAAGACAAGACAGATGCAATTTGTGCCTGTCTGGAAGTGAAGTGCTTCTCTGCTTCACTCACAGTCTGGCAGAGAGCAGAACATCTGGGTGCTGCCTGCTTTTCAACCAGCCCTGACAGAAGAGGAATCCTTTTATAATGCAATTAAGTAGTAAGTGTGTGAAAACCATATCTGTAAAATAGAAATAGTTTCTGAACAGTCCAAAGCATTTTTGGCTTTGGTTGGTGATATAAAATGCTCTATGCAGGTTCTGAAAGTTCTCTGTCTGTAGTGCAGACTCCGCCAAAGCTAGAAATGTAAGGAGGGACCTGAGATAATTTTAATTTTTTTTTTCTTAACAAGGAAGCCATAAATGCCTGCAGAAGGGATAGGACATACAAAGTTGCCATATTTTTTTTTCCCAGCACATGGGTGCAGAAGCACTTAAACAAGGTCACTGTATTTTTCCATTAAATGCTCAGTTAAAATGTAAACACTTCTTAGGGTGACAACTACTGTTCAGTGAGTGTGCTTGGAGGCCCTCTTAAGTCTTACTCTCTTTCCTGGGTACAAACCTGTCTTATGATGAAAAACTGCTCAACAGCAAGATGAAGAAAGCCCAGCAGCCAATTTATTGGTGCTAGAAAAAACATTTGGACATCTGATAAGAGCTTGGACAGCCAGAGGATCTTCCTGCTGGGCAATTGCTGAGGGTTTTGCCTTGAAATGTTCCCACCTTCATTCAGAACTATTTTCTTACACATTGCTGAAGAGTGTGGGTGGTCAAGTAGGTTGGGAATCTCTGATAGAAATTGATTTAACACATTGAACACCTCCCTGCAGTCCAGTGCAGACACCAGTGTTGGAGGAAGCTGCTCAGGTGTGTCCTTGCTCATCATCTCCTTCTTGGCCAGCCCCAAGGGATGGGTCCCTGTGCATGCCCTGGGAAGCACCAAACTCTCCATCTTCTCTTTGCTGAGTCACCGGTGACAAAACTCAGGTTAGCCCTTCCCAGGGAATACAGACCTAAACATATGAAAAAGGCAAATTCTACCATTCTGCTTTCCTGTAAAATCTGTGTTGGGGCAGAGAACTGAGCCTGGATCTCTGGAAATCAGCTTATAGGGCTGGGCCTTCCTGCCTTTATACACACTGAGGACCTCAGACAAGAAAATTTATAGTTTATACATCAAAAAAAGTAAAATCTTGTGTTGTATTTCTTGTGTGATGTGCAGCAATACCCACAAGTAAAACACTGAAGTCCATCATTAAGGATTAGCTATGTAAATATGACCTATCAAAGAGATTCAGTGAAGACAGTAGTGCTCTGTGGAGAACTGAATCATTTAGGTCAGGGGACTTTTTTTTTTTTTTTCACTATTATTTTTTAAAAGAGGAAAACAATTGCAAGGTGGCCAGCCAGAAAGCCTAGGGGAACCATTCATGCTCAAGGTGTTAGTACTAAAAAGCACAATAGGAAGCAGATGTGCAGAAAAACAAAATAAAACTGCAGGCAGGAAGGACTACCTCAGGCTATGACTGTTCCTACTGTTACTAGTTAATGAAAACTCCACAAGGAATTGCTGATTTAATTACAGCTCAGGGGCAACATGCTAGCTTATCCTTTTTAAATTATGCATTGGAAGTGTGCGTAGCAAATGGAGGCTTCTGCGTGGTCCAACACAAGGAGGAGGAGGAGACCTTTGATGTTAAAAATATTCAGTGTGCAGGGGACAGGCATGGTGCCAGCTGTCCAGAGAAGAGCAAAATGTCATGTGGGAATGTCTTCCATGATTCCAGGTGGGAGCTGCATCTGGCTCAGAGGCTTGCCCTGGGCTGTAAGGTCAAGTGCTTGGGTTACCCTAATTAATTTCTCTGTCATATTTCAGCAAATATGGCAGATTCTAGAGAGAGGTACACTGAAATTATTATCAGACCTGAAAAAATAACTTAGAGTGAAATTTCAAGTCATTCCCAAGGTTATATGAATCAGCAACTGTTCCTAAAATAGAACTAAATCCATGACATTTAAGCTGAAGGATGAAGGCTAAACCCAGGTTTCTAAGCTATTTTAGAGGCCATTTCCCCATTCAGATAACAAAAAAACTTAAGTTTTTGGTTTGCAAGGGTAATAGGAAATGTAACCTAGAGATTTTCCATGTTTTCTGCTCCTCTTGCCGACCTGGTCCAAAAAAGGAGAAGGCAGAAGAGTAAAAAAAAAAGTCTGTTGATATTATATGGTCTCCTGAATGCAAAAGATACCATTAGGAACTTTAAAGGAAATTTATGTACAGCTCCTGTGTGTCAGGGCTCAAATTTTTCCAAAAACTTTATTGTTCAACCGGATGTGTCAGGAACTAGACTGAGTGCAATTCTATGCCAAGAAACTGATGGTAAAGAGCATCTAGCACCATATATCACTGAGAAATCATTCCAGAGGGGATAAAGATATGCAATGATTGGAAACAAAAAAGTAAGTTTCCCTATAAAATGGGCTTAGGAAGCACTTTTCTGTTATTTCTTACAAAAATTCTTCTTAGTAAAAGATTATGGGCTCTCAGTATGAATAAATATAAAGAGGGAAAAGGGACATGTTAGGCAGATTTTGATAGCAGGCAGAGTGTCACAGCAGTAGCAAAGGGTTGGGCTGGGCACTCTTGGCAGGGAAGAGCATTGACACACAGATTTCTGTCAATTAGGGAACACCCAGATTGATGCATGTATCGGATATTTGCACCCATGTGCAGACAGATTTTTAGAGCATGGTTAAGAGATTTCCGTGTAAGGATTATTCTGACATTTGTTCCACGTGAGATGGAAAAGGGCCAGGCTGGAAAAGCTGGAGGAAGAAACATCCTTCCAGGCAGGAGGCATTTGGGGTGGTGCAGAGGCTGCCCTCGCTGTGCTTTGCTTTGTTCCCCTAACATGAGAAGGAGGGGGGACAACTCAGACCCACTCATCCCATTTGTCACCCTAATTCAGTATTTGTTGCCTGGGCAATGTGCAAATCAAAGAGTCCCTTGGGTGTTTTTTGCATGTGTGCTGGGCTGGGTGTGGGAGCTGGCTGCTCTCCTGCCTTCCTACACATTCCACATTGACTCCTGGATGTGTGAGTGGTTTGTGTAACTCTGTACGTGCAGTATGGAATCAGCTTGGGCAGCAACAAATAGGTTTTAGTTTGTCAGCAGCATCATGTTAATACATGCATGTGTGTAAATTTAGAAATAAATTTAGAAATATAAGGATGTATTGGCAGTTTGTGAAGCTGCCTCAGGCAATTGCAGAGTCCTCATTTGTTCTCTCTCTGACCACAGAATGGTTTGGGTTGGAAGGAACCACTGGAGGTCATCTAGTCCTACCCCACTGGAATAAGCAGGGACATCTCCAGCTAGATCAGATTGCTCTCACCCAGGTCTTTTCATGCTGAACAAGCCCCAGATATCTTCTCAGAACAATTTCCTCAGGACCACTGAATAAATGTACAGCAAAGATAGTGCAAGGCTGTGACTGAGCAGCCTCTTTCATAGAGCATGCTGTCACCCTGGAGATAATCATCATTTTGGTCAAAATGCCTTCCTGAGTTTGTTTTTTGTTGATGAATTATGTTTATTTAGAAGAGAAAGGATCCCAAGTGATATTTCCATTGCCACACGTTAGACATTGTAATCCACAAACAAACACCTAGACAGCCCGATTTTTGTCAGGTTTTCAAAAATCAAACAACAAACTGCTTCAGCCCTCTAGGTAACTAACAGAGACCTGAATCAGGATTGCTGTGTTGCTCTTAATTTCGTTTTGCAGGTCCCTTCTGAAAACCAAAGTGAACTCCACAGGATAGGGTTCCCCAGCCAGCTGATGCTCTCTGTGGTTGTTGAACTGTACAGTTCAGCCTGCTGTACTGAGTGGGCTGATATTTATTTCTCCCTTTCCTTAAGCTGACTAAATGAATTAGGGTTCAAACTGTATATTTGCTCTAGAATTTCATCTAATTCCACTCGCGCTGCAGCACAACATTTAAACATAAAATAAAATAGTAAGCTCAATCTTTCTGGGTCTATGGCTTGTTGACACTGAACCTCACACAGTCCTTACACCGTCTGCTTGGGACGACATGGCGCTATTAGATCAACAATACCAGCTGGTTTTTTAATTCTCTTGGGAGCCAAATTTTAAATAAAGCTAAATATTAGGTCTGTGCTTAGATCTGTTCTATAAATATTGTCATTAATTTAGGAGACATTTGTTTTGAGGGTTTTTTTTACATTTAATTTTTATTGTTGATCTTTGCAATCTTGCATTTGTCATTGTTTTTTGAGGTATTCATAATAAGTGTTTTGTTTAGCATACTTCTGTGGTGCAATTTTTCTGTCGTGATTAGATGTTTTTAATCTGCTCCGGGCTTTGTTTGCTTTGTCTCTGCAGTAATTTTAATTACAGGACCACATACTATTTGTCTCTGAGTGTCAGAAAGAGCAGGGGGCTGAGACTTGAAAGGATTTGGAATAATTTGTCTTGTTCTGGGTGTTTCAGTGATGTTTTTTGACTGTCCCCAAAATCTCTTGCATCTGTTATCTGAAGTGTTATGAGCTCTCAAATGGACAGCACGAATCATAGGATGGTTTGGGCTGGGAGGTGTGGAAGTTTGCAGGCAGTCCCGACATGGGAAGAGACAAGAATCTGACTCCATGTTTCAGAAGGCTGATTTATTATTTTGTGATATATATTATATTAAAATGATACACTAAAACTATACTAAAAGAATAGAAGAAAGGATTTCATCAGAAGGCTAGCTAAGAATAGAAAAAGAATGATAACAAAATCCTGTGACTGACTGAGACAGTCCTGAAAACAGCTGGACTGTGATTGGCCACTAATTAGAAACAACCACATGAGACCAATCACAGATGCACCTGTTGAATTCCACAGCAGCAGATAATCATTGTTTACATTTTGTTCCTAAGGTCTCTCAGCTTTTCAGGAGAAAAAATCCTGGCAAAGGGATTTTTCAGAAAATATCATGGCTACAGGGAGGGACATCAGGGATTGTTTAGTTCCAACCCCCTGCCATGGGCAGGGACCCCTTCCACTAGACCAGGTTGCTCAGAGCCCCATCCAACCTGCCCTTGAATGTTCCCAGGGATGGGGCATCTTGTCTGGGCAGCCTGTGCCAGGGCCTCACCATCCTCACAATGAAGAATTTCTTCTTAATATCCAATCTACATCTGCTGTCTGTCAGGTTAAAGCCATTCCCCTTTGTCCTGCCAATCCAGGCCCTTGTAAAAAGTCCCTCTCCAAGGACTCCAAGGAGAAGGTTTCCCTGGAGCCTTCTCCTCTCCAGGATTACCACCCCCATCTCTCTTAGCCCATGGTGTGTGCTCTCTCAGAAGCAGGCAGAGTAGTTCAGTATGATGACAGATGATGGAAGAAAAAATCACCAATACCTAATGGTCATTTGCTAAAGGTAAATGGCTTTCATGCATGAAGATGGTGAGGATTAATCAGCATTTAGTACCAGTATTTAAGACATTTTCACAGCACAGCTGCTGATGTCTCCAGCATGATGTGTCCTTTAACACAGAGCTCACGTACTGAACGTGGATTTGCCTCGCGCGCTCGCTGTATTTCTTTGGCAGAATTCTATCAGGTCATGCAGGCCTCAAAGAAACCATAGCAGCGCCTTCCTGCCATTGTGCACCAGGAAGGGCCGGCTGAATGCCTGCAATTTCCCTCCCTCAGGTCTGGGATGCATTGTTTTTGAACAGCCAGAGGAACAGGAACAGAAAGCTGCTCCTCCACGGCATAGGAACAAACAGATCCCCACTGCAGCCTCTTCGAGCTGCTACCAACACCTGCTTCACCACTGTTATAATCCAACATCCTTATTGCACTGGAAGTGGAAAAATAACCCCACCTCCATGTCAGAGAGTTCTTCAAGACTGAAAATCTGAGGCCAGATGCATTGAGACCCCTCTGTGCCAATCAATGTGAAAATCAGAAGCAAAATGATTCAGCCCTTGCGTCCCTTCCCATATCTTTTGGTCCAGGACATGTGAAGGGATGAAGCTCTGGCTTCCCATGCCATAGCGAGCTACTATTCCCCCAAAGCTTAAATGCTGTCTGTCTGTGCTGTTTCCTGCAAGATTAAGTTATCATTTTGGGCTGGAAGGTTGTAATTTGTGAGGTTTCACCAGAGATATCTGGGGTTTGTTTGTTTCTGCCTCAAAAGGGAACATGGATAGGACTTAACCACAGAAAATAGTATAATTTCCAAAGTATTAGGGAGGATGAAGGGCAATAGCTTGAGAAGAGATGGTGATGCTCTAAACCTGACATTCCCACCATTTATACCACAGTAAATCCACAGGAATTGTGATTTTCTCTCAAATGCAGAGAGATACACCATCTTCAAAAAACTATGAAACTGTGGGAGGAAAAATGTCAGGGAAAGGGCACCAAAAGAGAGATGTAAAGGGCTTTATGTTGGAAAAAAGTTAGGAAATAAAGCCTCTGTGTTGGATAATTTGAAATGTCAAATACCTCAGTACGTACCCATTGATTAAAAGTACACTCAGTATGCCACAAATACCTGTGAGACTCATCTGGAATTAGTGATGTGTTCCACTGCATAAAACAGCTATGGAAAGAACTCGATATCATATTTTTGAAGCAAATTAGAAAAAAATGTGATTTTCTGCAAGGGATTTTACTGTCTGCCAAATAATTCTTGAATATATGCAGTTTCCCAGTCCAGACAGAGAAATAAGTTTATCAAGTTAATTTTTTCTTGTTATTAAAAAAAAGAATTAAAAATAAACAGATGTTTTATTGCATTTTGTTATATAAAATAATGATTAAAAGAAATGGAGGAAATTCCAAATACACCTTCATACAGAATAGTGCAATTGCCCTCTTATGTGTTAGGCAACATTTTTTTTATGTACAATAATGGTCACATTTTTTATAAGCATTATTGCTCCCACTTTTTATAAGTATTTGAAGCATAAAAAGGAATGAAATAGAGACAAAACTGTTTTAACCAGTTTTAACTGTTTTATACTTTGCTAATTGGTCAGGCTGTTTGGGGTAAAAGCATCTCATGTCCTGAACCTTTTATTTCTCAATCTCTTTCAGTCACATCCTCCTGTTTGTCACAATTGCAGGAAGAAGTTCCAAAGTGCTTTGGCAATCCTGTTTTCAGGTTTTAAAGGTCCCCTCTAGGAGCAGCTGTGTCCCCCTGAGCTGCCTAGAGAGGGTTTTCGAGGCTCCAGCCTTATACAGCCTTGTTTTTGTGATGCTTAAGTTTTGGGGAAAAAGAAGCAGAAAATATCTGTCTAATGAACAGCATCCAAGTCTTAAAGAGAACCCAGATTAGACATTGCAATTAAATCCTTAGCCTGAAAAATCCATGCTAAGCCTCTGAGCAGTATCAGCAACAACAGGAAAAAGCTTTTCCTCTCTGTACCTCCAGCACTTAAACTTGGGAAAGGCTTTTGCTGGTGAGGCTGAAGTGGGATTTAATACTAAAGGCCAGAGCAAAAAGGGTGTCATGAAGGTAGGCTGATAAATCAGACAATTTATCAGCAGATTTGGCTCCCAATAAATTGTTAGTTTTACAGAGACATATTAAAATAATAAAAGTCAGTGAATCAGCAATCTTCGCAGCAAACCAAGTTACAGAAAGTTCAATCCCCACAAGAAGCTCTCTTTCTCCAAACATTTGGACATCATCTCTGTCTGCTTTGTCTTTTTGAGTTTCCCCTTTCTAATTCTGTGCAAATTACTGCATGGAGCTACTTCCATGTGTCAGAGGCAGTGCTGAGCAGCAGCTGCAGCCAGGATAGACCAGAACTGCACCAGCCTGACATAGACAGGGAAGCAGCAAGCTGCTGTCAAGAGGATCCTCTTCTCTGGCTGTTTGAACAAAAAAGCTTGAGTTTCTGAAAAGTGCAACACTTCCCTGCCACTTACTCACCCCCAAACAGCATAATTTAACCAAATAAATGGCTTTTCCTGTAGAAATTATCTTCTTTCTATTGCAGGAATTGTCTGCAAGTCAATGAGGGAAGAGCAAGGGTTCAGGCAGTGACCATTGGCAGCTTTAGCCAGGAGCAGGCCTGGGTACCTCAGTGTTCTCCTGAACATTGTCTGAAAAGTGTCTTCAAACTGATGGTTATATATTCTCCTAAGAAAGATTTGCCCAGGAAAAAAAAATATAAAAACTCTCCAGTGCTTTTTAATGCTTGCTAATAGATGTGTAGGTCTTGGGAGAAAAAGTTCTTAATTACAATTTGGAAGCAACAGAAATTTACTACAGATGTATTGGGAAAGTAAAGAGCTATGCCCATAATCAGAATTCTTCTCCCACTATTTCCACCTTTTTTGGCTTATACATAATCGCTAGGTTCTGCTTTTGAAATGGAAGTAAAGAGTTGTGAGTGAAATCACACACATGACACATAAGTGGAAATAAAAAAGCAGCTAATTTTAGAATAAAAACCATTGATGTCCCCTTTCACTCTGTTTTCAGCAGCTAATCATTTTTAATGAAAACATCTTTGATGGATAGGAGAAACTAGCTGGCAACTAAACTGGAGGAAGCTGACAGTGAATACATTAGCTGGGGAGAGTCATCTGTTCTGTAGCTCTTTAGCAAGTGGCCATATATTTTAAATTTGTGTTACATCAGAGCTGGTAAAATTGTTGAGCTGCTCTGCTGAGTGTATTGAAGTCAACTCATGAACGTTGCACGCAGAGATATTTGTTCATGTTAACCAGACAGAAACATTATATATTATATTTACATTATATTTGCATTATATTTACATCATATTTGCATTATATTTACATTATATTTAGTGTTGCTGTGACTTAAACCCATCTGTCTTGAAACACAAAAAGGAAGCTTAAATATGGCCTGTGTTTATAACAGCCAAATCATGTGTGTATGTATTTATATGCATATATTACATAGAAAAATATGTAGGGATTATGACTGCTAAATTCAGGTATCTTATTGGTTTATGGACCTGCAGCAATACATAAATTTAAGAGAACCTGTGTGGGATTTTTTTTTATACATGGTTCTGAAGTCAACTAAAATAATAATCATGACAGTGGGTTTTCCCACAAAAACTGACTTGTCATGCTCCTGACATATTTCTGTTACCAAATGATGCACAAACCTTATCTAGATCATCTCCTGCTCACACATTTTTTTCCCCAAAAAAGAATTTATTCCGAATGAATGTGAGCTATGAGTCTTAGCTTTGTCTAATGAATGAAGAGGAGGGGGAAGAAACCAAGCGTTGCTTTTCCATAATTTCTTCACATATTTAAATTTTTAGAGACAATCAAAACATTATGTTGTTAGATATAAGTGGAGAAAAGTGAGTATTGGGTTCTCCTGAAAACAGAAAGATTTTGTTGCAGTTTGCTGCTTTGCAGAGGTTTTCATATGTGATAAGAGAACAGATGATGCTCAGGCTTAACTGTGGCACATGGAACGGAAGAAATCTCTATTTTGGTTAAAGAAAACTGTTTGCATATCATGGTGAGCCAGGTGTCAGACTTCTCATGATGTTATTTAATTTAAAGTATTATTGGTGGAGGAATACCACAGGAAAAGCTGTTTAGAAGAAGCTACGTGGTGCAATGATATTTATTAGCCTTCAACTAATGAGAAAGCTATTAAAAGCTGAAGGTCACTATTTTTCCAACCCAGCCCTAAACCTTGCACCAGCAGCAACAGAGAGACCAGCAAGAAACCCCAGAGAATCCCTTGGCCCACATTATTGATCAGGGCTGTAATATTTAAATAAGCCTGCATTTGAAGGCCTGCCAGCCATGCCAGAGCCCATCTCCATGGCTGTGTCAGTGATGCCTCAGGTTTTAGCTTTTATATTTTTCAGATTCTGTGCTGTTTTAGTGTGTGGGTCTGAGCTCTGTATTAAGGGATGGTGAGCTCTCTTCACAAAGCAGGTAGACAAAACAATTCCTTCTCTAGCTGGGGACCAAGGGCAACTGATCCAAATCTCAGGCCTAAGAGCATAAACAATGTGGACTGAAGAGAGAAAAACAAGAAGGATGGGACTTCCTGGGCTAGAGCTATAATTAGACAATTAACTCCAATATGCAAATGGACCAGAACTTCTAAAAGTGTGAGACCCTGTGACTGCTCTTCCATTTTGTGTGACCATTTTGGGTTCATCTTGGGTGTAGCCCTGGCTGGGCTCTTGCACAGCCCAAGGTGGATTCCTTAAGGCCTTTTAATTAATCCCTGCTTTATTCTTTAACTCCATCCAGCCTCTGTTCTAGGTCAGCCTTCACAAGGCACCATCAGTGCAGCACTAGGGCTGCAAATGCCAGATGGGAATGAAGCCGAGCAAGCAGTCAGGGAGGTGTGATGGCTGGCCAGTCCTCTCCTGGAGGACTCTGAGTGCATTCAATGTGCTACAGAGCCAAGGGAATAATTTTAGGATTTATTGGCTTTGCAGTGACGAGTGGATGCAGTAGGGAAATGATGAGTGGAAAAAAACCGGAGCAATTAAAGTCATGAAATATGACTGCAACTGTCCAGCCTACACCTTCCCCCAAATAAATAAAAGTGACTTCCAAGTCAGAGATGGGAGCCAAGAAGTTGTGGAGAGGGTAAAAAGAAAAAAAGGAAAGGCATCCCTTCCATCTGGGCATGGGATTTATATCCATAATCTCTGAGGAAACCAAATAAGAGAAGGATGCATTTTTCATCCCTCTCCCACCCTGAGAACTGCAATTGTGGTGGAGGTTCCTCCCCACTTTCACGTGGGAATGGAGAGCGAGTTCCACCAACCAGTGAGGAGCCTTGTCTTCAGCATTCCCTGGAGAACAGAAAAGATGGAACCAGTAAAACCCCATCAGGTTTCTTTATTTCTGCTGGAATGTGGGAAACTGAGCTTTTAGGTATTGTGAAATCTCAGCTCCTTCTACCCAATGAACTTAGAAGAATTTATTGCAAGAAGAGATGATATTGAGGTTCAGTTTTATTTGTATTCAAAGATCTGGTTTTGAACTTGGCAGGACAAATTTTTTGCAGGGTTTGGCTGTTCTTGCAGAACCTAATCCAAAGCCCATTGAAGTCAGGACAAATCTCTCCCTAGACTCCAGTGAATTCTGGGTCAGACCCCTACAGTAACATTGATTCTGATGGTTGCAGAGGTTGAGATTTTATTACTGCAATCAACATAAAATATGTCTGGCTTTCATTTTGGATATTTCCCTCTTTCTTTTGCATAGAGTTCAAGAAATGATAATATTTGCTTTTTCTGGGGAAAATATTTATCACTTTACAAAATTATGAAGTATAATTATTGTTATGTGAAGTTACAGGGAATTCCATGAAAAACTCAAAGTTCTGTGCATTTCTCTTGCTTAATTTCCTCTTATGTTCTGATGTTTATTCCATTTTTACATTACAAGACATGAAGTTTTTAATTCCTTTTCCAGACGAAGATTTTGCCCCAAAAAAGAAAATAACATAAGCAGAGACTTCAACAGACTTCATCCAGGCTGGAGCCCTAATTCTGCATATAATTCTGCTTATAGTTTTACTCACAATAATATTGGTGAATTTTGCACTCAATACATGGCTATTATTAAATATAAATTAGGGTCTGCTGAGCCATTTTGAGGCCATTTTAGAGTTTACACCATGGCAAAGAGCACAAGCAGGTGGTCCTTCCCTCACAGGGGGTCTGGGAGAATAACAGGGTTTTTTGTTGTTTATGGCCACATTTATGTTTAAGGAGCTTGGTTAAACACTAACAATTTAGGGTTTCAGTTTTAAAAAATTTTATTTTACTTGATCTCAAAAAAAAAAGCTCTTAGCCTTTTTCCCTTTCTTTTTAAATTCTTATATTTGACAGCTAATTATCAAGATAGAATTCTACTACAAAACTATTGTTTTCTTTTTTTATTTTAATTTTTTTCCTGTTTTTAATTGCGATATAAAATCAAACACTTTCTGCATTTGGGGTTTAAATCTTCGTGGGTCACATTCCAATCCCCATGCCTTTTACTCAGGTGACTTCAGTAATCAGTGCCTTAACATTTTGAGGTTTGCAATTTCAAAACCAAAATCGTTAAGACAGGGAATTCTGGGAGGAGTGAGAGGCTGTGGAAACTGCATATTTTCTTTTGTGTTACAGTCTCAAAATCTGCACAATGCAAATAATGGGTAGAAATATTCTGTGTCTGGAATGACAAATTCATGCAGGTGAAATTGTCATGTTGTGAATAGTTTTGGTAGGAAAGGTGAGGTGATTTTATACCCAGTAGTACTTAATCCCCAAGGCTACTTTCAGATGGAAGAAAGACATAGCATTTACATATAAGTGTTATGCAGCTCAAGGAGTGATGGATAGTGCTGTTATAAATTCAAATCACCCAGCCCTTGATTTATTCAGGAATTTTCAAGAGTATGGCAATATATATTTCTAATTTCCACTGTGGATGAATTTGGTGAAAGGAAAGAGAAATTATTTGCTAAAGTCTGAGCTGGAATGAGGCAGTGGATGCCAATGTTAACACTCCCAAAGAAGAGCTGTTTCCTGAATTAGGCTACAGAGCAAGGAGCACTTTCGGCACTGGATTGCCAGAGCTGCTGACAGACAGTCCCCTTACAGGAGGGCTTGATCAAGAGCTGGTGATGAGAGCTTTCACTGCCAGTCCTACCAGAGCTCCTGCCCTCCACAGCAGCCTCCTGGCTGAGGAGACAGCAGCAAGCAGGGAAGGAGGCTGTGGGTATTCCTCTACCCCCTCTGGCTCCTTGTAGGATTATGGGAAAGAAATGATGAATTACAGCTGCATCAATATGAGAAGTGACAGTCACTTTGATGGAAGGTGTTCAGTTAGCTCAGAGCTCTACATTTCAAGCAAGGAATAAAAAAGTACCTGAGTTACAGACAGCTGAATATCCCCATTATCCCCAGCTCCAAATATAATAATCTGAGCATGAATAGCACTTTTCAGCTGAGAGGCTGAAGTGGCTTGAAGATATTAACAAATTCCCTCTGTCACTTATGGAGACAGGAAGCACCATTATTGCATTTGGGATTTGGGGAAGATTGAGATACCTACGAGTTAGTTTGTTCAAGATGGCAGGGGGAATCAGTGGCAGAGCTGTGAGGACTGTGCCCGTGTTCCTGAACTCTTGCTGCTTATCCTTTCTTATTCTTTCACAGCACATCTCTGATTTAAAAATAAACAAACAAAAACAACTTTCTCACAAGTCAGACTGCAGTAAGGGTCATGTGAGGCATGGGGTGACTCTTGCTGACCAGCAGACAAGGGCTATGAATGACCATGACTGTGCAATATATTCAATTTACAACTTTGTACAGTGAGTACAAAGTGAGCATAAGGCACTGTGACCACAATATGTTCTCTTATTACTCAAAGAGGTGGAAGACAAGGTCAGGCTTTTAGAATTGCAGTCATTTTTTTAGAAATTGTTTTATTTTTATTGCTGCTGTGAGAGATACCAATAAAGCCAGTCTAAGCACATAGGAATTTCAGCTCTGCCTCTACCCGAAAATATTTAAATTTCCTTGAAACTCTCACTCATAAGGAACAGAAAGCCCACACCAAAGTGAACTCTAGACTGTTGTAGGATACTATTAGGCTTCTCTCAAGCTTGGTCAGCAAAGGGCTCTGCAGCTGATCTCTACATTTAAAGAGAAGGAAATAGCTGGTGCCTTAACCTTAGGAGGAAGACTAGGAAAACAGAAATGCAGTGAAGGAAAAGCCTGTTGCTGTCAGTATTGAAAGTGCAGAGGTTACAGTCAGCCTCTCTGCCCAAACCTCACATCCACAGATCGTTGTTTATTTCAAAAAATTCTAAACAGACAAAGGCAGTGCATTGGTCTAAATTTCTGGGTCACCTACAGTTTCTTATAGCATCCACCAGCAAATGGAGGGTCTGGAGCACAGGTCTGATGAAGAGCAGCTGAGGGACCTGGGGGTGTTTAGCCTGGAGGAGACTCAGGGGAATGTTCTCACTCTCTGCATGCACCTGCAGGGAGGGTGCAGCCTCCCAGGTAACAAGGGACAGGGTGAGAGGAAACAGCTACAAGCTGTGCTGGGGAGGTTTAGATTGGATATTAGGAAAAAAAATTCTTCAGTGGAAGGGTGGTCAGGCAATGGAACAGAGAAATGGTGGAGTGGCCATCCCTGGAAGCGTTCATCATGCTGGGGACATGCTTTAGTTGTGGGTTTGGCAGTGCTGGGTTAGTTTGACTCCATGATCTTCAGGGTTGTTTCAAACCTCTCCAGTTCTATTCTCTGAGTCTGTGGGCCATTTACAATGCAAAGAAAGTTGGTGGCAAGCAGCTCTTTCTTGATGGAGAAATCCAAACAGTTTGGGAAAATACGAATCTCCAAACTTTGAGATCTGTTAACAGACCGTGGGGAATATAAAATAACATGTATTTATTGAAAAGGCCTTGATGAAGCCTTTTTGAAAGCCTCTGCATTTAAGTACCAGAGTTTTTTGTGATTTGACCTCCCAACAGCAACTTTTTTTTTTGCAGAGGGAAAGAAATGTTAAATGCTAGGACTGCTGGCCTGGGAGCTTAGTTCAGCTAACATCAGGTTTATGACCCAGGATGGAGGTAAATGGCCAAACCCGATCAACACCCCATTAATCCAAGGATGATCAAGTAACATTGCATTTGGCAAAGCCACAAATAACCATGTAATAACATTGTAATTCTATGGTAATTTCTTACACATGGTTATTGATGCCCTGTAAAATAATGTGTTACCAATAATCCCATATTACCTCTCTGCTCTTAAATATAAGGTCACTGACAGACCATGACTGTTTAATGTACTTTCAGTCTCAAACAGAAATCTTATACGATGGTTATAAAAATGAGCCTTTGTGGATCACCCTCTTTGCTCTCCTTTAATTGTTTTTTTTCCTCAGAGCATGTCACATGTACATCAGTGCTACTTTAGACAGTTTGCAGGGTATTGGATTTCATTGACATTTAGCATTTCCTTCCCACTTTTCACCTACCTACTTAAAATTAGGACTCTTCTCAAAAATTTGGATTGTACCCACTTTCAAGGGTGCAGATTGAGAACCTAGTTGAGAGGCAAGTGACTCCTGCACTAAGGATTCAAACCATCCCAAAACCAACCAAATACCACAACACTGTGCCATGCACCTACAGCTTATTTTGAGCATCAATCATTGTTGAATGGGTAAGAAAAATTGGGTGCTCACATTCCCATCTCCTACTGTGAAGGTACCTAGAAAGCCAGCTGGGAGCCAGAAAGATTTGTCAGTACAGGGAGTCTTGCCCAAGAGATAAAACCAGTGTCATGCTGGGTTGGTGTCTCTCAAACCTGGACCCTATTTGACTAAAAATAACTGTAATGTTTTATAATCTTTTTAACCTGCCTGCAGAGAAATCCATATTTGTCCACATGCTGCTGTTTTTACATGGAAGAAGTTTTGGGTCTTTCTTTATAGTAGGTCTCACTCATAGTTTAAACTTTTTTATCATAGAATCATGGTTTAAATTGGAAGGAACCTTAAAGATTATGTCTTTCCAACTCTCCTGTCATGTGCAGGCACACCTTCCACTTGACCAAGGTGCTCAAAACCCATTTTTTTCCATTTTATTCTTGTCAGAAAAAAAAATTGAAAAATGATATTAATTATCTAACCTTAAACTTTGGTCTTGAATACTCTTAAAATTACAAAAAATTTTGAACTGAATTTACCTTGTATTTTAGGCTTAACCCTCTTGTCTTGGAAAAAAACATTGGAAAAGACTTATTTGAATCATGCTGTGTTTTGTCAATTTATATGTAGCTTTAATTAAGAATATCTAATGAATTAGCAGTCTGGCCACAAAAACCTTGATCAGGCACACAAGCAGGAACACATTGGCTCCCACAGCTGAGGCACCTCAGAGCATCTCCTGCTGCTCAGTTTTGCCTGGGCTTCCAGCTTCCACAAATCCACAGCCTGAGGCAAGGGAGTGCTTTCACCCTTTAAAACCCCATTTTGTTCTTTTGCTTGTGTCCAGCACTGGGATTGTGAGAGTTACTTTTATGTCTGCAGTTCATCAGGGCTGGTGTGTTTTGTGCAGCGGGGTAGCAAAATTTAACAGCAGTTATTATCATTGCTGCACAGAGGAGATGTGTAACTGGGGGTTTATAGCATTCTCCAAGAAGCTGTTGAGGACAAGAGCAGGTCAGGCTTTTCAGAAAAAACCAAACAACAACAAAAAAAGTGCTACAAGACAGAAGAGGAATCCCGAGAATGGTAACTGCCCTCTACTCAGAAAAGAGTGGAGAAGCCAACAATCCAGCAATCCCACCAACTTCATATTCCCTAGGGCCTGACTGGAATTAGCATCTGACTGGGCTTCCTTTCACCAGCTGTGACTGTCAGGTAAACTGACCAAGGGGAAAATAGAGACATCTGTGCCTGGACATGGCAGAATTCCCCACTGAAGTCACGTTTACAGGGCTGGGCTGGGCGCTAATGAATGAGAGCAGTGTCTCTGTCTCTGGCCCAACACCATGTTCTTCAAACTGCACTTCTGAATTTAATTAGTTTCTAGGAGCCTACTTATGTGTTCCCTAGACAGCTGTGGAGCACAAGGAATCGTGTGGTTTCTGTGACCTTTTGTTGCTCCTTGCAGTGTTTTCTCTGATGCTGCCTCTCAGCCATTCCTTCCACCCCACCGTGTTATCACGTTCACTATTCATATCCTTTAAAGGCACAGCTGGGGATGCAAACATGATTTATGTGTTTCACAAGGTCTTCTGTACCAGTAAGAAAACCACAAGGCTCCTTTCCAGTGTTGCTGACTAGGACTTAGCTGGTGTTGTCTGCTGCAGCACATGTTGCAGTATAGATGGCCACGATACACTGAGCATGACCATACAATTGCAGAAGGCTTCAACCCACACAGAGTAATACCACACCATTTCAGAAGCTACAAGCCATCTGCCCTTCTTGCCCTTCAGCGCAGCCTTTTATCCCCTCCTGTTGATGCCCTGCACCTGTGTGCCCTCTGCTCCCTTTGGTGCTTGCTCAGTGCCCCTGGGCACTCCTTACCTTCAATGCTGCTCACACATGCAGCCCTTTGGGGATGGGCTCAGCTGCAGCCCCACTCTCAATTACCTATAGCTGTCCATGGTGTGGGAACCTCTGCTGATCTTCAGAGATGTGAGCAGCACTCACTCCTCACTCAGACCCTTATGAGACAGGTTTTGACCTGGGTGTTGGCCGATCAGAGGAGGTCACTCATCCTAGAAGTTCTGCTCTGAAATGCCCTGCTGCAGTCACTGGGTGAGCCAATTCTGCTCATCAGAGCTAGGATTGAAATTAGGAGTGAGTCTCAAGGCTGCCCTAATCTATATTTGTTCTCCAATCTACAGCAGAAAAGGGCACAGCAAAGCAGGTGTCAATTCTGGTCTCTTGCAAGCAGATTCTGCCTGGCTTTGTATAAAAGTGTCATGTAAAAACACATGTTCATGTGAAGTTAAATCATGAAAATACAATTCCTTTAACTTTTGAAACAAAATTTCCTTGTTTACTGAGTCAAGAAGAGTCTTTTAAACTCTAAGTTTTAATTAATTATTGTTTCTACTAAGAGATTGGATAAAGAGAGATTCTGTATGACTTAAGATTACATGCCAAGCTTTTGAACCTGCAATGAAGATACAAAGTTAAAACCTATTTTTTTATGCTAATTGTCAGGCTTATAGAATTTTTTGGGTTTGCTAAATCTATTTACATGTCTGAGAGTCAGTAGGATCATTTACTGGCAAGATTACTACAGGCAGCAGCACTTCCCTTTTTTTTCCTGCAGTTTCCATCCCTCTTCCATAATAATCCTTGGTCCTGTCATTGGAAATTAGCCTTTTCCCACAAAGAAATATAGCTGCTCTTCTCTCACAAAGTGCAATAATACATAATATTTTTGGTGATTAGCTGAAAGTTGCAAACTATTCTTTTTAAAAATTTTGTTTAATGAGGAGAGAAAATAACCATAAGTGCATTGTTCAGGTTCCTAAGCCACCTTACACTCTGAAGGGTATACCTGGGCATAAGGGCAGGTTCTTAGCCCCCTAGGATTCAGCATTAACTTCCAGACACTTTGCCAGCAGTGAAGTGCTAATTTAAAGCCTTTTGATTTGGCACAACTCATTTCAACATGCGGAGAGAAAGAGCGCCAGCCCCCTTGGAAGGGACAGCGTTCCAGCACCAACAAAGCCTCATTGTTCTCCTGCCCAGAGAGCCTGGAAGCTGTGGTGACCCCAAAGCAGTCCCTTTGGAAAGGGAAAACTGCTTTGCAATAATAATTATTCCTAGAGTTCAAAAGACTAAGCCTTTCCCCGAAAGAAATCAAATGATTAAAAATTCGCACAACAGCTGGCTGGGGTTGAATGAAGACGTCAATTACACTGATAAGGAAGAAAGGAATGGTGCCTTCAAATGCTTCAAAGGAACAGCTATGTATAAATGTGTTTGGGCTTTGTAAAAATAGATCTACAGTGCTATGATCGGCCTAATTAATGTTCCTCTTTTGTGTGGCATTCCTGCCTTAAATGCTTTCGGTTACTTGAATAAGCACAGATTTCTCTGAGTGAATAAACCCTCCTGTTACCTTCTCCAAGTGCCTGAAAGCCTGATCTAAAACATTACTTGATCCTCTCTGTCCTTCTCAGCCAAATCAGCTGTTCACAGATAGATCAATGTCTTGTGCTCACTTTATGAACAGCAAGAACAGGCTCATCCACCGTTTTCCCTGAGGAGAAGACACAACTTCTTTATTCTGTTATACAACAGACTTTCCCTCCTATAGTTAAAGGCATGGTTAAATGGCACAAATCTTGGCCCATATACTCAAGATACACCTGAAATTTAAAATAAAGGATGACTTTCTGAGCACAATTAAAAAAAAAAACAGCAAAAACAAGCAGAAGCCCAGTTTGGGTATTTTTTTTTTCTTGTAAGACTTTATGATCCTTCAATCAATGAATGTGTGAAGTGTGCATTTCCAGTAAGTATTAAAATTGATCCTGTGTTTCTTGCCACTGCTCTGAGTGTGGCAAAGTTACTATGCAGAATCCATTGAATCATCAGCACTTATGCACTGGGGACAAAGCTGTGCATGAGAAAGGGAGAAAGGAACTTCTCCGGCTATTTAGACAAAGTGTTCCACAATTAGCACTCTTTCCCTTATCTGTGTGGGCTTTGTCTGTGACACAGAACAGGGTTTACAGCAGCCCCCACCATGCAGCACCATGCAGTCACTCAAGGGTGAGTGATTTTTGTATGAGAGCACTTCCAAGTGTAAAGCTCAGGAAACATGAATGGTATATGATATCCAAAAGAAACTGGGTTCTCTGTGTCACTTCATAGAAGAATTTTTTTTTTTTTTTTTGGTGGAAGGGCCTTGAGCAGTCTCATGTCTTGCAGGTCAGGTAAAGGGGAGGGCTCTGCATTAAATAAATACATGGATTCTCTGCAGCCCTGACTTCCCAAATAAGAAACCATCTTTCAAATCATACATGCAGTTACCAGCTGGCAAATTGTAAATTATGCTCTCTTCTAATGTAATCCCGTTGAGATTTTGTATCTTAGTTTATTTTTTTCTTAGTGCATTTTCACAGAATGATCTTGCCAATGAAGTCCCCTTCCACAGGGAAACTATTTGTCTTCCATGGGTTATCTATGTATTTTATTGACTCAGACAATTTCTTTTAAAAGTGTGATGCTGGTAAATGTTAAAATCCCTTTTAGGCTCTTTTTCCCTCTTTTTTGGCTTCTCCACTTCTGTGCATAAAATTCCCAAAATAATGTCTATGCAGTTCCAAGCTGTGCTTTCATCCAACTAGATGGAATAGATATACAAAATAAAAAAAAAAAGGTCAGAGGTTAAAGCTCAGGCCCTTTGGGAGTCATGACCTCTCCAGGTCTCACCAACCCAACTGTTACCACTGTCCTCAGGCATCCTGAATTGCTCATGTCTTTTTTGGTGGTACCACAGAGCTGCCAGTGAAGAAATTCTCATCACTGGTGTGATGAAGTGTGGGACAGAGCAGCAGAGCTTACTCCCAAAATGTATCTGTGATTCACTGAGCTTGTGAAGTTAACAGCAAACAGGTAATCCTTCAAATGGCCATGCCTTCACAGCACTGCTATCTGGATTTATTTATTTTTTGTTTTCTTTTCAAAATGTGCTGTGAGTGCCACATGCTTTTCTAGGCTGGTACCAATATCCAGGGCTTTCACCATCACTGTCATTGCCATCATTCAACAGCCAATATCTTTCCTGGATTGTGTTCTTCCACTCCCTGCTGGGAAAATGACTTTTTGAATTTTATTCATGTTGTTATTCGCCTTGTGAAGTATCTGTTCCTGAAAGAAACTGTGGTCTCAAGAAACTGTGGGAGACATTCAGATTTTATACCCATCAAATGATAGGTAGAATATGTGGGCTTTCTCTCATTTTTTACCTTCTTCTTTCATTCACTTCTTATAAAGATGCTAAATATCAGAAGTACCTTGTGCCCAAGCCTTGTTACCCAAGCATAGCTTGACTTAGCTTGGAAATTCCTAAAACTTTACTGAAATATTACCTGTACTGATACTCAAGCAAATTCTGCACCTGGATGGTCTTCAACTGACATGGGAAATGAGGTCTGTGTGAATGGCAGAGGTGGATGTATGGAAAATAGATTCACCTGGGAAATTTAGGGAATAGAGTTCAGCTTTGTGTTGGTTATCAGCTGGAAATATTATCAGACTATCCAACTATCCAGTAAGTGCTGCTGTCTCTAGAACACAAACACACTGGCTCAGAGCAGATGGGGGTGATGGAATAGTAATTCTTGATTGGGTTCATGCTCCTGTATGTGTATACAGGACAGCATTTTTTCTTTTTGTGTGCATGGCACATTCCTAAGCTGTAATTGCTGGACTCTCCAAGTTTCTCTGGCTGCCAAATCCCCCCACTGTGACTCTAGCAGTGTTTTGCATTAGCTGTACTGAACAGTAAATATAAAGAAAATAACCAGCATTGAATATTCTGCTAATGCATTTAAACCACCAACCCCCTGAAATTACTTTTGACCAGTTGTGTACAGCCCCAGATTTCAAGGCCATTTATGACAGAGCCCAATTTATCTTTTGTAGTTGTAGTCATTACTCTTAGTCCACCAGGCACTGCAAACTCTGATAGCCTCTTTATCTTCCTGTACCCAACCTGCAGTATTTAAAATGTTAACATCTCTCCTTTGTTACTGGTTCAGCACATTGAACATTGAAGCTGTGCTTAAAATGCTGAAACCTTCAGAATAGAATACAAAAGAGGAAAAAAATAGTATTTCCTGTTCTGCAGGATAAAGTAAGGACAACAGAAATCTGTTGACATAGTCTCCACTGAAAGAATACACTGCATAGAAGGAAGTTCAGGAAAATGAATGGGTACCAATGCTTGGAAGCATCCCAGGCTTAAAAATTAAACAGCATTCTTTAGAAAGAATGGAGAGATAAAACTGAAATTATTCTTCCTGCAGTTAAGAGCCCTGAACTTCTTAAATGCTCTTAAGGCTTCCAAAATCTTATTTGAAGAATTAATATTTCTTGTAATACTTTCTTTATTTTTAATATGGAGACAGTATGTACAACACTTCAAATAGAAACATTTCTTGGAATGTTTCTATTTGCATTTTATTTAGGTGAGAGCATTAGATCTCACCCCTAATAAAATAAAATAAATAATTATTTAATTATTAAATAATTAATAATTATTTAATTAGCATTAATTATTTAATTATTAAATTAATTATTGTTTTCATTTTATTAGGGGTGAGATCTAATGCTCAAATAAGTTACACAAATCATTGTCCAGAAGTGGCACAAATCATTGTTCAGAAATTGAAATAAAGTTACCAGAGGTGCCAATAAAGCAAATTAAGAAACACTGCAAAGAAAATTGCTGCCTAAAAAGGTATTTCTTCAGAATTGCTAATAACACTGAGGCGTCCTTGAAAATTCAAAGGCTGTGACACTAAACACCAAAGTCCTCCTTATGATCAGTTGGGGCAAAATCAAATAGTCTTGACTGAGAAAGTCATGGTGAGTGTTGGGAATTGTTAAACTAAACCTGTGTGAGTAATGGAAGGGACATTGCTTAAGGTCAGGCAACAAATTTCTTAGGTTTTGAAGTATGGTCAAAATTTTCTCATGAAAAAATGCCTCTGTTCTCTGTGTGTTCTTTAAATCAGCTTTTTGCAGAGATCAGGAAGCATTCTGTGGATACACAAAATGAGCTTGGGAAAACTATTTTGGATTAGGAAGATTGATTTGGTAATGACAGAGCTTGCTGAGGATCAGAGGAGTGGTTTTAGTAAGGAGGATGGGCTTGACGTTGTAGAAGGGATACAGGACAGAAAATGTGTAATCAGAGGAGGGGGGAAAATGGGAAGGATTTCACCTGCACAATGGGAATGGGGTTCCCTCTGTGGGGCTGCTTCCAACACACTCAGAAAGCATCCTGTGAAATGGCAGGCTGAGCAGGCACAGCCTTTTCCTCTCAGTTATAAGGACTCCAGCTTTCCAGAGAGTTGCAGGGAACACCCTCACTGGGAGGGCTCACAGCTCAGGAAGGGTCTGCAGGACCCATGCTTGAAACAGCAAGTTGGGTTGGAAGAGGCAATTTGCCAAGAGCAATAATAAAAAGGTGCTCTTGCTCACCTCATGGAAGTTTTATTTCATCTTTTGGACCTCTTTGAGACAGACAGAGACAATAACTGTTTCTAAAGCACTCTTTTTGGAGTGCAGTTTTTGTCCCACAAAAAAAACCCAAAAACCACAAACAAAACAACCTACAATTTTTCCCAGTGGACTGTGATACAGGAACATGTGGAAGCCAGACCTTCCACTGTTCAGAAGGCAGAAAGCAAGAAGGGCTCTTTATTTGTTCCACTGTATTTAGAACAACTCATCTTAGTGGATACTTAGAAAGGCAGAGCAGAGCATCCATGATGCTGCATACTTATTTTCCTCAACTGTGAATTTGTCCCTATTGTCTGAAATTACATTTCTTTCCTGCTGGGTTGAAACAGTAAGGAATGGAACTGAACTTCATCAGCTGAAGTGAGAAATGGTTTGCAGTTCAGCTGGGAATTGGCAATCCTCAGTTTAATTCTCTCTTTCAAGATACACTCAGTTTAGGAGAGCTACTTGCTTCATATTTATGTAATGCTCTACTAACACTACACTGTTTCAACAAATCAAGTCAGTTAAGTGTTCTCTTTGCAGGCTGAGGATGTCAGGTTCCACAAAAGAATATATAAATAATTTGCATCATCCAGGCACGGAGAATTGTGGTTGTGGCTCTCTCTCCTTGCTTTTTTTAAATTAAATGCTGTGCTGCCCCACTTAAGTGGTGTGCCAAGTGACTGTAGGCAAAGCTGTATGGTCAAAATGCTGTGCTTTGTCAGCTAAAACTCCCTCTCTCTTTTAAAACTATGTTACATCTTTAATTTATTACCACTTCTCTGTGCTCTGGGAAAGCTCCTGTGAAGGAGGGTGTCGATTTCCAGACTCAGCTCCTGAGGAGTTTGCTTTATAAGGTGAACTCAAGCAGTGCTGTGAACATCTCAAGGTCTTCCTTCATCTGCTGAGGGGTCAGGAGAGTGTTGGTATAAGCTTTCCCCTGCCAAATGAGTCTCAGGTTGCCTCCTGTTAAGTGATGCACCACATCTTGGGGAGATCTCCTCTGAGACTGATGTCCACTTGTGCCAGCTACTGCACCACTGCTTTCTGCAATCTGCACAGAATTTAGCCTGGATTAATCAGATTGTCCATTCTTTATTCCCTATTATGCCAGGATGGCAGTGAGGCTTTACATACTGATAATGGCACAATGTTTGAAAAGCAAATGGCAAAGTTAAATACTGTAGCAGAAGCTGACTAAAAAATAAAGCTTCTGAATCATATTGCAAATATTTGTGGTTTGCAAAGCAGCAAGAAGAAGACAGAACTGCCATTTAAGAAAACATTTATAATTCAACTGGATGACTCTGTGACAGATTAAATGTTTTCATCCTGGAAGAAAACATGGCTAGCTGGCCAGAATTAAGTAAAGATGAGGAAATCCTTTGCATATATATAAGTGTTATACTTTATGGGAAATTCAGGTGTTAGATATGATTTAAGGTGGCTCTGATATCACATGAATGTAATGGGGCAAGTGACAGAGGAATTTTTTTCATTGTGCAGTCAAAACTAGAAGAAATTGCAAAATGACATATCAGATTTATTTCATGTCCTTTTCACTTTTTTTTTTGCAATACCTACAGCTACGCTGAAAATACTTTTGTTTAGGGGAAAAGAAAAACAGTTTTTCTTAGTGCAGAGTTTTAATATTTTGATTTCTTGGCTCAGGTGCTAAAATTCATTTTACTTCATAAATTTCTTCCTGATGTCGTGAGATTTCCTTCTGATGGTCATGAGCTTTTCACAACTTGGAACACCACATCAAAATAATGAACACAGCTAAATTATCTGCTGGCATTAAGCAGCTAAGCCTGTCTGCTGCCATTACGCTCAGAGGGGCAGCAGAGCGTGTGTGTGCAAACACCAGCCTGGTCACAGAGTGTGACTGAGGGCAGCTTGGTGGCCTTTTCTGGGGAAGGCAGAGCCAGAGATGCCATTCTGGAGTGCTGGAATACCACCCTGCTGCTGCATGCTCTGGCTTGTGGTCTAAGATGGCAATCACCAATGAGTTTGGGTCCTTTTTGCAGTTAATTTTTATGTTAAATTCGCACAAGGTAGATTGGTTAATGCTTTCATTCCTGTGCACATTGGAGGATTTAAATACAAAGTTGGGAGAGTTTTACTCTGGATGTTCTCTTAACATGCCCAACACAACCCTTTTTTACCCTCTTATCAAAAGCTGGGTCCTTCATGCTCTTCCCTTTACATGTTCATCTTTCACCAAAAGTCAGAGAGCTTCAGGCTTGAGTACGGTCTCAAACCAAAGGCACGTTTAGTCTTCAGAAAGCACAAAGATATTGCTGCAGATTCATAGCCACCACAGAAATCACAGACAGTAGGACTTCTTTTCCACTGCTGAGAGGACACTCAGTAAACTCACAATGGATTTTTTTAATTTGTGCCATCAACAAAAGTTTTGGAGAAATCTTAATAACGTTCGGTGTTGCTAGAAAAAATTCTGTCTCATTGGAGATGAAAGGTGTATGAATGGATGGATTCAACACATGCCTCCCCTTTAGCCAACTGTCAAGAGCCATTAAAACAAACCCTGCCTTCTGTATTTCATGTTTATTCCATACAAAAAATCTTGAAGAAAATTTGAGTTGCTCTTAAAATGAAAGGTAGGAAGGTTGCACAAGCACATACCACACCTTGGTAAGCACTCCAGGGACACTTTAAAAGTCTGAAATGGACACACAAAATAACTTTTTCGTCATATTCAGGAATAACCTGGAAATGGCTTGTGGAAATTAAAATGAAACTAAAATTCTTTGTAAAACTCACGAAGTGGAGACCAAGCCACACACACATGACATGAACTTCCTCCCAGCATCCTCACTGTTCTTATTCATACTCAAATTATTGACAAGAGTCCTAATGCTTTCGGGAAGAAAGAGACTCATATTCTGAGACTACAAACAGAGGCTGAAATTGGGGGCTTGGTTATTAAACAAATAGGTTAGTCAGGAGATCTGAAAGGGAAGATGTAAACAATTTACATTCCTAGTGAAACTGGAAGCCTTTCCATAATGTTTGCTTTTTTTTTTTTTTCACGGCTCATTTGAGGTCACTGGAATCCCACCCAGTAAAACATGAGTTCCCAAAATGAGTTTGGTATGTGTCAGACATGCACCAGCTTTGAGTGCTGAAGGTCTGTGGTGCAAGGCTCATAGTTCAGAGTGTGCACCTTTGTGCTCCAGCCCCTTTGTGTACAGCAGGAATGCTTCCAGTAGGGCTGAATTTGCTTTTTGCCAACAAAGGGCCTATAAAGATTTGCAAATTTAGCAAAGGATTGCTTTCATAACAAGTATTTTGGCTTGTGCCCTGCCTGATCTGTGAAACACCACAGCACAGCGATTTCCCTCAAATCCATGCAGCACAACAATAAATCAGCTAAAATCTAATATGCTGGCTGCTAAAATGGAATGTACCATATTTGTTTTTTGTAAGAGGCACAGATTAATCTTAAGTCTTCAACCTAATACACAGTAAAACTTCCAAAGTCTTCAGATATCTTTAGCTGCATTTCTACTGCTTTCACTGAGCTTTGTTTTCCAGACTCCCGTAGCTCTAAAACCATGGTGATAGGACAGAAAAGAGCAAAACCTCTGCTGTATCTCACTGTAAACTGTATTTAAATGGTTTGTTGGGTCTGAATTCTTTTAGAAGAACTTGTCTCTTGGGGTTTTTTCCCCTTTGAATAGCATGGGAACAACTTAATGGTTTGGCTGTGATAGTAGGTGTAGGATGTTTCAGTTAGACATCAGTAACATCCAACATTATTTCCTACTTAACAGAGAAGAAGAGGCAAAGACCTCAGCATTGAGTGGTTGTCTGACTTGAATTTCTACATTTCTGAGTTTTTTCTGATCCACAAAGTGCTTCAGTTACCAGTCTCCCTAGTCCAAAAGTTTTGAAGCCAATTCACTGCTGTGTTTGAGCAGTCATACAGAAGTGCCAACTCAGTCAGAGTTATGATTTTGCTAAGAAGAAATACTGGCTAATCCCATTTATTTCAGCATGACTTTTTCTCTCACATACTAAATCTTGCTCTTAGTATCCCCAGATGGGATCAGGAGAACACAGAATCATAGAATGGTTAAGGCTGGAAAAGACCTTATCACAGTCTGCTCTTCCTACACCCTTCCACTTGCTCAAATTTTCCTCTGGGTGAGGGGAAGGGTACATTTTTAGAGGTGATCTTCTTCCAAAGGGAATGGCCCTCTGAGACCACATAAAATTGGTGTTGAGATGCCTAATTGGAAGTGATTTGGTCTTGCTAATTACTTGCTTGGGTGTTTTATTTTCAGCTGTCTGTCCCCAGTGTTCAACAGCCATCATCATCAGGGCATTGTTTTTGCAGCTCCCTCAAATTCCCTTTCAAGTGATGTCTAAACTTCAAACTGTTTTCCTTGCAGGCAGGTCTACAGAGATTTACTGGAATCATGGGAACCACAACCAGTCAGCAGGCGAGAGGAAAAGGCCCCATTATTGGCTCTGTCAGGAAAACTCTGCTCGTAATTAAATTCTGCTTAAGATTTATGAACCCAGTGCAGTGGGCTTGATTGGGCTGCTTATCAGTTATGGGGAACCTCATTATTGCAATTTTCAAGTGAAATCTGTTTCAGAGCAGACACAGCTCAGCAGGACCTTTTATTGAAATATTTGGTCTGCTTAATAACGGGTGGCTACTTGTTAATTATTGGGGTGGGGAAGGTGGGCTCATTATTGGGATGAGTACTCACGTCATCCCAATATTTTTCACATCAGTTCTTTGAAAAAGTCAATTAAGACGTGAACAAAAACAAGAAAGTTCATGCAAGCTCTGAACTTTCAAGTGAAATAAGTATTTTTTCACTTCAGAGTAAGAAAAGAAATCTTTCTTTTAATCGCAAAAGAATTAAAATTTCTTTTTCCTGCATAATCTGTATAAGGACATTAACACTTCTACCAGTTACAGCAACAATAAAAATAAAGTAGCAATTGTTTCACATTTGGAATCAATCTGTTAAAACTTAAAAACATATCTCCAGTCACTTGTTAAGGCAAATACAAGGAAAAGATTAGCCAATTTGAAAACACAGTGAGATTTGGTTCAAAAACAGGAGAAAAGTGAACATCATTGGAGCAAATCCCTGGTGTTCCTAGAGAGCCTTGTTAAGGCTTTGCAGCCAAACTGAAAGGAATATTGGGGCGGTTTTCTAGCACTACTGGAGCTGTGGCACCCCTTAGGTACTTGTTAAATCAGTTTATTTCTTTTCATCCTCTTGTAACTATATTATCTAGCGACCAGCCCGGGTACGAAATCAAGAGCAGAATTATTTTCATTTAAAAATACAGACTGGTCCAGAGTCTTTTATTGTTTCTTGGTTCTATGCTGCTCCACTCCACTGGAATGGATGGAATTGCTCAGCACAGTCAGGTGGTGTCTGCTTTGTTGCCTGAAGAGCCTTTTCCCCTCCACCCAGCCAATTGCCGTTCTTGCCACACTTGAGAACACCAGTTTTGTTGCTTTTCAGACTTTTTAAAAGGGTGCTTTTCCTGAGTTCTCAGAGTGCTTCTCAAGGAGTGCTTCTCCTGAGTTTTCACAGAAAGGTAACTGCATATCTTTGCTGCTACCAACTCTGATACCACAAGTCAAACACCACTTTATAAGTGCTCCAGCTTTTTTTTTTTCATTTTCCTTCTTTTTTTTTCTTCCCTTAAACAGGAATGATGTGAAGTATAAACATTTCCTGCAAAAGTACATATAATAGAGGTTTGTTTGCCAAGTGGTTTTATTTTCCTCCTTGGCTGTGACTCTCAGAAAATGTTTAAATAGCAATGTAAAAATAAATGAATAGATTTTCTTCATTACTATTTTCTTTCCCTGCAAGAATGTGTGCCTCAGGGACACAAGGGTACAGAACACATTAATAGGGAAATTTTAGTGGGAGCCCCTTGTTAAATACTGGCAGTACATCACTGTACTGGAGAAAAATGAAAGTTGGTGCCCATGGAGCTCTGCCTGATAACTGATTGCAAGACGCCTTCAAGGCTGCAATTTATCTTCAAGAAATACAATAATTAGATCTGTGTAAGCTTGGGCTGTCTCTCTTCAGCAAAGAGGCAGATATGATTTCATTATTCAATTCCTGTGAGGTCATTAGTGAACCTGGAAATCTCTTCAGCCTGTCTGTGTTAGCTTGGCTTCCAAGAATGAGAAGAAAGGACAAATCTATCCCTAACGGTGCCAGATGAGAACCAAAGCCCTACAGTTTATTTGGACACACTCAGGAAGGAAAAAGGGGGGTTCCTTGGTGCTGCCACGCCATCATGAATCTCAGCCAAGTGCTGCCCACACAGGGCTGTCTACTTCTTAAATCAGAGCTCCTCTCCTGCTCACAAAAGTACCTTGCAGGATCTTGCAAGTTCAGTGATATTAACACATACTTCTTAACTCCTGGGCATCATCAACACCTTCACTGGCCAGGTATTTCTAAAGTAAAAATGACCC
Organism: Molothrus ater; assembly: GCF_012460135.2. Taxonomy (NCBI): domain Eukaryota; kingdom Metazoa; phylum Chordata; class Aves; order Passeriformes; family Icteridae; genus Molothrus; species Molothrus ater. The sequence goes on along the minus strand of NC_050481.2, from coordinate 4,534,042 downwards.
AATGCTTTCCAAATACCTTTTTTTTTTTTTTTCAATAAGAAAAGCTTTTACTGAGAGAAAACTCTTCCCATGGGGGAAATGGTATAAAAACACACAGTTTGGGGTTTTATTTTTAAGTGTACATTTACATGTATAAGGTTATCATCTATCACCATCTCAAAGTGTTAGCTCCCGTTTCAATGAAACAAGGTGTTACATAAGGCTTAAATCACTTCACCAGCCACAGAGAGGAAAATCAGATGGTGTGCATTTGATCTATCCAAACTACTTCACATTTATTGCACATGGGTAGCACCTAACACCTTCACCCAGCCCCCGGGCAGCTGAGGAATCGGTTGCCTTTTTGCATTACAGCGCTGCCAGGTATTGTAGGAATTTTTTGTCATACCCAGGAATACCTGTAAGGAGAAGATAGCAGGAGGTAGGAGCATAATTAAGGACTGAAACACCTCAGGGGGATTTCATTCTGTATTTACAGGAGCACCTGTATTTCAGGCTAACCCAAACCATCTCTCCTAATTTCAAAGTGGCAGCAGAGAAACGAGTGTGTTTTCATTGAAAATGCCAGGAAGGGAAATAAGAGGAAGAACTGTGGAGTGGGATCCAAACCAGGAGCAGGAAGATCAGAGCAATAACAATGAAAAAGCCCTTAAAAATATAAAAGGGAAAGCAGGGGAAAAACAGAAGAATCATGTTGGGGTTATCATAGCAGAATTTGGAGTTCTGTCCTTTTTGTATTTTTCCTGGAGGCTGTGGACACAGTGAATAGAAAAGCAGAGCATTAATTCAGTCTAAAAAATCCATTTGTCAACTGTGAGCTGTAGGAATCCCTCCTATTGTTTTTCCAGAAGTGAATTCCTATTTGAATTCCCAGAAGTGTTAAAAGTTACTTTTTAAGTGCCTCTCAAATCTTTCTTTTTCCCCTCTGTCTACCTACGTGCTCCCAAGTATTATTAATTAATTTATTTATTTATTTATTTTCATCTATACAAAGGGAAATTATAGCTCTGAATCCAATTAGGTATTAATTACACTGCTAAGGGGAAATGTTTCCTTTCATCATCCCCTTCCCTGTTCAAGTGCTGTGCTGGGCTTTTCTTGCCAGCTGCATCACAAATGGAAACAGCCAGAGGAGCCATTTACGTGTCATTAGGAGGTTGTGAAACAAGCCAAGGGCCGACTTGTTCTGGAAAAAAGTCACTGGGATGTCACTGCTCAGGGCAGTGTTGCTGGTTAAGTGGGTTTGGGCATGCCACTGGCACCAGCTCAGAAAGGAGCAGAGGGGGTGCAGAGGACAGCGTGCAGAGCAGCGCTCGCTCCCGTTCCCTGTTCCCTGCTTTTGATTAGGCAGCACAGGCTGAAACCACTGCCATTGCCTGTCTCCTGCCTAGGAGGAGCTCGCTGTTGTGTGCACGGCTGTGCCAGTTTTCCAGCCTCCTTTCTGGACTCTTATTTAAATCAGATGTCTGTACTGTGGGTCCTGCAGCTTGCCTCGGCTCTAGGGGGAAGGCTAAACAAGCAGCACAGAGCCCTTCATGTATGGATACCAGCCTCAAAAGGGCAGGAGCAAGGATTTTTATGGTCAGATTGGAGAGAGCTCAGGTGTGAAATCCCACTGCAGCGTCTGAAGGAGTTTGTGCCCTGAACAGACAGGAGTTGTTGGAACCCAGAACATCTCTCTGGCTGTCCAGAGAGGCCAAGACCCCTGCCAGGGGGCTCAGAAGCCCTGGCACAGAGCCCAAAACACCTGTGGGTTTGATTATGACCCATGAAGCAAATTACCAACCTTATGTGAAGAACAGCAAGCCACAACAGTTTAGGTAGAATAATAGTGAAGTTATCACGGGGTGAAAAATTAGATTTTGGGGTTTCTGGTATGGGGGTTCAGGAGGCAAGATGGAGGCATCTGGGCATGTCCAGCCTTCCTCCTTCTTCTTCTTGGCCTCCATCTTCTGCTGTGATGTTGGCACTTTTAGATGGGTTTAGAGTAGCAGCTCACTGTCTAACACAGGTGATGGGTATTGGGAAGCAATTGTAAACATTGTACACATAGTTTTTAGTATAAAGACATAACACTGCCCCGGGGGCAGGCAGAGTGCCCTGGACTGTCTTGCTGAGTGGACCTCAGCTGGACAGGAGAAAATATTTTATAGATAAGGAACAATAAACAACCTTGAGACTGAGAACTGAAGAGCCCTGACTGGGAAAAGAGACTTTCAACATCTCTTGGGGTCACTCTGACCAGCGAGAGATCCCGAGACAAGGAGTGACCCATGTGAACTTTCTCGATAAACTCTTGGTTTCCTTCCAGCAAATAAACCCCTTCTGTGAGAGAAACGTGCAGAGCTGGTGGCAGCAGCAAGAAGGGAGCTGATGAAGGCAGAGAGCAGCTCTGTTGGTCTGTGTCAAAGAGCTCCCTGCATCAGCCCAGATGCTGGAGCAGACGGTAACCACACATAGCCTGGAACACGGAATTTCTGCACTGAGCAGCAGATTTTGTGTTATGACTGGCCACCGAACAACAAAGCCATCCAACTCCACGTTTCCCTTAATCATCACAAGTGCTTACTTTGTATTAAAATGAAATGCCTCCAGGACTAGATCATAGCAGAAGAAATGATAAATCTTGTCAGAAATCCTGCTTGCCCTGGCAGGATGCAGGCTCTGTGGTTTTGGCCGTAGCGCATCCGCACCCTTTGCTGCACCGAGGGCATCACACGTGCCTATTTAAGGTTCGGGTTTGGCTCTCCCCCAGCTGCCCTGGAACCTGTTTAATTTTCCCTTTAGAGACCAAAAAGTTCATTATTTCAGGGGTAAACTGAGGGCCAAATGAGGTGCTACAGCAAGATGGTCTAATCCTCTGTTTTTGTGAGTCAACTGTGACTGTTTTTGAGAGGCTGGTGCCAAATTCGGAGCACGTGCTGGGTACCTGTCCCTTGATGTCCTGAGGTCTTGCCTGATGCTAGAGGTCTAACCCCAGCTCCACACCTCCCTCCTGCATTCCTGGGTTTCCTTCCCAGGGAAGGCAAGGCACAGGCAAAGAAGAAATATTTGTGGGCAAATCTCATCCTGATGTAAGTTCAGAGCCCAGCTGGGCTTAGAAGAATTCCTTCTTGCCTGTGTGTTTTTGATACAGCCAGTGTATGAAATGAAGCTTGCCACCAAAGGCATTCTCCTAAGTGCCAGAATTGTCTCTGGGAAAATAAACTGTGTGGTAGTCTGGATGTTTTCTAGTTTTTATCTTTTTGTAGCAAAATGCTTCTTGGAGGCTTGTGTCTTCTTGATATTTTATCAGGGCATTTCATACTGTCCTTGGAGTTATTTTGGTTTGCAGGGTAGAGAACAATGGGGGAATGATAATATCAATTGCTTCCTCATATTGTTTTTATTTATTTTTTTTTCCTCTCATGTTTTGGGAAATAGTTGAATTTTACATGAAGCAGCACACTGAATAGTCATCTGTTGTCCTGGATCAGTTCATGCCAGACAAATTACTCTGGGAAACAATTCTCTTCTGACCTTCATTTTTATGGATACTTGTATTAGTTGCTCATGTGGATTAAGTGGAGCAGTTTCATAAACATATTTTTACCCTGTGCTTTTCATCACATATTTTGTGAAGTGCAGTAAAAGGACAGCACATCTTTGTAGAGTTTGGGGGTATTTTTCCATGATGAACTGGTAATGAATCTGCAAGTTCGATTAAGGCTTGATGTGAATTTACCACAGATTGCAATATAGGCTCTATTCAAATTACATAATTTTTCCCAGGTTTTATTTTGTTACTCACAGTATTTTACTGAGACTATTCAGTAAATAAAAATGATAATTCCGCAGCATTTCATAAGATTAGTTGCATTTCATTTATTGGTAAGAAATGCTGGCCACCAAATTCCAGATGTGAAACCATAAAAGAATAAAGTGAGTTCCAAAATCATTCCTCCAGGGACTGTATTCTTTTTTTGCAGAATAATAGCTATTCACTGATCTCAGAAAGCAAGAAAAGGTGCACATCAAAAAGTCAGAGGGATTTCTGATTACATCCACTTGTACCCTCTTCTTGTTCCTTTTGTTTTGTTTTCTTTTGGTTTTTCCAGTTTTCAAGCAAGACGACAAAAAAAAAAATCCTTCACTGCTTTCGAAAGTTTATAAAACAATTGCACAAACAGGGTTTATTCATCCAGCTCAGCCATGGTTCAGTGGGTCTTTTCTGGTCTTAGGGAAACAATCTCAGCAGATGTTTTTCATCACTGCTACAGTACCAGGAATGTGACCAGGAAAGGAGGAGGTGTGCCCAGAGAATTCTGACTCCTCGGTCAGCCTGGGTGCTGCAGTGGCACAGGGAATATGCAGAGAGCTCCCTGGCAATACACAAAGGATGACTTGACTGGCACCAGAATTATAAGGGAATTTAAGTGCCTTATCCTAACTTTGCACACCCTCTCTCACACTGGTCTGTGAGCATAAAGACCAGAACAAGCAGTGCAGGCCATTGTGTTAGGAAAGTAAATCTCTTAGCAGGGATGTCCCTAGTTTGTCATTTTGTGGTTTGATAACAATTTTCTCCACCAATCCATCTTCCCTAAATAAACTGAACTGCTTTGCTGTTTGGATTGAGATAGTCCAGAGTGGCTGTGAATAATTTATTTTTTTCAATTAAAACTTCTTTCTGATTTTCTACATTTGTTGACTGGTCGATGAAGGCAAGTTCCCAGAAAACCTTTGAGAAGCTGGGGTGAGGACAGGGTGGGCAGAGGGAGAAAAAGAGATTGTTTCCTCCAGCATGTTGTTTCACTGTGACAGACACACAAACCAAACCCAAGAACCCCTTTCTGGCTTTTTGTTTGTTTGCTGGATTTTCTTGTTTGTTTGCTTGTAGGATGAGATCTACAAGGTGTGCTACAGAGATTTTCTTTGACATCAAAAGTCCTTTTCACTTTTGCAGCAGCAATCAGGCCTGTCTGATAAGAGAAGCTGTATATAGCACACGCCTTTGGTGGAATCTCATGCCTCTTCCAAAATTCTGCTTCTTCATGCCAACTGTGCCCTGGACTGTCACAGCCTTTGCTGCTGCTATCCATCCAGCCACATTACTGCTCCTTACCTTAAAATGAATGCAAGGAGCAGACTGTGTTCTGCATGTCAATATTTTAAAGTCAAATCAGGCAAAATTGGTCCAAGTAACAGACAAAGGGGCAGGAACCAGGATGGGCAGGTGTTTAAGGTATCAGACTGAGGCTTGGCAGATCTGGTTTCAGTTTCCAAACCTGTCAAAGAACTTTTGTACTATCTCCAACAAGCTGCTAAGTCTTTTGGGCATGGGTTCTCCGGCTATAAAGCAGGGGATGATATCATCTTGCCTTGAAGAATAATTGTGGGGTTGAAGTTGTTTGCTAGGGCTCCACGGTAAGATGGCAAGGGCTGTTGCTTGCAGCCTGATCTCACACAAATGATCTCATTGCTTAGTGGTTTAGGTTCCAAATCTGCCAAGTGGGAACAATAACCTTGCTACCTCTTCAGGTCTGTTATGGAACTTACTTCAGGAATATTTGAAAAAAAAACCAAACCAAAAAACACTTTGCTTTATATTCTACTTTCTCTCAAGGGACTCCAGGGTAAAACAGCAGCTTCCTCACAGCCACCAGAGAGTTTTATGCTGAAGGGGCTTGGCTCAAATATCTGAGCCAGTTAAGGCTTTCCAATGTAAACCCTCAAAGAAGGGATCATTTAATGATTACCATCTTCATTTAGATTCCTCCTAGTCTTTTGCCTTGTATGTTGTAACTCTGGCTCGTAAGTTCCCCCAGTAATTTTTTCAAGTTGAATTTGTTATTCCAAGAGCAGGAGAACTGGATTCATTAGTTAAACTCCTGTACAGCAGGAAGAATGATGCCAACAACAACTGATTGTCAGTACTTTTCTCTTCAAGACTATGCTTAGTCTCTGCTGTCATTTGAGCACTAAATCACTTTAAAAAAGGAACAGAGAAGTGGTTCCCAATTAAAGAAGTAATAAATAAAAAAGATGATGATACCTCTCCCAGTTTCTTCAAGCTAGAATCTTGGAAATTAAGATAGTGCAATAAGTTTGAAAGATGCAATCAGATGTCTTATGTGCACTACAGGAATATTTCCTCTCCCAGTATAAATTACATGTGTGTGTTTTCATACACTTTCCCTCTTTCTTGTCAAGCCACATTTTGTTGCATCTTTTGGATGTCCAGGTGATCTTCTCAAAACTTTAAACCAAATCTCAGTAACTGGAGTGAGATTTCCATTTTGAGGCAAGATAGGAACCCTCACTTCAAGGTCTCCTGAAATTCTGAAGTCAATTGTACCATTATTGATGGCAATACAAAAGTGCAGCTTTGATGAAAAACAACCCCTGTACAGAGATGTCATTTCTTACAAAAAGATCCATGGACATGATGGGTTTGCTTCAGTAATCAGAATATGTGACAACCCCAAAATTTTAGAAGCTGCCTTGGTAGCAACACACACATGCAAGCTATGTTTTTATTAAACTATACATAAAACAAGCTATGTTTTTATGTACTTATTAATATTATTTACTGATCACTGTTTGGAAATTACCTGTTCTAAGTTCAGCTAAAAACATCCTGAGTCCTGAGCCTTCACAACCCTATAGAGTGCCCAGCTGTGCTATACTAACCTTTTCTTTCTCAGCAAAATTCCTACAAAGGGAAATCATGTTATTCTAGAATAAGGGAGGGTTAACAGGATGCACATTTATTTCAATTTTTTTTTCATGTTTTCTAAGCTTTCTTTTATATTGGCACCTCTTTTCCTGTGTTTTTCAGTTTTTCCAGTAAATAAAGATCTGTCTATTGTTTTTATTATTCTGGTTCATATGAGGGGTCTCCTAAACAAGTTAGTACTCTGCAGGGGAAGAGAGAACAAATTTCTTAAAGATTTTTGGAATGTGAGGATGTCAGCCAAGTCTCGGGGAATTTGCTGGGGGTTAACAGCAGTTCTAGCTGTGTTTTCTGATATGATCTGTTTTAGAGGGATTTCCCTTCTAGAGACCTAAGGAATTGTTCATTAATCAGGCTCTTCTTCAGGGCATATCAGGAAAGCAAAAGGAATTAGCACTCAGGCTAAATTAGCACTCCCATTTCAAGGCTAAACAAGTTTGCACAAATCTGTAAGGGGAGCTCAGTCTGAGAAACAAATGCCAGTGGTGCTCATGCTTACAATGCCTCAAGATTGAAAAATTAATGCAAAAGATACCTCAGTCTCCAAAGCAAGTTGTTGAAAACTTTCATGTTTTTAAGAGAAATAAAAGCAAAGAGATAACAAGCCTGAACTCTGATTTAGTTTAACAGGAGCAAAGTAGGACAGTAATGTTTTGTTGTCCAACCATATTTGAAAGGAGAAATATGGAAAAGGGAATCCCCTCATATTAGTTTTGTTTCTTTATTTCATTGATTAAAAAAACCCAAAACTATTTGGTTGAGTTGTATGTTTTTCAGACATAGATTTCTCTAGGAAATTTACACTTAAAATTTTAGAAATTGTCTAAGATTCTCCTCTTTTTTAAACAAAAATATTTACCTCAGCTTATAAGTTAAAGGACAGAAATAACCATGCTTAAAAGTCAGCACAGGTGTAGAAGTTACTGAGGTTTCCTTTGCACTTCTGTAAAAATAAGAGCTAATTAGTGAAATCACACATAATTGGTGAGAAGGAAAAAATACATTTGTAAAAAAAAAAATCTGTCTGCAATTTTTTTTTAATATGAAAACAGATATGGGGCTGTCTCAGGTTTTTAAAAAATACTGATCAACTTAATTTTTTATTATAGAAAAAGCAATGAGGAAGGTTATATTTGTGAGTCCATGTGAAAGGCACAACACAATGTGATTTCTGTCACAGATGCACATGGTTTTGGCAGACAAAGAGTCACAGATTGTACAAATCTCTCTGGCAAATAATGAGAAGAAGAAAAGCCCTCGCATCGCATCCGCGTTAAATTATTTCAGCTCTGGTTTACATGCCAAAAGTTTACACTGCAGTTAGATATTGTTTCTTTTCCTTGGACTTCTGACCTCGCCACTCTGAAGAGCCAGAAAATCACCTCCCTTTCCAGAACAGAGCAATAATTCAGGATGGAGCAGAAGGAGCTGCTTTAAATGGCTGGACTTTGTTACTCCTTATCCAAAGCTGACCTCACCTAGGCTGGTCACTATGTGGGATCTTACCTATTTCTTCAGGCATTAATTAATTAATGAATGAAGGAATATTTAATTCCTTCAAGTATTAATTAAAATATTTCTACTCCGCAGGTGTTAAGAGCTAAGTTTGCTTAAAGCTTTGGGTACATTGAGCAGGACTGGTGAGTCCCCAGTGTAGCTGGTCCCTGTGGAGTGGCTGGGACGTGCCCTAATCCACTCCCTTCAGGCCTTTGTGCTGCTCTCCTGCTCCCTGTGTACTGCTGACCTTGCCCCACTACAGTTAGGAGTCAAAAAAGGGCTGGTGGATACACCTTTCCACAAGAAATGAGAAATATCCTGGGTCCCACAACATTGTCCCTTGGGGGTCCGACAACCAACAGGGTCATGCTGCACAGAAAATACCCTTGCTTGAAACCCCACTCTAAGACTGAAAACCAAAACCAGCTTTTTGTATAAATGTTTTGTTTTTCTCCTCAGAAAAGATTGTATTTCAATCCTGTCTAACCCTGCTACTATCACAGAATGACAGAACTTTGGCCTAGCTTCAGTTCTACTAGTATTAATCAGAAGGGTGTCTCTACCTCTTTTTTTCTTCTTGAAATATATTTTCCTTGTAAGAACCAACACTCCACCTTATCCTAAATAAGTCCTGTTGAAAGTTATGCAGTCTGAAGTATTTCAATATTTCTTTTGTAGAGGTTAATTTAACCACAATGCCTTGGTCTTTGGGATATAAACAAGGTATCAGTAGTACAGGAGCAGATCTTTAAATAGCTTTCTGAGAAATTTGCTGCATTTTACTATCCAACACTTTCTCAATGTCAGTATTGCAACCTTCAAGAAGAATACTGCCCTTACTTTTAAATAATTTTCATGAGACAAACAGCAAATTCTCTCTGTCAGGTTGTCACTTATATGAATGTAGCTTTCGTTCTAAATTTTCTGGTCTATTCCCAGGAGAAGTCTAATTTTATCTCCCTTCTTTTAGAAGCCCTGCTAGTACTGAGTGTCTGGTTTAATCATGTTCTGATCATATGGGTTGTTTGATACTGAATTAGAAAGCTGGCAAGCAATAATTTAATGGCTTACACAAGAGTTGCAACATTTTCCCTTCCTTATACACACTCATATTCCATCTGTATTCTTTGGGGTACTAAAAGCAGCAGTTTATTTTGGCATTGGAGCTGCTTGTGGCTGTGTCTGCTCCAGCCATGGAGGCCTGCAGATGATTCCCTATCTCAGTGTCTCCCTTCTTTCTTTGATGTCCTCTAACACACATGACTTCTCTGAGTGAGTGCAAGGATAAGATTGAAGCAGGCTTTCTTTTCCTAGCAATAGGTGGAGGAATAAAATGAACAGTTTCTCTGATTTAATCTGTTTCACTCTGATTCAACAATTTCTCTGAATTGCAGTCCAGCTCCTCAGACTGAGGCTCTCATACCTCAGTTGTTCATTGCCACTTCCTCCAGGTTGCCTTTAAGATATCACAGTTGTCTACAGCCCAATATCAACACAGGAGTCAAAACAACACAACTCCCAAAGTGCTCTCCCTGTTCTCACGGGGGAGGCAATATCCAAATACGGGATTTTGTGACTTTAGGTGGATTTAGAAATGTTAAACTAATAAATGAATCAAATCCCCTTACAAAAGATCTCCTCCAAATTCCACTGAAGTTAACTAGGAAAAAAATTCCTGTGTGACTCCTGAGGGATAACAGTTGTTAGCATTCACAAGCAATACTAGCTAGATATTAGGTTTAATGCCATGCCTGCTGGGTTTTAACCATCACTCCACAAGCCCTGTGAAAAGCTTGATGGCTTTTCTTAACAAAGCTCTACTTTCCCTCCACCATTCCCTCTGAGTTCCAATCCTGCACTGCCACAGATGTCAGGGCAAAATCCCTTCCCCTTCAAATTGCTATGATTACAGGCTGAAATCTCTAGCTCCTCATTTTATCTCCACAGATTATCCATGCCAGATAAAGCTTGGGTAAAATAGTCTAATGATCATCTGATCAGTTTCTAAAGTCAGATTCATCCTCAGAGAAAAAAAAACATAGAGCAATTATGAAGTGGAAGGGGCATGTTCAACAGATCTAAACAGACTTTTCAAGCTAAAGCCACACATTGAGGGTTTATGTGCAACACAGGTATCAAGCCTGGGGCCTTGCAAGAGCATTTACTCACATGAGTGCTCAGAATTTCTTAAAATGAGTGTGAGTTTGGGCATAAAAAGATGGAACACATGGTCAGCAGCTGGAATTTATGAAGACCTCTATTTAATAAAACAGTAGTAACCACTTTGTGCTGCTGCTGCATTCTTTTCTTGGTGGCAAAATGGTGGCACACCAGAAGAAAAAATCTGTGGTTTTCAGTAGAAAAAGCATTTCCCAGAGGCTGAGGGGGTGGAGAGAACAAGGTTGTAGGAAAGGGCTGATTTTCTCATAGTGTTCTATAAGTTGTTGGGTGGTTTTGAGTTGGGTTTTGGGTTTTTGTGGGGTTTTTTTTTTTGTGGGTGATATCTACTGTCCCCACTCATGGCTGCTCACACACACCCTTTCCTCTGAGGTTTACAAGGCTTTTCTGGACAAAGCCACCACTGACTCAGTTTAAGGTTGGTTTTAATCCTGTTTAGGAGAGAAGGCTGGAGTAGATGGTGACCAGAAGTCCCTTCCGAGCAATATTTCTATGACACATTAATTTTATGCTGAATTTGAACATTTTTATCATGTAATAAGAAACTTCTCAACACAAAAATTGTGATTGGGCCTTCTGCCAAAGGGAGAAAAGCCCCAAAAGCTATGAATTCCCCATTTCAAGTAAAACTAGCTAACCAGTGTGTATTTTCCCAGATGTTGGGGCTTCCTTGACAAACACTGCTTTTCTCAATTCATTTCTTTGTGGGAAACCATTTGTTTCAAATCCTACTCCAGCTTGCACCCAGAACCAACCAAAACCATCCACTTGGAGCTCAGGAGTTCAACCACTTAAAAAACAAAGCCAGCAGTGCCAGCTCTGTTGTGTGCAGCAGGCATGCATAAACAGATTGAAGGACATTTGTCATTGTTTCAGTATTGGCCTCACACTAAAGACCAATAAACATTTAAAATAATGCAGTTATGTGGGCTGGGTTGTTCAGAGAGGCATTTTCTGGCTGTGGCAGCATAGAGGTAAAGAGGGACAATTCTCAAGCCCCTACACATGGATTTGTGTCTGGATATGTTAAATAATTCATGTTTGAAACAATACATAGATTTATATTGGAACCCAACAGAGAAGGTAATATTGGAAAGTCCCTAATTACCTAATCCCAACATTATTTTCAGCATACCACATTTACTCAGCCCTCGTGATAGTGCACAACAGAACAAAAATCGTATAAATTTATAAACAGTAAAAGGAAAATATAATGCCAGGTTCTCCAGACAGAAACATGAAAAACAGTGTGAGATCCAGTAAGAAAAATAATAAAAAACTACTGGAGAGGGGAGTAATAATGTAGAGCCAACAGTAGTCAATCTGAGAACACCTTTGGAAATTAAAGAAAAGATGTAGAGGTAGGTTTTAGAAAGTTAGAAGGGAATAAGTAAAATCAGTTTTTAGGGGGATTGTAGTGCCCCCCACAGTTATAAATACCATCACCTGCCAATTTCAGAAGTGATAGCAGATTCTTGAAAGAGCAGGTATTGTGTTACCCCCTGTCTAAAACCCAGCCAGGCCCAACACCTTCAAGGCTTTCAAAACTAATAATCCCAATTGAAAGCCAAGCAGCCACACTGCAGCAGGCTGATGGAAAGAACATAAGGGGAGCATAATGTGGTTACAGTGGCTCAGAGCAGCACTTGCACGCTGATTCCATTCCAGTCGCTGACATACCCCCATCAAAGGTTTGGGGAGAGGAAAAGCTCTCTCAAACAGTACACTCACAATAAAAAGTGCCAAAAGAAACAGTGGGAATCAACAAACTTTCCTCATTAGGTTTCTTAAGGTTTCCCTGTGGTGGAAGGTATTGCTGATGCATTTTTCATCCCTCCTGTTTTGCCTGGGAGGTTCTGGTTTGCTGCTGCTTTCAGCACAGGAGTTACAAATTTGCCTACCAGTGATATAGGCTGTGCCAGCTGTTTGCTTGGTGTTAGTGAGAATTGATTAATGACATTAAGTGGTACTTCTAACCTGCACCAACCAGGAATTCTGCAAGGAGCAGCTTTCACTGGAGAAACCTTAATTGTGATTCAAATACATAGGGCAATTTACAGTAAATTTGGTAGTCTAGAGTTGTGGAAACAACAAACCCCAAAAGTTGCACTATTTACTCAACATTTTCCTTGTGCTTGTTTTGCTTTTCATGACTGTTTGCCATTAATACACAAAAAAAACCCCAAACAACTGAGAGACAGAAGTGATCACAGAAACAATTTTGCCAAATAGAGACAGATTTGTGTAAGACATAAAGTTGCACATTTGTGAACCAGTGCTCACAATGAATCTGTCACTTGTAGAGTGTGGCAACGCTGCAGTGACTTCCAGTAATGCAGGTAGCCAAGGGAGGTAAAAAATAACTGGTTTTGGAGCACACTAATTCACTTCTTTTTTGGCTGTCTAGTAGGGATAAACTACAAATCCCTGGAGTGTCCAAGGCCAGGTTGGATGGGGCTCTGAGCCACCTGGTCTAGGGGAAGATGTCCCTGCCTACTGCAGAGGAGTTGGAATGGGATCCTCTTTAAGGTCCCTTCCAACCCCAACCATTCCATGATTCTGTGATATCCCAGACCTGATCTATATCCTAATGTATATTTCTATAAAAATAGATATGGATGTATGCAGAGTGTAAGTTGCATGTATGCCTATAAATCCATGGATGCTCTGCCAGGAAATGCAACTGCTTCACAAGATGAAAGCCAGCAGAGGCAGGACTGCCTGTGATAGTTATGTTTACCAGGCCCATGAACTGTTTGACATTTCTCCAATGAAAAATGATAACCACAGACACCCCACCAACGGGGCACAGCATTAAAGGCCACCACCAAGTCAATTGTCCAATGTGCATTGCTTCTTCTCAGTAATATGTCACAGCTTGTGCTTTCTGTTTAAGATTTAGCTGGTGAGTTAAATGGAAATGGTATTAATTATATGCTAGAACTATGTCAGGCTTCAAAACAGCTGTAGTCTTTTAGTCCAAGAGTAAAAAACCATAAAAGCATTCTAAGCTTTTTTCCTCCAAAGGGATGGGGTTAAGATACGACCACAAGACCTTTCATTATCTCATGAGGAAAGCTTCCAGTGAGTCCATCCTCATCCCCATTTTTCACCTCTCATGGGTCTCAATTCCCCCCTTCCAGAAGAAAAAGGGAACACAGGGAGTGAATTTGGGTCCAGATCCTTTCTGCTGCCTGCGCTCAGCTTTGTTTTTGTAGAGAAACTGATTAAAGCTGCCAAATTTCTTATTCTTTTCTTAATTCTGCCTGTGTGCTGCTACGTGAGCTTCATCTGCTGGTAAGCCTGGCTGGAGCATGTGTGCCTAGCCTGGCTATGAAGGACTCAATGGCCACTCTGTGCTGAGGCTTTCTGCTCACCCTGGGGTTATCCTTGTGCTATAATGAGGCTCTTGAGGCCACTGGCACTGGCAGAACACTGCTTTTCTAATCGCCTTTCAATAGGGAAGGAAAGTGTTGACAGCCAGGGACACAACCACAAAGACACTGAATTTGAGGAATGGAGAGGGTTTTTTTCTCCCCTTCCCTTTTTTTAAAATTTATTTTGCTGGTGGGCTGCTTTTCCAAGCCAAGGCACATATTTTGATGATGACTGCGTGATAATGAAAAACTTGTAACTCTTTTACAGGCAACTGCATCACTTCAGAACAACACACTTGGTTTCTTGTCTGCTCTTTTATTTTACAAAGTCAGTGATATTTGGTCCAGATATCACCCAGAGTTTGGTTCTGCCCTGACACTGCTTGGAGGAGACCCTGTTACCACTTGGCTTTTTACTGAGCCCACAGCCTGTTGTCACTGAGATACCATTTTAAGTTATGCACTCCTTGTAAGAGGCAGGGATCTGAAGGAGCCACCAACCCAAGGAAGGTGGCAAACATGAACCCAATGCAAGTTCTAAGCCATCATCTGATCACATTTGAGATGCTTGACTGGGAGGCCTCTGCAGTGATAACCACATTTTAATTACCCACATTTCTCTCCCAGTCACTACTTTTTTCCTGCCTTCTACCTTAATTTCATGATTACCCTGATTGTCTACTCTGAGTAGCTCAAAATGTGCATGTATGGCATTTCTGACGTGGCACAAGGAAACTTTTGTGAATGTTCACTCCAGCCAAATACCAGCAGTATGGTCAGTCACACGGGCAACATCTGCTACAGATAATGCATGCAAGTGTAGACATGAATTTGCTAAAACATGAATATATATTTTATATTTTACAATGGGCAGGCAGGGTTTGGTTCAGTTGTCTGTAAAGATTCATTGGTTTAATTTTTTTAAATGTTGCAGCATTTTTTCCTGATTTCTTTATAAAAATTTTATAAAAATCTGCATATCTTTGCCACATGCTTGTTAAGCCTCTTTGTGTTTCTTCAAAACAATATCAGTGTTACCTGATGTTGGAGCATTTCAGTACTGTTCCTTATGCATTTCACTTTTTATCATTTAATGAAAAAAACCATCTACCACCCTCACTGTGTCCGTGGTCAAGCCTCAACCTTTCTACTCAAAATAATTCAAAGATCACTTCTGTTACTTGGAGGAATTACTGGGTTCAAATAATTTTATAGCAATCTGTCTGCTAAATCAAGCTCCTTCAGAAGGTGTGAAAAATCAGGAGGTTTTCGCTTTAATAGGGGTAAATTGTGAGGAAAAAAAGAGAAAATCCTCTGTTATTTTCTTAATCTCATAAATTTAACTCATAATAAACAGGAAGATATATTAGAATTAAGGTGTAACTGGGATTTGGTTTTAAGGAAGAGGAAAACCTTCTTAGAGGTATTTTTTTCCTCTGCACAATCAATCTGCCCAGGGAATCAACCTGGGGTGTTGAATCTCAGCGCTGAACATCCTAAGGAAAGGTTCAAAATCAGTCACATCTTTCCAAAGAGCAAAACCTACCATAAAATCTTTTTATCTACGTGGCAACTTTTGAAGAAAAAAGTTCTGTTCTCTTTGTAGCCACAGAGCTACATTAGGGATGTCTAGCTTCCAGTGAAAACTCTTTATGGCCTTTTCTAGCCATTCCTAGGGAAGGAAGTTTCCAACCACAAACAAAGTACATATGAAAAATGTGAGTAACTTACATCTGCAAAGCCACACTGAAATATCCTCCCTTCTGAGATACCAAGCTGGAATGGAATATTTGGGAAGTAAATTCAAGTGCTGTCATTTTCCTCTCACTGCACAGAATTGATTTACTAGGATGGACTGCTAAAGACTCTTTTAAAATCAAACAATTATTCCATTTTCCTTGCACATCTTGAGAATTATCAGCATCTGCAGATAAACGAAGGTATCAGGCCTTGTATTCCCATGAATTCAAAGTTAAAAACACTCCTAAGTAAACCACCATGATTTAATACTCTCTGTGCATTTAATAATTTAAATTATCATGCAGATTTAAAGCCAGAGATCCTGGAAAGTATGTGCATGTATTCCCATCTTACTTCTCTGATCTGCTCTTTCTCATTGAAAAACTCCCAGGGGTGATGACTTCTATTCTCTTATTCTAATTCATAGATATGGTTTGAAGTTGACAGATACACAGCTTTTGATCATGGTTTGGAGATTAAAATAAATAAAAAAAAAAGAAAGAGAGCATAAAATGAAAGAATACTTTTCTCCATGGAAGATAAAATACCATGTGAGGCTTTAACTGATAGTAATTATAACATATTCAAGTAAAAGGTTTTTAATGCCCTTAACTTAGCATGAGTTGTTGTTTTTTTTTCCTTTGTCCTAAGTTTATTATGTCTTTTTCCAAACCTTCCCAAGGTTTGGGGTTTTTTTTAAATTTTTTGCTTCTGGACTATGAATTGATGACTGTGTACCATTCTTACATAAGTTTACAGGACACAGAAGCTTTGACAAAGAGCCTTATGGGATGAATTGTTGAGATTCTTTGTTGTTGGGGTTTTTTTCCCCCTATTCTTTATTTTTTTTTTCAATTCCTTCTTTAGAATAAAAGAATCAGAGATTTATTTGTGAAGCTGAGCTGGGGAGATTAAAATAAAATAATTTAAACCTGATGAGATGCACTTCAGTAGTTGGCACAAATGGCCTCTGAGATTTTATCAAGGCAGGGAGATCCATTTTTCTCTCATTTCTTTTGAATATGAGGCATTAAAAAGCAACTGGATCAATTCAGACAGGGCCAACAATTCTGGAATGTGCAATCTGACAACTAAAAGGGGGACCTTGGGGTTCTGTCTTGTGTTTGGTTTTTTTTTTTTGTTTGTTTGCTATCTTTCACTACATAGGGATGAGCAAAAACCATAAGATGTTTATCTTGTCTCCTGATCATGAAACTTTTGCTCAAATGAAATGAAACTCAGATTGAATTATTCTCTGATCTGGATTCCAAATTCAAATCCAGCCCAAAAAAAGCAATAAACTCCAGGTTACTTCATTTCTAATTTTTCTACTTACAGAAAAATGATTTCTATTTCTATATGTTGAAAAGTTGCTACTTTTCAACACATATGTGCTTTAGTCAACCATTTTTAGGCCAGCAGTGGCCTGGTGGCCAGGAAGGCCAGGGACATCCTGGGCTCCCTTCCAGCCTGATCCCTTCTGTGATTTTGTGATTTAGATCAGAATTTTTGCATGCTTCAATGACAGGCTGGTTATCAGCAGCTGTCAGATCAGTGGCTAAGATCACAGCAGTAAAAAGCTTCAGTTTAAAACTTGGAAAAAGGAATGCTTTGCTTCTGTCTCTCTTCAGTTGTATCTTGATAGAGGAACTAATGGAATTACTTAAATTAATCCCGATAGTGAGGATTAATAGTGCTGTAGCTGAAACTCTTTTGCTGTACTAATAAAGCAGATGTCAACTGAATTTTCCTGTACAACTTCCTTGAAATGGAATTACACTACAAGTTAGGAAGAAAATCTGCTAAATTCATGCCACTTGGCTGAGTCTCCAAAAAACAGACCCACCTGAAGAACTATTTTAACCAATGAAGAGACTTTATGTCTAAATTTTTCCCAGGTTGTGGTAGCAGAAAGAGTTGATCCATTGAAACCAGCAAATACAAGAATGACGGAAGAAGCCATAGAAAAGGTAAAGCTTTTTTGGATGTCACCTTGCTATAAAAGCTGATTTTCTAGAGGTTCTCAGATGCTCAAAGATATCCTTTATACTTTTTTCTGAAAGGAAAATGTGAGGAAATAATTATTTTTTAATTATGAAAAGGAAATAAAAAAAAGCCAAAACATGAATAAAATTTATGAATGAATTTAAGCGTGAAACTTCAGGCTCTGGAATCCTATGTCCAAAATGCTCTAGTAAAGCTAGGAAGGCATAAAGAAGATAACAGCTATGACCAAACCCAAAAATGTCTTCCACAAAAGAAAGTTTTGTAAGGTAACTAGGTTCTAAGCAAAATGAATAATATTCAGAGGAAAACAGTGAAATGGAATTCTGCTGAGAAAGAGGAAACAAAGCAGGGCTGTGTGATAGAAGTCTGTACATTAATGAGTTCTGTCAAGATGCTCAGTTTCTGGATATTAGCTGCTTTTCGTAATTGAGAATGGAATCCTCTTGTGGAAAAGAACAGATGGGGAAGAAGAGGAAGTGCCTAGGTTTGAAAGCTATATGAGATATTTTTCCACTCCCTGCTTTCCCATACCTAAGCTGATCATCCTCTCCTGCTGAAGGAGCAGCAAGAATCCCTTCAGTGAAAAATAGTTGTTATCTCTGCTCAGCTCTTCTCACCTGTGAGCATTCCTTCATACCCCACACACTTGGCAAGGGATTTGCTGTTTTCCACACAAACTTCCCAACTTTTGCTGTGGCGATTCCCCAAAGTCACCATTAGTGTGATGGGGGTGTGGAATGAGAGCACTTTTCTTCAATTTCATTTTGAAAATTAGGCACAGTGGGAATTAATTTATTTTTCATTTTAACTGGAATATCAAATGCTGGAGGAGAAGAAAAATACACATTGCATGTGGGATAACAAAGCAACACTAGAGAAGAAAATAAAATGGAATAAGCTACCTTGGTTGAATCAGCCAAAATTCCTGCATATCATTAAATATATGGTTTAAAGTTGCTATAGTTGCTGCCCTTGGATGCCCAGAGAGAGCTCAGCAGGAGATTTGTAAACTCTGTATTCTTTGAATTTCATTTCTCAGCAATTATTTGTCAGTTATTCCACCTTCCTATGCAACTGTTAAAAGCATCTTCTTTGTATCAAAGAAGGAAAGGTCACTAATATTTTTGAGCATAATTTCATCTGATTATGTCAACAATATGATGCCTAAAAATCTTAGCATTACATTCCCTGAATGATTAAAGGACATGGGACAAAACACAGTGAAACAAGAGGATTAATCTAGAAATACATGGTAATCTTCATGTACAATGCTTATTTGAGATCTGCCACTGGTGTGGGTTGATTTTGTTGTTATTGTGGGGTTTTTTTGCCTTGGTGTATGAATGTCAGCCATAAATACTTGATACCTTTCTTAAAAATCAGTTATACCTATTTACATAAATAAATAAATAAATAAATAAATAAATAAATAAATAAAATAATGATGATGATGATGATGATGATGATGATGATGATGATGATAATAATAATAATAACAATAATAATAATAATAATAATAATAATAATAATAATAATAATAATAATAATAATAATAATAATAATAATAATAATAATAATAAATTTATATTTCTCCCCCCCCCACTTTCCTTATTATGGTTTGAGAAAATGAACATATTCTCCATCTAAAGAAACACCTTGAAAAACAAAACACAGAAATAGGGGGGATTTACTTGTGCTCCCTTGGGGAAAATTTGTATTTCCCATTCCTTTTGTGTATACAACAGCATAATCTACCAACAAAGATGACAAGGTTTATATTACCAGTAGCCACAGAAATTGACACAAATATTAGTTGCACCCTTACTGAGTTACAATACCACTTAAATTAATTCAAATTACACAGTTTTGCTAAGCACACCAGTGGATTTGGGGTTAATTCCATAACTGATCATATATCTGAGCTGATGGTTTATAAAATCATAAATGAAAAAGGGGCAAAATGGTTTAAAAATAACGAGAAGCAATATGGCAAAGCCTGGTGTTGATTTAGGTTTTCAGCACATCCTCAAGCACACTGTTCCCACTTTTGATCAAATTTAAATGGTATACATGATTTTATTTGCAGTTTTACATGCTGAGATACTGTTGGAATAGGCCTAAAATATTTTCATACACAAACAAACAAGAGTTTTAAGGATGAGATAATTTCTGCCCATTGTGAAGACATGCAGAAAGTAAAATACCAAGGAAGAAAAAAGTATATTTTAAGGGTATTAGACTTATTAAAGATTTCATATCTTTATTCATGTGTGTGTTTCAGTAAAATTCAACTGCCACAGGAGCCCATAAAGCCCAGCCTCTTTCCTTTGGTGTGAAAAGCAAGTCTCCATAATATTTTCCATGTAAAACACAGCTCCAGGGCTTATTTACAGAATCTCTGGGGGGACACCCCAAAGTGTTTGAAAGCCTCCAGCAGTGAATGGATGGATTTCTGCTATTCCTTGAGTGTGAGCTGAAATGCACACTTGCTTTGTGTGGTCAGGCTGTTTGGATTAGAGCTTTTAGATTATTCTGGGCCATGCCAGAGGAGAAAGGCTGGGAACTGCATGATCAGAGCCCTTACTCCTGAAATAATTTCTGCTAGTGCTGGAGAGAAAGCAACCAGCAGACACCACCGTGTGCTACAACAGTGCCATTGCCAACCAGGCACTGAGGTTAAAAAGATACTTTTCTTTTTAAGGGCATTTTTGATCAGTTTAAAATAAACACACATCTATATCAGTATATTAACTGCAAATAGAGTTTCACATGGCTTTAAAGAGTTTTCTGAGACATCTAACCTAGGCTGAGCACGACAGCAGGGGTCTGACAGACAATTACACTTGTGGCTGTGGTATTTATTCATTGTTATCAGAATTATTGCCACATTTAGTACTCTTCTATTTAGATGGACTGCAATTTTCACTCTGCATTTCAGTAAAAAAAAACCCAACTCTGATTATTTCACTTTCTTCTTTCTTTCCTACAGTTTTCCTATTGTTACTCTTGCCTCTCAAGGCTCTCAAGTTCTTCTCTTGTTTGGTAATTATCTAATTTCTTCTTTGTCACTTTGCTATAAATATGTATTTCATCTCCTCTCCATCTTTTTTATTCTATTTTTTCTTCTGCTGTGCTTTAGAAACTCCTTCATGCACCAAGTATTGGACTACAGCTCTTTCGGTTAACTTTTCAAAATTGTCTTCTGTTAATCCAACCTCACCAAGCTACACAGGAAACTGATTTATTGATTGCATTCTTATTCATCCCTTAAACAGGGAACTTATATTCAGGGAACATGTCATCTTGTATGGCTTATGTACACCATAATTGTTGGACAAATATTTTGGCCTTGAAAAATGCTGCTAGTGCAGGGTGACCAGGCATTAAATTCCAAAAACTGGTGCTAATCTTCTGGCAAGTGGACTTTTTATAAGAGGATATATATTCATGACAATTCTTCACTGCTGTGATAATCATAAAAAATAGTGTTGTGAGGGTTATTCCTTCTTACTGCTTGGGATGAAATAAGGATAGCTTACTTTTGGGGAAAAAAATATACCAAGGCCCAAATTACTAAGTGTCTTGGACAAATTTTCTCTCTATCTCTGCCTTTACAAATTATTTCATTAAAATTTACGTTAAGCTTTTAGCTAGGGGATTGTAATGATAAAAATGGGGCAATTTTTTCTAAGTTTGCCTACAGTGGGATTTCAAAGATGATCCTCTGAGAATCAAATCAACCAGCCCTTCTCTTATCAACATCACTAGGTTGCTAAACTTGATTTGCTTAAAGTTTTAGCAGGTTTGAAGTAGCACTTTTAAACTTTGAAGAGATTTTTTAGTTGTTATTAACTTGCAGCACTTTTTCAAAAGTAACATTTTCCTTATGGAGCAAAAAGCAGCAAAATTGTAGAGTTTATGACAAAGAGCACTGCAGAAGATTCCATTGCAAAAATAAATAGTGAGCTGATTGAATTAATAATGAACTATAAAATATGTTTTTAATGCATGCTCAAGAAAAATGTGCTAAGTTCTAAAACAAATATGTTCTGTGGTCTTCAGGAATTTTGCTAAACTTCTGTACTTCTGTGTGTGTCCTATTCCTTTTCCCAGCAGAGTTTATGTCAACATTTATGTTGATGTCAGCAGGAAGGGATCAAAATAAATTGGTAAAGCTGATGATTTGTGTCTCCCCTAATTGGCAGCTTTTGGAATCTATGGTCTTGTAATATTATTAACTTCTTGGTTTTCCCCTCAAAATTATATTTCATACATAATTTAATGAATACAAGTAACATAAAAACAGGGTTTATATTTCAATGATCAGGCTTTTCTGTCATTTTCATTTTAAAGCCTTTAAAGCTTGTTTTATTTCACTACTGTGGGGTTTGCATTTTAAAAGGATTCAGTCTCACCCCCTATTTTTCCATGGAAAGTTTCTCTCAAATTCCAACTGCAATGAAGCCTATTCAGGGAAATGCTCATTCTGAGGAGTTATTTTTGCCATTTTGCCAGTGCTATTGTAGAGCTGCAGTAGAGAGCAAACACCATAAATATACCAAAGGTAAAATTGGAAAGCTCTGCTGCTGCTTGAAGAGCAAGAAGTGTGTGATCTTTCTGTTGCTATGTGGAAATATCTTTCCAAGTTCTAACAAACACATTTAAATCTCTAAAATATTCCTGTTTCCAGTGATGTGAATTGAATTTTTCCCCGTGTGTATTTTTTCTTTGTGCTTCATTGAGGTTTTGCTCACTTTCTCCTCTACCTATCTGTAAACTTCATGTGACTGGCTCAGCTCTGAAATGGAACAAAACTTTTAAAGCATAGGATGAAAATGGCCTGAGTTACAACATGTTTGTGTTTGAGCATTCTGGAAATGGCCCAGGGTTCAGAGGGGCTATTTTGAGTGGCACCAGGCACATTGGTTATCACATGGGCACTGCTGCCCATGATCAGTGACTCGTGTGTCACTGCAACTCAACACGCACACAGAAAAAAATCAGTGTACTCCACTGATTTTTTTTTCCCTAGAAAAATAAACTTAGACCTCTGTTTTCATTTGTTGGTTTGGTATTTTTTCCCTGCTCTTTTTTTTTTTTTTTTTGTTCTACAATCTCTAAATAGTTAGTGCAGATGGGAGGTGCATGCTCCTGCTGCTTTACAGCAAGGCTTCCCACTGGCATAGACAGCAGTAATTAGCCAGAGAAACAATGATCACATTATAACACAGACATTTCTGCAAGGAGGATGGTGGGGGGTTTTTTGGGTAAAAAAGCTCAGTTAGAGCTGTTTGTTACCTACACTGCTTTATCAGACAGTCTATTCAGTCTCTGCAATCCATTTTAGTTTTAAACAGTTATTTAGATCACTTTATCAACCACTGTGTTGTTGATAAATAGCACTATTGGTTGATAAATAGTATTATTTAATGCATTATTATATTATGGGTAATGCTCCCTAACCCCTACAAAGAAATTTGAAGTAGAAAGAATTCGTGACATTAATAACCCAGTTCGGTCTCATGTTTTCCATGGGTTGAGCTCACAGTTCAAATGACAAGCAAATTAACCTATGCAAGACATAAAATTCCTTCAAACTTAACAATGCCCATCAAAATTCTTCCAGTTCAGACATTCATGACCTGTATTTTAATGGATTTTAAAGTCTGTTTAACGTTAGGCTTCTTTTCTTCTTTCCTCTGTCTTTTGTCCTTTTCTTTCCTCTCCTCTCTTCTCTCTGCTTTCTATTCCCTGAGCAAATGCTTCTTAATTTTCCCTGACCTCATCTGAGGTTGATTAGTGCATAGGAAACCTTAGCAAAAATTTAAATTTTTTAATTTCTGCTTTCCTTAAATTTGTTGAAGTATTCCTAAAGCCACAAGCAACTTATATTTACTTCCTTTGCCTCAAAAATTGAATAAACCAGATTAAATTGATTATTATTCTGACAAACCACTGACTTTTTAAAAACTCTTTCTGAGTGTATATATATATATATATATATATATATATATATATATGTATATATCAGAGATGTTTCAATTTTGGCAGTTTCATTTTGCTGAGGTTTTGTGCCAATATTTCCTTCGGTTTTAGTCCAGATGGGTTCACACCCCTAAATTTAACTTTGACTTTCAGAATTGAGAAAACTCAGACTCTCAACTGAAATTTGAGGAAAATGACCTGCACTTGAGAGACATATGAAACCACTTAAATGCAAACCTTGAGCTGCCTCATATTTGTTTGAAATGTAGGCCAAAGGTATGTATTAAAGCCACAAAGATTACCTGTCTTTTGTCAGATTGACCCAAGTTTCAACTAAAATCCAGATCTGTTTTCTTTGAAAGTATTGAAAATGATGCCTGTGGTAACATCAGAGCCTACACCCATTTTTCAGCACCAAGATGGAGCAATTCAAGTCCTTTGTTGTTACATAGCCAAAGTAACAATATGGGGGTGAGGTTGTTTTCAGCTTCCTGTTGGAAATTAAGAAATGAAAACCCAGCCCAAATCACAAATTTTAACTCAAACAATAGTCTTAAGCCATGCTGAATTAAAAAATCATGGGATTTTTTCCCTAGTTTGTTGTTTTAACTCTGAATGGTCAGTTGACTCCTTTGGAATGAAGAGTGAATTAAGAAAATATATATTGAATTTACAGCCTCATTATCAGAATGAATCTCATTATCAAGCACTTTCCTTGTGGTATCTCTTGCATTCCCAAGTTTGGCTATAAACAGACTTTCACACACACTTTTCCCTCTGTACCTGAGAGAGCAGAAGGGCTGATCAGTAAATCTGGCACACAACACTGTGAGTTTGATTCTACGATAAGCATTTCCCTCCCAGAGGAGTCATTTGTTATCCTGAGTAAGTGTTGGACAAACCTTCAGGCCTGTTTCGAGATTTGGGTTAAGACCTTTTCTCCAGCAGTGAATTCGCTGGCAGCATGTGTGCACCTTAAGAATGATGGGTTTGTCTTGAGGTGTCCTGCCTCAAAATGTCTCCAGGCAGGGATTTGATAACTTCCCCACGTTTATCTTGCAGAAACCCCCAGGAGAGAATTGCCCAGCACTTTGGAAGATTGCTCCATGAGATGTGTGAACTTGCCCACTTTCCTCAAGGCATGTGTTCTGACCCAGAAAACTATTAGACTAAAATGAATAAATTATAGTTAAAAACTGCTCTTTTCCTTTCAACAAATAATTCTCACATTTCTCTCTCTCACTACTGGTATGTGGGAGCACAGCAGATCAAGTCTGTGTTTCCTTAAATCCACTCCCAATTCCTAACATTATTTCCTTGGTCTCTGCTTCCATTCTTAGCCACCAGCTCAGAAAACTCAAGCTTCCCAGATGTGCACATTGAGCAGACAGAAAAAATAGGGAATTCATGTTCCTCTAGAGGAGCAGAGCTCCATGGACACCCATAAATCCTAGTGCACAGCCATGCACAGAGGGAGAAAGTTGAAGCTTTGGGAGAAACAAGAAACATCTCAGTGCTGTGCTCACTGATCCCATCACAGGCATGAGGAAGGAGAAAGTGGCTTTCCCTGTCTCTAATTACCTCATACCTCCCCCTCCCTCTGCACGTGCTGCAGCCACAGATCCTCCGTGGATCCAGGAATATCTTAGAAATCTATATTCTGTCAATCAAGTGAAATCAAGGCTGGATGCCCAAAAAAGTAGGATTCTCTGGATAATACTCAGAGGGTCAGTGCATAAATCGAGTCTGAGGCTGTGCAGGACTGACAGGCAAGGCACACTTACATTCCCTTCTGCAGCTGCAGCTGCTTTTGCATGGCAGTTTTTTCATGTGTCTGATTGTCCTGTTAACTGAATTTTCCTAAGGGGGAAAAGGGGCATGGAGGGTTGGGGGATGAGCAGAGTTAGTATTTTGTTTTAATTAAGTGCTGTTTAACAGCTGCTCCAAGAGCCACTGCCATGAGCATTGGAGGAGTTTGGTATATTTTTGCTCATGCTGGAGAACTGAAGGGACCAACAGATCACAACTTTTCCCAGGTATCCAGGGACATTTGTGTTGTTTGTAATAAAGTTCTGATGATGAATGGGATATGCCAATCAATGTTAAAATAGGGAACTGCACATTGTTAAGTAAAAATAGCTGTAAAATCTAAATTGCCAAGGAGGAAGTAAGGTTTACATTCTCCTTTTGCTTTACTTATCTGTTCATATCGATTCATATGTTATTTATAAGAATTCAGGAAAATAAGTTATTCAGCTAAGAACTGTGATTTATAAATTGCTACCTTTGGAGTAAAAGGAGAAAAACCAAATGAATGCCCCCCTTTATCCCAGTAGAGACATATGAGGTGTTCCTGCCCATGGCAGGGGGCTTGGAACTGCATGATCTTCAAGGTCCCTTCTAACCCAAACCATTCTGATATTCTGTGAAGGAGAAAGTGGCATTTCTCACTCATTCCTCCTTTAAGCTACAACCATGTAGCTGCATCATCATTCTGAGTGCTCTCTTCACAGCAGTCAAAACATGAGAAGTATGAGAGTATGGTACACTCTGCCTGGTAAAAATGGATCTTTATCACCAGAAAATGGATCTTGCCCATTACCGGAGCAGCCATTTGTAGCTCCATTCTGGTGGAGCTTCAGGCTGTTCCAGTGAGTCTGAAGGAGCAGCTGCCCCACAAGAGCTATCTATTCCTGCTAAAGCTGTGGAATGTTTCAGTGTGCTGCCTGGCCCCAAAGAACACATTGGGAAATACAGTGTCTAGCAAATGCTTTCAAGATCTGGGGCGAGATAAAGGCTCCACTAAAGCAATGGCAAATTTCCCAGTATGTCTGTGGGGCCAGGACTCCACACCTTCAGTTTTCCACTGAACACTCAGACCTGCTCATGTGAGATGTGAGCAGTGCTTAAACTGAAATAGGATCTGCCTGTGGCAGCTTTAACACACATAATGCCTTAGTTATTTGCTGCTTAATTCTGGCCATTATACAAATGTTGTGGACAGACAATCTGCAGCCACTAAATTCTGTATTCCTCTTTGGTTTGGTACACACTGGGGCTCAGTTAAGTGCATTAAATTGGTTGTGCAGGGACAGAGAGATCCCATGTGGTACCTCCATGTGCTGGGTCCTAATTAGAGATGTAATCAGCCTGGTAATTCCTTTCACTGTTAAAAAAGTTGACTTCATGTCATCTAAAAGCCACAGCAGAGTTCTGAAAACTCTTATCTCATGAGAGACAGATCAGGTTTTAGGCCACTTTAAAGATGAGTTGGCTTCAAGCCTTGAATAACTACAATAATTCTCTGAAGCTCTTCACTGCTTTTTTTTGTTTTCTTCGAAAGCTTGAGCACAGATTCAGTCCAAAAGTACATTCTCAGCTTTAGCTTCACATCAGCTACATTTATATGGACAAACTGTACCGTTCTCAAACTCCTTCGATTTTCAAGTGGCTTTCATGTACATCTACATCATTATGTATAAAGTCCAAGAGATTGTCTAGTGCTGACAGCAATTTTGTGTCTAGTTGACATGCACAGGAGTCCTTTACATATTCCTCCACAAGTCAGTTATGAGGATTTGTTTGTTTAAGTTGATATAAAGAAACCTTTAAGTCTTTTTTTCTCCTATTTTTTATCATTTTAAGGTTAGGTCCTGGAGCAGAGTTCAGTATAAGACAGTCAGGATTTCTGCCAGCAATGTGTCTATTTTATAAAGACTGGAAGATTTTTTTTTTTAATTTTTTTTTACCAGTCTAGGAAGAACAAAGAGCAAGTTGTTATTATTTATTGAAGACCTTGCACATTTGGACAGGGAAGAGAATGGTTTAGTAGCTGGTGACTTACATAAACTGAAGGCACAGTCTCTGCACTCAGGTTCTGAGTGATCATTTTCACCAAGTATAACATTTTTTTAACACACTTTTTCAAGTTTAGAAAGTAAGCTGTTTCGCTGCCACAGTGCCTAAAAGGACTAACAGGGCTACACAATAAACTAATATATTGTCTATCAAAAGTATTCCAGTACCAGAAGGTGTAGTAGAGGAAATGTATTGTATTTGAATATCTGTATAGAGGCTTTGCCCTGGGAGGTCCTGGTTGTCTTTGATGGGCTGCAGCTGTGATGTTCTAATTGGGCTGCTAATTAGCTGTGACCAATGAGGATAACTGGGATAAAAGGGGGTGGGTTAGCCAGGCAGGGAAGGCCTTGGAGGAGCCTTGACCTGAGAGAGAACAGCATGCAGAAGGAGTCTGTGCTGTGAAGATCTGCAGCCATGAGAACACACTGAGGAGGTATGGACTTTAGAAATATGATAACAACAATATGGGACTCGAGAAATAATAGAATGACAACAATTGGTGATCCCGATGTGATAGTTAGCAGAAGATGAGGCAGCCAAGAGCTGTAGTGATATTTGGTGGAAGATAAGACAGCTGAGAGCTGTGACAGAACATAGCCTTTGGGTCAAGGAGCTGTGAAAGAGTATGGCCTTTGAGCAAGGAGCTATGGGGGTTGTACATGGCCCGTGAGTCATGGGAAAATATGGGGGTTGTACATGGCCTGTGAGCCATGGGGAAATGTATGTATTGTAATTGAACATCTGTACAACTGTTAACTCATGTAAAAGAAAAGGGGGAAATATAGTAGAGGAAATGTATTTGAATATCTGCATAGAGGCTTTGCCCCAGAGGTCCTGGTTATCCTTCACTGGGCTGCAGCTGTGATATCCTTCACTGGGCTGCAGCTGTGACCAATGACGATAACTGGGATAAAAGGGGGTGGGTTAGCCAGGCAGGGAGAGCCTTGGAGGAGCCCTGAGCTGAGAGAGAACAGCATGCAGGAGTCTGTGCTGTGAGGATCTGCAGCCATGAGAATACACCAAGGAGGTATGGACTTTAGAAATCTGATAGAACAACAATATGGAACTCTAGAAATAATAGAACAAGAAGGACCTTCAGGAAAAACATTGTTCTCAATATTATTTGATAGGATTATCTGAATATGTCTATTTTTCCTGTAGTGAAATAGTTGCACAGCCTCTCTGACTTGTATATGACAAAGATGAAGAGGCTCAGAAGCAAAACAGCTTATGACAGCTCAGAGGTGAGTACTTAGCTGTTTAAATCTACTCACATGAGGCCAAGTTTACCATAATTATGGTCCTGAAGAACAAGTCCTTGTGGTTGAAAATCAGCTAAATTTTCCAGCCTTCCCTTTTCTGTTGGCTTTCTGTGCGTAGCAAGTCATCAAAAGCGAGACAAATCAGATTTGGGTTCAATTCCTTGTTCTGCTAATGAGCCCTACCCCTAGGATATGTCTCTTTGCACAACTCATTGATGTGTAAAGGTCATTCTCCAGTCCTCAAGAGACATCACATATGTCTTACAGCAGAGTCTCTTGTGTCCTGAGGCAGCGTGCCCACTTGTTCCCTGTGAAGTTTGACTTCTGACTGGTGGGATGTTAATTTCTTTCATTGTCATAATGCAGAATGCCAGTGAGCTGTGAAACCATGCTCATCACCACGCTCAGTTAACATTTTCTACCCACAGCAGCGTGTTCCAGGAGCTCCACAGGTGGCCTCCTCAGCCATGGTCAGCAGCAAATAAAAATCTAAATGCTGCAAGCAGACATTTATTCCCACCCAGTGGTTTGAGTACCTGTAGGCTGAGTTGGGAGCCAGTTCCTCATGGCTCCAAGGCTTGTCCTAAGGTTTTTGGAACTTCACTTGTGACAGTGTGGAAAAAACGTTCAGTGTAATTGTCAAATGTGTTGGTCATTCACCACCCCAATCCTGCAGCTCATCTACTGAGCAGAAATAGTACCCTGTAAGATTATCTGCATTATTTTCTCCCTAAAGATTAGAGAATTCACTGAATGGAAAGAAGTTTGGGAAGGGCAATTTTATACAATAGCCCTGTAATCAAATTCTTATTGATGCTGAAGACACTTTTCCTCTATGCAGTCCAAGAGGAACAAAATAATTTTACAGCTGTATAAGACAAGAAAGATCATTTTTAAAGACTTTTCTGAGTATTACAAGAACTTCTGGAGGAGTTAAAAAAAGACCTAGAGAAATGTGTCTTAAGGGTCCTTCACATAAATATTTTCCCTTAAATTTCACTCCCAAGATTGTCTCCATTCTCCAGCCTTACTTCCCCTGCATCAGAGAACAGTCCAGAAGCAAGCTCAGCATTTTTTTTTTTTGCCTGCTTAGTGGAGCATTAATCTGTAATTTTTGTGATTTAATAACATGCTTAAAGAAGTTTTCTTGGCTAAAATCTGATACACAGTGCTGGAGACCTCCAATGCCCTTCCTTTCCCTGAACCAAAGGCTTTAATTGTTCATCCTCTAATACGTACAGAGAGGCCACTTGAACGGATGGGATCCAATGTAAACAAATGACATTTGCTGATGAGGTCAACTTTCAATTTAAGATTTATTTTACCCAGATGCCTGAAATGAGTGGCCAGACTACATTCAAGGTTCAGGGAAAACTCAGTAGGAATTTATCAGTGGATTGAAGGGGTAACATGTTGAAGGCATCTGTGATAAACTATGTTTTAAGGAAGCTACTCTGTCTTCAGCATCTTCAGGCCTTATGATGCCATCCTTTGTGCTGAGAATGTCAGATCTGAGAAAGTGGAGCGCTGGTAACCCAAAATAAAAAGAGGTTATGATAAACAGGATCCAAGGTGTACAGGTATATTTGAATTCTGCAGGATGGCTACCAGGTCACTTCTCTGCTCCTAATGTCAGAGGGATGTAGGCTGAGATTTCCGTGGGAATGGACTCAGGTTCCCACTCAATCTGCCCTTAAGTGAACTCTTTTAACATGAAGATCATATTCATTATAAGTGCCTTGAAATCCTCCTCCTTCCCACCCTTGCACAGCATTCAACTAAATAGCATTCAGATGTGCTGAAGACCTGAAACCAAATGGCAAACCAAGGGACCATCCAGTTGTGTGAGAGTTAAATGAATGTTAAACTATATTTATACAGTGACTGGGGTTTTGGTCTTCATTCTTGCATTCCTTTTCCTTGTATTTCTGGTAAACATAAAAAAAAAATCTTTCTTGTCCATAAATGATATCAGTAATCCTATTATAATCTAATTTACTTCATGCTACTTATGACATGTTTATTCTCTGTAATTCACTTGGCTTTATTACTCAGGAAAGTACTTTACTAAAGTTCATTTTGTTTTATTTTCGGTTCTTGCTGTAGATCTTTCATTCCAAAACTTGACTGCAATGTTTATAGAAAATAAAAAATCCTACAACTTTACATTTAAATGTTAAATATATCATTATATGTGAAATACCAGAGATATTTATAGGCAATACCCCTTAGAAAATCCATCTTTTCTTGTGGTCCTACATTAGGACCTGAGAGTATCCATTGCAGGTGTCTGAAATGCTCTTGGATCTTCACAAAAGGCACATTTAAGGCTGAACATCCTCAGGACACTGAGCTCACACAGAGCTGTCCTTCCCCATCAGCAGCCTGGCTGACCCCTCTGACCTCTCCCAAGGCAAATAGAACACTTTTGTTGCCATCTCCACATCCCAGTGTGCTGGAGGAGGAACTGCCAACGCTTAGATATCCATCACATATCCAGCCAATGCCATGTCTGATATTCATCAAGCACAACAGCTTGACAAATGGATGGGTAAGGGAAACACATTCTAATTGCTAGAGAGGCACTCTAGAGAGTCAAAACATCCCCACAAGAAGACATAATGAGTCACAAGAATTACTGAGAACTCTTGAGAGGGTTTTTCTCTCCTACTGATGCTTCATTCTTCCTCAAGAATTACTGTCTCTATAAGGACATATTTACAAGGTGTCTGGTTCTACAGATCTGCTTGCACAAAACTTTCATTTCTACCATTTTACTCAAAAGACAGATTGTAAAATTTACTAAGAATAACACAGAAGCTGCTGCACTCTATCCTACTTATTAACTGGCTTCTAGTATGATATTAATTATTTCAACTGAGCTCAGCTATACAGTGTAGAGTATCAGGGACCTTATTCACATCAGAAGTCACTGAACCTGTTAATTGAGAGCTGGTGGGTTTTTGGTTGGTTGGTTTTGTTGGGTTTTTTTTGGGGGGGGGGGGGGGTTTGTTGGTTTTGTTGTTGTTTTGTTGGGGTTTTTGTTTGTTTTTGTTTTGGTTTTGGGTTGTTTTGGGGTTTTTTTTGCCATGTGCTGTTGAACTCTAATAACCAGGGCCTTGATATCTTGGAATAGGTATTTCAGAGCCTACGCCCTAAATTATCACCCCTGACATTCTTAATTCTGCATGTCCAGATTCTGAGAGCAAATTGAGAATAATGGGTCCTGTGAGAATAAATACACTGAAAAAAATGACTAGTGCCATGATACAATATCTGAGGAAAGAAATAGTTCTCTCAACTGTGTTTAAATAGCATTAGAGATGGGAGGGACACTGGAGTCCACTCAGTGATATACTGAACAACTTGCCATTCTGTCAGAGTTCCTGTGATTCACTGAGGTCTGAGGGAAAACAAAAATATCCCAGGAGCCAACAGGTTTGACTACCAAAGCATACAAGGGGGCTGAAATGAAGTTATATGGAGAATCTCCTTTCTGGCATTTCCCATATTCTGAGTCCTTGAGTTAGGCTGCTATTGTTCTTCCAAATTTGTTTAAAAGAGGAGTGTATCCACACATCCTGTGTATAAAATATTACTGCCCACAGAGGGCTGCTTTAGCCAGGCTTTCTCATGAGAACTACTCCTGTTATGGCCCTGGGGAGATCTGGATGAGGAATCCCAAGGCTCTTAAATTCATTTCAGGTTCACAACTGATTTCCACAGTGGATCAGAGTTTCACCTTTAGTGCTGCTCAGGGTCAAAACACAACTGAAGGAAATGGGAGCACACGGTAGTAAAACATCAGCAGTAAACCTGTCCCGCAAATTTCTCGTGGTTTTACAAGGATGTAGTTAATACATTAAGTTGTTGTTACCTAATTAGGTGACTTTTATTGTGCAGTCAAATGGAAAACTGATACCAAATGGCATGTGCATATGAATGAGTGAGAGAATGGAAGCAGCATTATCAGAGCGGAAAATAGTCATCATCTCAAGCGTGGGAGCAGAGACTTTCTGAAGGACACTATATTTATATGGAGGAAATAATTAGTGAATGCTAATTATTAGGAAGTTACTGGGGTTTTTGTCTTTATAGAAACAAATAAAACTGATCAGAAACTCATACTTGCAACATTAAATAACACCCGCATCAGTACTGTGCTTTAGGTCTCCTCTTTCTCCAAAAGTCACACCAAAAGCCTCATGACACCCTTTGAGGGTTCTGCATCCCTTACTCATTTTCACAGAGTATAAATCAGAATAACTGAGTCAGGGTACAAGGTTTTCTCACATTGTCCCTGTTCTCTTTCCCATTGGGGTCACCAGGACTGAACCAGAAAAAGAATTGGACACAGCAGTAAAGAAAAATATTTAGAAATTTAGCGAAGGTGACAGAATTGAGAGGTAAACACTGAGCAGATCTTTAATGCTACTTTTAGCACTCTCTGTGTCATGACTAGAAGTTCTTACCTCCATTGAAAAATGCACCTTTATAAAACCAAGCATGCACAAATACAGAATCATTGAGTTACTAAGGTTATTAAAGACCTCTGTGATCATTGATTGCAATCATTCACTCATCACCAGTGTGCTCACCACTGACCCTGTCTCAAAGTGCCACATCCACAGGACCTTTGAACATTTCCAGGGATGGCAATTTCAGCATTTCCCTGGGCAGCCTACTCCTGACTTAGTCTGTGACATTAAACCCTCTGATAAAAGCAGCAGCAAACACAGATGCAAGGAGAACCTCAGGAAGGTCGGGGTACCAACAAAAATAAACCAAACTGAGCAGCCCTAGATCCCCATTCACTGCCTCCCTCTCTGCTCACAGGAGCCTGGTCTCAGCAAACCAGAGTCACATTCCCAGGCATGGTGACAGCAACTCCAGCCTCAGGGACACTCAGGCTGATGTGGCACATGCTGGTTCAACTTTTAGGTGTTTAAATCCTAACCAGCAGCTCAGCTGAGCCCTGTCCTCCTCCCACAGTAGCTGTGCCTCTGTCCAAGCTGTCCATTTCAGCTGGTGGAACCTGAGACTGGCTGTGAGCTGCCATCCATCCCTGCATGGCCAGAGAGCCTCTTTACACCAGTGATCTGTCACGGGACAGGGCTCAGCTTTGTGCCTCAGCAGTCTAACTCCACTCATAGGTGGCTACAACAAATCATGGAAGGGGATTTTAATGTCATAACAGCTCTGGAAGTAGCAGGTCTTTTCTGCTGGAGGCACCAGTGTTTCCAAGCCTGGTGATGGCTTTGGGGAGGCTCTCTTTAAGTTGAACAATTTATTTTTTTTCAATATTGCTTGATTAACATTGCTATTCACAAATGACCTAGAAATGCTATGGGGTCTTGATCTAGTGATTTATTTGAACAGACCACTTTTATGAGACCTTTGTTATTTTCTTTTGAAGCTGTGCATTTTCCACAGCAGGAAAAATCTCTGTAGTTACCTATTGTCGAGTTTCTACTGTAACAGCAGAAAAGAGGAAAAAAATTCCAATTGCTTTTTCAGCAAAAAATCAGTGGAAAACATCAAAGGAAGATTTCCATATGGAGGTTACTTGTAAGTTGTATCACAAGTCGTCATTGTGCATTGTGGGTTATAAGAATCAGATATAAACTACTTATTCTACAGTGATCTCTCTAGGAGACATTTACAAGGAGGAATAAATCCAAACTCTCAAATGAAAAAAATGTACTTACAGCAATTTATCAATCTTTAATAGCTGTCCTGCTATTTAATATCATGTTTGAGGAGACTCACCATGGCTTTGTGGATAAACATTTGTTAAACACAGTTTGCTTCTTCTTTCAAACAATCAGGTTTCAAATGCAGCCAGAGTGTTTAATTTCCAAGAAGCATTTCCATTTGTTTGTACAATGATTCACTCCTCTATCCTATTTCTGTATATTTTTAAAATAAAACACTTCTTTCTTTTTTGTTTTTCTAGTTATGGGAATGACATTATGTGGAAGGGAACAGTGTTAGGAATTTCTCTCTGGCTATGGTATTGTACATGCTTCACCCTTTCATTTCTTAATTTCTAATGACACAAAGCATTATGTCATACATGTAAGTAATATCGTCAGAATAGCCAAGTGAAAGTTTGTGTGAGAAATTTTTTCATTAATTACTGCTATTTAAGGGCTCTTGTTTTAAATAGGAAGTTACACTGGTACAAACTAAATAAATACCAGTAGCATATTATAACCATGTTGTTCAGAGAAGTATAAAAGAACTCAGGTGGGGAAAGTGAGTAGTTGTTAGTAGTGAAATTAAAATATTTTTTACAGAAGCTTGATTGGATGAGCCTGTTGTTGGCCTTGACATACAGAAATATCTTATCAATTTTATTATAAAACTTTTTAAACACAATCTGTAACTAGAAGACAGAAAAAACCCTTTACTCCTCAGCTAAAGTCTAAATTCTATGTTGAACATACACATTAGTAGGAAGAGGTGAAATGTTGCATACATGGAGAAAGCTGTTGCTGAAAAAAGGACTCAGCTCTCCCTGAAAAAGGGACTAAGTCTTGTGGTGCATGTTTATTCCTGAATTTCCTTGAGCCCAGCTGAAGCTCCTTCTCAGAGCAAAATGATCTGTAATTCCTGCTGGACGTGAGATGTCTGTTGGGGGCTACCTAAAGGGCAAGTGCATTAGCTTGTAAATGTCACCCCAGTGCAGACTTGGAGAAGAGAATTAAGCTCTGAGAACAAAGCTCTCCTAATGCCACATGACACAAAGCTCAGCAAAGAATATCTTGCCAGGTAGGGGGTGGAGGAGGGAAAAATCCCCCAGCCTGTCTGTCTCAGCAGGAGCACACGAGTAATGTGGCATGAGGCTTACAGGGAAAAGTACTGAGAGTCTGAAAAATGTGTGCTACACCAACCATGTACTGCCTAACACACCCTGTGCTAATTCCTCAGCTCCTTTAGCACAGCATCTTGCACAAGGGATACCCTGAGGAACATTTTTGAGTTTGCAGCAGTATCTGCCACGCAGAGGTGCGAGACTGGGTGAAGATGATTCAATCAGCAAGTTCTGCTGTCTCTCAGTAAATTCAAGAGGTAATTCTGCATTCGTCTAGTGTCAATCTGGCCCAAATGAAGGGTTATAGGAGTGGAATTTTGTGTGTGAGAGAAGTGGGAAGGAGCTTTGATTAGCAAAGACATCCCTCAGAGTTGTGTATTCAGAAAAAAAATGCTGCATTAACTTCTTCTTCTTCATATCACTTTTAAAAATTCTTTTTTTTGTGTATGTGTTCCAAGTAATGTTAATGTAGACTTTTCATCAGTGGTTGCTTTACAGAGTCTTTTCCTTCTGTCATCTCAGAACTGCAAAAAGCTGTAGTGATATAGCCAAAGACTATATATATACACACCCTGTATTATGTACTCCAACTGCTCAGACATTCTACACTTTGAGGCTTAGTTATATTCCAATAATCAGTTTTAAAATTGCATAAGAGAAATCACCCAGCACTTTCACTGGTGTGACTGAACCTGTTGAATTTCAACTACTCTAAGTATTAACATAAAGAAACTTCAAAAGTTTTGACTTTTGGATTGGTACAAACAGTAAAGGATTTCTTACATATGTCAGCATTTTTATATCACTGCTGCAACATACATCTTTGTGTTTTGATGATAAAATGCCATTGGTATGCTTACAGCATCTTTAAAAAAAAAATTAAATATCTATCAGTACTTTAATTTTTGTGCCTGTGTAAGACTTCGAAAGCAAAAAACTCCCAGGCATGAATGTTGTCTTTCCTTGCTCTCTATTCCTGGCTGCACTCCACAAACATAACCTGGAGCTTTAGAGTCTTTGCTGCAAACAAAGAATGGCCCTCAAATTGGCTGGTGTAAATGTGGAGAGAAAATTTGGGAAAGTGAGGGAGAAGCCATGCAGTTTATCATGAGCTTCAGTATCTAGGAGCTGGAAGAGCCACAACCCTTCAGACATTTTCACACTTATGGAGAGAAACCGCTGGAAAATGTGATAATGAACAGATAATCAGCTGCAGCTTCTTGAAACCTCCCCGTTTCTGGAATATTCCCCCATTTCTCCTCCTTGTAGCACAAGTCTAACTTCACAGCCCATAAAAATATTTCTGTTTGTTTGAGCAGCCTCCATTAGCCTGCACAGCAGGGGATGGTAGAAAACCAGAGCTATTATAAAGGTGTTTTTGGGTCTCTGAGGGGCAGTTCACAGCTTCCCAAGCTTCCTCTGCTCCTGCTGTCACACTGCAGGGACTGGTGGCCAGGAGCAGCTCCACTGTGGGGTCTGCCTCCTGCTAGACGCTCTGTTTAACTTTGATTCATCCCCCATGCGCAGCCTGAGGCAGCACAGAGCCCCAGGGCAGACACCAGGCAATGATCAGTCTCTTCCAAAAGCACCACTGCAAAGCCAGCCAGCAGGATGCCAAGGGGCAGGCCATGGCCACAGCTTGGCTGCCTCTCTTTTTGCACCAAAGAGGAGGCTGACATCTAGGAGGCCTTTTCCAGTTTTAGTTTCCAATAGGTGTATGGTTAGGAAACTGAATACTTCTTCCCTAAAAAAGAAAACTCTGTTTTTCAATCATCAATTTAATTCCATTTGAGGATTGAGAGACCTCCAAATTTTCCTTCTGAAAATGTGAGGATAAAGGCATTTCAATCCTATCTTACTTTCCAACCCTCTACTTCTTCTACTAGTCTGGGAGTATCTATTATAATTGACTACAGAGAGCTATTGTTTGATGAATGATACAGATAGCATCACCCTTTCATCTTCATGAAAGAAATTCTTGTCACACTGCTCTAGTTTAATGGCTCTCTGTGCTGCTGCTGCTATTTTACAGGCAGTGCCTTAGGAATAGAATATAAAACTTAGCATGGTTCTCCAGCAGATACACACTGGCAACTTGTCTATCATACTTTACTTACGTGGAATTGTGGCCACTAAGGGATGTGACAGTCTGCCACCACAGAATCTGCCTGAAAACTTTGTATGTGTTCACTCACACCATCTTTTCTCACTGAAGTCTGGGTTTGGTGCATCTGTAAAAGAGTATAGTGCAGAATAAATAAAGGAAAATGGTGTACAGGTTTAGCATTTTCTAATTGTCTTTGGGCAGCTTGCAGAGGTTGAGTTGCCCAAGTACAGGAGCCACAGATAATGATTTAACTAAGAAACTTTAACATAATTTGAATGGAAAGTAAACCAGGGAGAAAAGTGTTAATTTTTAAACTGTTTGGGGTGAACTATTGCCCATTTTTGTGTGTTCATGTGTGCATGCACACACACCAATTTAATTTGCTGTGCTTGGATTTGGGGACAGTCCTGGTTATCTGGTATCCAGGTAGAGAGTGCTGTTGTGCCCCTGTTATCAAAAGTCAGGGTTGCAGCTGTCTTGAGCAGACATAATTCCTGACAAAGCACTTCCCTTCTGTGGAGTTCCCTGTGGTGGAAGGACTTTTCAAAATGAGTCAGGCACTGTGGAATAAGGTTTGTTTAATGTGAGTCATTTTGGCCTCGATACCTTCTGGTTATGTTTTGCCAAATTAGTTTGAAAAACCTAGAAATAGGCAAGAATGTTTTAGAGTAACTTTTCTGAACTTCCTCACCACCAATGACAAGTAAGAGGGAATTCAGAAAGTGAGTTAGATGAACTTTTTTAGTGGAGTTTGTTGAATGTACTAAAACACCAGTCAAGGCAAGGAGAAGCTCATGGATCTTCACAACGTTGTACTGCAAAACCAGGGAAATAGATAAACCCCACTTTAATGCTATGAACTGCACCACTCTGATTAATCCTAGATGTATTTTTCATGTTGAAGCAATAGAAGCTATCTTATTTAAAATGTAAGTAGAGATTTTAAGATCTCTATTGAAAGTAATTAAGGAAAATAATTTTCTTCAAACATGAAAGAAAAAAAAAAAGGAATCTTGACCTGTTGCTTTGTCATAAAATATGTTTCTAGGTGTAGTTTGTGGCCTTTTTTTCCCATTTCTTTCACAGATTTTATTCAAAAGCAAAGTGATCCATTGATTAGGAGAGGGCCTTTATAACACCTTTGTTCTCTCTTGCTGTCACAGTGTCTGCCTGAGTTGAGCTCCCACATCCTTATTTGTGCTGTCAGTGGCACAGATTTGTTCCAACTCATCCCACCCCTTCATCACTCTCTGCTGTTGTGTTTAAAAAACCCTCTTATTTGTTATTGCAATCTACACGTTCTCAGAACCCATAGTAAAGAGAAGCATTTGGTAATGCTGTGCTTATTCAGAAAATAGATATGATCTATAAAAACATGACTCTGGCTGTAAGGGGAAAACAACCCAACAGTGAACAAAAGCAAACTGTTCCTAGAGGAATGCATGACTGGAGGACCATTTGATGAACTTGAGCTTACTTAGCAAATAGAGTATTAGAGCCTGTTTTGAACTCAACATCCAATAAAAGTAGGGTTATTAGATATTGACAGCAAAACATTCCTGTTTGTTCATGTTTCTTGCTTTTCACCTCATTTTTTAAGGTGTCCTTAGATATGGAAGGCTGCCTGAAGACAGGAAAAGCTTTGAAACAATAAGGACTGAATGCATGAAGTAACCAGCTGAGGTCATCTAAATAACTACAAAGTGACAGCCAAGAAATAATTATTCAATCTTGTTAGTTTTACAGAAAAACCTTACTCAACAGCAAGGACTGTGAATTTCTGAGAATGGAAGTATTTTCCATTAATTAGGAGTTCTCCAAAAGTGTATCATGAAATGCAAAACACATGTCATTAATCTTCACTTGGGGCTAAAGAACAACTCTGATAATATCTGTGCTCATTAAATTTTTCATTCCAAATACTGTTTATCATACAAATCTCTTGCATTATGAGTTTTCTATCTGCTCAGATGAGCAGACAGAAAACTTCCTTCTCCAAAGAAAAGCTCTCCTTGGAATGAAAAATTACTCTTTTTTTCATGGAGCAGAGAGATGAAATAGAAAAACAAGGTTCCACATGCTTGAAGGAAGTTTCTATAGTGTCAGGATGCCAGAGGAAAGTGTTCTTCTTCAAGTATGAAAAAGTGCAACTGTCTACAGAGAACAAAATGAGAAAACCAGCTACTTTATCTTGTAGCTCAGTAATAGCTTCTATACTCAACTAACCCTTTATTTTGTGTACTACACTAAAGCTCTAAACAAAGGAACACTGCTCATATGATTAATGAAATGCAAGATTTCTTTGCAATAAACCTTTTCCATGCTGCCCTCTGCTTTCTCTTGGAAGTCAGTTGCACTGAACAGATGGTGAGTGAGTCCATGATAAGGCTTTCATGACTCCTGTGTAAGTATTTAATCTCTTAAAGCAAACATGTTCCAGTGTAAATCCACAAGGCAATGCATAAATACACATAAACACACAAATATGTGTATGAACAAACACATATAAATACATGTATCAAATCTAATATCCATTATCAATAAGTTTCTGTAGAATGTAAAGGAGAAAAAGTCTTTAGAGTTTCATAGATATTCTTGTAAAATGTGCAAATAGTTATAATGGTGAATATTTTTTTTCTGTGTTTTTTTTTTTGAGTCATTCTTCAGAATCTTACCATAGATATTCAGCAACTTATTACATTCTATATGAAGGTCATCAAAAGAAGACAAAAGAAGTAATTTGTTGCTTGGTTAATTGTTAAAGTATTTTTTTACATTCTTTTTACATTTTTAAAAATTTTTAAGGAATTATGTAGGACTTTCTTAGAATTATATCTGCTTTTTAATTCACTGCTGTGATCTAATGACATTTTTGATAGAATAGATAGAATTGGTATTACAATGAATATTTAAGTTTAATCTGTAGCGCTATTAAAGTCATAAATTTTAAGCAACACAGGAGGTTGGAACTGTCATGGCTATAGCTGAGCAAATAATTGGATATATTAGTCACAAATTATTGTTTCAATAGATCTTTGAGTGAGTCATTTATGACAGCCCTACTCTGTTCTTCTAAGAGCAATTAATAAAGCAGCTTCTATCCCTTAAACAGGAGTGAGGAGAGAAATTAAGAGTCAAATGCTATGAAAAAGCAACATTTACAATTTTTGAGCATGAAAAAGTAAAAGGCTCCCTCTTTTACTGACTGGCCTGTCTATGTTCACAATTGATACATTACACCTGTTCACAGCCATTGTAGAAGTAGCCATTATTTATAGAGTTTTTGATCCTACAAAGTCGTTATTTTATACTTTATTGAAGATGCTTTAGTTCAAAATTGTCTTATAAAACTCTTTTAGGGACTCATAAAATAGCAGTAAAAACATTCCTCTCAGTACAATCTGCTAAACTGCAAAAAGCTTTAAAGTGAAAATAATTTGTAAGGTTTGGGTTGGGTGTCTTAGTGAAAAAAACCAAAGAAGAACAGGAAAACTTTTATGTATAAGGCTATGCTAGAACATTCTATTTTTCCAGGATATAAGGCACCCAAAAGCTAATGTGCATATGTACTGTTCCTAACAATTTCAAGGAGATCATTCAATACCTAATAATGTAATTTAATATTGTCAAAGACATTCCTAATCTCTTTTTCCTCTAGCTTATTCCTTATTAGCATTTTACAAAATAAATTATACTCTATCTTTGCTCAGATTTGGGCTGGTTGTTTGACAGTGTAATTCCACTATTCTCCTTTTTTTCTATTCTTAAGGAAAAAATAGAAGACATTTGCTGCCAAAGGATTTTCCTAATTCCTCCCTTTTCCACATAAATCCTTTTCTTACTTGTCTGAGAATTACTATCAGTACAGGTTTACCTCTAAACAGAGACACTGATGATGACAGTAAGAGAAAGAAGAATGAGCAAAAGGCTAATGAGAGGAAGAATCACTACTGAGGGAGTATTCCACAGTTTGAAAATATTGTTCAGATGTTGAACTAATTTCATCTCTGGAATAAATTTCTCTTTTTCACTGTTATTACATCAGGGAGCTTTATCCCTGGCGAGATATTTTTATGTCTTGGTTAATAAAGCTTGATGGCTCTCCTTTCAGGTATCTCTAGTAGCTTCTCCTTCTCACAGCCATCAATCATCTCCAACTTTATCTCCCCTTTTATTTACATTGGCAGGAACACTTGTTTTGTAATTTTGCAGTGTCATTTTAAATGTTGTGTTGTGGTTGGAAAGGAGCAAGCAGGAACGAAACCTTCAATTGCTTCAATTCCCTCAAATTCCTATAAAGAACTTGCATTTTTTTTCTTGGCTCTCCCATACTGCTTGTTTCTTAAGAAGGAGGCAACAAGGGGGCAGAGAAGGGGGTGTTTTAGAGTTTTGTGTGTGATTTCAGACCTTCATAGTGCTGGAGCAAGCACAGCCTCCAAAGGACAGGGATGATGAAGGGGTTGGAACATCTTTCCTGTGAGAGGCTGAGAGAGCTGGAACTGATCGGCCTGGAGGAGAGAGGGCTCAAGGGATCTGATCAATATCTAATGGAGCAAAGAAGACAGATCCAGAATCTTCTCTCTGGTGCCCAGTGACAGGCCAAGGGGCAATGGGCACAAACTGAAGCACAGAAGGTTCCTTCTGAACATGAGAAAAATCTGCCCTGCAGTCAGGGTGACTGAACAGTGGCACAGATTTTCCAGTGAGTTGGTAGGGTCTCCATCCTTGGAGATATTCAAAACAAGTGGACAAGGTCCTCAGCAATCTGCTCTAGCTGGCTCTGCTTGAGCAAGAGACCAGACTACACACCCTCAGCTACTCTGTGATTCTGACATTCTGTGGAAGAAATCACTACTCGGGCCACAGACGTGTTTTAGAAATGCCCCCATGAAGCTATTGGCTTTATTAGTTCTTCTCAGTGCTGATGGGACGGGAGCAGGTGTGGAAGTCACTTTTCCTGCCTGAGCATGGTTTCTTGGTGGCTTCCTCACAGAGATAAGTAACTGAGTCTCCACCCTGGAAGTCCTTATGCCTGGGATAAACTATCAGAGGAGATATTCCATTGATGCCAGCGATGCCACTGATGTGGTTAGAGCCCGAGCACACACAAAACATGACCAGAAGATAAGATCTCTAAACTGCTTTTTCTTTGAGTCCTGCTGGTGGTTTTGGTGGTAGAAGCTCTGGACCACTGGAATGCAGAAATTACCATCTCATTTTACTGCTTGGCAGCCATCAGATGACTGCAGCACCACCCCTCCAGGGAATCCAGCATCACTGCAAGCTCCTGTAACTTCAGCTCCTTGGAAGCCTTGAGTTTCAGGCCAGCTATAAATCTCCAGTCAAACAATCACCATCAGGTGTGGAAGAAACAGGAGAAGGTTTCAAAGGCTCTCTGGTGCCAGGGCATCCGGCACACTGAAAGGAAAGGAGAATGTAGAAAAGCTCTGGACTTCCTGCCATTATTTAAAGTAGGCATTCAACTGTCAAGCAGGAGAGAAGTGAGGTATTGTAACAGCCAGCACTCTCACCTCCCAGGGGAAAAAGTATGTCAGTGCTTCATTACATCTCCAGATAGACCATGAGCTGAGCCCCCGCTAAAATACCTGCCATGCTTAATTTAGCCCTTCAAGCAATCAGAACTGAAAATGATGCAAAAGATTCTTTTTTTTTAAAAAAGGAGAAAAAAAGGAGAAAAAAATAAAGCCCATTGATCTATAAAATCATTGATATTTTTCTTTCTCATTATTAAATAAAGAGTAATATAAATATATAATATAAATAAAGAGTAAAATAAATTATGTTGCATAATTTTGGGGATTCATTATAAATGAACTTCCATGAGAGCACTGGATGATTTCATGATCACTGGATGCCTGAGCAGTGGCCAGAAGCAGTTACCACATCCTACCTACTGCAGCATTTGAGGACCTTCATGTGTTTCAAATAAGATGTGGATCGGATATTTCATATACCTGAGAGATTCACATCTCAGCTACTGAGCTGTATGATAAAGGAAGTAAAATATAACCTAAGGAAATTCTGTACAATGTCAGTCTGGGAACAAGGAAGGCTTCTCCATCCACAGTCATCTGAGTGGTAGTAGCTCCTCTTAAATACTACTCTTAGGTTTAATTTCATTTTGAGTGGCAGGGAAAGCTACATTGCAGGCTTTTTCAATATACCATAAAAACTGTGCTAACAAAAAAATAGATTTGGGGTGCCAGCCAAGATCAGATAATAAATTATGGGCAAAACTAAATATAGTGCCCAAATGCAATCCATTTTAGTTACTGGCTCACAAAGGGAGACTGGCTGGAGGCATGCAGAACTCCCCTTATCAGACCACTGAATCATTCTTGGTCTTGTGTGTCACCTCTGGGGATGATTTAGACAGAATAAAGACAGTGAAGTCAGTATTTAACCCATTTATCTTATTATGCAGATGGATACAAATACCTCATTATGTTGCCACTTCTCTTAATTTCAATTGTCACCATATCTGGTCACTTCACAAAGTGTGGAAGCT
Source organism: Molothrus ater (assembly GCF_012460135.2). Lineage (NCBI taxonomy): Eukaryota > Metazoa > Chordata > Aves > Passeriformes > Icteridae > Molothrus > Molothrus ater. The sequence goes on along the minus strand of NC_050481.2, from coordinate 4,489,970 downwards.
AAACTAAAATGATGAAAGGACTTTCAACTAGCTTTTCTTAACCTAAAGATTTATTCTTTACAGAAAATTAATAACATGCAAGAAGAGTCATGCCAATTACCAACACAAATATGTCTTATTTTCCCCATACAGTTGCAAGCTCTAACAGATTTTCTTGCATGGAAAAATATGTCAGATTAAGTTCCCGAACAAGAAACCAATTCAGTCCATCTCCTTCAGAGATAATTGCTTTCCTATTGTAAAGGATTTTCAGAAACAAAAATGAACGCAAAGCTGTAAGTCAGGAAATTCCCCCTGAATAGGAAGAAGTCATCAGCTGCTATCTGAGAATTTAAACAACCCATCAGCTAGGTTGCTTTATTTGCAGTTTTTTCAACTTTCCTTCAGCCACTTGCTGCTAACAATCCTGCAAATGTTTGGCATATGTTTGACTCTTTTTCTTATTTTTTCAAGAAAACTCCTCCACTGAAATAGTGCTGTTTGATGGTTTATGAATTATTCATATGTTAAATTGTGACACCTATATTTAACTGCAAATCCCAAATTAATTGGAAAAACCCCACAACGCTGCTTGTTTTCCTGCTCTGCTGCTTAGCAGTGATTTTAAACTAAATCAAAAGCTCCTTGAAAAGGATCAAGACCTGCTTCCAATATAAGAAAACAGGAGTAAAAGAAAAGCAGCCTGATAGCTGCATGACACTAAGAGTTAAACCACTGTTAAACAGAATTAAAATCATGGACTCCAGTTCTCCAGGCAATCACACACATGTTATGTTTTTCTTTAAATGTGCCAGTAGTTCTATTGGCTTGCATCACTTAGAGGTACTGAAGTGTTGTACACATGCTTGAGAGAAAGCCTTACTGAGCTTTTTCCTCAAGAATGTGCCCACCCATTTCTGCACTTGCTCGTGGATCACAATCTGGGCATTTCAGAATTGGAGGCATTGCTAAAAACCCTCACTGCCAGCTGAAAGCAGTGAACACCCACTGCAAAACTTCAATTCAGGGGCATCTGCTTTCAAAACGAACTTTTCTGCCCAGAAGGCTACGGAGATGAGTAAAGAATTTCCCAGACTTTTTGTTTCACATGCACTTTCTATTATTTATGATCCTAATTTGTTGTGATGTTTCATGTTAATGCAAAGGTATTACTTTTCCTGTGTATAATAGAACCATAAATATTTGTACATAGATTTATATATATTAGACATCTTGTAGGTAGAGACTTTCTTAGGTCCAAATAGCACACACGTGTCCTTCTTTATTATTCTTTTTTCAAGGTAATGTGAAAATATTGGGCAGTTGAACTGACTGAAACAATCTCAGTCATGTCTGATTGAATGGCTGCCCTCCTCTTCATGTGGAAATAAAAGCTTTTGTTAAAGTACAGATGAATTACTTCACTTAAACTCTGGAAAAAAAAATTAAAAAAAGGAGGATATTTTGGCTGTGCATTTGTTCATTAGATCCAGATGTACATTATTCACTGTCCATAGCTGGCTTTACTAATAAATCATGCCTGAAGGATTTTGTTTTGCAAGATGGAAAGAGCAGAGCGCTCTTGCTTGTTTTGTTGTTGTTGTTTTTTATCACAGTTGATTTATTGGTTTGGTTTTGTTTCCCATTTAGGACCTCCTGGCAGCAATGGCACAATGTTGGAGCAGCTTTCAGAAGAGAAGTGTGAGCTGTGCCGTGGCTGAAACGTCGGCAGCGTGCAGAACAGAATGTCCAGACCTTGTGCAAGGCAGAACTAAAAATAGACCAAAACCAATCCTGTACACGGTTCAGCTGCTTTGTTAGCACCTACCTAGTAAGTGAGGCAAAAATGTGCACATGTGTTCATCAATGCACATGAAAAAGCAGCAGTTTTCCAGCCTGCCTGCAGTTGCATTTAGCAGAAAAGCCCAACAGCACCAACTGCTCACTCTTATCTCCTATTCAAGATGAGCCCCTCACCAACTTTACATTTTTCCTAGCTTTTCTATGAAGGGAACTCATCTATCCTGCTGTCCCACACAAACCCCAAACACCATTAGCTATGTTGTCTGAGCCATTTGTCCATGGAAATACATGCTCATTTCTCTTTTCTGAAATCTTTCTAAGGATGTAAGGAACACTTATCTCCTGCAAAGTGCTTAAGTGACTTTTACAGGGAATTTGCAGTCCCTATGATAGCAAAATAGAATGCTCTGTGACAGCTTGCAGAACTGACTTTATGTCACTCTGTTGTAACCTATCTTGTCTTTTCAATGATAAGCTTTCTCAGAGAATGGAGTGGGTTTCTCACAGAGTAACACACACACAAAGCCCCTTATGTTTACAGCATCTTTTACATGTAAAGTAACATTCCACAAACATCATGTGGTTATACCATGTATAACTTACCCAAGAAATACAGTGTATTTCTTACCCAAGTTTATTAAATAAAAGCTGACATTTGAGATGCTTAGAAGGTATTATTTCTATTTTGAAAGAGACAACAGTGCTTTTTTTCCTAATATACACATATTTTATGACAACCACTTGTGCTCTAACTGAATTATTTTCCAGAGCTAAAGTCATAATTTTATTGAAACCTTCTCCTCCCCTGGAAACTTACTTTTTCTGAACATTTTGTGATTCTTTGGAGGTATTTATTTTCCTTCTCTTTGACTGCCCTTTTAGACAGACTGACAGTTTTTCATTCACTTGCCTGTTATACTGGCATCAGCAATTAATAGGCCACTTAATGAACTCTATATATATGGAAGACAATTACTATGACAACTGTTTCTATGCCCAATATTTCTCAGCTCCCAAGATTTTTCCTTCACACATGCTGTTGAAAGAATATGTAAGTAAAATCTGAGCAAAGGTGCTTTTTTTACCATTTTCCTTTCTTGAAGGCCTTTATACTTGGACACAAACAATTCCATAGCATTAAATTGATTTTTTACCAGCAGCATTTGGCTGCAGAGCTGCCATGACACAATGTGAAGCTCTGCCTCTGAAATTTGTCCTCATACTCACCTGTAAAATCTAAGCAGCATCAGCAATGATGGAGATCTGTGTAGATCCTGGATGTCCTTGCTTGAATCAGCCATGCCCTGCTCATGCTGGAAAAAGCCAAAACCTGCCACCATGTGTCTCATGTCCAGAAGAGCTGAGGTTTTTCTGTTGGTGAGAAAGATGAGTATTCAGTAACAGTGGTTCATGTTTCATCATTTTTAATGAGAAACATTAAAACTAAAGAGAACCTAAGAGGATAGAGCTGCTTTAGACATAATTTAGGAGCTTTGGTATGGCATAAATTAGGGCACATTCAAGTAGTCCAAAGATTAAAGCTTTAATCCAGAACTGCCAAAGGACCTGGCCTCACTCCTCTCCATGCCTTCCTGACAGGATGATGAACTTCCTAAGGAGAAGGAACTGGCCTGAAGGCAGCCTTACAAAAGCCAAATCTTCCCAGAGAGCCCTCTCAAGGCTTCTGCACAGCCACTTTTACAAAGCCCATCACACTTGGGATTAATGGTGAGCAAAGCCTTTGCACACAAGCAGCTGTGAGAGAAAGGAGCTAAGGCAGTTAAACTGCAAGTACAACCTGCAGAAAGTGAGCAGCATGAATGCAGCCTGCATTTTTATTTAAAGAAATACAGCAAAACCTGACAAAACTTCAAAAAAATTATTGTAATCCAAGTCTACGGGAAATTAAGCATATTGCAAAAAGGAATAGAGTCTGCTTTGCATAAACTGGCTAATAATAATACAGAGATATTTTCTGGTGGAAAATTATTCAGCTTTATCTTTTCCTGAACACTTTGATTACAAACAGTAAAAATAAATAAAAGTAAGCATGTCAACTGACTGAAATAATTTGAAAACAACTATTTTTTCTGAGAACTATAATATACTCCTAGTATGCTTTTTACTCCTGTATTTTAGGACTGTTTCACTGCCTTTTCTACAAATAACAGGTGCTGACTACTACTCCTGCAGCTTATGTCAAATACTCAGACAGGTACAGCCATTAAGAGTTTCCCAGGTTGTTCAGGGAGCACAGTTGCTATGTCAAACAAGAGTTACTGGTTTCACACTGTAGAAATAAAAACATGTAGGCAGGGCAAAGAAAAGTGAGACTTGTTAGATATCATGCTTGACCCCATGATATCTTTTTTTTTTCCCAGGGCTTCTGACATGTCACTGTTTATCACCCTACTTTATGCAGCAAGGAAACATATTTACAACCTCCTGGCCCTTTGCATCATGTCTCTGAGTACAACATATAAATTTATGTGCACACCAGGAATCCCTGTGCATCTAGTGAAATCCACACGGAACTTTCCGTGCCCATATTCCATCACATTTTTACATGAGCACATGGGCTTTTTAGAACAGATCCTGCTCATAATTTGGGGCCCTCCTTTTTCTGTGATCCAGCCAGATCAGATGGCTTTTTCATCAACAAGTCCCTAAGACTTTACACTTGACTTTGGAAGAAGAGCGGCCATCGGTGCCAATTTATGAAGCGTGCAGTCATTGCCATGCAGTTTGTTGAGCAACACACATCCAAATACAGAATTCTGGGAGAAAGCAGCATCCAGATCCAAAGCTGGGCCTCTGTGGGCAGCAGGCTTTACTGTGCATGTGGCAGCACCAGTCCTGGGCACGCTGCTGTGGATAATTGATGGCTCAGGGCTGAGCTGTCAGTGTGCTGCAAGTGGGAATGCTGGGGCATTTCTTCACCCAAATAAGTAGTGGGTTATGATGCATGCATGCCTTGGCCACGTGCCTTAGTTTTAGTCATTTAGCACAAAAAACCCCTTCCTTTTTGTCTAAGGTTTCATTCAGCTGCCTTCTAGCTCCCTTTATGGTAACAGATTCCCACCCATCAATGCCCAGCCTTAGGAGGAAAGCACGCTCCCATATCAGAATTTAATTTCAAATAGACCTTCATTTGCTGGAATTCAAAGATTGGGAAAATTGGAAATATTGGGACATTGGGAATACTGCCAAGTGATTATCACTAATACCTTGAAATGTCATCACACCTTCCATCACAGGATCTTTGGACCTCATTAGGAACATCAATAAAGTGCATGGATCGAGTGCATTACATGCTCACAAAACACTGATGGTCATCTTTAACATTATGTAGGTACTGATACACCTTGAAGGAAACCCTGTCCTCTATAGTTTCAGAGTAACAGACAAATTTTCTGACAGAAGAAATTCAAAATATGAAGAGTTGAGAAACAGACAGGAAATCCTTTGGCACAGCCAAAATAATTCCTACCGTGCAGTTACCTTACATTTCTTTCCTTCAAGCTAAACTGGTTTTTATAAATGAATTGTAATTGAATAGAGTTTAAAAGCTTTCTCCAGGGTTGATATCTTAGAAGCTGGTCTAAGCAGTGCCTGAGATGTTGGACACCATGCAATAAGTAAACACATTGATGGTAAATTAGGAGGATGATCAATATCTCCTGTAAAGTACCTAGCAGAGCTGTCCCTGGGGTTTGTGTTGGAACTGGCCACCCTTCTGCAATTATTTTCTGACAAAACCATTCAAACAAACCCTTCTCTCCTCTACATTTTGAAAAAAGAGGGCTGAACTGCCACCTACCAAAGATGAAATTGTCAAATCATATAAGATTTGGGCACTACACATTGAAACTTGCTCCAACTTGTCAGTTTTTGAAAAGCAGCCCCAGAGGAACTATTCCCAGAAGGGAGAGTCAGTATCCTGAATGTCCTTGGAGCTGGTATAGAGCCAACCAGTGCTTATTGTGGAGAGGATTTATTTCATGTACACTCCAGAACCTGCAGTCAGTAAGGCCAAAACCACTGACTTGTTTAATTCAACCTTTTATTATCTGTTTAACATTATAAGCATTGTAAATGCTAATAAACAAGGATGTTGATAAACAAGGATGCATATAATATACGCATCCTTGCAGCATCTGGACACACTTTGCAATTCCATGGACTGGAACTGCATCCCCTGGCACTGTTAATATCACTAAGAATTTGTTATATTCCCACATTGTTTCTATTGTCTTGTACACAGTCTGAAACCACTGGAAAGACAGACTTTGTCACAGGGAGCTTAAAGTACAGACAAGCAAATTTTTCCAAGGGGTACAACAAGGCATTATGGAGTTTAGCCTTAGCTTTTTTTTTCTTTTCCCTGACTTTTAAGATTAATAAAAACACAATTCAAACTAATGAATTTTCTCTGTGAAGACCAAGGCAAATAATAGACTCAGTCTTTGCATAAGGCTGAGAATGGAACAGTTTTTTTAATAATTACACAGCACTGATTGCCCAAAAGAAAACCACGTGTCAGGTATCAGGGGTATCTGTCTGTAAAGTATATTCTTTTAGAGTAGACAAATCTGAATATATGAAACTAATGGATATTTCACTTTACCTCCAGGAATTGCAGTTTATGTTTCTGAGTAACTCCTGAGTTACACATATTCCAAGAACTATGAAATTATACTGCCTGCAGCCATGGCAGTGTGGAGCTCTGAAATCAAATGTCCAGTGTCCCTAGCTCACTAGGATCTAATTTCATTATTTTATTGAGAAATTACATCAGGACTTCTAGTATTTCCCAGTGAATACAGGGCATGCTCCATATGAAGCATTTCAGAGTGTTGGTAGGGCTGATGCAGGCCGGGAAGGCGAAGCCAAGATGCTGTTCTGTGGTAGAAAAAGAAGTAAAAGAGAAGTGGCCAACTGTCAGATTTAAGATTTTAAGGCTGAAGTCAGGCAGCAGAGGTGAGGTAAAGTCTTTCTGAACATATTTTAAAACTTCTGTTGAAGAGAACAGCTTATTAGATTTCATTGTTTCATGGTGTGTGAGGTCACTAGAAATTTTGGATGTGAGTATAAACCGATTCCTTTAAATTTTGAGAATAATTTCTGCTTATACATTAGCCATTTTTTGACTGGATATCATCCTGGACTACACATACTTGTACATTTACATCCCAGTAAAGCATTTGCACATTGCAATTTTAGAACCTCACATACAGCAGGATTTCACTGCTAGGGTTCACTTGCTGTCCTCAGAAAGCACTTAAATGTGCTCCCTTTAAATATATTGGTATTTCTCACAATTCCCTTTGAGCCAAAACAAACAGTATCTTTAGATTAAAAAGCAAAACAAAATTCAAACCTGCTGTGGTTTTCCTTAATTCACAAGAATCTAAAATAAGGATAGTGGAACTAAGCCAATGCATAGGATCTGCTTTTGTCCTGTGAAATTTCCAGCTAGTATCATGAACTGCAAATGGAAAGCTGATATTCAAGGCTGAAAGGTCCTGAAAGAGACAACTAGCAATAAAGTGGCAAAGACAGGGATTATCTGCAAGAATACTGTGCCCAGATTTCCAGGAGTCTGTTCACAAGGAACAAAAATCTTGAAAGCAAATGACTTGGACCAGACAAAGTCTCTGTGGATATCCAGCAGGGCTGGTGTGTCCACCATAAGTTAATGGCGCCTGTGCTGTGAAAGTAGGATAAAAATTTTTTAAAAAATAGAGATTTGGGGCTGCTGCTTCTGTTAGGTAGCTCCCACTTATCTCCTAAGGAAAACCAACTCTTAAACATCTGTAGAAATGTGTGGAAAGACATGGATTGTCTCACCTGTTGTACTCCTTGTTAGCTACAGGGCTTGGGTTTTGGACTTGCTTTAAAAAATAGTAACAAATAACTGTTTTTTTTCTTATTTTCATAGTCACTTGAATAATTTATAAAGGTGAGAAGATTGTCCTATTAATAAAGTTTTTCTCAAGCCAGACACAGTGGCTGAACCTCTTCAAACTCTGATTAGGAAAAATAAAAAAGATGTGCATCAGTCCTATAAAACTGATATGTACAATAGAAAACCTCAGGTGTGCTTAGGGCAAATCTTGTCAGTAATATGCACCTGAGAATAACAGGAAGAAAAGTGAAATGGATGGGAGAAGTCCAAGATATTTTATATATATTAGTCCAAGATATCATATTTTATATATATTAAAAATAATTACAAATAATATATATATAATAATGCAGATAAAATAACTATACTATATAATATAATTATATACAATATATACTATATATTATATATAACACATATATATTATACAATACATACATAATGTATATTTTTGTACATATATAAATATATATACCAAGATTATCACATAACATCAACAGACATATTAGTATATATAATATATATAGTGTGTATATATATTATATATATACTAATATATAATATATAATACATATATTTTATACATACATATATATATATGTACGCACCAGGATTATCACATAACATCATCAGACACACAGGTACTCACACAAAAACATTTACAACCACATGGGACTTTCAAAGCTGCAGTTAAACGAGCATTATTTTGAATAACCTAAGCAAAATTTCTGGATGCATTCTGCTTTCCAGAAGTCCAGCTGACTCTGGTATTTTGTTAGTGGGTAGTGACTGCAAGCAGGGGATTTGAATAAATATTTATTTATGTACAGCTATGTCATCTGCTGGATGCTTCGTTATTTTTCTGGCAAAAGGGCCAAAGAAATGGAAAGTAAAATGCATGAATGAACATACAGCTTGTCACTGTTTTGTTTTCCTTACAGTAAAAAAACAAGGCAGTGACACAGAATTCCTCACCCACATCATGTCAATGTCCTACACTGGTCTTACTGTTGCCAGTACGTTCCCAGAGTTAATATTTTCCTGAAAAATTGATTAAGCTGAAATAGCTCATTTTGCATGTACATATTTATGGGTTTTTTTGTAATTGTGATTTTTTTCTTCTAAAATGCTTTCTAAGAATTGCAGAAAATGTGTTGTTTATTAAAGCCATGCTTTTCTTATAGCATTTTGCAAGAGTTCAGATTACATGGTGCACTCTTCTTTACTCCTTTTTTAAGGAGGTGTTGTAATTTGGGGAAGCAATGTTGGCCCCATTTGAATCCTGGGTTGCCATGGCAAATTCACATTTTGATTCAATGCTATTGTAAATAATAACAAGGAATTGTGTGCAAATAGCCAGGATGAAGGTCAAACAAACCTTCCAAATGCCCTGAACATGGGGCAAGATGCTTATGTTCCTGTCAGCCTCACAATTCCTGAGACCCTTCCTGTACAGCATCCATGTGCACTTTTAATTATATTTGATGCTGTAGGGTGTTCTGAACTTCTTGGCTCATGGGCAGTTTCTGGATACACCATACAGGAAGATTCTTTGGCCTGGTTGAAGATGATTTTTATGAAGAGGCAGGTTCCAGAGACCATCCAAACCAGCTGAATACTTTCAGGTACTACCTCATATCTGAGTACATAGTCAGCTCTCCCTGACACATGATATGGATGAGTGATGCTGGGTAGAAGAAAACCCTCCAAAAGCCATCAGCTCCAGTAAAACCTGAGCTGCTATCCTAGCCTGACTCATCTCTTCATGGATTTATTTATTTATTAAAAAAAAAATAGCAATAATAAAAGACACATCCCAGGGCATTCACTTGTTTGCTCTGCTTGTACTAGAGGTCAGCTCGTTTCAACACACATATTTTCTTTGTTTCTCTGTCAATATTTAGCAAATATCAGGCAGAACAATCATGATTTGCAGATAGTTCTGAGTCCAAAGAATAATGAAAAGATGTGTATTGCTGCAGAGGAAACATAAATATACTCTGAAGAAAGAACAGATCATCCTGATCACTTTTGCCCTGCCTGCAAGATAGCAGGGAAGAGGCCAAAAATTTAACTGTGAAAAAATTTTGCTCTGGATCTCCAGTGCATTCACCTCTGTAGGATTTTGTGCTCCTTATGAATTGCTGCTTTTTTATTTAACAGCTGAAATGTAGAAAGGGAGGATTTTTTTTTTTCTTAAAACATAAAGGTATCAAGTTACCAATAGATTATAAGAATAAAACTGGCAAATGAAACACGGGCAAAAATGATTCTAAATCAGCAGAAAAATGAATTAGCTTATCTAATTATGTCATTTCCAAAGATGAGATCACCTCATGCCCTTCTGTGCAGCAGAAGATGGAGACTGAGGGGCTCTTTTCAGGAGGCAATGCCAGGAAGCACTAGGTTACACTCTTTGCTCTGCCTGCTTTTCTCCTTATCTCACTTTTTCTCTGTCTTTTGGGTTCCTCCTCCCTACAGGGACCTTTCCATCACAAGAGCAGCCTCCAGGGGAAAGCCAGGAGGGATGAGCTGGAGCCAAAGCTTGACCTCCCACCTCCTCCCATCTGGCTCCATCTGAGCTGCCCTGAGATCCTGCTCCTGATCCACGGAGGTTTTTGTCCCAGGGTAAATAAACAATGCAGATATTGGCAACAGAGCTGCAGAGATGGTGGCAGCTCCGAATTTCTGCCTTTTGGGAATGGTGTTATTTTTAGACTTGTGTTTAAGGTGTGCTGGAGTTAAACAATCATTTTGATCCTCCACACATCTTCAATAATGTTTTGAAAGTTGCATTTCTAGAGGAATGAATTTTTAAATGAAAATTAAGCTGTCATTTTATTGTCTTCCTACAGTTTTCATTTTCTCTCATTTTTTCTCTGCCAAAACTAGTCTGTATCATCAATGGAAGTAAAAGTAAAAATACAGATTTTTTTCAAATAAATGCAATTATTTTAATGGTTTAAATTCATTCTAATAATTTCAGATATCATAAGGCATGTGATTTAGAACACCACAGCTTCTCTTTTTTTTAATGAAATTGCATTTACAGTACTACTTAATGCAAACTGAAATAGGAGTTATTTTCAGCTCTTGTTGCAACAGTTTAAATATAAAAAAAAAAAAAAAAAACAAAATAAGAAAACCAAATTGTAAGAGTGTAGTCAATCTTGACAGTACAGATTTTCCTTCAGTCTGGTTTTCCTCCTCAGTTTTTCCCAGAAACTTCTGTGATCCTTCTGGTGTTTTGGTTCTTTTTGTTTTTTGTTTTTTTTTTTCCTGTTGTTCCCAACTGCTAAACAACACAACATCAGTTATACTGGAGGTGTTTCCCCAACAGAAATTACAAATTACCACTTCCCTATCCCTCCTGCCCCATGATGTGATGACACTGATTTACTTAAGGAAAGGAGCAAAATTGTGTCTGATGAAAACTGTCTCTCATCTGAGAATCGCCTCAAGAAATAAAAATAAAATCCTGGGTCTTTGCCAGCTCTACTGTCTTGGAGCAACCCTTGCTATGAAAGCTCACACCATTATTATTGCTGCAAAAAAAAAAAAAAATCTCTTCTTAATATTGTCAAAACCTTTTTTTTCCTACAGATTTCTGGCCAACTGCCTTTTCTTTACTAATCATGGTGTTTAAATCTCTGCAGGTCTGACCACCTGCAGAAGCCACTAGCTGTTGAAATTGGGAAAAATAACAACAAGTAGACTACATTTCCCATGATTTAATTCCAAAAATCTTGCACATGTGCCTAATTTAAAGTGTGTGTGTATTCTCAGTGGAATCAATGGGAATAGGCAGATGACTAAAGGTAAGCAGATGTGGAACTTGGGGATTCGGGTCTGAAATTAAGACAAGCTTCAAAGAAGTGAAAACTGCAAGAGAAGGGGAAATCAAAGATGACAGGAGCAATAAACAGCAATAATGTCATGAAGTCAACCTCAGACACGTGTGTATCATGACCATCATTACATTGCATCTGAAATTTAAAAAATTAAAATAACAATGTATTCCAAATAAAAAAATCATTTTCTCTTCTTAGAGTGGGATACCTCAATGCACAGGGGCTAAGCCTTAAGGATGGAGTCAAATGAGGAGAAAGCAGGCTTTTAGAAAAGCTGTTGAAAAATAACCCTTCAAAGATCATGCTCACTACAAAATACAGAAATAACAACTCAAAATTTTAGCAGCTCCATAGCAAAGGTGTTAAGAAAGTAAAGAGGAGTTGTATGAGAGATGACCAAACAATCGAGAAGAGGTGAATGTGAATTTGTCTCTTGAAACAGGACAAGCAGCAAGCTGCCCCAGGGCTGCAATGAAGATCCCATGTGTGGATGCAGCGGGGAGGTGACCTTAACCACAGTGAAGGAAGGAGGGCCACCCATGGCATCTGTATCTGAATGAGCATTAGAGATCAGGGGTGCCCATTGTCAATGCCACAGACAGTAAGGGCATAGATGAACTTCTCAGCTCTCTCAGCACAGAAGTATCACACCCAAGAGTACCTCAAAACACTTCACACAAAAAAACACAAAACACCCAAAAAACTTGGAAACAAATACAGCAGTGTAAGACTGAGGATGAATATAATTAGAAATCGCCAAAATCTCTTCTTTCACTTTGATTGAGTGGAAAATTCTTCCTTGCCACTCATCTACTTTGCAGTTTCAATCAACATATAATATCTGAAGGGAAGATTTAAAAAGAGAAAAGAAAACAAGAAGAACTGAAAATGTTGTTACAAAATACCCTGTATATAGTACAAAATACAAAATGATTCACAGCATCATTTTCGAGGATGATTCTGGTCTGACTGCTTAATATAAACATTCCTGGTACCACACTGGTGTTTCAGAGCTGATGCTGTACCTCCTGTTGATTTCTTTACAGCAAGAACTCCTCCTCTCAAATGTCCAATCTCCATACCTCTCTGCAGTCATTCCTTTGTTATTACACACATATTCAACATCCAAACACTTAGCAGGAAGCAAACACTTAGATGTCAATATTCATTCTAATCATATTCTGAGGATATGAACTGTGGTTTTGACAACAAGCACCTGTTTAAAGTTATTTTTCTGATTGAGCACCTATGCTCTCAGGATTAAGATAGTGAGAATGACAGATGACCCCTCAAGACCATGGGGTGACTGGTCTGTGGGTGGTATCTGCGGGTGGTCTGCAAGGGGAAGGAGATAGGAGCTCAGTAAGATTTTCAAAGGAAAACCGCTTAAAAGAGAATTTCTCAGCTCAAATTTATGATGTACATTACCTGTGTCTTGGAAGTTTTATACTGACAGAGTCAGGGTGATTTCTCATGTCTGACACTCAGTGGGAGCTCTCAGTAGAGCTCAGAATGGGGCTTTTGCTTAGATATTCATTTTGACATTCACTCCAGTGCAGAGATGGAGCTGAGTCACAGCTTTTGGAGTCACAGCCACATGAGAAAATCCCTACAGTTTGAGGGCACTTGGACTGATAGTTTTGGCTCAAATCATCGCTGATCTTCTTGTAAACAACTTGGCATCCTTCCTATTTGTACATACTCAGGGAATGATGTGAACTAGGAAAGAAAATAAGTAGGCTAAAATAATCCTTTCCCCCCTGTTGTGCATATGAATGGATCTCAGTCGGCCAGAAAGGCAGATATCTGCCAGGACCAGCAGGGAGGTTATTATCTTTGCATATGTTGTTTCCTAAGAAAATCCCTGTTAAGGACCATTGTGGTGGTATGCAGAATTGCATTAGGATGCATTTGCCCTCTACCCATTGGCATCCATCTGACTTTTTAATTTCCTGGGTCTCTAAACCCTTCCTTGGGGAATGGTGTGACACCCCTGAAGAAATGACCTTGAACTACATTCCATTTCACCAGTATAGGACAGTGTTCATCCCAAAACAACACTGCCAAGCAGGTCCCAGAGCAGTGCACACATAGGCAGGACCCTCATGATCAGGTTGCTGCTGATAGCAAAGTTAACCAAAGTTGGAAGACTCAGGATTGTGCTTTCCCTCTGCCTGTTTTATGTCCCTGTCTTGCCTTTGTACAAACCTCTACTTGAAAAAAAAAAGGGTAAGAAAAACAAAAAAGAGTCATGATCTGTGTGTTTTCTGAACTGCCTTATGCCTTCAATTTATCAGAGGACAGCAAATGGCCAACAGGTGAGAGAGAGAGAGGGAGGGAGGGAGGGAGTCAGTACCATCTATTTGTGTCTGTGCCTGTTTGTTCGCATCTGTTCCCAAACTCCTGCACAAACCACAAGCAACTGCTGAAGGCTAGAGGAGGGGCAGCACAAAATTAGGGCACATGAAATCAAGATCAGTCCTTAATATGGGACAGAGCAGAAGAATACATCAAAACACAAGAAACAGCTTGAAAAAAGGAATTTAAAAAAAAGTCAATAATGGCAACATTTTTTTTTTAAGAAAAAGCAGGATCCCAAAATAAAAACCTCACCATTGGTGGTCACTAGTGCTGTGCTTAAGCTGTCATCTGTTGAATCTGGCAGTCTGCACGTCATTCAACAGATAAATGCCTTTAGCAGAGCCCTCAGGACAAGGAGAATGTACAGCACACACATTTAAACCAGACTGCTAGGGCTGGGGGAAACTCTGTTGGTGGCCACAGACACCGAAGAATCAGGTATAGGAAACTCTGAGTAAAGCAGATGAATACTCAGAGGAAAAAATAATGAGAAGCAAACCTTTTTTCCCCCCTTCTTATCCCACATTTTGGTAATCCAGACTAATTGCAGGGTAATGCAGCCACTCATAAATCTAAGAATACACACGGATTACGTCTGTGTGGCTAAACTGGAAGTGGTCTTTCCTTTCAGGTAGCCACAGAGCCATACAATCTGCTTTGGGAAAGCAGGACATATTTTATCTTCTCTCATCCCAGTTGCTCCAAGGAACCACACACTGCCTACTCTGCAACCCATTAAACATGCCACAGCAAAGTGTTTTCCACTCCGTGCCATGTGGGAGCCTCAGCAGCACAAAAAAAAGTGGGACTTTTTTGCAGATTATTACATGGGCTCAGAAACCCCGAGCCTGTGCAAACACTAAAGAATACTCATAATATTTGAACTGGAAAACATGCTCGTTTGCTGTAAGGCCTGTGGATTTCTTAAAAAAACACAGGATCTTCTTTTCCAGTCATCCCCTCGAATGTGAAGTGGGATAATGAAGAAGAGTTCTGCACTACTTTATTGTAGCACGCCTTCAGAGGCTATTTACAGCCATTTCAGTTTATCCATTTAGGTACACTTTGTCTCAGTTTTCAAACAAAACCAAAGCTTTCTTGACAGGGGTAGCTTCATCCAAGTTCTGTCTTCTGCTCCATTGTTCTTTGACCTACTCCATGGAAATGGGCATATTGCTGGAATCTCTTCCATTCACATCAGCACTGGCACAATGCTTTGAGAGCAGCAATGATGCCTGGGACTTGTAGAGGGTATTTCTGGGGCACTGCAGCCCCTGGCACTCCAGAAGGACTGCTAAGTTCTGGAAAAACCCACCATGTGTGCTATTTTCTGTGTGATGCAATACAGATTGAACACCCTCTCTCCTGGGCATCTGCTGCCATCACTGTGCCAATGCTCTCTGAGTATGTGATCCAGATTTATTGCTTTAGTCTCGCTCCTTTTCTTCCCCTCTCACCAGCCTACAACTGGGATTAGCATTTTCTGTGTTATCTGCTGAGTACACATGTAAGGGGACAAGAGAACAAACCTTTTTATAGCAAAAGGCAGAGGATCCTCTGCAGACCATTCATGTTCACAAGCTATTTTCCACCATATAATGTGGGAGCACAGTTTTTCAAATGTTACCTCTACAGAATTTTCCAGTTCCTTTTGTTTATTCCTAATCTACATCATCCGGGCCTCCTGTGCTTTTGGGTGAGCAGTTGGTTTGTAGTCCAGCACATGAATTATCTCCACATGCCAAAGAAAGCTTAGGAACTGCCCAGTATATTTCAAAACCTTGAAAAAGTAGGAGGTTGTATCTGGCAGCAGCAATAAGTATTAAACATTCTCAAAGAAATCTTTGTTATTAAAGAGAGGTAACCCGTTTGGATCAAGAAAGACCAACATAAATCTTCATTCAGGGCTTTAAGAATACCAAGAACTATTCTGAAATTAAATAAGCTTTTTTCTTTCTTCTATTACTTTCTCCCCTAAGTGTTTTGTTTGGAGGGGCTTTTTTCTGTATTTCCTTGGTCTCTGCACTGCTAAATTTTAACCTCTTAGGAAATAAAAGAACTCTCTGACTGCCATTTGGATTGTATGTAAAGAGTAAGGAGTAATCAAAAAAACCCCATTTTAGTTATGCATGATATTGTTCCTGCACTGCACACTTCAAGGGCTCTTTTAGACTGTTTTCCTGAAGCAGACAACCTCTATAGCCCTGCAGCAAAGGTAGCAGTTCTCACAATTTCTTTTCTTAAGGAATATCCTGAGTGGGAAGCAACCATTGAGGAGCCAAACTCCTGGCCCTGCACAGGACCATCCCCAAGAGTCACACCCTGTGCCTGAGAGCATTTTCTAAACACTTCTTGAGCTCTGTCAGGCTTGCTGCTGTGACCACTGCCCTGAGGAGCCTGTTCCAGTGTCAGCCACCATCTGGGTGAAAATCTTTTCCTGATGTCCAACCTAAACCTCCCCTGACTCAGCTTCCTGCCGTTTCCTTGGGTCCTGTCACTACACTAATCTACAGAACTCGAGGCCATCAGCATCTTTCAAACTGCCTGCAAGCTGAACCAAGCCCTCAGACCCCTTTCCTCTGCCAAATGGCACAGAGAGGGCTGCAAACCACAGCAGTGAGTCAGACCAGACCTGACTGCACCTCCTCTGAGATGTGAAATGACGCCCTGTGATCATTCCGCTCGTCATTTCTCCACTTCTGTTTCTCTCCATTCCTTTCTCTCCTTGCTGTACTGGAGGTTTGGATGCTTTGCTGGAAAGCTGAGCCCTACAGACCATAGACAGTGAGGGAATAGGAAATTCTCCTGCCCAAAGGGTTGATCCTGAACATATTTTGGGTAGCAATCTGCAGTTTTGTTGGCTGTATGACGAGGAATGATGAGGTAGGGAAGAGAAGCATGAATTTGGAGATGGTGCCTCACATCTGCCTAAGAATCCAAAATCTATGGAATATTTTGAACTTCTGTGGTTGCAAGGCTCTGGAATGTGGTTGAAATAGTATGCAAATTGAAAAATAAATTCCTGCTGAAACATTTGACTGAATGTACCTTCACTGAGCTGAGGCCAGCTGGGAATTTGCTTAAGGCCCGGAATGAAGTGAGGTTTCTGATGCAGATAGCCCACAGTGGAGCAACAATGTTCCATGGATTTTATGAGTTTCAATAACTCTGCTTTAATCAGAAAATTAGAAGTAACCAAGAAATCCCCCTAAGGCCCGATTTGTGACTCTATTAAACCAGTGTAGCACCAGAGCAATATCATGGTTTTCAATAGAGTTACGCTGGCGTAAATTTGATGTCAGGGACGGGTGAATTGAGCCCCAAGACAGCTGTGAATTATTTTCTTCTTATCTGACATGTTAATGCTCAAGTGAAAAAACCATGGTAGAGTTGAGAATGAATCCCAAATGCACTCAACCTGAAAGTCTTGATAGAGAGAGATGTGATTTTAGTGCTGGTTTAATCACTCAGATACACACAATGTGTCTTAACAAAACCACCGGCTAAACAACCAGGCTGCCACAGTTCTTAATAAATTAACAACCTGCATTTACATACTGAGATTAGTAAAACTTTGTAGGGTATTACAATGGACAAATCCAAATATTTGTATAAGATTGAGTGATGATTACTATTTCATTTTTTCTGAACACAAAGTTGAAATATTTACCCTATGGCACTAGGAATAATCTTGTAAACCATAATGGAAGCAAAGAACTTAGCAGTGCTTTTTCTGTGTAATTTATCTGCAAGAAAATACCTAATTGCATTAAATTGAAGGACATTATGCTAATTAAAAACAACGAGGAGTAGGGCACTTTACAGTGCAGTAAGATTTTAACTTAAGTGAGCAATTTTAGTTTTGCCCCACTTGTAAAATCACAGTACTGTAATGTTCAGTAAATATTTGCAAAATTGCACAAAATCGCTTAAAAATGGAAATCTGCTAAACAAGCAAAAAGAAAGCATCTGTAAGTAATCTAACATCTCAATGTAAAAATATTAATCAGGAGACAAATGTTGCCAAACATACACATAATTATTTTTGTTCATTAGACCCAAGTCTGATGAATCTCAATGAAACTCACAAATACATCTGAGATTCAATCCATTCTTGCACCACTTTTACATCAACAGAATCCTATTAATTGGAGGTCAGTGGAGACCTTCTGGTGGTGTATGAAAGACAGGAAATCAGGCACTTGGCTTACACTTTTCCAGGCGAGACATAACCACTTAAGATTTCAGTTTCTTAAGTAGAATGAATACAAAAAAAAAAAACCCAAAAAAAACCCAAAGTGCAATTTTTACCGCCAGGAATTGTACAACTCAAGCATGCAAAATGAAGCAATATAGCATTTTAGTGCCAAAGTAAGTTCACTTAAAAATTCTGAAAAACTGCAGTTTGCCAACTCCATGTGTGCTGCACACAACCAGGCAGTAAGGAGGGATAAACAGAGGAAGGTAAATGGCCAGCTTCCTGTACAAATACTTGACTTCATCTTAAATATTAAGCTGAAATCCCCCTTACAGCCTTAATTCAAAACTGAATCTATCACTTTTATGCCTTATGCTTACATGGGGGTTGTAGCATTTGTGTAACAGTTGGCATCACAAAAGGAGCTCAAGTCGGAACTGATCCTCCATGAGCATCCACATGCCTTGGGCGGGTCCAGAGTGGTGGGACTGCCAAGATTTCTCTGCTCCATGCCACTATCAGAACAGCTCAAGTTCTTCTACCTAGTTTTGGTCTGGATACTTATTTAGAGTCACATACGTGTGCCAGTGCAAACTTTACACATTTTTCCTAGAGCTGTCTAAAAGCCACCTGAGGTACCAAACGCCTTGCAGGTGACACACAATGTTCTGTTTCATGTCACACTGACTGACCCACACGGGTGAGGACATCACTGCTGAATTTTGGTGCCGTGCTCTAAGCTCAGTTTCACACATTCGTTAGCCAGATAAGCTGCAATCTGTTCAAAATTCTAAGGAAGCAGTTGCTTAAAGAGAAAGAAGAAAGGTCCATTAAACATCAAACTCACTTTACATCAACATTCCTAACCGCTCTCTTCAGAGCTAGGCAATGAACTCCCAGGAAGAAATGAAACAACACAGGTCAAGAAATGGAAGGAACAGGATTATGATTCTACTGAGCAGATTATGCACAAGTACACAGCCTTGGATGTTTTTTCTAATCATGCATTTATGTGTAAGAAATGGTCCAAAATAACTGGGAGGGCAGCATTTGAAAGAGAGAGAAAGCAGAGAAGACTGAAAATTCTACATTGCCTAATAATGACAATAAACCATTGATTCTTGTGGAAATATATCCAGAAAAATTTCAGTTATAATACTAGAGCAGAGAAACAGTACTATTGTATCAACAGAAGAGATGTTTAAAAATGTTATCATCTGTTTCAGAAACCACTGTGGCTGCCTTGTTATAATGGTCATTCAGCCTGTCTAGCAGAGCTCTAGATCTTAAAAGTCTTTCTCAATTAAGATATTTTCACTAAAAACAAATTATTAAGCTGTACATTGTTTATCTTACTTTGATCAGCATAGACTGAGTATTTCATTCTTGAAAGCAATGTTTACAATCTACTGTATCATCTCCTGGAGTGCAATCCCAGTGTGTCTTGCAGAATATGGCTTTTACTACAATTTTCAATGCCACAGGAAGTGATGTCTCCATCTAATTGTCACTAAGATAATTTTCCAAATATCCATGTCTGTTTCTGTGTTAGTCATTGAGCCTACTGGTTAAATTATTACTTCCCCAGTTAAAACTTGAATGCATGACTACAAAAGAAAGTCATCCTAGTCTTTTTTAGAGCATTCTTCAAGTGCTTTGTTCAGATGACATTTTTCAAAGAAAGCAGGGGAATCAAAGGCATTTGAATTTTCTTTTCTTTAATCACCTACCAAATTCTACAGCTTGCCTGACCTGTGTAGCCAGAATGATGCTGCTAAATTTGGCAGTACCCAATTCACCATCACTATGGCTGGAACACAGGAAGCTCATGGCTGGTGAGAGGAAACCACAGTTCACCTACTTTTTGTGCTTCAGTGTCCAAAAAGGAAAGAAATGTTCCTTTTACAGCCTTATGAGCTACTAAACACATAAGCTTTGATTAATGTATGTCTGCTCAGTGATTCGTGTTTTTGGACTGGATTGAGAAGAGCGACTGATCCCATCAAGCCAGATACCTAAATTGGAAACAAAATATCCTTTAACAATTTCAATCCACAGGTTTCATTAGAAAAAGATTTTTCAAGTTGTCCAGAAAACCCATGTTCTGTTCTCTGGAAGTCATTTCCCATGCTTCAGGATTGTTTATAGTAAATAAATCATGTGCCGCATTAACAGAAAACCCAAGTCAGGTTTTAGCTTGAGTCTTTAAGCTTGAGAGTTTACAAAGAGATTCAGCAAACAGTTTCTTGTTTTTATTCATTGCTACCCAAGACCAACTGAAAGAAATCTAATCTCCAGCAAAGACATGACGGGTAATTTCATTTTGTCACATGATGAATACTCCCCAAAAGATGACTTAGTCAATTATTCCAGAGAAAACCTCTGTTTCTCTTACTTCAGGTCTAATTCAGCAAGGGATGTTTCTTAACATCCTAATTGCAATTAACCTTGAATATGATTTTCAACATATCCACAGTATTACTTCACTAATATATTGACACAAACTCTTTTCTCACAGCACTGTATGATGCATACATAGGATGCTGAAAGAAATCTTTTTCTCAGTATCAACAGCCATTCCTCCCAAAGAGCTTTAATACCTTGTCCAATAACAACACCAAGACCACTCATGAAGAACAATTTCATGAGTCCCCTGGGCCCAGGGTTTATTGAGCGTAGTTTAGCCGACCTGGCAGTAACTACTCATGAAAACAATATCTTTATGGCACATATAATTGTGATAACAATTACACCCCATTTCCAATTTCTTGCAATTTAGAAGGATCAGTTGCTTTTGGAATCTGGCAGCTCCTCATATTTCTGAGATTTTTAGTTGTTGAAGTTGCACAAGTTTGCCATAGATTCATCACAAGAGCCATAAGAAAATACACTGGAAATAGTACATAATATGTGCTAGTAAAAAAATCTAACTACATATTAACTTTATCTGGATCTATTCTGACTTTCATTTTTCAGCCATTAAAAAAATTTAATACATTGAGGTATTGAAACTATTAACATCAGCCAGACTACCAAATCAAACTTCCATTCCACTCAATAGAATTGAAGCACCACTTCTTTAAATTCCAAAACAAAGTCTAACATACATTACCATTTCTCATTCTATTTCCTGAAAATAATTACTTTTTTTTTTTTTTAATGGAGAAAGAGCAAGACATATTCCTCCCAGTGAAACTACAGGAGTATAATTTCATAGCAAATATAAGGGTTTTCCCACAATGCAATTTGCACATAGCACAAAACTTTATGAAAGACAGAGCTCTCCTGTTGTTTGGAAACACCATTTCTTTTGTGTTCCCAAGAGTCAAACCAGGAAATCTTTCCCCCAGAATCCTGGATTAAGAGTCTCGCTCTTGAGTGCATAATTAACTTTATTAATTGTGTCTGAAAGCTGTGCTACCTAACACAGAGTTGCCATTTTCAAAAGAGAGTATCAAAAGTTTTAGCTCTGTGCTATCATTCTCACAGCCAAAGCTATGAATTTTAAATCTCTAACTTGTTACTATAGTTCCCAAATCAGTAAAAGGATGGGAAAATCTTAAATGTAGCCTGACTTTACTAATTAGGGCACAATAAGAGCAAGTTATGGCATGTGATTTCTTTTCCCTCCTGTAGAACCTTCAATCTTACCCTGACATCCAGAGCAACACCAAGGAGGCCAGCAGAAACCCTTGCCCCTTGTGAGGTGTTGGGTGTGTCTCCGCTTGTCTCTGAGCTTCCATACAAATAATTTCCTCATATTTAGTGTACATTTAGAATGGAGAGTGTGTTCATTGCAGTAGAGGGCAGTAGTATTCATTCACAAGCCAGACAGAGCTGTGTACAGTACATATAACTACCAGTGCAGTTGTCAGACAATTTAGGCAAAGGGAGTGTGTTGAAGGAAAAGCAGTCCTTCTCTGGAAATTAATTTTATTTTTAATATTTTGATCAGAGAGCATAATGAACTCACATCACACTCTTTACAGATAAAGACAGGTAATCAGATTTTGTAATCCCAATATTAAAATCATCCTCCACATGTTAAAATTAGTAATCTCTTAGGAAATCAGTCCAAATTTATGAGTGAATAGAGACTGCAACCACTTGTGCTTCATGTAACAATATGTGTAATTTAAAAATCTGCAATATTGAACTTGGGGCCATCCCTACCCCATTAAAAAGAAAAGTCTCCTCCAAGCCAGTGGAAGCTGGCAATCTCCACCGAGCAGCAACAGCTTACAGAAATATATCTCCATTTGTAATCATTTTAGTGTATGGATGATGACATTTGCAAACATCTGGATCTGATGATGTCCACAGGAGATTCCAAAATGGTAGTGTCTAAATGTGATGATACAATAAATACAAGATGTTTTATTTTAGCTTGAAATAGCAGAATAAAGACGAGGGCAGATTTAGATAAAGCATTCAAGCATGGGACTTCAGGTGGCAGCGTGCAGACCTCCTAACTCTGGAGAACACCTCCAGCTACAGCCACCTCCTGAGATCTCAGAGCAGCCCTGCAGCTGCTCTCCAGCCAAAATTCTTAACAGCTCTGTGCTCCTCAAACTATGCGCCTGTAATTTGAACCATTCACTGCTCAGCATAATTAAGAACCAATCTCTGAGTCCAGAACAATAGTCTGCTCAAGCACTAGCACATGGGAGCAAAATGAGACTTTAGGTCTTGGCTCATGTTTGCTTTCATCATTTTTTTTTCTCTCTTCCAAACCTTAGCTTCTCCTCTCCTCCCTGCAGCACACCCGTGGGCAGTTTTCAGATTACTGCAGCCTCCTCCAGGTTTTCTTCAACACTGAAACAGGGCTGCAAAGTTACCCCAAGTGTATTGTCATGTAGGAGTGCTAAAGCAATAAATTTTGGGTGCCTGACTTCGCAATAGCTCGCTTGGAGACCTGATGGAGACACACCAACAACCAACCTGGCACTTATTTCTGGTCCACTCCACTTTCCACAGTGTGGAACAGAGGGGAGATGGGGGGCTTTACACAAACTCTGCTGCTTCTCAAACCCCAGGTGACTCAAGAACTGCTTTATGCCTCAGCTTGACCAAGGGCAGCCACAGGGACAGCTCTGGCAGCCAAGAACAGCTCGTACGGAGAGGCCCTGGGAGATTTCTGGTTTCCCACCACATTGCCTGCTCCGCCACGCAAGGCCTGAGAAGGCCGAGAGAAATAAAATTGGTTTTATGACACAATTTTCCTCAGTCAGGAAAATTTTCTTCTGGACAGGGCAGGCACTGCTTTGTGGCCAGGAGGTTTCCAGTGGCCAGAAGAAGGCTTGGGAGCAGGTCCTCCTCATGCCTGAAGTGTGTGACAGCACTAAGCCAGCTCTGCACAAAGCCCTTTAGCATGGGCTAAACAAGGCCTCTGTTGATGGATGCAACTTCAGCATTGATTAAGGGTTTAAACAAAGAAAGAGAGCAATGAAAGCAAACAATTAACACAGACAAAAGTGTGAGACTTTCTGGGCCACAAGCAGAGAGGAGAGACACCCTGTCATGGAAAACAATCAGAAATGAGCTGTCCTTCCTACAAGTGCCGAGCTTTTTGAAAAGGACCTTCCTCACTTCAAGCTACTGACAAAGACATCAACTCAGGAAATATTTTCTGTTTTGCATAACAAAGTCTTGCAAAGGAGCCCAGGGAAGGAGCTCAAAATATGTTTTGAAGATCTGAAATCAAAGCCATGTGGAGACTCACGAAAACTTACAGCAGACAAGGGTTAACAAAAATGAAATCTACACAAGGCTCATGTCCTACTTTTTCTCTGTGTATTCCTTAAAAATGACACAGTGTCCTTCTCCACAGAGAGGCCACCACTAGTCTCCCTAGGCCTGGAGACCAAAAAAATTGTATTTGCAGTTCAAACCCATTTACCCTCACCATGGGGCACTGCTCATTATACCATCTCTCTAACTCCAGCTGATTAAATTTGCATTATTTAAACGCAGAATAATAGGTAGATCAAATTCCAGCAGGGCCTTTCTATCCCCTAATTAACCTTTGCTATCATTAAATTAGACACATCTGAGATTGTCTTTCTAAGACATACCCACTGAGCTGAGCAGTAGCTGTGCCTGTTTACGTTGCTAACCAAAAATAAGGTAAGTGCACAGTTTGTGTCACCTTGCCATAGGAACACGGAAGGAACTGGAAGCCAGGAAAAACTGGAGCCATCTACTTCCCAGCCCATAGCTCATTTCCATTAGGGAAGCAAAAATTTGTACTTTTAGTAGCTTAGACACTATTGTTATTTCATTAAAATTGTTCCTAGGCTTCCCAGATTCTGTGTGGTGCATAATGGGGTGTGTATGCTGCTCGCTCATGGCCCAACACTTCTGCACAAGGCTGCATATATGAAAAGGAGGAGAAAATCACCACTGTTAATGTCAGTCTCTATTGCTGTTGGCATCAGTGCTACTTCTTTTTAAAATTAACATTTGGCATGAGAAGTACTTCTCCTCAAAACTGACATTTTTTCTGCTGAAGGCACCTACACCACTTGTGTTCACAGTAAAGTACATAGAGCATTTCAAAGTCCAGAACCATCAGGGCTGTCTTTGTTTCAGACCTTGAATTCAATTGCCTGATGGTTCTGCACATTTGAGCCAGAGGAGCTACATCAAATAATTCTTAGGTCTGAGAGTACAAAGCTCTTTGTTCACAAGTTCCCTTCTGCCTTCGGAATGCATGTTGCATAAATGTATCCTTCTCCTTGCTTCTTTCCTTCAGAATCTTACACATCATGTGTTTGCCCCAAATTCCACACCATTATGCATGTTTCAGCACAGTCTGAATGACAAAACTAGTGTATCACATCAGAGTTTATCCTACACCACATCAGAGTTTATCCTGCAACAATTTTTCTTTCTGCATTAACTGTGTGATAAACTATGGAGGTAAGAGGGGTCTTCTTCTCAGTCCTCTTATCTACGGATTGTAACTGTTATCAGGAAAATGGTGACCCCCCTTCTATCATTTTTCCATGATAACTTCATTGGATTTGTTTAAACAAACTTGTGTCCCAGGCCTCTGACACACTAGCATGTTTGTTGTAGAATCGCTGCAGCTGCTGGTAAATCATGTATTTTACAAGAGCACCACTATCAAATGCTTTAGATTTGGCTCTGTGTCCTTGACAGATTGAACAATGATCACCTCACCATGCTAATGAAGGAGGGTAAACTTCAGAGTAGGGAAAAAAATCTCTTGTGTGTGGATTTGCAACTGGAGGGAAAAGAAAGAGAGGTCCAATGCAATCTCGACATGCTGTTTTTCAAAAGGTGAAAGTCACCAATCCTGCCCCTCCTTTCCCTTTTCCTCCCCAGACTCTGGAGGCTGTTTTTTCCCTTGCCACTCTTATCAGTTCCCAGGCTCCACCCTGCTGAGATGGAGGGAGTTTTCTTAGAGAGAGAGAGAGAGAGAGAGAGAGAGCATTTTCAACATGAAAATCTCCTTGCAGCTCCCCATGACTCACAGGCTGTGCCTCCCTGGTGCTGAGGCCTGGGGTTTCCATGAAGGGTAATGGAAATACTCTTTTAAGAGCACAGCTCCTTTTAGAGCCCTGCTTAATTTACTGGTGTGACATTTCCTGGGAGAAAGCAGCTGTGCTTCTCTCTCCTGTGATTTGCTAAAAAGTATGAACTATGTTAAAGCCCAAAACCCTGCAAAAAATACCTGGAAAGCCCTTGTTGGGGAATTCTTGACCAATTATTTCCTTAGAAGTGGCTCACGTTAACGAAGCAATTAATGGAAATCTAAAGAAAACAAGAAATTTGGAAAAAGCAAACATTGAATAGCTGGCAGTCAAGTGAATGTTGGTTCTTTTCTACTCACGGGCAATTTTAATTCCAATTTTGTGCACTTAGTCAAACACTAAATCTAGGTACCCTGTCAATCTCCTTTTTTAAAATTCTGGCTAATTTACAGCTTCTCACTGAACAATTTATAAATAATATATGCTGCCCTGTTTTTATAAAGCTGTTGAAAGCTAATGCCTGCCCCTCTTTTGGTATTCCATGTGGAAACTGAGAGGAGGAAAGAGCAGCACAGAAAGTAAAAATTCACTAAGGTAACACCCTTTCTCTCAAGACAGCAAAGCGGGAGTGGGGAGCCCTTTTCACTATCTAGCTCTGGAGCTAGGAAGTATTCAGATAGCCATAACCTTTAGCAGAAATTGTGCTCAGCCCTCTCCCGGGGTGAGGAGAGCTGGAATCACAGCCTCAGCCCCTTAGGAAACACCAAGCCTGTATCTGCTGCTTGTGCAGAGATTTATTTCTCTGTGGGACTTGGCTGGATGGTTCTGGAGATGAGCCTGTTGGGTTGACTCCCAGTGCCCTTTTAACCTGTGCAGTGATGCAGCATCTCCCTCCAAGCAATTGGAGAATAGATAATCTATCTGTGCTTATCAGCTAAAACTGATCACTTCTTCCTATGGAAGTGAACTGGACATCTTGCCCAATGCTGGTCTAAAACATACCCTCCCTGCCAGCACTGAAAGCCATGAAAAATGGACAATGCCTGAAAGCTGTGAGGCTTTGATTTTTATTTTTTTTAAATTGGTTGTGTCTGCTCTACACCTGTGACCAAATGTAAAATTCTACTGGGGGTGGAATGCCTTCCTGTGAATTCCCACAGGCACAGTAGCATATAAAAAAATAAGACTCTCCTGAGCTTTTGCCAAAATAATTGGAAATCTCAATTTATAAGAGTTTTTAAACCCTGTACCAGCTGGCAGCTACTGTTTGTAGGAGGTTCATTTTGGTTATGGTAACAAATAACTACTTTCTTCTGAGATAATAACAGACTCCAGTTTCAAGCTGAAATCCAATAAGGTAAAACAACCTTGCAGCAAAATATCTGCTACTAAAGTATTTTGGGAAGAAAGGTTATTATTCCTACATGGTTGTTCTCTTAGGCCAACACCATGGAAGAGACCAGCATGCCTAGAGTTTGCAACTTTTACAGTGAAATGCCATTAGGTAAAACTATCTTATAAACACAGCAGAGAATTAAGTGTGCTCTGCCAGAGCTTTATATTTAAAATGAAACTTTAACTCTTGTCCATCAGTGCCAATGGCAGAGATTAATATTCCGTACTGAAAGAAATTTGCATAAAGAAAATATTGTCCCAAGATCACTGGATATGCCAGAAACAAAAGAGTGTGAAAGCATGAAATAAAGAATTAAAAGTATAGGATGAAGCTTAAAATGCCACATCAGCAGAGAAAGCCCCTTACCCTTTCCCAGGCTGAGCTCCCCTCTCTGCTGTGTGAGTCATTTGGTCCTGACCCCCCCTCCAGCACTGAGGATATTTGTGAGGAACTGTGGTATCAAGTGAAACCACTGTCAGGATGGCCAGCAGCAAAAACCCTCAGCAGGCTTATGTCACCCATCAAACCTCCTTGAGTCACTAAAAAATCTTTTCTTTGTGGCTTTGCATCACTTGTAGAAAATGACCTGGTAGATGTCTGCAATAATACCTGATTTTCCCCGGAGTCAGTGGTTCTGAGGAAAAAACTTTATGAATCACTGTAGGATGCTTTTCACTCCTCTCTGGACCTCAGGAGGTGTCAGGAGCCTGAATAACTGGCACACAGATCACCTGCCTTTCTTTTATCAGGACTGGACACGAGCCTGATGAGAAAGCAAGGGCATCACTTGCAATGTCCTGCGTATGGATGGCTGCCAAACATGTAATCCCAAGAACTGGGGAGACAGTACAAATGACAACAATTGCAGGAGCTGAACTAGTATGGAGGAATAGAAACAAAATACTGCAGCTACCTGTACTTGAAATGCGGACTGAGACGGGAAGAAGAAGAGGAGAAGGACAGGGAAAGCACAGCTGCCACAGTGCCGCTGGGTCAGGGAAGCAGGGAGCTGTGAAGCCCTTCCATGAGGCTCAGTTCAGGAGCCCAGGACTGTGGATGCACTGGTCAACAATTTGCTGGTCACACAGCACAGCATCACCCAGTTCATAGCCTTAAGAAGGAAGAGTGAATAAGCTGCTGAGGTTTTTAAAGAGGAGTTGAACAACAGAAGATGTTTTTGGGATCCAGCTTAGGGAACCTAAGCTCCAGAGTGGAATCATATTAAGAGTATCACCCTCTTAATATTCTTATTATTCTCTTTATCTGTAGGGAGTCTCTTGCTGATCATGGATGGGGTTTTGTGACTCCAGTTTAAATTAACTCTTATGGTGGGTTTTATGCACTACCTTAGGACCAGAATTAATCATTTTCTTGGACCAAATTCATGATGCTTCACTAAATATATGCCCTGGGACTTGGAAATAATATCACTAACAACTTTGGGTACCAAGATAAATATTTTATCAACTACATCAAAGATTAGAGACCTTTTCAGAGTATATGCCTGTCTCTCTAATAAACTAAAATGGACAGAGCATAGGCATCTGCATCTGTGGATCAAACATGAGGTTTAAAAGTTACTAAACAAATACACCCATGGTTGGAACTTCAAGGGACCCCACAGTAAAGAAACTCTTTACTTCACCTCTTTGTGGTGGAGTAGATATTTTCCACATGAAACAGGGTCATGAGCCACCATAATGCTAAATAAAGCTGTGGATGCAAAATCTGGGAAGCAGATTGCAAGGAAAACTTTCTCAGATTTTCAGAGTAAGAGTGCTCAGCTGAGTGCTGTCTCCCCAAGATTCTGCAATCACAACACAAAACCTTTCACATTTTGTTGCAGTAAATGGGCTACACCTGGCAGGCACAAGGAATTCTGGCAAAGGGAAGAGATGATTTGAGGAAATGCATTAATTGTTGTCACTGATGTTTTAATAAAACCAGTTTTGTCCACTTTACAAAGACCATGTGTTGAAATAGACGCAATACATAGTGATAAGACCCTGACTGAAGGCTATTGTTTATTATCTCTTATACTAAAGAGAGAAACACAGGTTTCAATGCTCCTCAAGCTGTTTCTGCCTTTTCCTTGCTTGGCTTTTTACTTTGAGTGCCTTTTCCGAGACTTGTCTATTAACTTTCCTCAGGAAATCTTGTAGAGTAGAGCTTTCACAAAACTCTCGCAACCGTGAACGTGAAACCTTTAACAAAATTTTAAACTGAAAGATGACATGAAGCTAATGTTCCTGTACATTTTGGGAATCAGAAGAATCCTACAAACATGCCTGGCACCAAGGGCATCAGCAAACCTGGAGGAATTGGCAGGTCTCTGGTGTTGGGTTAACACTGGGCAGAGCTGCATGCCCAAGAGAAGACAAAGAAATAGAGCAATGGGTGAAGGAGCCTCACTGGCTGAAGCAGCACAGAAGACTCTTGGTTCTTTTAATTTGCATTTACCCCAGGCTTATGTCATTATGGACATATAACCCCATGTTTTTAAAAGAAAAGGCTTTTCTATGACCTCATGTTGACTACCCATCCTGGGGGTAAATACTTTTTACTTGATGATTTGCAGAGTCTTCACAAGAAGACGCAGCACACGCACCAGAATCACTGGGATAATTTACTTGTGGGTACCACTCAGAGCCTCATCTCACAGGGCCCTGGGTCAGCACTGGTAAATGTGCATGACTGTGGCATGAATTTCTGACAGGGCTTTTGTCTCAGACTTGGAGAACAAAAAAGATTTTGTGGCATCCCAGGGATGCCACCAAAAATAATCATTGTTTTTCTTTTATTTCATTGTTATTGTTTTAATTAGGACAACTGGACATCTGAAAGAGAAAGGTAAAATTGAATCTGAATGTCCTTGGTAGGAGTGCTTTGATGTAATGTTTAGTTTAGCTGAGAGATAGAAGTGCAGAAAAGAGGGGTAGGATGGCTTATGTCTGTCAAGTCTCCTACCATAGCTGAAAAAAATGATCTGCACAGTCTGCTGTTAAAATGTCTGAGGCAGATGTTACTTTTACCACCACAGTCAAAGCAAGGGTCTTCAGTGTTTGACTTTCCAAATCCCCTCTAAGTTCCTTACAGAGACATAAAATGGTTTGTTTATTAAATCTGTAATTTTACAAAACTTGTGAGGTCCAGAATGAAATGCCGAATTCTCTGCAATCTCTGGTGGGACATATACTTCCCCTAAACTCTTTAAGAACATACCTCCTTCAGCTCACACCAAGTGCCACATTAATAATCTAAGAAGACCCTAAATATTCTTTTTTCTTTCATTATCATTTCTGCTATATTCAACTGTAATACTTTCCAATTCAGCCATTTTATTCTTGTGAACACATGGTGAAACTCCATTTTATGTCAATTTCCAATGCCTGAATATATTCATGCTTACTTGCTGCTTTCTCAAAAGATTTCAAAGCTGTTTTCAAGCCTCATATAGGAAAGATTCATTTTTAAAGAAAGCCACAGAAGATTGATCGTTGCTCAGCAGTAGAGTGCAGTAAAGCTAAGCACTGAGGAAGATCTCATGTCAAGAAATACAAGTAGAAGCTTTCCTGAAATCTATGTTCAATTAGGGTATTTTTATTTCCTCAGCAGTCTGATTGGGCAGTTGCCTCTTTGTGTTTCAGAAATCAAAATGGAATAACACCCCAGTGACAACAATGCAGCTAAATGGGTCTGCATTTAAATTTCTCAATAGTTAGGTAATAGTGATTAATTCACATCAAACTTTTAATTTAAACATTAAAATTTAAATTATACATTTATTTGTCTTTAATAATAATTTAATAATAATAATTTAATTAATATTAAGCATTAATTTAAACATTTAAATTTCTCAATAGTTAGGTAATAGTGATTAATTCACATCAAACTCTGAGTGACTGAACACAGGCAGATTTCAGGCAGGGAGAGGAGCTATGGATCCAAAAGGGTATAGAATCTCTAATGTCAAGCAGCATTTAAAAGTCATGGAGGAGACTCTAAACCCACTAAAGCTGGATAGAGCTTTAGGGTTTTTTTGGCTGTGTTGCAGTCACCCACTCTTCCATGTCTAATGTCCCACAGGAGTTTAAAGACACGCACAGCAGCGCCACAAAGCCCCAGCACCACCCCTAATTCCCGTGCTGCAGCAATCATCAGCCAGCCCCGAGTGTTTAGGATTGCTGAGACTAATTGGGATCAGGACCTGAGCTCTGAAGGAGGGTCTGAACAGACTGACAGATGAGAAACTCATCAGGATGGCACTGGGCAGCCGCCATCGATCCCTCGGGCGCCGCCGGAATGTCACCGGAATGTCACACACTGATTGCCCAGATCTGACACTGAATTGACATAAACCAAACTGCTCTAAAGCATGGCAGCCTGTCCTGGGATGCAAGGAGAGCTGGGAAGGGCAGGGAAGAGAGATGGAGAACATAGAGTATGGACGAGGAGTCACCTCGCCTAGGCAGTTTGGGTCTGGTTGTCTTCCCAAACAAGAGAAACAGAAAACACAAGTAAAATAAAGCAAATGCCAGAAGATCCAAAAAAGAGAGGAAGACCTCTCTGAGTACACTTCAAAAGGTTTCCTACTTGACCCTGAGACACTGATTACTACTTAAAGACATGGAGTTTTCTCTCTCTGTTACTCCTGGGAACAGGAAACAGTAATGGGCTTCCACAGGATGGGAATCTTGTTTCTTTCCTAATATTGTACACATTTTCTTATGCCGTGGTAGAATTTCTTATGCAAGTGTGCAAAGACATCGGTGCACAGATGCCTCAGTTAATGCTCTTGACATGTCTATACAGCAACAAGAAGATTCAGACACAGAAAGAAGAGATAGAGTACCACCTCAATATCAAGGCTTCCCCAGAAATATTTTTTCACCACCGATGATTTTCCACATTTTAAAAGTATATATGTAATATATGTAAAAGTGTATAAGTATAAAGAGGAATACCTATTAAGATGTGCACTGTACATCCCTGACTTCTTAGAAATCAATACAGAATGTCCTCCACTGATTCTAGGAAAAAAACCACATTGACAAGAAGAACAGAAATTCCGTAGTGATGTAAGTAAAAACTGTTTTATGAGAAGGATCAGTAATTCTATGTATAAATACCATGTGACTTCCATCCTTTGTTTGTTGCACCAACTGGGAACAAGCACAACCTCAGGTGGCATAAATTACTCCTGAACACCTTGAGCCAATCCCTGAGATCAGCTGTTGTCTCCAGTAGCTGTTATCCCTTTAGGCAGACCATATGCAGGACATAAAAGTTTTCACATTCAGGTCTAACCACGGCAATTTTTGGTCCCGTTCCAAACGCATTGTGTTTTTCTAGATGCAAAAAAACCCTTTATTTCCACTAGTCTCAGCAAACAGAGGAGCTCAGCAAACATCACAGAGGAACCTACTGTTGACGGAATCACAGCAATTTTTATGGCTGAGCTTACATTTACAAGCAGGAGTACCAGCGGGGTCACAGCCCTGCTTCATGTCATGTGACAACTTGTGAGCAAAGCTGAACACACACAGACAGACATTTAGGTGGCCAGCTGGCACGGGAGGTAAGCATTGCAGTATCACTTTGCCCACCCACATAGACAGGGTTTTAAAACCAGTAAATATAAATACAACAGTAGTTTTATAGAAAGGCCAGACCATAAATAATTAATCCATGGGATAAAATGTGCTTACATCAGACAGAAAG
Organism: Molothrus ater; assembly: GCF_012460135.2. NCBI lineage: Eukaryota > Metazoa > Chordata > Aves > Passeriformes > Icteridae > Molothrus > Molothrus ater. Next base: position 4,457,254 of record NC_050481.2, on the reverse strand, counting down.
GCAGAACTCAACAGCCAAACTTTACCCTATATAAAATTTTCTGGAGCATGTACTGTTTTCAAGTGTAATAATATAATAATACAAAAAATACTGCTCTGAAGTTGTTGTATCATGCAACACTAGCAGAAGCCTTTCTAGAGAGACATGCTATATTTTAATACTCAACTAACTCTGCACCACAGAAACCGCCCTGCTATCTGTCACACACACAGTTTCCCTGACTCCACTCATCCTGCAGCTATCTCAATTAAGTGATGATGATTACAATCATATTAGTGAATATGAAAGCTGCCTTTGTTACAAAGCTATCTCTGGCTACTGAGCATTTAGGGGAATCCAGAACACAATACAGGTAAGATAGCAGGAAGTGTGCTCTTCTTTCTTTTCTTCTCTATAATTTCTCTCTCCAGCTGTATCAGTTGGAAAAAGCCATATAATTCTTCTTTGCTATTAAATGAAAAATAGTTTTAATTTTATGCTTTAAAAGCAATGTACATTTATCCTCTGCATTAACCCATTGCAAGTGCCCTTAGGACTATCTAAGCTTTAACTTTAAAAAAGTTAATAAAAATTATATTAAAAGTGGGGTTTGCCACTTAATTACAAAAATAATGCTCTAGCTTAATGTTCTTGAGGACAATTATGAGAGGTTTAATTCTTTAAAAATATATGAGAGCTATTCAACAATACATTCACTTTTTTTTTTGCAAGAAGAAACATGATTTCAATAATTTGAACTTTATTTTAGGTACAAAGGCCATGTCCCTTTCCTACACAACTACTATGTTAACCCTAAGTAACGGCAATGTTTCACTATGCTGGCAGTAAAGGTGAGGAGGGGCCAAGGGAAGCTGATTTTCTTTCCATAATGCTCCAAAATGAAACACAAAAATTTAAAATAAAATTTTCCGAATAAGCTGGAGTGAGGTAATCAAACTTCTGGTCTTCTAATTCCTTCCCAGGGAAGCCACAGGGTTCAGAAATGGTGTTCTGGGCCACCATGAGCTCCAGGAGGAGACAAGCAAAGAAACAAACTGGAATTAGAGATGCAAATATCAACACCTACCAATAAATCTGATTTTTTACTATGTTTTGAGGTTGATACATTAAAAATACGAGTCACAGTATAGAATTTCCTAAGCAATTCCCCTATGTGCTTCCATAACTTTTTTCTTAGCTATTTTCCTCCAGATCGTAAAAGAGCAAAATCAACCAAAAACCCAATAACTTCTCTTTTTTTCCAAATCAAACTGTTTTGGAGACAGAACTTTATTAGACTGCCCATATGATGGAGCTTTACAGACAAAAGTAAACACTTCTTAAAGCAGTGCACAAACAGTCTTTATTTGCAGCCAGATAGCATCAAAACTAAGAATTTAAGAGCATTCCAGAAAATGCTCTTAAGAGAGTCAGTCAGACAGGACTGGAGAGTTAAAAGACACCAAGAGTCACCTTCATAATGAATGAGAAAAAAAACCAAATTTGGCTAGGGCTATAAAAGGAACCAGAAGTCTCAGGACACGATCCAACCCGTACCACATCAGGGAATTAAGGAACTCAGTCTCACATGAGAACTAATATTGACTTTTACAGAATATTTCTTTTCCAAGTGATACAAGTCAATGGGCAGGATTTGATCCTGGACAGATTGATGCACCAGGTACTCACACTGCTGATCCAAGTGTGAAATGAGGTCTGCATTTTATGTGTGCTGGGGATACAGCAAGCCTGCAGTGCACTTTTCTGCAGCTGCTCCATGAATCCTGCTCATCAGATTTGCTGCATGTTCCTCTAGGGATTTTAAAATAATTCTACACAAAGAACCAAAGTTTAACCCTCCCAATTTCCAGGCTGAATCAGGAGGACTACCACTTACTTGTAATTCTGATTGGAAAATAATAAAGCTAATAAGAGGAGGAACTCCGAGTATTCTTCCACATACCTCTGCTTTTGAGAGAGAAGAAACACATTTTCACGTGTCTCAACGTTTCAGGTTTAGGCACAATTTCACTTCAGCTCTCATTTCATCTTTTCTTAGTTTTCACCTGGTTTTACTAGAATTCCTGAAGCTTTACTTCATGCATCTGCCCCCTTGCACTTTATCTTTCTGGGATCCCAGGCAGGGTTTTGCTCCTGGCCCTCCGCGCGCAGCTACCGGAGCATGGTAGCAATTAGGGCAGCCCGTGGGCTGGCTGCAAGGAGTGGGAGCTGCAGGTCTGCACGTGGGATGAAAGCAGAGCCCTGCTGTAGCTGACACCTGGCTCTCCAGGACCACTTTCCCCTGGTCACACTAAAGAAAATCCTCTGCAGAAGCACGAGGCTGTCACTGACGGCAGTCGCTGGCCCATGAAAAATCACTGCCAGCTTCAAAAAGGGCTTTGAAGTAAAGGGACACTTAGACCAATAAAAATCTGATAACATCTTTCACTTTCCCTTCCTGAGTTCCCTCCTGGGCTCCTTCCCTCATCTTTTTTCTCTTTCTCTCACTCCATTCCTCACCAAAGCCTCACACTTATGGTTGGACTCAATGATCTCAGAGGTCTTTTCCAAACTTAACAATTTTGTCATTCTAGGATTTTTACCACTGCACTGCTTTCTTCTCTACTTTATGCCACACATGTGAAAAACTCATGTCTCCACCTGCTTTCCAGTTAGATTATGCATTTCTTTCTCGTTAGTACATATCAGATATAATCATGGTTTTCAACAGAATGGGAAAAATATGTGAATGGGATCCATATGTAAAATACAGCCCAATGTTTTACTTACTTATTTCATTAATTAAGGCACTCTTTTCTTTCCCCAGCTGCTGGCAGGTTGTGTTGATAATCATCACACATGATAGCTACTATTTGTTGCATCTTCTATTAAATTATCCTACATGCAATCAAGTTGGTGGTTTTCTCTGCAAGAGATGTACATCACAGGAAAACAATATTTGCTAAAAATCTCTCCACTTTCATGGAGGCAACAAAAGTATCTGGCTATAATTCCAGAGACAAAGTGAGAATGAATAATGAAAAATCTGAACCCTCTACCAGTGACATGATTTTCAATGCCAACCTCTTCACAGAAACATGGTAGGTTGAGTAGCATAAGAAGACGAATAAGAATAGAAAGCCTTGAGACAATATATTTAAAGAGGGATGTTTGCAATTCATATTTCAGTATGTGTAGAAACCTCACCAAGCAGCACCTTTTACTGTAACAGCTTATCTAGGTTTTCCAATCAAATTTAGATGTTTGATGCATAAAATAAATACCTGCTTATTACCTACTTCATCAAATACCTGAAGAGTTAAAAAAGACCATAGGTCATTGAGAAAATCTAGTGATTAATATTATCTTGCTTTACTTCCTAGTATTCTTTATTATATTTAATTTTGCTTGTGTTGTCCTGATAACAAAATGCATTTTGAATCAGGCACCTGATATCAAATGAAGGCTATTAAGACATCATACAAAATTATTTCAAGTTCAACACCTTCATTGTTCACTGTAACTTTGGCATACAGAGAGTCAACAGGTCACAAAAGTGTCTTTCCCCTCTACTGTGAAATTTCATTTGGGTCTGAAAAAAATCCCTGAGCTCATGGGGCTGTGACCTCAGTCAGGAAGCCCACAAGTTCTAGTGCTCATCAGCAGGAGGGCAATGAGCTCCTCGGTCTCACAGCCAACCTCAGCAACAGCCACATCCCCTGGGACTGAGCCTTAGAAAGGGCAGCTTTACAGATCAGTTGGTTAACATCTTTGCAAAAATTCTTCACAGGAAAATCCCTCACAAGATTTATAGTGACATTGTTACATTTGCAGATAACGGCATTTTGTCCAGCCTGAGTTGTTTTTTTTCTACTCAAAACTACACACTTCTAAATAGATGCTGTGTCATCCCATGAAATCAAGATCAGTCCTGAATTTAAGATACTACTCTCTAAGTGCCCTCTCCCTATTTTTTTTTTAGTCAGGTTAAATCCACCTTGATATCATTAAACATCTCTCCTTCCTCTCTTAAAATTCTCCCTCTGTAAGATGGAAATAGCAGCCCTGTACGTCAAGAGGAGATAAATGCCTTAATATTCTCCAGGTACTTTGCTGTTACATTGATGGATGTCCTAAATGAGGCTAAAAGTAAATGGACAATTCCACATTTAATTCCAGCCTTAAAAACAGAAAGGACTCTGCAGTGAATAATGAAAAGAAGGACAAAAGTTGGAAGCTGTCTGGAGTACGTGTGAACACGTAATTAAAGACTGCACCTTAATGCAAAAGGCAGATGAATTAGAACTGTAAATCCACTTAGTGTTAACACTCCTTGCTTCATAGAACTTCACAGATTAATGTACTTTTAATGTATTTATGAGCAATGATGTACAAGCCTATATATAGTTAAGTATTGAATGAGCAATGGATCAAGTCTGACTCAGGAGAGATTTACTGTGTAACAACTACAGGAAATAAAATCTGGAAGAGAAATGTCATTTGTACTGGAAATTAATTTCAAAACAGTCATCAATTTATTCATGGAGCTCTAATGAAAAGGATAAATTTTGCTTTCCAAGTTAAAATTAGAAAAGTCATTATTAAAAAAAACAACAATCCTCACCATTACCTTAAACCCACTCTAACCAACTCAGTCAAAAATTCCATTTATTACAAACTGTAGCTTTGCAGCCATCGTTATTTCCCCACTACTGTGATAATTTACACAGCTGCCACCCCTCAACATGCATTCCCTCTGGGTTCCTCTCCCTTTTCCTCTTGGTGATGTCCTGATGGCAGAGTTCAGATCTGTTTCACCCACTACCCACCCTGCACAGTGATGCACACTCGAGTCCTGCTCTGAGGCTCACTGCAGGCAGGGTTGAGAAATTCACAGGGAAGGGAAAGCCACTTGATTTTTTGTGTTTTTATGGAGTGTGGCTATGACCCTATCACCCATTCTAATACTTTATTTGATGGCTTCCTTGCCTGCCCTGAAGATGTGGCGCCCTCTTACCCACACCAACAATGAGTCTTGTGCAGGGGGGGAAAGGTGAAAAGGAGACAAACACAAACCAAACCTGAGAGCCTGCACAGCTACAGTCTTGGTACACACTGCCTCTTCTCTCTGCAGGGCTTCCTCAGAAGCTCCCCAGCCTGCCCCTTCCCCCTCCCCACAGACCCATAACAGGGTGCACACTCAGCTGATGTTAATTCAGCTCAGTTGACTCAAAGCTCAAACAGAGGGAGGGAACAAAGGGTAAAATAAGTAAAAAATAATGAAGCAATTGCTCAGTTAGTAATTGCATAGGCTTCAATAGGACTACACTAATTTCCAGCAGCTGGAGTTCTGGTTCTACATTTTTAATTCACTTTACCTCCTGTACCTAATTTCCTACCCTTCCATTTGTTTGTTAGTCTCATGTCCTGTGGTGGCTTCATTTGGAGTGCAAATTTCTTGAGGAATCATGGGGGGGGGGGGGGGTTAAACAACCATCCAAGTCTAGGACATAAAATAAATGCATTCCATTGAAAGATGGAATGCATTTATTTTATGTCCATTATACCATGAAAGATAGGTAGGAGAGATGTTGGTAGGTACAGAGACAGCATAGAACTGGAGCAAAAAATTATATCTGTATCCAGCTCCACAAAATTTTCTACCTTGGACAAGATCTTCTTTCATACACAATGTTCATTGTTCCATTTTACAATTCATAATTTAAGAATAATATTTTCTTGGTCAGGTTTTGTATGAAGTAGTCTGCCTATGTTTTTGGACAGACATGCTTTGGTTCCTTGAAAATATGATAATTTAACAGATGTGTTTCTTAATGGCCATCATATAAATTGACTGTAGAACCCACTTCCCCACCAACTATTTGAGAAGGAGTGGGGTGGATGACATACAAAGTGATGTTTGGAAAGTATTACAGGACTCTGTGTTGCCTAAGCTACTGCCAGTGAGCAGACAGACCTAAAAACACAACAATTTGATCTTCCACTTTCAGAGCTTTTTCTTATTTTTCCTACTTCTCTAAAGAAGGAGCATTGAGAGGACTGGTGGCTATTTTTCAGCTTTGGTGATCTCTTCTTCTTGTACTTGTACCTCTACCAAAGCAACCAAAGGTCTAAAGGAGCCAAGTTGTGTATTTTGGTGAGAACTTTTTCCAGAGAAAACCCTAATTCAAGCTCTCTAAAGTTTAAATCTGTTGAGCCACAAACTAAAGTACAACAAGGCTAATAACACAAACAGATATAGAAATGGACTGAAATGCAGTATAATACCCTCACTTCTATAATAGATCCCCAGAGGCCTTGCTGTTGTTGAAAAGCAAAAAAAAAAACATTGCTGAGGATTATTATCCTCACCAATCTGTGACAAAAGTCCCCAAAAAGTTTAAGCTCATAAATCAAACTCTGCTTCAAAGTTCTTTCTGAATAGTCAAGGTGAGATTGGTAAAAATGTTTTTATTTATGTATAAATGTTCCCAAATTTTTCTTAGTAATTATAATACCTTAGATAGAAGAGATTTTGGTATCATTAAGTATTGTATAAATATCATTGAAAATTACCAGCTTATTTACCACTTATTTAATATTTAGTAAATTTCACGGAATCAGTTTTATCCATTTGTGGGGGCAAAAAAAAAAAAAATCCATAAAGCAGTAACAATTCCTAGTCAAACAGGTCTCTTGGTACCAGCTGCACAAAATGCTTGGGACTAGCACTGAAAGGACATAAACCCTGCAATCCTGTAATGAAACTGTAATTAGACCCTGACTGTTCCCAAGGGGAGGAAAGGTTTTTCTAACACAAAGCATCCCTGTGCACGTGCAGGGGGGCTGAGAGTCAGCCTGTGCTGTTACTGCACAGAAGTAGAAACATTTGATGTTATTAAATGTTACCAATTGTCTTGATGCAGATAGACACACTGGTTACATCTAGAGTTTTTGCTTTTTGCTCTCTCTTTCTGGCAATTTTTCAACTATATTCCTCAGGTCTACCTATGAGCAGCTAAAACTGACATATAATAATGTATAAAACAAAACAGTGCTTTACTCATCCCTTACATTCATCCTTTCTGTACCACGCTTCCACCAGTAAAAAAAAAACAACTTCTGGTCAAAATCTGTGAAGATATTTTTAAGATATAAGTTTTTACCTTGGAGTTCTATTATACAGCAAACTTAATGATATAAAACACCATGTCTTTATTTCCTAACATTGGGTTAGGATACAACAAATTGAACTATACAGGTCAAAGTAATCTTGTTTCATGGTTTCTGTAGCAAAAGTTACAATCATTTTCTGCAAGCCAAATCCATTATCAAAGTCCTGGTACTCAATACTAACAATGAAATTTTAAATACAAATAACAAAGCATTTTTACATCTTATTGCCAAAGCTTGACTTGTTGGGCAAACCTACTCCTAACTGTCAGATAACTTTCAAAATAACGTATTTTCAGTTAGCTGGAAATATCAATGTATCCATTTACAAAAAAAAGAAAAAAAAAATAAATTGAGTATAAATCATTCTGATTCTGTCACCCACATCCAAAGATTTTGCTTATAGTTATTTTTGCAGACCATTTTCATATAAACATACCATAATTATTTTCCCATTAAGTTTCCCTTTCCTAAGCTACAAGTGCCATTCTGAGATGTAGTTTAGAGAATGTCATCATGAAAATTTGCACTGGTGTGGCAGCATAGGCAGAGGCAAGAGTGAAAGAAACTGGTTTGTGGAAGAGAGACTGATTGCCAAGGAATCTGGTGCTGCAGTTTTTTAATAAGAGGAGCCTAATTTCAGAAACTGGGTTATTTAAATACTGGGTATGGATTAGATTTTTGACAGAAGAGCATTACTCTTGTTTTCAAAGAATCTGTTGTTTCTAAGATTTTGCTTTAATACTTGTGGACGATGGATGTAAGGCTCATGAAATACTGCAAAAGTCTCCCCATCTTCCCCAGATCAAACGCCCCAGTGTTCCCCCTGAAATTGAGCCAGCACTCCTGTAAGGGTTTCACAAGGACAGCGGGTCAAACACCGAGCTGAGGAACAGAAGCTGAAATGGAAGCTGTAAAATTTGGTCTGGGGACTATTAAGAGCCAGTAGTTAATGAGTTTAGTCCAGCAGTAAATCAAGAAAGGACTAACAGTGAAGGGACTAAAGAGCTCAGTGGTGTCTGTGGTGTTTTTCCTATACTTCATGAGATTTCACTTTCAGAGTCATTACAAGAGATGAATTTGTTCAAACAAAGCCTCAAGGGATTTGCTCTATTATTCCTAGACAGGAAGAAGAGTCTAATTTCTCTGGTACAGACTTTATCCAGCTTACAATTCCTCCAAAATATCTTTGCATACACATATTTATCTCTATTTACTGTGAGAACCCTTTCCTTGAGAAAAAATATAAACAGCTTTTACCAGTGATTCATTGTAATTTGTAATATCTTTATACTGTAAATATCTGTATTAAATGGCTCCTAAAAATAAGTGACTATTACTGGAATAAAAATTGCTATCAGTTTTTGAAAGTTATTGCTCTTCTCTCAGTTATTTTGTGTTGCCTGCATGTACATCTGATGATAGCACTCATAGCATCTTAAAATCCCTGGTGAGACAGACTCTTTTCCTGGGATGAAGCTCACCTAAATGAGAACAGACAGAACTGGTGAAGCAGGAGACAAGGGATGTAGAAGTTGAGGGGTCTATTAGGTTTGCTTTGCTCATCTTGTTTTCATGTTAAACCTTTCAAATATTGCATCTTCCTGATCATCAGAAAAAGCTCAGTTCTAAGTTCATCTTGGTGCAGCCTACACAAGACCTCTAAATGAAGTCTTTTGTATGACAAAGTTTTATCCTCTTTCATACTTTCATTTTCTATCAGACAAAAACAAATCATAAAGAAGCCTGCAGTTCCTGAAACCGTATTAAATCCAAAAATATGCAAAGTTTTTTTCTTCTTTTCAAATTAGCAACTTGACTTTTACATCAGTATCAAACTGAACTGCATTGAGTAACATTTATAGATGACTTTTCAGCTTAAGTACAGGTTATGACGTGTTTATTCCATTTTTAGTTTAAATATATAATAATATTCCATTATAGGTATCATTAAATTCAAACCCAGTCCAATTTAACTAAAGAGTTTATTTAAAAATAGAACAAAAACTTAAAGAAATCATTTTCCCTAGAAATGATTTATCACACTGTAAATTTGTATCACATGTATAAACCCAGGAAGTATCATTTAAAATGCGTATTTCCAAATTATTAACTGTTGCTGTCATCATGAATTATTTGTTCCTGTTGGCTAAGTGAAGTTATCAATTAAAGTAAAATGAGAACTCATCTCTTCTGACTCAGTCTGGTCACATAATTAGTAGTCATTTATAGGATCTTCCATTCATGGTGTCACTCCATTTACAGACTACAATAGTGAGGGAAAATGAATGTCCCAAATTGTTTTAGGCTGATATAATGTGCAAATTGCAGTTCCAAGTATAGTGATAATGTCATTTATGGGACAATTCTGCAGGAAAAGAAAACTGTAATGACATATTTTTATAAATCTTTTTGCTGCAAGTAGAGTCAAGACAGGAGTCTTTGGATATTGAAACTTTTCCAATTTTAGGAAACAATTATTTTCCTCTAATGATAAAATTAAGGGAATCCAGACTCCTGTAGAACCAGTCAAATATGCTTTAAATGTCATCAAATAGAGACGGTAAAGTAAATATTACTTTACTGTAGCCCACACCATTTTTCATTGCCTTGTTAAAAGTTTAAAACTGATTCCTCACAGGAAGGTTTTATGTGTAAAATCTTATGCTTAATGACACCAAAAGACAGAAATGCTAAAAATTTTAGGTCTTTTTTCTGCCTTTTTCAAGTGCAGAGACTTTTTTCTATGTTTTTTTCCATATAGATTACTCACTCAGCACTGCATGAATTTTGGCCCATCTCAGAGGCCAGGAATGGCATAAATATATCTCAATAACAGTTTAAATGTCTTTTAAATGTCTTTTCATTTCCCAGAGAGTGAAAAAGGATTTGAAGTAGATTGCTGACCTTCAACAGGTAGATTTTGCCATATTTTAACATTTCAAAAAGTTAATTAAAAATATGTTCTGCTAAAGAGACTCAACTGAATAAATATTTAAAACTTCAGAATTTTGAAACTAAAGCCCATATTCCTTATGTTTATACACTAAACATAGCATAATTGGCATTTTAGTAAAGATCAATTTATGTTTGAAAAGGGATAAATGAAGCAAATTAAAAAATGAAAGCAGAAATATATTTATGAACTCTGAATTGTATTTTCTTTAAAGTTCATAATTTTGACTGTAAGACTATGACATGATTTTTAAAACAAACAGGGAAACATCAAAAAAAAATGCATTTTTCTTCCCCTTCAGATGATACGGGAAAACCCTTCAACAAATTCATGTCTGTGTTTGCACAACAGTTTCAGATTACAGAACTGCATTCTCTAGCTTTTACAGGAAACCACTGTGCTTGGTGGCAGTATTAAGTTATTTTTTTATTGGCCTAGGATGTGTACTGGTTAAAGCAGAGCTGTTTGGTGAACCACACATCCAGGAGTGTTTACCCACAGTTAATGGAGCACACATGAATCACGTGCGAGCGGGACGTGCAGACAGAGCCGGGGCTGACTGCAAGCCCCAAGTTTTACCTCCACGATCTGTAAATTTTCTCCAGTCAACCACACAAGAGCACAAAGAGATGGAAGGGCAGATCGACTCTCAATACTAAAGAACCAGCTCCCCAGATTTTTTAAGCTGTTTTTGACACCTTCTCCTTCCCAGCTGTGTTGATCTTACTGCTGCCTGAGTGGGCCAAAGGACGCAAAATTTTCTGTGTTCATTTAGTGACTACATAAAGCAGAAGAAACTTGGCACCATAAACTCAAAGCACTGTGGAAAAAGTACCAGTTACATTTAATTCTAAATCAATAGACCTTCCAAATTATTGTTGAAAGCCCATGAAAAACCACAAAAAAAGAAATTCTTCAGAAACTGGCAAGAAAGGAGGGCAGAAGCTTTTTACATTATACACCCAAATATCCTTTTTTCTTCTCCTGTCATTGTCTGCAGCAGAATCAGGAGCTAGATGGAAATGACCCTGCAATGCTAGAGAAAAGAACCCTCCCCTGATTGAAGCAGCTAATGCAAAGTGGATGGGGACAAAATGCACGTGAACCTGGGAACACATCCCCACCCTGTTTAACAGCCACCACTGTTTTGTTGCTGTTATTTTTCTCTGTGGAAAAACAACGCAAAAGCTTTCAACATCCAATGTGCTCTTTTATCAAAATTTATAAATTTCTACATGTTTGTCCTTGGGACAAACTCAGACAGTAATTCTTAATTTAAGGGTCATATTCAGAGATAAAATACTGTAAATAGCAGCAGTGTTTATTCATTACAACAGTTTACATCACCACAGTCCTTGATGGTTTTAAGATAAAAGAGAATCTACGACAAAAGACACTCTAAACTCATGCAAGACACACTGAAATTGGTGTAGTCATAAAATAACCCAAAACTAGGGAAATGCAGGATCCACTGTGTTATCTGGCAGCAATTAAAGAATGGAGAATGGCAGATAAATCCTATAAGGCTGCCTGGAACACCTTCAGTGGGTTAATTCTACGTACAATTCTACTTTGCATTTCTTACATGAATATTCGCAACATCTTAGGAAATCTTTTTTGCTGTTTGGAAACTTTGGTCTAGTGGCAGATTGTAAGGGACAAGCAAATTTTCCTAAGCGCCCTGAATGCTAAATTCTAGATGTGGCACTTGGAAATAGGCTCATTAAAAGCCATCTCATTTCAAATTCAAGATATAAAAGCTTTCATTTCTGGAATGCCTGGGAAACTCTCCAAATAAAACCCGAGATTGTACCATCCACATTTTGCAAACACTTCACAATGTTCTGTGCTTTTTTCCACAAGTATGGCAGCCAAATAAATTAGCAAAAGCCCTTTACAAATTAGCAAAAGCCACTCATCCAAAAAAATAAAGTTAACATTTTGATATGTCAAAGCTTCCCTTCAGTGTGAAGTTTGGATAATTTCTCGATTTTTTTATCCCAGTTCCTTGTCCTCTAAGGTACCACCAATTCAGGCTTTTGGGCAACCTTGTGTGTGTTTGGGTCACACAAAAAGAAAATTAGACCCTCTGCTTTTCATCTTATTGAGATCTTGGGACTGCAGTCCATGCTTTTAATCTTTATATTCCAGGATGTAAAACTATTGTTCTCCTTTGGATTTTTCTTATTATTTGCCAGGGCAACTGGTATTTGGACTTCTGCATGGACTTTAAAAAAAGAACAATCCCAAGCTCATTCCCATTCTCATTCAAGCTAACAAAACATTTGCCATGACTTCGGGAGAGTGCCAGGCCCTCAAGGGGAACTTTCTCAACATCCAGCTTCAGCTTTTGAAGTTCCACAGGGCTCAACCCAAAAGTCGAGTTGCTGGGAAGGAGCAATTTCTTGAATCTTTGCATGCTGAAATGCACATTCCAAAAATTGTAGAGGCCAGTTTAAAATAGAAATAATTTTGCCAAACATGCCGTGCTTTTTTCTTCCATTTTTTCCATGGTACCTGCACTTTACTGTGACCTGGGAAGGTTCAGGTGTAACTTGCTGTTATCACAAGAGGATACATTTAAAGAAGTTTGGATGGGGATTTATGCTGCCTGGAAAAGTCACTTTCAGACAAAAGTTCTTTGTTCAACCATTTCCTCTTCAGTGCAGGAACAGGGTGATGTCCCCCCATGATGCCAAGGAAGAGAATGGCTGCTGTGGCAAGGTTGAAACAGCTTTCCCAGGGGAAGCTGACGTGTTATTTCTTTTGCAAAAACCCTCAGGACTTTCTGCAAAGGAACTCAGTATTTGGTGAAGCATTAAGGACTCTTTGGAAAATGTGCTTTGCTTCGTAAGAAGTTACTCAGAATGTGGTTCAAAATGTGTTTTTCTAACTAAAGAGAAATGTGTGGAGCATATGAAAAAATACAGAAACCCATGAAAGATATCTTTGTTAAATGTCAGTGATATGTGTCTGTTATTTTTCTGTCTTGCAAGCTAATAAACTTAAGACCAGTTGCTTTACAGAGAGGGTAGTTATTAGCTCTCAGTAGAAAATAATGTACCACAGGGAATTTACAGTATAAGAAAAATGCTCTTAAATATTTGGGGCCATCTGAGCCACCCAGGTTAAGTGTTTTCTGGCTGTAGAGGTGTTATTGTTGCCATAGCCCTGCCACATGATGTTATTCTCCTAAGTAAAATGTACTTTTCCTATTAAAGACCTCTGCTTAAGTCCATAATTTCCTTCTCATACCCAGGATGGAAGAGATATTTTTGAGGATTGAGCAAAAAATAAAAAAAAAAACCCAAATTGCTATCAGTATTTTAAATAAAGCAGATGGACTCCAATAAAAAGGCGTTTCATTTCTGACTACTGTCACAGCAAATAGAATTGTTGAAGGACTACATTACTGAGTAGAGTGACCGTAAACTTGTGGCTTCTGTCTTTCAGAAAAGCAGAAGACACACAAACCCAAAAATAAGACACCAGAAAACCAGCTCTGTGAGGAGGTATCTAACCCTAATGGCTTTATTTTTCTGGAACCCTCTTCCTGCTGTTGAACATCTCCTGTTTTTTCTTAATTGAAGCTTGAATCTAGTTAATGAACATCCAGATTGGCAATAAGAACAGCTACCACTGCAAACCCAACAGCCAGAATGTGTGGTGATTGTCAGGATTATCAACGACCTTCCAGACAGAAAAATAAACATGAAATTGTGTTTTCAAACCCCTCAAACAATGTCTGGCTATACACATTCTTGGCCTTATTTTCTGCTTTTAATAATGTAAATATACAATTATTCTGCATTAAAACTTGACAAAATTGCTTCATTGCTTATTCCAGGGCACCTATAGCAAGGCTGAGGTTTTATGAGTGTAAGTAGATTAGACCTGCAATGTTATTTTTAGTTGTGTAGTTATTCACGAGCAACGGGTTTTTTTAGATGCAAACCAGGTGCAGACCAGCTGCTTTGTGTATCTGTGAAAGTGGCCTCAAACTGAACAAAAACATTGCAGATACCTATCTCGGAATAACAGCATTTCTGTGACACACCATTCCTCCACGTTACCCTTGCACAATGTTTTTCCATTGCTGGATAATTGGTGGGCTCCTCTGCTGAGGTCAAACCATGGGTGTCTGCCTGAGCAGAGCCTCCACAGGGCCAGCCTGGCAAGGCAGGGAGTGCAGACTGCTCCTTCCCAGGCCCATGGACCATCCTGGGATAGAGGGAGCCCCCTCCCAGCCCCTGCTACGTGCTGACAGAGCCATACAATAGCAGCACAGATAGAAAAGCAGCAAATCCTGCCAAACAAAACAGGCTGCTTGAGACAAGGATTGTAAATCCCAGCGGAGGTCAGCGTCTCCTTGACCGTAAACAAATGATAATGATTGATATTAACATGTAAATTTGTATGGGGAAGGGAAGGGATGCCTCAAGGAAAGCTATGATGCTCAGTAAGAACCTAAACTTCATTTCCCATATCTCACAGTGACTTGCACTTAGCTTCTGAATAAAGGCCGGAAGCAAGGCTTGCTTGGAAAAATATCATGCAGCCAGAAAGCAAGAGCTGAGAGAAAGGAGCCTACAGCACTTGAGACTAGGGGCTGAAAGTTCCATCTGATAGAAGAAAATGAATGCCTGTTGATCTGGAGCAAACATAATGTGAAACATGTTTGCTGAGTGAGAAAAAAGTTGCTTGGGCAATATCAAAAGCAGCTGTGGTGCGACAGTCGAAAACCAATTAAGTAAATGTGACATGGCAGCAAAAGAGTCCGTGTGGATTTGGGTCTGTGACGTTACCAGAGGGGACAGGGATGTACAACTGCCTCACTGAGCTCTAACTGTGACGGCAGCACAGGGGTCCTGTCAAGGGTGGGGGGAAATATCTGTATTCCTCAGATTCTGTGCATCGTCCTTTTATAATTATTACAATAATTCATTAAATCTCTCAGATTTCCAGTTGATCAGACATCTCATGCTATGAGGGTAAGTTAAAAACACATCTAGCCACTCTCACCTGATATTTATCTAATAGTCTCCATTCCCTGGATTTCTTCTTGTTCTTCTTTACACCAATCTTTAAAAAAACCCCAATCAAACCACATAACCAAAAAAAAAAACCAAAACCACAAAGAAAAAAAACCACAACAAAACAAAAGAACCCCAAACCACTGATATGCAATTAATTCTGACAGACAAGGAAAGTGTTAGATTGACTGTGCTATGATTTTCAATTCTGCAAGAATTGAATAAAATATCTGTACCTTTTTACTATTGAGAGCACATCTACTGCCACCAGTCTTCTCTTTTGCAGGAATATGAAGTGCCTGCAATGGAATGGGCTTCACCTGTTTCTATATGCTTTTTGAGGTATTACTAAAACAAAAAATTACTGGTTTGTCTAAAAAGACCAGATATTGACACGCTGATCAAAAACTGGGTGGGTAGAACACACTATATATAAATATTTTGTAAAGCATGCAATGAGAAACTGCTTTTTGTACTTGAAAGTACTGGAAAGCCAAAATTCAAACACAGATTACAAAGTTTAGGTCCTTTCTGTCTTTTTTTTTGTGGGTTCCTTCTTGAACAAAGAAACTAGTATTCAATTTTTCTGCTTATTTGAATCACATAAAATGTTTCGCCAATGAGTCACTGTCAAGAGACTAGATGAAAAACCTTAATCATCAAGAGATAATGCAACAAAGCAATGCAAGTTTACGTTGCAGATTATTATGTAGGAATTTCAACATACTAGGACTCTTTTGCAATGTCTGCTCACAATAATTCTGTCAAACATGGGCTTTTTTTCTATGTCCCAAATGGTGTTAGCAGTTCTTTTTCCTGAAGCTTCCTGCATTTCCACAGAATGGAAGCAACTTTCTTTCAAGCCTGCTCGACATACTCCCACCTTTTCCTTAAGGGAGCAATTTGGGATGAATGGATGGTTTAGTCTCCATGACCCCCTCGTTCAGTGGTGCCACTGTGACTGCCAAAAAGTGACAGACGTGGGCTTTAAGTGCCAGGCAAAGGCCAGGAGCAGACAGAGGGACACCAGGAATTCACCCCACTCTTAGTGCACATTCCTGCTGCAGTTAATCTGCCTGAATCAGTGACCTACAGCTAATGCATTCAATAGCCCTTCTGCTCCAGTCTGACCATGCAATTACTAACACAGATGGGCAAAAAAAAAAAGTACAAAAAATAGTTTAAATACATATAGGATCTTTTAACGATCTCCTCTATTCCTAATGCCTTCAGCCCACTTGCTTCCAGGTCAGACTAATGTCTAAAGCAATACTCCCAAGCAGCAATGGGTTATCTTTGGTACCTACAAACCTTTCCACACGGTGAGCTTCCCTTTTTTTTTCCCCAACGGCAGCTGGGAAAGCAATTGCTGGTGGGAACACATGGACACAGTGAGCTTCAGCACCGCCAGGACTGCATTAGGCCATGTGGTTAACTGGAGCTGCATGGGTTTGGATTCCCTGTCTTAATTCTGAACCCACAACATAAGGGGAGCATATTCCCCTGCTCCCACATCATTATTTGCAATCACTGTTATCCAAATAATCTGGTTCATAGATAAAAACTGTTTCAAAAAAACGTTGGAAGAAAGACCATAGATCAGCTAACAATAGACTGGCTAATCATTTAGGAAAACTAATAAAATAATAGTGACATATTAATAAACCATTCAGACTCCTGGCTCATCAAGTATTTGGTCTATAAACTACAACAAATCCAAAATCCATCTGCTAAATTCTACTGACACTGAAATCTATAGGAACTCTTGATTCTTGTATAGGGTGACGGGTCAGTTCAGTGAGTTCAGCCAAGCACTAAGGTCTGAATTTGGCTTTGGGATTTCTGACATGCCTCCACCTCCAAGGGATTGCAAAGGTTTACCAAGCACCATAAATAGCCCAAGCACAAGGCTCTGAGTGAGCAAAGGACACAAGAAGCAGCTGCATTAGGTTTTAGCAATAAAAACCTTGTTACCTTCTGCCTTACATAGATTTGCTACGTGACGAACATCAGAATTAAACAGTTGCAATATTCAGCACATTTCTATCCAGATAAATATTGAAAACATATTTAATGCAATATTGAAGGGATTACAGAATTCAGAAAAGGGAAAGTCTGACTAATGCTGCAGCTGTGCAGCATTCCAGTGAATCCAAGCCATTGCCAGCATTTATTAGCCACTCAGCCTCTGACAATAAACAATCTCCAGCTCATGATCATATATCCAGACAGATAGATGTACAGTATTGCCTACACAGACACATTAACGCTGTCCTGTCTATGTGATGACTTTCCAGCATTAGCTTCAGGTCAGTGAGCCTCCTTCAAAAGGTGAAGTTCAATTTTGATTTTATTTTCTTTAATGACTGTAAACAATTACAGTATTACATGTTCTGTTGTACATTTACTTTTGTTTTCTGGAAGAATGACTGTGGCCTGAAGTATGTGAAGACTGTTTACTCCGGACATTAAAATGAAGACTTCAGCCATTTTACAAAATCAAATTTTAGGCTGGAAAAGTTTTTTTCCCCATGACACTTGGAATTAAACTATTTAAAGTTATGATAGTAACTTCAATAGGGAGCAGGTTTTTATCCACTGGAATAGCGGTGATTTGAAAAAGAAAGCACCATTGGAAACGTCTAGGTATGCATTTTTCAGGGAAAAGTACAGTATTAGAAATACCAAATAAATAATCATTATACTATCCCATTAAATCAGATGAAGAAAAAAACTAAAAACTGAAGGATTTTTTTTCCCACCCTTTTGTGAGACAAGTAACATAATTTTTGTGAAGTCTCTTCCATTTCGGCATGCATTCCACATTGGATTCAGATAACCAGGCACACACGGGATGGACTCAAAGCTGCCTCTCTTATCTTTGGCCACCACCACATTATAAACTTCAGTTAAGAGCTTTATTTATGTTTGGTGTCTGGTGGAGGTTCAGAAGAGGAAGCAAAGAGAGGATTGCCATT
Source organism: Molothrus ater (assembly GCF_012460135.2). NCBI lineage: Eukaryota > Metazoa > Chordata > Aves > Passeriformes > Icteridae > Molothrus > Molothrus ater. Next base: position 4,439,135 of record NC_050481.2, on the reverse strand, counting down.
AACTAAACAGAGCTTTGCAACGTGAGAGGGTTTTGGTTTCTTGAAATACCTGCTCTGCCAAGGACATGCTCAAGTGTTTATAGCAAACAAACCAGGACACTTTCCTTGACACACAGCTTTAAAACTGGACTGATACCAGCCAAGACGAATCTCCAGCCTGAGAGACTGTTCTGAGAATGGTCTAAACAAGAAAACAAGAATGCTCTGCAGAGGAAAAGCCAGGGAAATGATTCAATGCTTCTGATAATACAAAGCAGAAAGTCACACCAGTGAGCCTCTCATATAAAAATATGTATTGTTTCAATACACAAGATAAAATAATTACTTGGCCCTCTTTCTCTTCTGTTTCTTTTAGTAGATGAAGAATGAAATGTCACCAGTATTATTCAGTTATAGTCTTGTCAAAGTTCAACATATCAGAGTAAATCTCCAATAATACTGCGAAAGATTTTGTTGTCAGCTGGAGAGTGTTTTATTGTGGTACCTTACCATGATAGTTTTATAAATATAGTCCAAGAACAAGTGGAAAAAGCAACAGATTCCTTGCAATATATGGAAGGATTAGGGTAAGAATAATACATCTATTTTCATTTTTCCCTGATGCTGAATGTTCCAACATTAAATACAATGGGAAAGCTTTTTAGAAGCATATTTTTCATTAACATAAAATTTTCCATTCAATGCAACCACCTCTGGGTTTGCAGTTAAATTTGCCACTTAAAATGATAATTCCCAAAGTAGCCTTAGGTGGTGAAGACGCAAACCAGCAATAGTAGGACCAAGCACCCAGGTGGGGACCCAACTAACAAGAATTCATTCCTGACTCCATGGCATTGGTCTAAGCTGCCAGATATGCAGATTCCAAAATTGTTGCAGTTTGTAGTGTGTTTTAGGACAAATGTTTGGAGGCAAAACAAACTGGACGAAGTTACATGCTTGTGACTGGAATACGCAAGCAGATCAAACAGGTCTAACTCATGAACAGGATAGGCAGGTCTAAGTAATGCTTTCATCACTCATCCCAGATTGCCCATATTTGTTAGTCATTGCATTTCAAAACTTCTCTCCACGAAAAAAGATGGACCCCTCTGTGCTGGTCCATATCCCAAATGTACAAAAATTGCAGTTGTATGGGCTTTGATGCTCTGACCTCTCAGCCAGCAGAGCAGGGATGCCAGGGAACTGCCCCAGGGAGGTGAGAGACAATTCTGATCACACCAAGCCATTGCTGAATTGCTCCTGAAGATCAGCTAGGGAGCAAGAGTTCTGAGCTTGGAACTGGATCCAACAGGCATGAGAGGATTAAACACCAGGGCTGTTACACCACTCTTGGATATTTTTGGTAAAACAAGCATTGTTAAGATACCACTTTAACTTAAACTTGCTCAGTGGCACAAAGGTGTCAGGTGGTCAACCAAAAATAGTCAAAGTCATGGAGTCATAGCAAATTGTTCCATTGATAGCCCTTGCACCCTCTTTCATTAATGACTGAAGAACACAGGAGAATTACTGAACATTAATTAGTTGTCAAAGTCCCAACATAGCTAATGGCTCACATTTACTAGAATTTCACTATTTCAAACAGAATTCCACCATGAAGAAGCAGGATATCACCCCTGAGTTCACATCAAGTTCAACTTGCAAGGCACCATGGTACAGTACATGCTGCTGGATATAACAAAAGAAAGAAAATGACTGCAGCTAAACTGAGATTATGGAACCTGAGAGAGTTGCTGGAATCAGTGATATCCAACTGAAAGCCTACCACGGTGGTCTGATCCAGAGGACATTTATTACTGTATAAGGAGCACAAGCCCAAGAGACTAGACAAAATTCAGTAAATACATTTTTCATTTATGAGCAGGGTGATAACCTGGACAGTCAACTAAGATCCTTTACCAAGAATAAAAGAAAAAAAAAATAGTTCATTTCTCTGGCCTTCTGTTAAATTTTTTTGATGCTCCACAGAGGTTTAGGAGAAGCTGTGGTCAGGGATCAGGAGCTCAGATGCAACTGCCTGCAGGTGATAGTCATATAAAAGATAAAGGGGCTACAGTACCATATGGTATCCGAGCAATCAAAAAGAACACTAGTAGAGAAGAAAAGTAAGGAAAAACAGCCTGAGGTACACAATTCAAGTTGTAAGTTTCCTTTAAAAAGAGATACAGAATAAATCCAACTTCTTTACCATTAGAAATTACTGTTCCTTTTAAATAACAAGAGAAATTATGACAATTATGGTAACATCTACAGGTCAAAATGAAAACAGCAACTTCTATGTTATCTTCTCCAGAAAATAAAAAGGATAACATTTGCAAGTAAGACTTAGAAGAATCTGCCTGCAAAATTGCATTCTAAATAAATGCTACTATCACGAAACAGTATTGGCTTCTTTCCACTTCTGAAATCAAATCAAGTATTTAAGCATATAATATGGCTTTTGTCATAGCCATTCTAAAAACCCAATTCTTTGCATTAGGCCTTTCTTAATGAAATGCTGCTGAGATTCTCAGCTTGATCTTCCAATTATTTGGTTATGAGCAGAGTTCATTGTGGTTTAAAGATCAATATTAGTTTAAATTAAAAATCTGTCATATTCTCAGAATAGTCCTTAATTGTTGAATGAAGGAAGTAAAGGTTGACCAGGACTGTTGCAAGGAGCTGATATTTTGTCACATACTGCTCAGTGATTGTTTCAACTCTTTTTATGCATCTGCAGGATTACACACTTGGATAATCCCATGACAATAAATCGTTCAAGGACTCATGGCTGCATTTCTATAAAACATCAGATAACGTTTGCACAGAGTTTGCACAAAGTTTATCCCTCCTTTTCCCACCTCAGATGAAGCACTTGTATTGGAAGACAAGCCACTCCAAGCACCTTCTTATGGTGATTCAGACAACTTGTATTTCTTTAGAAGGCCTTTTAGAAACTCCTGCATCTTTCCAATTCATGGACTTCAAGCTGTCACATCCCAGGAGAACCCTCTGGTTAAAATCAGATGGAATTAAACAGGGCAAAGGGCTGATTAAAAAAAAAAACAAAGTCTTCCATTTGTTTGAAAAGTAGCCTCATATTACAATTCTATATCTTTCTCATTCCCCTTCTAAATTGAGATGAAAATTCTTCTCTCATAGCAGAATTAATTATTGGGATAATCTCTTTAGTGGTTTAAAATTATGTCTTTCAGTAACCAAGCATTTAGGCAGGAATATATTATATATATGTGTATATAGATACAGTCCTTTTATCAGCTTGCATTTTTTGTGATATTCAGTTCATTAAGAAAAATGCCCTGCCTGAATATTGAGCACTTTGCAGCATTCGGAGTGAATTTGAAGATCAAAAACAAGATACAAGTAACATGGAATTTCTGTGAATTTCTTATTTCATTATAAGAAATTAAATGCCCTGCTACAATACTTTGTGCACATTCTGAGTAAAGATATCTTGCTAGATTGAAATAAAAAAATTCTTTATTAAACAAAAGCTGAGGAGGCCTCACGCTTCCTTAGCTACCTCCCATTAGAGAGAAATTTTTCTAGATCATGGGATTCCTTCCTATTGCTAGTTTTAAAGTAATATAAAGGCAAAATAAATTAATTAAAGTAAATGAAAGGTATAAAACATTCAATAACACCTCAGACAGAAGATTATGTCTGCCATGAATGCCAATCAAAGGTAAATACAGGGGAAGATGTCAGCTGGGGTAGCTGATAAAGAACAGGTAGACCCACTTCCATAGTCTGTGTCATTGCAATCAGAAGGGAATTCTAGAAAATCCTGCTGCTCCAGACAATTTCTCCACAGGTTAGCAGGCTGAGTTCCCAGCAAGCAGTCATCTCAACACAATGTGGGAATCTCTGAACCACATCAGGGCTGTGGTATTAATTCTTTGGGAAAAAAACCCCAACCCAATCAATCAAAAAAACAAACACAAAAAACCCCACCAACCAATTTTCGTCTGAAAAATAAAGAATCACGTCTGTGGTATTAATTCTTTAGGAAAAAATTAAGCTACTTTGCAAAATGAAGTATTGCGTCATGCTGAAATGTTGCATCAAATACAAGTGATTTCTGTCAAGTTACACACTGCAGGAGACATTTCCAGAGCCTCATAAGGACCACAGATAACCCCTTTCCCATTATTAGGTTTTAAGGCATCCAGACCCCACATTAGCTTTGAAAATTTCAAAGTTGATGAGGGGTATTTGTTCAAATTCCTGTTTCATTTTTAGAGGGTCTCTTCTGCCTCAGTTGAGTAAAACCAGATTTTGTGTTCACTTCAGCAGGATTAGTTTCCTTCATGAGAGGGGACTAACCAGGATTCATGTCTTCCTATTGTTCTCTGTTCAAACTTTATCAAAGAGTGTAACCCCAGAGCACTGACACCTGATGTATCCAAACCAGAGAGACATTCTGTGCTGCTCTGACCTCGTCACATCCTGCTGAGAACCACCAGGTTAATCCAGGCTAAGTGAGACTCTGATGTTTGGAGCAGGTCTGGTTTACAGCACAATATTCATCTCCAAAAGGGATGGGAAGAAGTGTTCAGAAGCATTATTTATAAATGACGATAAGTGCTGGCTGACTTTCCTGCCTTATGCTTATATCATCTAATTACTTTGGCACAGCACTTCACTCTTTCATGTTCCAAGTCTGGTTTCTGCTCGAGCAATTCTCATCATTCTCCTTCCTATCTCTGAAATTTTCTTTCCCCTCCCTTTAGATACACCATTAACAATCCTAAGTAAACTGATCTTCAGGGGTTTATATGCTCAATGTTACATAATTTCTGCTCCCAGTTTCCAAACAATTTCTTTCTTGGCTGCAAGGCATTATGCTATGACGGGCACTCTTTTAATGGGATCTCCTAGATCCCCACATCAATCTCAAAGCACCCCAAAACCAGTGAGAGCTATGAATCTCAACTTCTAAGTTCTATAATTTGCAGAGAAAGCTATCTACAACCATTAAACTATTTTAACAACAATGAAAACCAAGTGAAGTAAGACTTAAGATACCGGACTTATCTGGTATGTCTAAGTGTTCTCTTTTACAGCACATCAAGTTAAATGTTCCAATAACAACATGGTTTAGGGCTGGCATGTGCTGTTAAAAAGGGTTTGTATGTGACACAACCCTCCCTGTCTCTGCATCTGCAAATCTGAGTCTTTTACATGTCTCTTTTCTTTGACCTTCCTAACACGAGCAAATAATTCTCTCAACCTCACTACCTACATCTCTCGCTTTTTCAGTTAGCTCTGAGTTTCAGTGGCCTGGTAAACTTTCATAGATGTACCTTATGTAAAGGACACTTTCTTAATCCCAAAATGAGGTAATGGAATCTAATTCCTTATGCAAATTGTCTAAAATTGTCTAATAAATTCCTTAAACTAATTGTCTAAAATTAATTGTCTAATTAACATTGTCTAATATTAAAAAATTACAAATCACTCTCTTCAAGAATTAAAACATCATCAGGTAGCTGGCAGAATAAATTATGTTTAACTACAAATATTTGCACTCCACTGTCAATAACATGATTTAGGAAATAGATTGAAAATGTAATGTAAACCTCTTTTGCATCCATTTTTAAACAAATCTTTACTTCTTCTTTACACAAATGCATATCTTATCCCAACACTAGTTTGTAGAAACTACATCAGTACCGAGGGAATCTTTGATCTGCACAATTATCAATTACATAATTAAAATCAGAAGAGTGGAGATGCTTTGAAGATTTATTAGTAACTTAATTTATTCTCAGTTATTAATTTTCATTTCCTGAGATTGAAAAACATGAAACAACAAAGTGTGCATGTTGGCTCTGTAGTGGTCTTTGAACTAACAAGCCTCCTATGAGTTCCAAGAAGTATATTTTGGGTTATTTAATAATACAGTACATGAGTTCCTGGGAAAATACAGGCAGAGACTGTGAGGGGTGGATCTGTGATTTGCTGAAAACATTTATGTCTATATTTGAGATTTTAATTACATTTTCTCTTCAAATTTATTCTAAAGATGCTTTTTATCTGAAGTAAGAACAGGGTGGATATTAATATTCCAGTCCAGTCTCTTCCTTCACTACAATCCTTTGCATTGAGGGGAATTAAATATAAAATATAAAGCAACTCAGATCATCTTGTGATAACACACAGTGGCCTACTATTTAAAATGAAATCACGTCACTTCAACCTTTCTTACATGGAATAAAGATTTTTAAACTTACGCAGTTTATTTCTATTTTCCAAAGATGCTACAACAGTAACCTTGTGCCCTCACAAGCCAAGGTAAATCTTGTGCCACATAATTTTCCTCTAGCTAGGCAAAGTGATTGCTCTAAATTACTCCTCCTGTGCAGCTGAGTAATATTAATTAACCAAGTGGCTGCTTGCAAACTCGAATATCTGAGGAAATCTCTGGACTAGCTGGCACGGTGGATTCACAGAAAACGGAATATATGGGTGGTAAAAAAATTATCTCGTTTACTGAAAAAGCTATTTAACAAGCTATTTAATAAGCCAACACAAACCACTCAGATACATAAAAATGACTCTTTGGGTATGAATACTATCAAGATGCACCAGGTTCTGAGGGTAAAGCTTTTTAAGAGAAGATAGTGTGCAAATCAAAATAATGGAGGATGGATATTGCATCTGCACACTATAAACTCTAGAAGGAGGTAAAAACATTTCAGTTTAGAAATCGTGTTCTGGATTTTAGAAGAAACCAACTTATTTGAGGGAGTTTAAGAAGAAAAAGAAGGAAGTGTGCCAGAGTATTTCATCAGCAAGGCCCCAGCCTGATACCAGCAGACTGCTTTTTATCATTTAAATATCATAGAAAACTGCCAGAAACAGAGCTATGCATCATACCAGCCACATAAATCCACCTCCTTAAGGAAGGATTTAAAGTTTTGTCATTCAACATCTGTTTATGAGCCTGAAGGCTCATGTCAAGTATTCTGCTCCTTCACCTCATATACTCCAACAGGGAGATGGCTTTTGTAACTGTTACACACAAAGAGAACAAAAAAAAAAAAAGCAACAGAAGTTCAGAGGATGAGCATTCTGCCTCCCAGCCCATGGAGTTTCACTCCATGCATGTAACTTTGATTTATGTGTAAAGGGTGAGTAATTGAAGATGAAATCCCAAAAGTCGCCCTCTGCAGCCACAGACATCTGCAGTGATTTCTTCTAGGAGTCAGGCTTTCCAACACCACCTCATACACATGATATTTTTAGTATTTCCTGGTTTCAGTTAGGAGAGAAATCACAAAAACATAGCTTTTTAAATGTATTTTCCCATGTATTTCTCTTGCCATTGTACCTCAGAAGTAAACCATAGCAGAGAAACAGAGCACAGCAGTACAATAAGCATCTGGAGCATAAACAAGAGTGAGTTACTTCTTCCATTTCAATGAGTATTTATGTAAATGTAACTTTAATCAGATGTGATCAGCATGCTTTCTTTTAATGCTAAATGCAAAAACCCAGCCCAGTGAACTGTTATTGCAAATGGGAAATAGCATCAGCTCTGTCTGAAGCTCTTCCCAATGCCATGGACCTTAGTAAAGACAGAGTTGTGAGTTCTACTTAAAGCTCTCTGATACAAATATCTAAATGGCACAATTTGTGGCATTGACCTGCATTTTGCCTAAGTTAATGTTTTTTTTACCAAAATATGGATCACTTGTTGTATGGAGAAGTCAGACACTATGCCAAGCAAGCAACATCATGAGTTACCCCTCTCCACCGTAACTTTTTTTCAACAAAGCCTACAGTATCCTCCTTTTTGTTTTGTAATTAACAGCCTGAAAGAATGTGCACACTGCTGTGTCCTGCTTTGGACACTCATGACAAACTGATTTTCACAACAAATCAAATTTCACTGCTTTAAATCTAAATAAAATGTTTTTAATATGGCCAAGGGCTTGGTTGAGAATTCAGTTTTCAAACCAATCTTTCCACTTCAGAACATGGCCTGCTCATTAAAAAAAAAAGCAGGAAATGTACCTCAATCATGAACACAATTACTTTGAATTACTTTGCAAAGATCCGGAATGCAAAGCAGCCTTTCCAGTGGTTTGTGCCATTCTGATAACTTGGAATAGTCAGGAATTGAGTTCACAGCTTCTTTACATTCCCAAAGTGGCAGAAAATGAGTTGGTTGTACCAGGGAATTAATCCTTTCTTAAGTACTCTTCTCATGCCTGTATTTCAAATAACTACTACACAAAAAAAAAAAAACCAACAAAAACTAAAACCCCCCCCAAACAAACAACAAAAAAAAACCAACAAAAAAGCAAACAAAAAAACCCCAACAAAACAACATTACCAAACTTTTACTGAAGAAATAAGATAGCAATACATAAAAGTTGCAATGTTGCTTCACTACTCATTCACTTACACAGAAGCTCAGCAGAAAGGGAAAAGCTCTGAGACCTAGGAGAGAAAATGGGAGTAACAGTTTCCTGAGGACCTCTAAGCCAGCACACCATTAAATGTATGGTCTGACATTGTTCTATTCTTCCACTCTTGCAGCTACCACATGTGATGGACAAAATCCAAGTTAAACACTCTCACCAAAGCATGCTCCAAGACAGACGACCGGGCCTCGCCAAAACAATGCAGTTCTATTCTCTATTTATTTTTGTAGTTCAAAGACCTGGCAGTAGCCCATTTGATGCCTGCCATAAGGACCAGAGCGCTCCTGATTACTGCCATGAGATTTCCAAGCCCACAGAGGCATGTATTTCCAGCCTATGCCAGTCACCAAGATGGACTATGTACAAACAGCAGCAGGATCTTCTGAAAGGAAGAAAAAAGCCAGCTCCCATTTCCACTTTGAACCCACCCATCATAGGCTGCCAGCTTGAGGACCTTGCTTTAATCACAGCAACCACATGAAAGGGTTTATTCTGTTTATCTTGGTACATTTAGGAAACCAGTGATAAGTCTGCCATGAAAAAAATTCCATCTTCCCTTGGAAGCTGGCATACTTGTCCCAAGATACAGTCTTTGATTCCATTTTAAGTGTGGTTATTTGCAGTCATATCACTGAGGGCATGAGTTCTCTCATTCTGCCAGATGACTTCTTTTCCCTAATAAGCAAGCTGTAATAGCTTCAAAGTCCTTCTCAAGCAGAGTGGCATCTCTGGGGGGAAGTGGTGGGGAAAGGGCAGCAGATCCTCCTAAAGCCACATCTGCAGTGTGCAGGCTGCATCCTTGATGCATGCAGCCAGCCAGGAGGCAAGAGGTGCTCGAAGAGCTGTGGCCCACACATGGGAGGGGATGAGATGTGCAATGAGACCAACCTTTCCTTCTTGCACTAAATCTTGGGAAGAAAATAGGACCAAAGCAGTCTTCAATAAAGATACGAGACTGGGCCCAATCACAGAACATGAAGATGGAGTAAAAACCAACAGACATTGAGGCTCATGGAAGATAAAGTAATATAGCCCTCTTCTGCATGGGCTAGATGTGAGTTTCCTGGCTGTGGAGTATCATGGATAACCAGACAGGTTCTCTTGCCCCTGTAAACCAGAGCAGTGTAAATATAATAGAGTTTAACCTTGCTATGGGCTGCTGGCTGAGCCCAGTGGTGTTCCTGCTGTAGCCAGCCACCCTTGCCCTGGTTTCCTGGGCTCACCAGGTGCCTCACAGGGCTGCAGGATCAATGGGCATGGTTCTCTCATTGGACACAGATGGTAGCAGTCTTCTGTAACCAACTGAAAGGCATTTATGGACATATTGGATTCCTGGAAGCTACATAAAGCCTCAGCATCTGGCAAAGACATAAATGAGAATGGACAGGAAAACTCTTCTCATATTCACTGAAAGGTGCATAGTTTTCAGATTCTGAGGCATCATTATCTTCAGCGAGACCATTTTTTCTCTTAAGATGTAGGTTATATTACTACATTTACTTCTGGCTTCTAAGCCCTTGGCACCTATAATTCAATGTCCCCATTTAAAATATTACTGAGGTCTCCATGCTGATATCTCAGCAAACACAATATTTCATTCCTAACCATACTCTGTTAAATCTGGATTTGTTCATGTTCACAAGCAATGGATTTGAAATACAGCCTTGCAGAATAATCAGTAATAAACATACAAATGTGACAGGCAATAATTTCATAGTTTTCATGTGAGATAACATATGATATTTTGCAAAACTTTGCTGTATTGTGTGATTGTGCCAATTTACCTCTCACAGTAAGATAGAGTTATTCATGTTGCAAGATATTAGGAGATGCTACTATAAATCTTGTAGTATCTTGCAAGTGCAATTACTCTTTGCAAGTGCCCAGATGGGGATTATATCTCATTATATCAAGTGCTATGCAAAAAACATGTCTGGCTGTAATTAATGGGGTAGGAAACTTCAAGAAGAGATCTGCTGATGAAAAAAACACAAAGGTTCAGAGTTTTGGTTTGAATAGCAACTCCAGTGAGTGGATGTTTATGTTAGACTTGTCCAAAGTACGTAATCACCCTGAGAATGAAGAACTGGACTGAATCTCAGGAGTGACCTTCCTGGTAAGATTTCCACTGTGTCCTTTATCTGTGAGTCTAGGCCTTAGAAGTATGTCCAAAATTTTTCCTTTCTGATGCTACAGTAGCATTTAGATTTCTGATCTTTTTTTTTAGAAACAGAAATAACAGACCCCTGAAAAAAAAAAAAAAAGAAAAAGAAACAAAACAAAAAAAACCCACAACAAACCAGCCTTATATACCTTTAAGGTTAGAAAAAGGTGCATTTTGTTGGAAGTTAAATGAGTTTCTATTTCATGTGAGAACTGATTCACTGAGCACCCAGACTGTGGTTTGCTCACATAGGTGTACCAAGGTGTTGCCAAATTCCCAATAATAAGCCCTAGCCAAACGTTCCAGCACAAAACATTCCCATTCCTCCTGCCTGGAACCTTAAAATGTGTTTCTGAATTCTCAGTCCCCTTCATGTAACATCTGTAAGTAGACAATATCCCTGGTTTGGTCTGCTCAAGAAATGCTTGTGGCCAGTCCACACACTCTGCAGGATTTCAGTGTCATTTGCCTCAAAAACAGATTTCCCCAAAGAAACATCTTTGGATGATCTCAAAGACAGGTCAGAGACAGTCAGCTTGGGGTTTTCCCTAAAGTGTTCTGTAACATTATTAGCCAAACAAGCTGAGTGTGTATTCATACATGATTCTATTAAAATTGACTTTTAATATTAGTCGTGAACATCTTCATACTTTTACACATATTTTCCCTGAAAGCCAACATAGCTAAAGAAAACTGCATCTGAATAAATTGATTCTGAATAAAGTTATTCTCATTGTCTAATAAATATTCTTATTAAGCACACCATGGATGTGGATCCATCTCTAAAATATTTTTAAATGCTTTGAGATGTCAGTTTTCAGCTTGCTCTAAAAATTACATATTAGATATATCCCAAAGAAAACATGGGACAAGTCAGATGAGATTTTTAAGGTGAAAAGTGAAAACAACATGGAATTTTTGAGAAAGGTCATTTTTAAGAAAAACGACCTTTCTGAAACAAAGTCCTCCAATTTACAGTTCTACAAAGCAAAGCTGTCAAGAATTCCTTCTCCTTGCTACTACAAAAGGAGCCAAAAAGTGGGGATGGATGAATTTCAATTACCTGCCTTTAATTTCACCTTAGCAGTGTCATTTGTCAGTCAGAACCAACATCAGGGCTGTACAATTATTAACTGAGCTCCTTTTACTGAGTCCTTGCAACTTTTACTACTGTGCAAGCCATGAAACATCAAAGTTCACATTCATTTTGAGCTGAGTTTGCAGAACAAGCAACCAGGAAAACCAGCTCTCCTATTGCTTCTGCCTCTAGCTCCCAAAATCTGTCTTGAAAATGTTCAGTGACCCCAACCCTGCAAAACCACAGTGCATAAATGGATGCTGCCTTTTAAACAGACTGTCATAAACACATGATGAACAAGTGGAGCTGTAATGGCTATTTTTAGATGGATGGCACCAGTTTCAGAGCAAACTGACTTTTTTTTAAGGAAGGCTTGCAGATCACCCTATCTTGTATGCAGCTACATCAATTTACCTCAGCTTCCTCTACAACAAAAACAAAAAAAAAAACTCCATCAGTAATTGATGTCCAGCATCATCCCTGAGCTTTCTGTTGGATGGAGAGGAATTGCTCTGCCAGTTCCATGGACTAACAACTCTCACTTAGCAAGGACTTGGCTGACAGTGGGAAACTCCAACCCACACACATTTATTCTCCTGGCTTACTAACTCACTCCTCTGACTTCTCCTTCCAGTTTCTTCCATCCAGTTTGTGCATAACCAACTCTTTCAGTGCTTGGGATGTGAACCTCAGGTTTCCTTCTTGCTGGAATTCCTCCTTCCTTAGTCCCACTCGCTGTAATTTTGTACTTGTTATATCTGTCTAACACTGTGCTCTGACTAGAGAACTGGTATGCTTGCAGTAATTGGCAATGAAAGTTGCCCTTGAAGGACCACTGCTGTTTTATGTTTGGAAATACCAGCCCTGACAAGGAATGCCAACACTTAATTTGTACCTGAACCATTTAGTAGGTGAATTGACTTTGATCACCGTAACAGTTAAAAAGGACCCAAAAAACCCTAACAAAAATAATATACAATGGGAACAAATATGCTGGAATATCTCTGCATTCTTGAGCTCTTTTGGTCTCTTTTTTTGATCTGTGCAACTCTGAACAGCATAAGAGGCCTTTAGATGCAGCCTGTTCAGGAGAATCTCCCTGCAGCTGGGAGAATAGGGATGGTGTGTACTTACCACAAAACACACAATACTGAACGGCTGCTCTGAATTTTTTATGGGTAGGGAGTTAACAAGGGAGGGCTCTGCCTATGGGTTAACTAAGAAAGTGTTACCTGAATGTAATGATATGCTCTCACTTTCAGTAAAATAGGATAATGCAAACCAGAATAATACTCTGGCTGTGTAGCCACAAAATATAATTTTTTCCACCAGAAACAAGAATAGTTTAATGTGTTGATTTTTACATCCTGCTACAGTCCCTTTAATAAAATCAGCCTGGAGTTTGGAGGGTTTGGTTATTGTATTTTAAACGCATTATTGTCCAGATTGCAAATTTAACCATTTTTCCTTTTGTTTGTGCCCATAACAGTATTACAAGAGAAAGAAGTGAACCAAACTGTGCTTGTTAACCTACTTACACAATTTTCATCCTAATAAATTCATGGGTTTATGTGTTCTGCTAATTTTTCTAACAAAGCTAGAAGAATTTATTTCTAGCAGTTAATGGAGGGTTCTAATCCAACAGAACACTTAAATATATACTGAATTTTAAGTACCCGAGTTGATGCCTTGACACCAACTGAAATACCCTAGAGCAGAACTAGTGAGAAACAGTAATCATAGAATAAAGAATGGTTTGGGTTGGAAAGGGCCTTTAAAGGCCATCTAGTCTAACCCCCTGCCATAAGCAGGGATATCTTCACCTAGATCAGGTTGCTCGGAGTCCTGTTCAACCTGACTTTCAATGTTTTTAGGGATAGGGCATCTACTTCCCGCCAGAAAAAAATCCTAAAACCCACCAAAACCCAAGAACACCTTTCCTCCACAGGATAAAACCACAAAACTAAACTTCTAAGAAATTAATCCCAAATCTGTACTCACAGAAATCCCTAAAAATATTTATTTTTTCATTGAAATGAGAAACAAACAGAAAGTTGTGGCCTTCTGAATGTGTGCCAGGAAAGCTCCTGTCATCTGCCAGAAAGTGAACTTACAGCAGGAGAAAAGGTGGCTTCAATAAGCACAAGAAGGGAGCAGTAAAAGCAACAAAATTATTATAAACAGCCTGGTAGGTAGTAATTGCAGCCATAAAACCGTTGCTATTTACTTACTTGGTTTTTTATAGCTATTGTGGAAAAAGAAATGGGAAAGTGTTGAAGAGATGGTTTTGAGAAGCTTTAAATGTTGAGTAGCTCACAACATTCAAAAGAGCTCTTAAGAAAGAAACACAAAAAGGTTCAGGAGACATGGAAATGAGATATCTCCACATCTCCTCTGTTTTTTGAGGAAACCTGATAAAGACAATTTTATGCATGGGGGTTGGGGAAAGGTCAGTGTAATCCAGTTATGAATCTAGAGCTACTTCTTGAATGAATAAAAACATCAGAAACTATAGGAGAGTTACATAAGTGAACTCAATATTTGTATTAACTCTTTAGACGTGCCATTGTCAATGCCTGTTAAACAGTTTGCTGCAAGTATCTTCAGTGAGGTGGGGTAAAAAGATTATTTTAACATTTATAATGAAAAGGTAACCACAAATTGTCATTGATCCTGTGTTAGAGAAACCATAAAACTAAAGATCAAATTTATAAATGGAGGTTTTGAAATCCAAACAAGTGCCTGAAGACCTCAAGGTTTCTGTTTTACTTGACATAACTGAGATCTACTGACTTAGAAGGAAAAAACATTGTTTATTGTTTCAGAAGGCCATTTTAAAGAGCTGCTGTGGTTTGTGCCCAAAGGTGCTGGGAAAAAGAAGGATTAACATTTTCCAGAGGAAGCTAAAGTAATATGTGCAAATAGCATGCATTTGTAATGCATTTGGTTGAAAACTAATTGAAGATTCAAGGTTTTTAAAAAAAAATTAAAGGCAAAATAGATACTTGACTATCTGATTTGATACAAGCAATCCTTTCATTCTTCTTGTTGCAAAGTCAGTTTAGAATTCAGTGCCACAATACAAGAAGTAGCCATAACAGCCATATCCATTCACCAGGAGCTTTCTGTGAGGGAGTAGAAGACTGAGTTGGGCTTGAGTGCTTTGCCAGTGAGAGCAAAGATGGAGATGAGGTACCTTCAAAGTTTATGTTGAAGACTTCTTTTAGCATTTTTCCTATATTTTTGCTCATCACCAGCTAGATAGCAACAGGAGAAATTATTCCTAATTAATTTAACTATGGATTAGTCAAGCAACAAAAGCCAGCCTCATTCAGCAGTGACATTAATATCCAATAACTAGGTCACATTAGCCACAATTACTATTGAGACTATAGAGTGTTTCCCTTGTGGAAAACAACTTCCTATAGTATCACAGGACATGAATAAAATCTGGGATGCATCTAGTTCAATAATGGACTCAGCCAAGCAGAAAATTAACCAACACATGTTCTAACCACTAATCCCATAGCTCTAAAATTCCTGCAGGATGTTAGGTATCTGTTTCAATCAAACCAGTAGTGAGAAAAAGTCCAGAGTTGTCTCACAGAATGTTCACAGGGAAAGAGAATCTTGTTCAGAAGTGATAGACTGGATGCTTTCACCTACTGATCAGCACTTGGTGCAGCAGGTAGGTGGGAAGGACCCTGGGGACACTTGGCTCTAGTGATTCCTTAAGGTGAGAGTGGATTTGTTGTGTGTGCCTCATCCCATTTGCTGGGTGCATCCCCCAAAATAGTTCCTCAACCTGGTACAGGCAGTCTTGGCAATCAGCAGAGGAGCTCTCACTGGCAAGGAACTCTGCACATGGGCTAAGCAAATTTAAGAATATCCAGATCACAGAATTCCTTGTTATTTCAAATGTCTTCCAGCTGTTTTCTTTCAGTCACAGTATTTCTGTATAATTGACAGTACCATGTTGCTGAGGACATCTGCTAATGCAAAATATTGTCAGATGATGAACAGCAAGAAACCATCAGAAAGGATCTATGTTCCTACCTCCTAAGGAAAATGTGACAACAGGGCTATGCCAAATCTGTCTAATCTGCACACAAATGGTATTAAGGTCCTGATCTCACAAATTTCCAACACACTCCAGGCCTACTCTCCTGCTTTGAGGAGTGATCTGCTTTGCATGGAGAAGTATAAAGAAAGCTAACATTGCTTTGCTCCCCTCTGTGGTCATAAGGGGACAAGATGGTGCCAAAGGACATGAGGCAATGGCTTTAAACTGGAAAGGGTAGGTTCAGATTGGATATTAGGAAGAAATTATTATTGTGAGGGTGGTGAGGCCCTGGCACAGGTTGCCCAGAGAAGCTGTGGCAGCCCCAGCTCTGGAAGTGTTCAATGCCAGGTTGGATAGAGCTCTGAGAAAACTGGGATAGTGGAAGGTGTCCCTGCCCATGGCAGGGACATGGTCTTCATGAAGATGGTCTTCATGGTCCCTTCCAACCCAGGCTATTCTAGGATTCTGTGATCCAGTCTGACAGTTCAGATACAGCTAAAAAGGACTGCAACGCCCCCAAAAACTTACTCAATGAAGCTTTTAAAAGGGGTTTCTTTGGTTTTGTACTCTGAGTTAGACACGGAGAAATACCAACAAGATATTCCCTCGAGGTCAAAAACAAACAAACAAACAAAAAAAACACAAACAAAAAACCAACAAAAAATAGAGAGACTTTTCTGGCAACTTTAGAAAATCAGTGTTTGGCAAAAGGTTTAGTGCAACATTCTATCAACATAAAATGTTTCTGAAAGCATTTGTTTAGCCCATTTAACTCAACAAACTCTAAGCCCGTTCGATTTTATGTCCCTCAAAAATTCTGAGAAAAGGAAATGAGGAGAAGAAAAAAGAGACGAGAGAAAGACTGAAAAGATACAGAAAAGCACACATTCAGCTACCAACTCTTGGTTTCCAGCAGTGGTCAGATGATAGAAATGAAGGTATGGGCAGGTATAGGTTAACCCAAGAAACTGACACAGGCATCTCAGGAGCATATCAGGTACCATATCCTTAAGTTCCACCTAAATATAGAGCAATCAACAATAAAAAAGAGAAAGCTTTCCCTTTTCAGTTTAATGGTCTTGTGTTGATTTTTCTCACATGAATAGAAGCAAACAAAATAACAAAAATATCCAAAGCCAGCCATCAGTAAGTGATCAATAACTGCAGACAAAATAGCACATTTAGCTTTCATTACTTGGTTTTTCACACTACATTAAGGTGCTAATCAGCTTTGAGGAATACTTTGCTTTTTAAGTATGTTACCCCAACCTTTAAAAAGAATTGTAATGAACAAAAACAAAGGAAAAAAAAGGCATAACTGAAATTTTTCATCTTTAACCAATTTATTTCATTCTTTTCAAGGTCTAGACCAGCCATATTAAAGTGCCCTAATATGATATATGTGATCTGACATTGGCATTCCTGCTTAGTATTTCTGGGAGATTATGTGGTTATATACCAGACAAATGTCAAGGTCCTTAAATTTTGACTGAGGTACATTCCCTGTGGTTTCATTGCAGAGGTCAAGATTTTAATTCCCAGGGGCAATTGTATTTTTAAGGTGGAATTGTGTATTTATGATGTTTTCCATTGCAGGTTACTCTTTCTTGTAATAAGAATTGTTAAGAGCACTAGTAATGTACAATTTATTAAAAATAAATTTTTTTCCTTCAGTCATCTTTGAAAATATATTCTGTTTTGCAGCTATATCTTGCCTTCATAAAATGACTGCAAGTAAGCATGATATGCATCAAGATATACCTTTAAGAAAAAACTTTTCAAAACTGCTTCCCTCATACTAAAACAGAGTTTGAGAGAGGTGTAGTGTTCAATTTGCATGATAAAAATGCAGAAAGCAATTGGAAGGCAGTCACTGCCAGGAACATTTGGTGTCAATTACAGCAGGGCTGAAGAAAAAGAAGAAAAAAAATTATATATATATATATATATAATATGGGAGAGGCGGTTCTTGGGTTTTTCAGAAGTGAGAATTTCCTGCACTTTCTGTTCCATCAAAAGGCAGTTTGTCCCAGCAAAAATGTCAAGATGTCTCTTACCTAAGTAATTGCCCCACTTGCATTCTCAGTAGACCAGAAAGTTGTACCATTTTCATGAGTAATAATGAGAATACTAGAACGTGATTATTAAATGCAGACATCTGAGGGACAGAAATTG
The DNA here is from genome assembly GCF_012460135.2 of Molothrus ater. NCBI lineage: Eukaryota > Metazoa > Chordata > Aves > Passeriformes > Icteridae > Molothrus > Molothrus ater. The sequence continues at coordinate 4,421,220 of NC_050481.2, read as the reverse complement.
TAAAAATGGAGGACAATTTTCCACTTATTTAAATGGCTGCCACTATTATTCCTGGAACTGTCCCATGACTGCTGCTCTTGGTAGCCACACACCTCAGAGACCAGGTCTGTCTTTCTGCCATGAGTAACTCACCCCACGAGGAGTCCCACTGATTTCATTCCCTACCCCTCCCAATGGGACAGAATCAGGCCCTTTTGATCTAACAGAAAAGTTCTCACAGTGGATATGTAGAGGTGCTGCACTTTTCTAAAAGAGTCCTTTTTAAGAAAAAAATAAAATTCCATGCACCCTCGTTTTCAGTTCATAAAGAAAACTAGTGCTTTCTGGGTTGAAAAAATGACCCCCAATGAATAATAATCTCCTTGCTTGTGGCTTCAGAACTTAACACCCATAGGTTTTCCCCATTTTCATCCCAGAGTGCAATTCCTTTCCCCATAAACTAAAGCTCCATCCCGCATCAATTTTATTACGTACTTTTAAAATGTCATTTCAGTCCAAAAATGTGCAAAATTAATTTGAAGTATGTTCTACCAATCATAAAAAGCACACATAGACCTCCACGGACAACGTGCAGAAATTGTGTCATGTTGGGAAAGAAAACAGCCATGGCTGTTCACAGACTGGTGGTGGACCAGCAGGGAGTCAATCAAGCTGCTCTTGGTTCCTCCAAAGACATCCTTGATTTTTCCTTTCACTCTGTGTCCCCAGCACATGGATGCTCCACTGCTGTGCCTACAGCCAAAAGAACCACACCTGACCTCTGAGCATGCTCTTGGGATGAAGGTCTATGGCCTGGCATGAGCCAAGTGGACAACTTCTTGTTGGAAAAAAAACCACAAAAACCAACCAACCAACTCAACAAAACAAACAAAAAAGAGCAAACAAACAAACAAGAGGCAGATTTTTGAGCTGGCACTGTCTCTTGGGTAAGTTTAGCAATCTTGTATCTCACCAGAGCTATAAAAGGAGGCCCAGTCCGTGATCTTATTTCCACCAACATCTGGTAGGAATTCTCCTGATCTAGGGGCACATTTGGCTACAACATGCAAACCCACGCCCCATACCTTAGATTTCTATGTACTAGAGCAGGGCACCAGCTCCTGAGTTGCTGTAGATCCCTATTTTTCTCCAGTGAAACTCAGATAATTTCATTTTTAGATGCCTCGTGGGCAGATTAAAAGGTACAAGGTCTCGGAAGTTTTTAGCTCTTGCTTGTAGGCATAAGGCAATCAATATTGATGCAAAACTTAATTACAAATTAAAATCTACTGGAAGTAACTCACTTTTTTCCTTACCTTTTAGTACATTTGGTCCCATAGCCATGAGGGCAATTTACGTTTATAAGTGCAGTGTGACAAAAATTACTTCAAATTAATTTTTTTTCCAAAAGTCCCTAAAATTTTCCTTAGAGGAAAAGTGTATGTTCTGTAAATCTGTGTTAGTCCTGATTATTAGGCTTTCCACTACTTTTAAAAGTAATTGCTGCATTTACTAGAGAGAATAGCTGCCAGGTTACATTCTCTCACAGTCATATTAGCATAAAAATTATAACAATATCTTAGTCTGGTATCTTACTGTAGATAAACCAAGCACAACCAGTATAACTCTTGACATAACAATCTCAAAATAAAGGCCAAAATTGATTCACACTTCTTCATTTATGTGAATTTTGAGAAAAACTTCACATACTGCTCTGCGCCAGACACGTTTCTTGGTCCAGCTAACATCCCTTTAATTTTTTCTTTTCTAGTCAAGATTTTATCAAAAATGCGTGACGAAAAAAACTTATTTTTCACTTTCATGTCTTAATTAAATGAAAGGTGTGAATTCCATTTATAGAGATGAATATGCAGATTTAAGGGAACAGACATGGCAATTTTGCTGGTTACCTGCTGCCAAGATTGTTTCTAATTTTAATTTGGTGAAACCTCGGAAACAAGTTGTTAGCACTTCTCTGTCTCCTTTTCCCAGCATTATCAGGGAAGAATTGGCATAGTCTCCTTTTATTTATTTCATTCAAAGACCTTCTCACCTTTCCTTGCCTTGTTTTTTTCCCCTTCTTTTTCCTCCCACCTACCCCCAGTCATAAAGCTTTCTGCAAATTATAGTAAGCTTCACAGTTCTGTGAATTTAGGGAAAACCCTCGTAAAATAAAAGTTCTTTTTTTTTTTTTTTAAAGCCGAACACATGCAGGGTGCTTAAGAGAGATGTGAAAACTCTCTTGTTTGACTACCCTCATTTGAGGGCAATTTTTGGCAAGCTACGAAATTCATAAAGAACACAAGGAGTAAATTAGCAGGTCATCAACTTCTTTGCAGCCACAGAACATACAGAGAAAGTTAATGAGGAATAGTTAGGTTAGGTGAACCAATGGAAAAGTATATGTAAAAAAATAAAAAGACAAAAGGGACACTGTTTGTTTGATCCTCATGAAACTATTAAGACAATTTGTTTTTCTTTTAATTTTACTTCATTTCTTTCCTACATCTCATTGCTGAATGCTTGCCTTGGGTCTTCCAGAGCCTGCTCTCAGAGCTGAATATTTACAGTTCCAAATAAAGTGCTGTGTCACAGCCAGGTTTGATACGCCTCAAGCAGTCACCCAAGGCATATTACCCAATCTTAGAGGAAACACTGGGAAATAAGAATCTAAGTACAGAACACTGTGTGAAAAATTATAATCTGAAACTTTTACCTTGACAAAATACCACTATATATGTAAACTAGGTATTTTATGAGTATTGTTACATCAGATTGCCTAGATTACTTAGAAATGCGAAGGGGTTGTTCTTCATTTGAGTAGAAAGCAATTTTACCTGTTTTCAACTATTTTACTGTCACCAGATCTATTGCTGCTGCTCCAGAAACAAAGTGAATATGCCAACAAAACCACAAGGGAACATTTATTTTTCTTAATAAGCTAAATGAGTAGAGAGCAACCCATCTACAGCGCTCTCATGCCACAGCTGGCAGTTAAAAACAATTACATAGGAATACAGCACCTTGCTGATGCAATTTAAACATTCAGAAACTCACCATATGCTTGACATATGCTGAAGGTCACAGACAGCAAATGGCAAAACATAAGAGAGTTTTCTAAATGTTATAAATTATCATCTCGCAGCTAAAAAGGCACCGAACCCAACACGTAATAGATTTTAACACTGGAATGACCTGAAGTATGATTATCTTCCAGCCTGATCTTCTGCAGTAAGTATTTGGACTGCTTGTAACTGATAAAAGACGAATTACCCAGTTTTTCATAAATCACCCACCCCCTGGATAAACCAGCATCCCCTGGAAGAACAGTGAGGAGATAACCCCCAGAAAATGTGCAGGGAGCATCTGGCTCCAGGCAGCAGGCAAGAGCTATGGCAGATTCCCTCCTTTCTCCACAGGACCCTCTTCCCCGCCCATCCACACCACTCCCACACTCTCTCTCCTTCCCCCTTCCCTCCCACCACCTACAGGTCCATAAATCAGCTCAGCACACGGGGTCCTGATGGCTGCTGGAGGCACAGGGAAGCCAGGAGCAAAGGAAAGGGAGGAGGGTGCAGGAGAACACAGGGGGAGGCAGCACCAAGCATCAACAGGGACAGCAAGACCCAAAGGAAAGGGGAAAGGCTTTTCCTTGGAGGGAAATGCATGACATGCAGGAAAAATCTCACTAACTTTTACTTTTGTGGCTTGACAGCTCACTCTCCTTGCTGGGGTCAGGCTGGCACATTAAAGAAACCTGGGGTCTAAAAAACTTCCTTGGTATTGTAGAGCAGACTAATTTCAAAGTGTGTTAAATATGCAGGCATGTGTGACCAAGATAATTTATAAACTGTCTATAAATATTGAAATTTCATGTAAAATGAAAGTTTACATTTCCATAATAAGGTAAATCCAAAAATGAGCCCTGATTTACTGTGCATTTGTGTGTAACTGTCTTCAGCCCTTGACCCCTACACCTCAGTTCCTTTTTCTCACACCATTTTTAGGTTTTCCCCCCTAATTTTATCCCTTCCACACACACTAATTGTTCTCTTTATTAATTAAAAAATGAATGAGAATTTTCTTCCACTTTAACACGTTCCTGACATTGTCAACCATGTCATAGAGAGATGAAGACAGAGAGCCAAAGAGCATCATATCATAAATTTTGTCTCCTTGAGTCCTCAGTTTATACCCAATGCAAAAATACTGTCTCTCTCTTTTCTCTTTTTTCCCTTTAATCTTTAGAACTCATATCATCCTTGAATTCAAGGAAAAAAAAATAAAACCAAAAACAAGAACAACAACAACAACCAAACAAACAAAACCCAAAAAAAACCAAAACAAAAAAACCCACAAACCATATTTTGGCACATGCTTTGGTCTACACTTTGATTTAGCTCACCCTTATTTGATGCAGCACCAAAGTTGTGCTACAGCTGTAGGATATGACTCCATGAATGATTAAACTTTAGAGCCCATGAAATGAGTCTAAGTGCATTAGAAGATTTCTAGCATATTTTTCTGCAGGGTGTATTATGCTTTATAAAAGCAAGAAGTGGGAATAGAGTAAAAAAAATAAGTCTGGCTTTGGCCACTGAATCAGTGAACTAAATTTGGGAAGAGATTTTTGAACATTTTAGCTACTGAAGATAGACTTAGCACTGTATGAGGAGAGAAATCTGGTTAGACTTTGACATGAAGTCACTCACTGTGTGGGTCCCAGCTCCCAATACATTGTCAGTAATTCTATTCAGTTCATCAGTTAATAGACTATTAATCAATTACTACATACCCAGCCTTGGGCTGATAGAACACAACACAATATTGCCTTTCTTTTAATTAGTTTTTTACTCCCTAAGCCAATGGACTCCTCTCTGGTGGCAATAGCTACCAAGCAAATGACATTTTCCTCTTTCAGCCTTTGGCACTTCCAGACAAAACACAGACAGACAAGTGCACGGGAGGTTTTACATTGCTTTGACATAAAAAAAAAATCCCACCCATTTAAAATTCCTAGAGTTACAAGACTTCCATAGGATGCAAATGCTTATCTCTTGCTTTAGGACATAGCAGCTTTTAACAAAATAATTCAGTGATAGATGGAACAGTCACTTTCATTTATCTGTTTAGAGCCAAGACCACGTCTTGCTTTACACAGGAGTTTACGAACTTTCAAGTCAGGTTTTCCATGTTGTTTTTTTTTTAACCCACAGAAAAAAAATTCTATTTACCAAAACCAAAAATCATACAGGCCTTTGGTTTTAAGTCATTTTAGCAATTTTGAAAGGGAATCTTCTGAGCTTAAGAGGAATAGACTCATTTTCCCACTTCTTGCTTTTCAGTAAGAGCATAGAAGGAAGAAGAAAAACATATGACAAAAGGAAATATTCAGCTTTTCCCCAAAATGTCTAAAAATTTTTAAGAACTTTGAGCAACTACATCTTTGTGTTCCAATAGATTTTTTTAAACAACATTTTCATCTTTGCAATCCAAATTGGAAGTGAGCTTATATCTAAAATAACATTCTAGAATTCTAAAAGAAGGATTTTCAAAAGGGATTGCTCATCTGCCGTTCAATTGTCTTTAATTATAGCCCAGAGCAAGAGATAACAATTTCCTGCTCCTGCCATTCTTTTTATGGGAAGATGGACTGAATTATTTACAGTTACGCTCAGCAAAATAATCAAGCCATTACAGCAAAATTGGGCCACCTGCATGCAAACACTGAGACAAACAACAAGCCAAAACTGCTTTGGCTGCCATCTAGCAGACTGAAAACATCTAAACTCTCCACTCACAGGCATATTTGACCAGAAAGCACTGAAAATAAGCTTGATATTTTCTCAAGGTCTTTGGGTTGATCTTTATCCACCCAAAATATATTTTTCATAGTGTAATAACAAGATACAAGTGCCCACAAGTAAAATTTCTTGCTGATGCTGCCACACCAGAGGTGCAATGCCGGGGCCTGGGGAGGGGGATGCTCCACATCTTCAGTGCAATTGGAAGCTCAGGATGGAAAGGAGGGAGTGAAAGGATGAAGGAGAAGGATGTCAAGGGGTATCACTTAGAGGACACAGTCTCAAGCTTCGTCAGAGAAGGTATAGGTTGGATATTAGGAAGAAATTTTTCACCCAAAGAAGAATAAAGTGCTGGAAAGCTCTTCCCAGGGAGGTGGTAGAATCACCATCTCTGGGTGTGTTTAAAAATAGCCTGGGCATGGCACTGGGTGCTACAGTCTAGTTGAGGTGTTAGGGCATGGGTTGGACTCGATGATCTTAGAGGTCTCTTCCAACCTCACCATTCTGTGTTTCTCTGAGTACTCTTGTTCAGGATTTACCCTAATGTGGCAAAACAAAGAGAAAAGGAAAGACTGCAGCTGTGATGGGGGAGATCAGCTCAAAGACTATTTTATACCTTGTCTACAACCAGCTAAACCCAGAAACAGGCTTCAGTAGAGCAGGGACATAACCTTCCCATCCCAAACCGGATGCTACAACCACCAAGATACAGAGCTATGACCCCCATTGGATGCACTTGCACAGAGATGCATTCCCTGCTCTGCTCAAACAACAACAGGGGGCCAGCAGGGATTCCACCCTTTAAAAGTTATATCAATCCCTAAAAAGCACATTTGACAGAATTCTAACTTTTGACAGAGTTCTAGGTGCCTGAGCCTGAAGGTTCAGGATCTGCATAGGTGAATGGAAATATCTTCACGTGATTTCTCCAAAGGAGAAACCACAGTGATCTGTGCCTAATTCTGGAACATCCCCCACCAGTGTGATGGACTGGCTCAGCCCTCAGGTCTGGCTGTGCTTGTCCCTAGAGCCCACTCTAGGATCCCTGCACTGAGATCCTCCACACCAAGCACCTCTGTACAGAGCTGCCAGGCTCCTTTGGCACAGGCAGCTTGGAATTACTGCCCTGGGGTGACTTTAGGATGCTCATATCCCCATTTGTCTGCTTAGCCCAGAAATAAGTTTTACACCTTTAGAATTGGTTCTGGAAGTGAAGGAGGAGAAGAAGTGCACAATTTATTATCAAAAACTACGCTCGCTCCGCCACATTCCCACTCCTAAACTGTGTTATCTACAGGCAGACAGACAACAAGACAGAGCTCTTATTTACTTTTAATTAATTTTTAGCTAACTAAAGCAAAAATGTCCCTAGACTATAGCTTTTTCTTTAAACTGATTTAAACCTACTCGAGACTGAACACCCAAAAGAAGACCAACAACTTGTCCCTGCGACCCACCAAGCCAGGCCTGGGCCACAACATTTCCAGAGCTAAAGAGAGTAATAACAAACTAAATAAGCCAAGCTACAACCCAAAAACCAAAACTTTCTAAATTTATCATCTCTTTTAAAAACAAGAAATTTTATTATTTCATATTATTCATTTTTATGCTAATAAATACTTTATGTATTAAATAGACATTTTTTCCACTTTCCTCAAAAAAAAAAATCTTTTCCCAATTAAAAGAAAAACCACTTAAATCTACTTTCTAAAGAAACCCCTTCAAAAGTTCTCTCCCAAATTTACCAAAGCCAGTTGATTTGCCTGGAGAATATCTGCAGTGGGACTTATAAATCCCTAGCCACCTTTGTTTTCTCTTCAGATGCTAACTGCTATTCATCTAGGAGAGAAATAAATAAGGTATTTCTCTGCCATCCAGTCAGATCCAAGCTGCTTTGCAAAACAGCAAGCACTTCTTTCAAAGAAACCTCACATCAGAGCTGCCCAGAATGTGTCAGAACTGCATTTCACATCATAGGCAAAAATGTTTCTTATTTACTGTACTACTTGTGCTTTTACACAGTACTGCCCACAAGGACCAGCTCTCTTACAGATCCCCTGGGATATCTCCTTACATGTGGCTTTATGACATTTTTCAAAATTTATTTATGGTTTAATGATTAAACTTCTACTTGATGCACTAATTTAACCTAATTATGATTTTAACATAACAACCAGCAGCTATCCAGACTCTTTAGATGATTCTTCATCTATTTACTTTTAAAGATTGGTGTTATAGTTTTTAATTGATCTCCTTTCTTTTGGCTTTACTTCTCCAAAGTAAATACAAATGCAGTAACTCAACATTTCCTGATGGATTCTAGAAAATGGGCATCTTTTCATCATCTAAAATGAAAAGGCAATTAAAAAAAACCCACTTGTTATTTTATTTATATTACAAGTATCTTCCCACCATCCACCCCCATTTTGACTTTTAGGTGGAGTTTTTATTGCTCCTCTTTTCTACAAATTAGAGTAAGTGCTTTAGCAGCACAATCAATTTTGTGTGTTATGGAGAGCAGCCTGGAAAACTGCCAATTCGATACTTCACTACAGAAACAAAAAGACTTGTACAAATACTTACCCCTCATGAAATCTGAAAATTAAACCCACAACAGCCTTTTAACACTAAATCCTATTTATTTCTCAATATAACTTGTTTAAGCTGAACACAGGCCACAGTTTGGCACTATTTTTCTTTTTTGTTTCATTTCATCACATATGCAACAAGCAATCATCCAAAGCTCTGCAATAGTCAAAGATTACTGAAGCTTTTAAACAGTGGCTTTTACTACAGAGACAAATCAAACCTCCTTGTAAAACACTAAATTCAGTGAAGAATTGCACGGGAGATACCCCTAGCAGCCAATAAATTGCAATGAAATTAAAATCTACTGCATCTCTCACTCCTAGCTCTCACTTTATGCCATCCCTATCACTGTCACATCCAGCTCTCTGTGTCCTCTGCCATGGGTTAGGTCTGTCTGCTCCTCACCCCATGGAACCATTAGGCATTTTTCAGCCTAGGAATGTGGCTATGGGTAATTTGTTCTTTTTCTTTGGTGCACCTACATTTCTTTTGCTCGTGATAAAAGCAGTGCAAGGCTAGATCAGATCTGTAATGGTGTTCTCCAAAGAAAACATGCTATTGCCTTAGCTTTGCCCACCAAGGAGGGCTGCTGTCCCACAAAGATGGTGCTAATTGACTCCCTTTTAGGCTGCCAAGTACAGCAGGGCTATTTCCTGCAGATAATTGATCAGAGCACAAAATCTTCATTAAGCCCTGCAAGGGCTCTCCAGATTTGCATGGGAAAAGTCTGCCAGCTGCAAAGCTCAGGTAATTATGCTATTATGTCCCCAAAGTAGACAAAACAGAGCTTCATTTTCCAGTTAAATCTATACTAGGCTTTTAAAGGAAAAGACTGTATTCAGAGCCACACACACGCAGCACCTTCTCTGTAGTGCTCTCTCCAAAGCACAGAAATTGGAGTAGAGACTTATACTAGAAATAATACTGTACAAGTCCTTTTGTGGAAGCAAAAGTGCAAATAAAATCTCAGATTGTCTTCCTCAGTATATTAGGTTTGCTTGGTTTTTAAAATGGGAGATATTTTTTTCTCCAACTTGCAGGTATCCTAATAATCATTGTATGTTCAAAGACAATACTTCAAACTCTTACTTGGTTGCCACTCTTCTAAATCACTATTTATATTTATTTTTGAAAGCTGCTTACAAGTTCTCAATCCTCAGAAACCTTTTTGACAACAAAAATGTGATGGAGGAGACAGCAAAGAATCTCAGTCTTCCACAAAGCAATTAATTACTCACCTTGGAGAATTATTTTCTTATTCTATTTAAGAAGAAAATAGAAACCAAAAGGATGAATACAGCATGGCCCAGTGGACTAGTGTTGTTTACATAGCTGAATAAAATTCAAATCCATAATGTATCAGTATTTCTTTTTTCTTTTACCCTGAGGTAACTCAGTTCCACTGAGGCTGGGGGAATCATCCTTGATGTGCAGCACTGTCACAACAGGGCTGCTCTAACCCTGCATTATGCACAACATTTATTAGTAATACAATTTTTCTCTCATTCTCTTCAAACACTTCACAGTCATTAATTCTGTTTTCTAATCAAATAAAGCTCCACAAGGAAGCCTGGAAGTGCCAGGGGTCAGATTTTCAGCTGGTATGAATGAAAGCAGATCTGCTGAAGCATCAGGGAGCCATGTCTACGCACACATCTGTAGCTCTGCCTTCTCTGTGGCTCCTCTCCCCTCAACACGTTCTCTGACACTTAAATTGTGAAAGCATTTCAAGACTCATTAAAAGATTTTGTTCTTTTACTTGGCACATTTAAATTTTACTCCAGATTTAGCTCAATTCTTACTTTGCCTTTAGACAACCCTGCCAGATGGACATTTTGTGTATTACAATAGACATTTGTTATCAGAAATCTCTTTTTTCCCCTATCAGACATTTCTCTTCTAAACTAGATATTTATTATCTGTGAGCAGTTGATTCTGCATCATTAATTTATGCCCTCATGGTTTCTTGCATTTGTTACTGTGGTCTTTCTTAACTCTTCCTCCAATCCTGTATTTTTTTGGGGGAAGATTACTAAACTAGTAATCTAATCTAGGTTTGGTTTATTTGCATTCTGTATATACTTTCTGTTTCAATACAGAGGCATTCTTAGCAAAAAAAAAGTTTGTAGGGGTTTTGTCTTTACAATTCCTGGCTTAGCAAAGTCAGTACTGGTAGATAACCAGTTCTTCAAATAATGAGTTCCCCTTTGACTCACCACACAGATCAGAAAATTAAGAAACCCTTACCACTTTATAAATTCAGCTAAAATTCATATAACTGCTGAACAGCTGGTTTAGAATGTAACTCTTTCACGAAGTGAATGGTGGTTTATGTTATTCAGCATTAAACAATGGGGCTATGTTACATCAAACACATGCATTAAAAACCTAAGTACAAAGAACACATTTAAGAAATCTTGGAGATTATACATAAGGTGATCTGTGCTTGTTTCTAGTTGAGAAAGCTTCAAATACAAAGTGATATTACAAGGTTTACAAAGCTCTTCTCTTAGCATCTAATATTTACAGTAAGCAGCATGCTGTATATTCAAAGAATGTAAACTTCAAACTGCAGCTACAAATATTTACTATAGATTAGATATATAAGGAGGATGACCTAGACACGTTAGTACAAATTCCTGCATTTGTGCAGGACAGGGCACAAGCATAACCCCACAAGTAATGTCAGGGTTGCTGTCCCTGCTTCTTCACTGCTGTAACACAGAGGTTTCTTATCCATTGTGTCCGTGGGACACAGAAGGAATTATTGAGAGGGCATTTAACCCAGCTGTCACAACCCCTCACCTTTCCTTACATCTTTCCCTTCCACTGATAAGCTTCAGCTGGAGCAAAATAAAAGCTTCAAGCTCAAGAAAAATTATACTTTTCTTGCAAGTTCTATTGCTCAAGTATGAAATATAAGAAAACAAGAAAGAAGACAAGAACAGGAAAATTTACAAAGACTTTAGAAATGCTCTTATTAATAGGATTGTTCATACCAAATGACAGCCCTCTTCCCCCCCACTACCAACCCTTTCCAAAAGCTGTTTATAGTCATTTCCAAAGCTACTTTTACACTGCTCTTCCAAAATGGAAAGTTTGATTTTAAACTGCTCCTGCTTTCATTTAGTGGATTGTCTCATTTGTATAATCCAAATGAGATTCTGCTTCTGCTCCTTGGAAAGCATCTTGTTGTTTTTTTAATTTAATATCTCTTGCTTTCGCCAGATCTTAGCTGGGACAAAAACTTGCAGCTGTATTTGAAACTAAAAATAAAAACCAATATATGCTGGAATAATTGGTACAGAGGAGTTTGGTCTTGTTCCTAGATTCTGTTTGAGACATTGACACATGGATTGCCATATCATGACACACACCTGCTCAGAGAAATTTTCATCACTAGCAGCCAAAAATAACAAATATTGAACCACTCCAAAGCTTTCGTTATGTCTGGTCTCACACCCTGGCTATTCAAGTCAGACCAAAAATTAAACCCATAGGCCACGAGAGATTGTTGGGTGTGTATAAAAGCTTCTTAAACAAGTTGTCCAGAGACAAAGAATTCATCATGCAAATGGATAGGTGGGGTTTTTTTACTTTGCTGCATTCATTCTCTTGCGCACAAGCAAGGTTAGAATTGAGCCTCACTGCCTCTGTGCTTGAGGATGGGTTTATCTTTCTGAGGGCTTCTAGGTCTAGATGTTTTTGGGAAAGGCTGAGGGGAATGCAAGATTGGAGAGGAACCTCCAATGGCTGTTCATGCCTTTTAAAAATGGTTTCTGAATGAAGTCAATGTGGTCTCTAAAGCGTGTCTGTCTCTTGGCTTTGAGTAAAAAGCAAGATTTGATATATGCCTTTATAAAGTAGCTATTTAGGTGGATAAAAACGTGAAATACACTGCAAATTAAAGCAGTACTTTGGGTCTCTGTGTAGGATAAAATTCATCCTTATGAATCACATATAGTTCTTAAACCTCATTTGCACACAAACATTTCAGGATTTCCTGGGTGATTTTTTTCTTATGCTATGACATCACACTACACCATTCTTTATACTGTGACATGCAAATAACTGTTCAACAGTTCCAGTAGAATTTACATAATGGAGACATTCTTTGACATACATTTTACCAACAGAGTAATCACTATTCCATAAATTATTCCAGACTAATTGCAGGGCAACACTTTTCCTCCTCACTTGATCCAGTGGAACAAACTTCTTTAAAAATCCCATTAAAGCTTTTTATCTTGTATTCTAAAAATACACTGGACTGCTCTCGTAGACCCAACAACAAAAAGTACTCCCTTCGAATTCCAAACACAATTTAGAAGGGTGCCAAAGAGCAAAATGGAGTCCCATTTTAAATAAACAAATCTTTGAAGTCTGTAAAGGATTTCCTTCCTTTCAGCAATTTCAAGCACAGGTGCCAGCAGTCATCTCTTGCACAGCTACTTCTCTGAAGTAGCTCCAGTTCCAGTAGATGTAACTTCCTCCTTATATCTCTGCCTGGAAAATCCAACTAGGCTGTCAGCAGAAAACCTCAACAAACAAGACTCCAGATCCACATAGGTGGATAAGAGGGAGTAAGACATCCTAAAAGGAATTGGGTGTTTTTACAGATATGTGTCTAAGCTGTTTATTGTTTATAGCAACCACTTCTTGTGAAAACACAAAAGATATTTTCACTGATTTGAAAACTGTCTATTTGTCCAGAGAATATGTGGATGCCCCATCTCTGGAAGTGTTCAAAACCAGGTTGGATCAGTAACCTGACCTAGTGAGTGGCATCCCTGCCCAGGGCAGGAGGCTTGCAACTAGGTGACTTTTAAAGTCCTCTCCAATTCTATAACTCTGATTGCATTTCAAGACACCTTTTACTTCATTCAATGCTCATGTTACAAAAAAACCCCTTGTGAAGCATGACTAAAACAGTCTATCAAAACCAGGTTTGGTGATTTGCGATGTTTTTAAGTATGGAACCATTAATCAAATGAAGTTTTCAGGTTTAAATTCTGGTTTAAATATAGTGGAAGGCTAAATTTCTCAATATTGGTAACTGGTCATGACATTTAGCGGGTAGAAGACATGTAGAATTAATTAATCTCAGGAATTAATATTTCCTATACATGAATATGCCTAGAGAGAAGAGAGGAGCTCAGCTGCAGCTGTACAAGGGAAAATTCTGAAAATTCTGTCTCTGTCTGCCACCAGTTTATATCTACCTTATATATAAACTGTTGATGAAGTCCCCTATCTAAAACACCATCATCTGACACTTAAAGAACAGGCCGGTTTTAAATCATCCCTGAAGTTCTGAACTGAATTTCAGCACCTCTGTCAACTACAGCAGTATTAATTTCTACACAACCTAAATTTCATTATTTTAGAGAGTCCTTGTGCAAAAACCTTAGCAGACAGTTAAACAAAAAAAAAAAAAAAGGAGAGGGTTGTGATGGTGGCAGGCATGTTGCGTGCTGTGCTTTCTTTCCAGGTTTTTGCAGAAGAATGTAGAAAATACTACTACATCTCCTACCATCTCAAGGGAACAAGTTTCTCCAGGAGCAGCTGCAACAGATCAAACAAGTAGTGGGAGCCTCTAACTCTCATCCTTTTTGGAAGGGCTAAAAAGACAACTCCTGTCTCCCACCCTTGCAATTTACAAATTAATTTCAGCAGAAAAAAGAGAAGGATCCTGAAGGGCCCTCCCCTCCGCCTTCTATAACTTAATTCTCACTTCAGATTTAAAGGGTCTGTGGCAAAACTCCACACTTGTTTACAGAAGTTAAGCCCCATGTTTACCCAGTTATAACTAAATCAAAGTTTGCTGCCACAGCATTCTGTTTACTCCACTCACTTGGCTCCCTTCACAGTGCCTTTAGTGACACATCCAAATGTTTTGTGGTTGGTAGCTGTTGTCTCCTAATCTTTAGTGACAGCTCAGCTCAATCTGGTGTTTTCCAGGCTTGGATAGAAGACAGAAAAATAAGTATCTTTTTTTTTCTTATATTCACTGACATTTTTCCTCTTTTTTTTTTTACCAAACACTCTCTACAACAGAGGTTTTCTGCTCTTCACTTTTAATGACTGAGCTTTCAAATTCTGGATTTTAATCAATCTCTGTGGCCAATGCTTCTCATCATATACTCATGCTTAGGAAAAGAGGTTTCCAGTGACAAAGACCTTAAAGGAATTATTAATTTATTTGATGTCTGATGTAGTAAAACTCCTGCATAAACAAAGAAGTAGCTTTCCCCTCTTGCTTTTCCTCATTTCCTTTGCTTTCCATTCTAGAAGGGGAAAAAACAAATCTCAGCTGGAGATGAGGGGGCAACACTGAAAGAAAGCTATGATGAAGAGCAGCCTCAGAAGATGGCCTATGAGACAGAAAGCCAGTAAGTTTTGAACAGCTCTGGTCACTTGTAGTCACACAAGCAAGAAGAAAGGAAGAATTTATCAAGCTGACACTGTCTCCCTGCCCTGAGCGCAGAGACCGATCATTTTCTGTCTCTTGGCTAGTCTTTGTAATAAATACAGGCTTGGTGTGTAATGAAAACCAGCTGAGTGTTTCTCAAGGTACAGATGCCTTCTTTTCTTCTGATTCCAGCTAAGATTGTTCTTACTCTTCATAATCTCTCACAGCTGCCAAAAATCCATCTTATCGTTGCATGAGGTGAAGTTTCCATTAACAGCTATTATGGTAGCAGAGGTCAGGCGACCAGTGTCAAATGAGCTGCTAAAGAGAAACACTGGGCTAGAAAATCCTATACTAGGGAAGAAAACCTCAACTGAGGTGTGTTTTATTATTAATCTGAATCCTTGTTATGTGCAGATGTGGCTGGGCTGCACTTCTGACAGACCAGTTTCTGATGTCCGGGAAAAAGACAGGGAAATTTGGGGTGTGGATGAAGTGGGAATACGCATCCACTTGGCTGGCTGAAGAGGAATTTTAATAGTTTTGATGATGTCCAATCTGTCAGCCAACCAGACTGGCTACTCCTTAGGCAGAAGAGCTCTAATGAAGGAAGCTTTGGCCATAAACGTCACTTGCACACACATATTTCAGCACTCACGTTGCTGCAGGTGTGGCTCCTGACTCCCAGTCATGGCTGGGGAATAAAATAAAAGCAATAATGATAATAGCCCTTAGTTTCCAATCACCTAATGGAAAAGGAGAAGTTTCCCTCAAAAAGAAACAGCTCCATCTCAAAACACTTTCTCTTTGAAAAGACCTTCCTCTAGTTAAGAGCATCTGGATTGAACACATTCTTTGTTGATAGCAAATAACAGTACTTTAATGCCATTCTAATATGATCATATGTTTCCTTTTGGAATTATCTACCTGAAAAACATATTTCCTGGAAGACATTTTCAATAGGAACACCCTGAATGTGTCTTTATAACTTTCTCTCTACATACGTGCACCAAAGCTAGAATCACATGAGTGGACACACTTTGCAGTGCCAACTGTTAATTGTCAGCATGCTATGCAATGAACAAAGAAGTAAGCAAATAAAAAACCAAATTTCAATAAATTTAGGAATTGTTTTGCAAACTCTATCAATTTTAAAATAATGCAAAGCACAGTTATTTGGAAAAGCCTCACCAAAATATTGACTAACACAATGTATTTTAAAAATTACTTTTGACATTTCAAAATATAAAGGAATAAAATATTTTCAGAAAATACTCGCTATTTTTCAAAGAATTACAACAGTTTCTTTCTACATTACCTCAATATTGAAGGCCCTAGATTCTAAATACAGACTCTACCAAAAATGCCACAACTGTCAGACACCAACATTATTGCAATATCTCAGCAACATCCCGCTGAGGCATGGCCACCCTTCCTCTTCCAAAAAACCATCTTGCAAATTTATGTGTCAGGTTGTGTGGAGAATTAGACTTCTTTTGTCAGCCAGCAGCATTTTTGTGTGACACGGAAAACCATTTCCCACACAGAGGTGTGAAGACTCTGCACTGCATTTAGTCCCATATTTTGCAGCTTAAAAAAATTCTTTGCTCTAATTAAATCATTACGAAGTTCTAACAAAATTACTCACAGCAAACCCCATTGTTGTAGTTGAGATGGCCACGACACACAGAAAGAGCATCACCATAGAATTCCAGAAAGCTTCAACCCACACAAAGTAATATCATACCATTCCAAAAAACTTCAAGTATCTGCCCTTCTTGCCCTTCAGCCCAGCCTTTTATCCCCTCCTGTTGATGCCCTGCACCTGTGTGCCCTCTGCTCCCTTTGGTGATTGGTCAGTACCCCTGGGCACTCGTTACCTTCAATATTATTCACCTGCTCCCACAGCTGCGGCCCATCAGCCACTCCCAATCACCACAAACTCTGTGCCTACACCAAAGTTCAGTCAGAGCATCTGAGCAATATCTGTACCTTAAAACAGCTAACAGAAATAAAACAGCAAGTAATTGTAACACACAGCTGACAAAGTCCAACAGATGTCTTCAAGACCAGATAAAACCATCTAGATTATAATCCACATGAAACCTACTGGGTCTCTCACTAAACCATAAAATGGATCCATCTACGTGGAGAAAAAAAACCCAAAATCTTTAATGCAGTTACAATATTCCTTCCTTTTGTCTTATTTACTAATCTGAATTATACATTACCTATTATAAAGTAACAGTTTTAGAAACACAAACCTTTCTGCATTCCTCTTCCCCACAAATGACCCAGGAACAAATCAAGTCACTTCTGACTTACATGTCTGGTAACCACAGCAGCCAAGGGTGGAAGAGGTGATTTGGCTTCCCAGTATTCCCAGCTGGTCAGTGGTGGCACATGGCACAGTTGAGGTGGCCACAACACACAGAGTTCCATAAAATTCCAGAAGGTTTGAGCCCACACAGAGCAACATCCTACCACTTCAGAAGGCTGCAGGCATCTGCTCATCTCGTTCTTCAGCCCAGCCTTTTATCCCCTCCTGTTGATGCACTGCACCTGTGTGCCCTCTGCTCCCTTTGGTGATTGGTCAGTGCCCCTGGGCACTCGTTACCTTCAATATTATTCACCTGCTCCCACAGCTGCGGCCCATCAGCCACTCCCGATCACCACAAACTGTGTACCCCCACCCCATCTCTGCTGACCTGATGGAGCAAGTCCAGAGGAGAGCAGCAAGATAATTAGGGGGATGGAGCACCTTTCCTGTGAGCAAAGGCTGGGAGAATTGGGGTTGTTTGGTCTGGAAAAGGGAAGGCTTCAGGGTGACCTAATCAGAGCCTTCCAGGACCAGGGAGCCTACAAGAAAGATGGAGAGAGACTATTTACAAGAGCCTAGAGTGACAGGACAAGAGGAAATGGCTACAAGCTGAAAGAGGGTAGACTTAGCTTAGATATTAGGAAGAAATTCTTTACTGTCAGGGTGGTGAAACACTGGAACAGCTTGCCAAAAGAAGTTGTGGATATGCTATCCCTGGAAACATTGCAGACCAGAGTGGATGGGGATCTAAACAAGCTGCTCTAGTGAAAATTATCCGTGGCCATGGCAGGGAAGTTGGACAAGATGATCTTTAAGGTCCCTTCCAAGCCAAATAATTCTATGGCCTACAACTTTGGCAGTCAATTTGAGCAAATCCAGCACCCAAGACTTTAACACCAGAGCCTGGGGAGCAGCTTACTCTCAGGAGGAAATACACAGGTGGTCTGTGGCAATGCCATCACCACAGCCACCTTGACCCCAGGGTCCCACAGGGGCTGGCAGAGAGGGAACAGTCTGGACTCTGGAGGATAACTGGGAAGCACAGAGCATTACCTGTAGTGTCTTCACAGAGCCCCACAAACAACACTCTTAATCTGTACCTTCTATGATGAACAAATGCCATAGGAGCAGAAAAATGCAGTACTAAGTAGGTTTTTCTCCCCTCTTCCCCTGCTGAAAGCAGAGGTGGGCATTTCAGTGATGAAGCCACATGATCTGAAATAGTCTGCAGCCACTCCTTAGTTCACACACAAATAAACTGTCTTCCTCAGTGCTCACATGTCAAGAAGGGCATTAAGTCACAGATTTGAATCAAAAGGACGTTGAATAAAAAAGCCACTTCCTTTTAAATGGATTGATGAAATTGTTTTCTGCTTGTCTCAACCACACCAAACCTTGTTTTATAGAACACACAGTTAACCTATAGACACCAAAGTGTTTTGGGTTTTTTCCTAACTCAGAGAAGACTTACATAGATATCATGATTTCTGGTGGGAATCTGGTCTGTTTCAAAGTATGGTGATAATAGGAATACCAGATTAATGGGCATCTCAGCTGGATTAATGGGAACAAGGCATGAAAATGTACATTACTGATTAAAGAAGATAAACTCTATTTAGAATTGCACTATGAGTGTGAGTGACCAATAGATTACAAAGAACATTTCTCAAGATGCTGTTTATGTTGAAACAAATCTTTTGTAACCTGTGCTCTGCTCCTTAATGCTGGGGTCCTCCTTAAATTTAAGACTGAGATTACACAAGGATAAAGTGGTTAAACAGTTAAAACAGTAAAACAGATACAACAGTTGGACTTGATGGTCTTAAAGGTCTTTTCCAACTTAAACGATTCTCTGGTTTTACAATGTCAGCACTTCTATTGTCCTCTCAATATTGCAAGCAAAAAGAGCAGTCTGCATGCACGAATCTCTGACAAAATGATTTTCAAGGCTCCTGTAGTTTAGCACATTTCTGTCTTCCAAGCAAAATGGGAAGTGAACCCAGACTGAAAGCAGAACAAGGTGGGTTGGCTGAGGAAGGCTGTCACAGCCTTTGCCAGCCAGCCAGCCACATCTTGCTGTAGGGCTGGCAATATTAAGCTGCCCTTTACATGCCAAGTCCCTCTCTTTCCTTCATAAAGAAGGGAGGATTTTACCACCCTACTTGCAAATACATGCAGAGAAAGATATAGGGATTGGCATCTAAGCTGGACAGGACCCCTAAGAAATTCTCACACAAAACACTGATGGATGAGATCAGCAACAATACAAGTGTGATAAACTCAAGACAGGAACTAAAATAAGAAAAAAAAGTGAAAGCAAACTAAAATCTGTTTCTACCATCAAGATGCAGCTGTAGACATTAGTGTCACAGGAAGATGTGGAGACAAAACCTGATAATAAAAAGTTATTGCAGGATGTATGAACATTAAAAAAAATATAGATTTGAAAGTAATGTTAAAAATGCTTGGCTTTTATCAGCATCACACTCAATGTAGCTCATGATTCTTTTGCTTCCTTAATATTACACACTTCTTTGTGGACTACCACCAAACAGCAGCAGCTGCGAGGACAAGGATGGGGCTGATTTAATGTAGCAGCTCCCCTACTCCCTCTAGTTTGTCTTCCTCACAGTAGGAATGCATCACATTTATATGCACCAGAGCAGAAATATTAGTATTTCCAGTTAAAACTCTAACAGAAATTAAGCTCTGCTTTGTTGGTTACTATTAAGTCAGGAATTTTTTTTATAAAAGTCAGATGTTTTAATCCATGTTTCTTAGACAAACTTTTGATTTCATTAAAAATTGCATTAAAAAATAAAAGTATGACATTTGTTTAAAAAAATTGATTGAGACAATATTAGCCCAATCATGGTAAAAATGCCTTTTGTCACTGTATTATCATCTCTTGATTAGGGGTCTTGATCAAGCACCTTCTTTTTTCCTGCTTTACAATGCCTTCTCTTGTTGAACCTGGTGCTTCATGAGAGCTGTCTGAGCCCTAGCCCACAGGGGAGCATAAAAAACCCAATGTAGTTTTCCCTTTTCATCATAGCCACACTCCCAGACAGATTTTTCATTGGGGCACCTTTCGGGTTTCTTTCCATAGATAATTGAATATCCAAGTAAAACATGAAACGAACAGTTTTACATTTAAAAACAGCCTTGATAAACAACTTTCAACCTGCCCTACTCATTATTACACACTTAGGATTTCCATGCGTGCTGAGGAGCTGATATTATACCTGGCTTAATCATACATGCACTGAAATACATCACTGCACCTTCAGCATCTGCAGGAGAGCTGAGACAGGCTGGCAAATAAGCCAGGAGCTGCAGCAGACCCTGTTTCCGAGACTAGCAACTGGAAAATAAAAGCATCAGAGGCACCAGGGCAGTAGAGCAAGACAGTGTGTGCTGGCAGGCTGAGCTGGTTTAATTCTCTGCATGAGCAGAATGGTGCATGGCTTGTTTTCCTGTCAGTGAGCCAGAAGTTCATAGGTAGTGGGGCTGAGTTGATCCAGAGGTAACTGGAGGGGATTTCACTCACACCCCAGCATTGTCCTCTCAGCACAATCCTGGCTACTTCCAGCAGTAACTTTCCTCTCCCCTCCACCTCCTCTGCCCTTTTCATTATTATTGCTGCACTCAGTAAGGTAGCAACATATGTGCTGTTTTTTCCCAGTCCAGCAACAGTAAGTGTTAAGTAGATGATAGCTCCAAAATGCAACATGTATATCATATTTTGTGACTAACACAATCTCCCAATCAGGACATTTTGATCTTCCAGTTATATCTAGGGACTTTGGCAGGAAATGATCTTTTTACATGCTCTCATAAACTCTCAGAAAGTCTGGTTTTGGTTCACTCTTTCTGCTAAAGAACACCAATAGTTTCTCTTTGGTTTCCCGGTGTATGTTTACCAAGCTGATAAAGGCTGCAAGGCGGATCGAAAGAAACACTTGGTTTATTTTCTTTTACTTTGGCAGTGATAAGAGAGTGGAGTCCCATTTTAAAACCTGGAGAAAAATAATTGGCATGTCCCAGTTGTTTTTTATACACAGGCACAGATGAATGCATGCACACATAGATTTTAGGGTTTTTTATGGGTACCTTCTTGACTTGCAGCCAAGCCATGTCAATGCAAGCCAGCTCATGTATTTAATTGTATCAGCATATAATGGCAGACAGATTTTTCTTCCTTTCTGCACTGCAGCATAAGCTTTCCTAGGAAAGCTTGTTTTTTACTAGGAAACAGGAGAGTGCATGGTAAAAGAAGTAAACCCCCTGCTTCCATCATCCAGGAGAGATTAAAAACACAGACATATCTAGATGATAAACTGAAACACAGTATCGTGCCCCCTGTGTAATTTATGGAATACATGCCTGAACTAATAAACGCCTCAGGGAATAGTTAGTGGTGAGTGGAAGCCTTAAGTGCAGTGGCTACACTAAAATCAGCCTAGACTAGCTTTGCTTTTAGGTACAGGCAACAAAACAGAAGCTGCAGTCCAAAACTCAAAAAAATCTGCTGAACTTTCAGCCCTCTGTGTCTCTGTCTCCCT
Source organism: Molothrus ater (assembly GCF_012460135.2). Classification (NCBI taxonomy): domain Eukaryota; kingdom Metazoa; phylum Chordata; class Aves; order Passeriformes; family Icteridae; genus Molothrus; species Molothrus ater. Next base: position 4,399,551 of record NC_050481.2, on the reverse strand, counting down.
TTCCACAAACACACAACCCTCTCAGTAAATTCCAAGCAGGAAATAACAAAAAATTGCTTGGAAAACACAGATATTACTGTTCTCTTATTATGGTCAACATTCAGCAGAATATGCAAAATAATACACTTTATGCCTTTTAGGCTTGAAACTGACATGAAGAGAACAAAAAGGACTGCAAGTTCTTTATCCAGCATGTTGGGTTGAAGGTAAGGTCACTGCTTGCCAGCAGGCTATGACTGACTCTAATTAAACATTTTTTATACCACTCATCTGTGGCTGGGGAACATGTCATTAAAACACAGGAAACATTAATCTACAGATTAATGCTATAGAAAGAAAACTTTTACACAATCTTTACTCAACAATTAAAAGAAGCTTACAAAACTTTAACCCTTGGAATACCACAACACCACCACCTAGTAAGAGCTCCAAGTGGATGTTACTCTGATAATTACCTGTTTCTTCATCAAGTCACACCAGTTTTGCTCCACTGTGAGGGTACTTACCCCAATACTGTTCCATTCTTTTGCCTCCATACTCACAGACCTTAAATTAGGGAATTGGCTGCGTGTATTTACTGCATTTTTGACTGTTTGGAACAAACTTCAAATGCTTTTCAGAAAAATGGTGGGTGATCACTCTGTAAATCCCTATGTTTCAGGCTAGTCAAGAGCCCAGCATATACTGTTATTTATTCATTATTTATTTTTGTCAAGCACTGTGGTCCATCTTGAAGCAATTGCATTGCTGTGTGAAGGCATCTCCATGCTAGCTCCATCTGCTTATGAAACCAAGCAGTGTTTTGGGGCAGGAGGGTAGGGACAGAGGGGCATTTATGGATGGACACAGATTTCTACGCTCTTGTCTGTTTACCAGAAGTACACAAAATTTGCTGTTGCATCTGAGGTGATATCTAGTTCTTGCACTGAATCCCCCCATTTATTCTCTTTCCTTTCTGTAAGGAGTTAAATTTAAGTTCAAACTCTTAAAAAGAGGTTTATAGAGACTAGAAATGGTCTAACTAGTTACATTCATTTTGTCTTAGATTTTATAAATCTATATACCTACAGAGAGCAGATTCAGTATTTTTGTAGGTATGCAATTAATTTGAGGACATTTTCTTCTATTGGTTCCTATATATGAATATGTACAGATGAAGAAAGAGAACATTTATATTTAACATTTCAATCTGCACTTTTAGAAATGCAGCACACAGTTTCACCAGTAGCATATTATCACTGCTCTTACTTTTCAGGTTTTTTCATAACAAAAAGTCTGTCATCCAGTCCTCACTGTTACAAAAGCATTTAGTTAAACTAGTTAAACAAGTTCAGATTGTTGCTGGAACCACAGTGGAAATATTTACAGTAAAACTCACCTGGCTTCAAGTATTGTTCCAAAGTTGAAATTCAGCCCAGTCTTGGAAGTTCACAAAGGTTCATTAGCTTATTTGAGCAAAACCCAGGCTCGTTTTCAAGTAAACTTTGGCTGATATTTAGTTCTAGATAAAGGGCACAGTATGATAGTGATATGATTAAAATGGCTTGAATGCAAACCCTCTGCTCCCTCTTGAGAAGTGGAAGAGAAACATTATTGTTTTGGTTACCCATTCAACACTCATAAAATTGGCCACTCACTTTCAGAGGGAGGTTTGCTGCTCATGCTCACAAATACTCACTGAGCAGCCAAAGGATTTACACAGTCAGCTAAAAAAAATACAAAATGTGGGCAAGTGAAAGCATGGCTGGTTATTTAGGGAGTTAAAATGTCTCCAAAACTGGAACGAGCAAAGTGTGTTCTACCTTAGCAAGAGACAAAAAGGGAAAACAGCATCCTCCAAATCCTTACAGACTTAAAAATCTATTCCACATCCTTATCATCACTTGACAGATTTATAAATTAGTTGTTTCTTATTGTCCATTAACCCAGTGACCCAGATTTTACTGCAGCTCTGATCCAAACAAAACTCTTTGTAATCAAATGGGAAGATCCTTAATGAAGTTTAAGGACACAGTGAAGCCTGGTCTGTCCTACCATGCCATATTGCATGTTACTAATCTGCAGAGAGCCACAGCTAGTTTGTCAGGATTAAACAAGAGAGGAATAAGAAAGTATTACTACCTCCTCTGAGGCTTCAAATCAGTTTTCAGTCTGCTGTGATGACCCTGGCCACCTTCAAGGCTCCCTGGAGAAAAGAAGGAAAGGAAATTAATAAATAGGGTTCATAAAGATGGCTGCAGGTCTAAAGAGCATCCACTGCTCTCTTTTTTCATCCCATGGTATATTGTGAAGAAAGACTGCCTCAATCATATGAAAATATAATAAAATGCATATGTTTCTTTTATATATGGAAAAGGTATGTAATTAATTTTGGTTTAAAATAAGAAAAAATGGGCTGGGTGAATGTGTGCTCACTATGAAAGAGAAAAGACCACTTTTTTTCTTTTTTTTAAAAAGGCTTTTCTTAAAAAATTCCTAGTAAAACAAGCAGATGGACTAATTTCACTTAAGCTAAAAATAATACACAAGTGGAGAAAGCCAAACTCGAGTCTCCCTTTGTAGGGAGTGTCAGGTATATATTTAGAGGGATCCACATTTTCCTTGGCAGCTTGGGACAGGAATCAAAGGCATACCTTTGCTGCTTAACAAATCATCATCTTTACCTTTACTGCTTAGGAAAAGAGGACCAGAAGTCTCAGTTGAGTACTGAACCTTCTGGTTGTCCACATAGTTTTTAGTTCCTTCCCTGGCTCCACTTTGGAGTCTTTCAGCCAGCTCTCTTCAAGACAAATGTGGAATGGAGAATTTTAATCCTGATGCAATCTGGATTCAAGGAGAGAGTGCTCCATGACTCTGGGTCTAGAAACTCTACCTTGGTTTGTGCTTGATGGTATAAATGCAACTGCATGGATTTTTCCAAGGCATGGGAATGTTTTCAGGAGGCAAGAAAGGCTTTTAGGAAACAGCCTTGCCCTGTGCTCCTATGGGATGTTAGAAATCCTGCTGCAAGTTTAATTTGTATATATTCAGATATGACCAAGTCCCAGTATTTATTCTCTATACTGCCCCTCTCTTTGACAGCTATGTCAGGAAATCAAGGAAACATCACAAAAATCCAGGTTTGATTGTGGATACTGTTTGATACAGTGCAGAAATAAAAGACCTTCTATTTAAAGCACAGAGCTGCTCTTCCTAAAAATGTGGAATACACCAGATTTTGGGCTCCTCCCAATCAGCTACTTGTAATTTTTCTACTTAAAGAAGGGAATTTTCCCTCTTTCAGCTCAGACTGAGTTTTTCCTTATATTTCCTCTCCCCTGACCTGCTAAGGGAGGGAAGTGACAGAGCAGATTTGGTGGGCACTTGTTGTCTAGCTCAGGGTCAACCCACCACACAAACCAAGGAATCAAAATCATAGCGTTAAGCATGAGGAAGAAGGGGAAGGGAAAAGGGAAGGGAGAAGTGGAAAGAAAAAGAGATGGACCTTTTTGAGAGGTGGTAAAAATCAACTTAAAACAATCATTTTACTTATAAAATCTAAACCAAAATTAATCACAATCTCAAAAACATAGATCTTGCATATTTATACCAGGTTTCCCTTTGGAATAAAATCACATTTTAAATCATGACTAAGCAGACTAAATAGTACTAGGTACTCTAATTTCTAGTCATAATTTAAAGTATTTCTGAAGTGAGCAATCCCTGAGTGAAGAAAGAATGTAAACTCAGAATATGTGTTCAGTAACATTTGCTTAGTGAAAAAAAAAAAAATCTTTAGAGTTGCTACTGTGGCTCACTATTAAATCTGAGTAGCTGGGTCTGAATGATTTATGTGCTAAGTTATTAAAAGTAAATCAAATAAACACATGGGAACACCAGTCAGTCCTTTTGCTCTTGCTAAATCCCCCTCAGGTTATTTCTCATATATCAGCAGTGTGGCCAAGCAGGCTGCAGGACTGCTCAAGTGTCATGATAATATTTTGGCATCTCCAATAAGCAATGACAAAGCAGAAGGCTTGACACTCTCAAAAAGTGTTTTGGAAGTGTTTATTCATGTAATTATGACAAGCTGTGTTAATTAATGCTGAAGGACCCTTCTCACTTTCCCAAGATTACACTTATCTTGGTGTCTTGAACATTTTCAGGATGTATTTGAAACCCTTAGAAATATATTTATGCACATGAAACATAAAACACCTTTTCAGAGCTGCAATCCTGCAGTCTTACTCTGTTTTCTTATTCCAAGTTTCACAGTGATTAAGTTTCAACATCAGTTTCCTTAATGAGTCATTATATCTGAAAATGATTTTACTATAATCCATGTTGAATCACAGAATGGTTTGGGTTGGAAGGCACCTTTAAGATCAGCCAGTTCTAGGCTCCTGGCCATGGGCAGGGACACCTTCCTCTAGATCAGGTTTGCTCAAGTAGAATGTATCCCTGACTGTGGCAGGGACAAATTAAAGTTAAGTTAACCAAGTTTAAAAGATTTAAAATATATCTTCAGTCAAAAAACCTTACTGGCATCATCTCAGGCTTTTTCCCTATGTGACTATTTTGCACAGAATATTGCAAACCATACATAAATTACATTCATTTTTATAAGGATATCTTTCACATTATGTTCTCTGTTGTGGAAACTTTCCCATACACAAAGAACATCCATTATATTTTACTTCATTCTAATCCCAGTTATGCTTGTCAGGATTCATGAAAGCTCAGTGCACTCATTCAAGCTGTGAGAGAGCAGAGTTTAGAGGGCTATGCCTTTTTAGACTGCTCTTCTTTCAGGTTCATCTATGATGAAATAAATAGTTTGGGCCCATGTTGTTTCTCAAGGAGGCTTACAAAGAAATTGTCCATGTTTAGGATCTCAGCCAGTGAAATAATTTCCCTTTCATATTCTTTCTTACAGGAACACCAAGATGGACAATTCATCATATTTGCTGAAGGAATAAAAGATTATTTTCACGTATGAGCATGCTCCCCAATTAACCAGTTCCCATGGCTGTCACAGACACACACAAATATCACTGGTTTATATCCCTAGATGTGTGTTCTGACCTGGAAAATTGTCACCATTTCTAAATGGAGATGTATCTAGCTGTGAAACTGCCTTGAAGAAGTCTGCCCTTCACTTCTGAAGGCACAGCTCACAGTGCTCTGCAGTGTGACCTCTTTATCACACAGGACTTGGGAAAATGCACAATTAAAGTTATTTGTTTGGACATTCTTTTCCTACCCTTATCATCACTTCTCTCTTAATTCACAGCTAACCTTCATATTCTGAAACAGGTTATGACTTTTCACAGAGTTACTCCTGAGAACTAACATTGCCAAGCATTTCTATTTCCTGTTATTTATTAATAAAACAGAAGTTTCACATAAAAAGGATGTTAGTTCTCAGTGTTTTCTCTCCACATAAAACGTTGGCTTTCTTAAAAAACAGCAAAACCCATTAATATTCCATCATTTTCTTTCACCTGTCCTGGTGTCCCACGTAAGTTAAGTTGGTTGGTTTGTATTCCCAAGGATCAGGTTCTCAGCTACACTGAAAAATAAAAGTTACTGGAAACCTTCAGGAGGGGGCCACCAGTGGCAGTACATTTAGGCCAGCACATTTACCACAGACAGTTCTCTTAAGCAATCCTCGCATGAACTGCAGCCAAAACAGAGATTTCAACTGAAGTTTTCAGCATTTGGATTGCCTCTAAATCAATAGAACACATTTCTTATGAAATGTGAAAACATTTCTTATGCTGGGAAAAAATAGTTATTTTTAAATAGCTTCCATTTTCCCATTAAACAGAATAGCACTTTCATAAAGTAAAATACTCATATTAATGAGCCCTCTGTAGTGACCAACAGCAAAGAGTGAGGAATCAAATATGAGATTATTCTTATTGATTCTTATGTCATTACACTTGAGAAATAGTCTGCAGATACCATCTGCAGGTAAACCCTGGAATTAAATTGACACAAATTGCAGCCCAAGACCACCTCTGAGTTCAAAATTCAGTTCTATCCATTCCATTTTTGCCAAGCCATTTTCAAATTCCAGAAGAAATTTTAAAATCCTCACAAAAGAGTAATGTTATGATGGAGAAAAATAACTATTTACTAGTGCTACGGCTCATTTCAGATACCATTTCAGATTCTGAAAAAGCTAACTTGCATTTAAAAATTAAAAAAAATAAGTTGCTATTGGGCATTACAAATGATATATAGCTAATTCTGTAAGTCCTTGGAAGTTAGGAAGAAATATATGAGTTTTCTTCTCAAAGTACAGGCACTCTATTCCCATCCCTACAATCAGAAAAGGTTAAGCTGTTCTCTGAGCCACTTATTTTTGGGTCAGCAAAGTAAGAGCACTGCTAAAATGTAAGGTTTCATCTTTCAACAGGAAATGTCTGCCTGGAGTAAGATTTTCTTTCACAGCAGCCCCGAGTTTATGGTAGCAATGGCTTGCACTGCAGGGAAGGTGACGGAGAGAACAAGTACCAGGTATTGTGCCCAAAACTGGGTGGAAAAGCTGAACAACTTTTTGTAAAGCTGAACAACTTTTTTCCCTTCCGTTCCAGAGGGAAAGTGGTAGGTGTTCTCCAACACTGCCTAATTTCTTTACTTTTATTTAGAAACGTATAAGGTGTTCTTTTCTTGAGCACAAATGAAATCAAGAAACAAGAGACGGTTTTCCACTCACTTTTCCAAGCGTCTCTTAGTCCAACAGCTGTTTCCTCAGGGACACCTTCTCCACGCCACACTAAGCTCTGTCTCCTGTCCTTTTACCAGCTCCTACATCAGATTCTTTCATCTTTTCCTCATCTCTCCCACAGATAGGTAAGCAACCAAAAAACAGAGGCTGGGAGAACTGTTCTTGCTTCCAATGGCCTTCAGTGAGCCTTTCCTGCATCCTGACACCCTGTATGGGTGACTGCATGTCACCCTTTGGAGTGGCAGCAACACCTTTACAACTGTTTAATTTCCTTTAAGGCCCTAAAATTGAATTGATTCACTAATTCTTTTAGGCTTTCAGGAAACTTAGTTTTAGCTATAGAGTTTCTTTTCCTTATTTTGTTTCTTACATTTAAATAATCTTTACTATGTTTAATAATGCATTTTAAAGCACTGATGATCAATAGGAAGAAGGTATTCCCCAGAAATCAGGACTATATGAAATAAGCAGAATACCTAGAAAGCAACTTTAGATTAATAGCTATCACTTGTTAAAAGGGAAAAAAAAATTGCCAGAAGAGAATGCTGTTATCTGAAAAATTCAGATGGTTAGCCAGGAAAAGCCACGAACCTTTTCAGAGTCACTAAGATGAATTGTAGATTTCTGAGGAACTGCCACTCTATTCATTGATTTAGTGGTTTTTCATGCTAACAAACCTCAGAGCATGAAAGATAAGGCTCTCATTTCATCAGTCACCTCCAAAGCACAGGCACAACTGGTGTCTGTATGGGCAGAGAAGAAAGCAGAAGTACACCATGGGTGATTTTCATGAGGCAATGGTCCTTTTTTTTTTTTTTTTTGGAGCCCCAAAAGCAACCAGCAGTGTTAACTTTCTATGAATATCTCCAAGTTACAGCAGCAACAATAGCATTAGATAATTCTGACACTAAAAAAAAAGCTGAGGTCAAGTTACCTCCACTGTCAGGATGGAAGTCCTGTTTAAGCCCAGCTGGACTACCAGCTCATTTCAAGCTTTCTGCTGAATTTATATTGAGTGCTAATGATCTCCAGCTAATTCCAGATTGGAGTTAAGAGCTTACAACAGAAACTGACCTTTGCTGTCCCAGAGGAAAAAAGGGAGTGAAATGATTATCTGAGGCTATTTGTAAGGTCTGAAAACTCACTTAATGGATCAATAAATCAAAGAGTGAATGAAGCTGGTTTAGAAAGCAGGTGTGTGGATTCTAGTACTGAATAGGTGTTTCATGTGAGAGAACAGTGTGGCTTGTGTTAGACTGAACGAAATCAGCTGAACTGTGTCCTGTAAATCCCTAAAGCAGGATGACATTTGTTCTACCTTCTTGTAAGAACACAGTAAAACACCCTTGGACATGTGGCTTGCACAAAATGTGCCAGCATAACATGCATGTAATATTTGGTGAGTTTTGATGCAGTACACTGGTAACAGATAAATGCATGAGTGTTTATCAAGGTGGATCAGTCAAGAGTTTCCAGGAAACATCAAAGACTGTTTAGTGCTCACATTTAGGACATTTTCTCACTTAAGACAGAATAATGTATCACTGAACCACCATCAAAGAAAAATGATGGACAGGACAAAAAGATGACCAGCTTACTTAGGAAAATTAAAAGCAAGTAAAGCCCTAAATCTCATCTTTCCTCTCCTGTCCATGGCATGAGGGAACTCCACAGAAAACTGTTTTTTCCAAGTGATACTCAGCTTGCCAGCAGATATAGAGAAAACTACCACAGGAAATGCTGCAAGAGCCACCCACATTATCCCAAGAGTGCTTCAGGAGTCCATTGGTAAATCAGTGGTCTTCATTCATGTATCAGAATATCTGTCCTGGAATATTTTAAGATGGTTTTGTCAGTTTAATTATTCAAATATGCCAGACTTGGGTTTTTGTTACAAAAAATGGTGGAAATAGTAGAGAAAACAGGCTTGCTCTCTGACAACACATAATACTTTAGTTTAGGTAAATTTGAAAGGCACTGCACAATGTGCTGTAGTGTACCACAATGCTTAGTGTTCACCCAGCAGAAAGATTTACTCAGTAAAATCACACTTTTTCCAACTCTTCTCATTCCATGCTGATGCATTACAGTGGAATAAGGCCAGAGCCTTATTCTATTCCATGTTAAATAAATAAACACAGAACAAGTAGGTAGCACACAAACCTATTTTTTACTTCACAGATCTCTTAAGACAGAGTACATATGAATGTCCCCTTGCCCCTAAAAACTTTGTAACAGCAGTCTGGAATATGATTCTTGTGGCAAAGCCAACTCCAAGCCAATACTTGCTGATATTATCACTGCAGCACCTTCCTCCATAGAAATTTGTCCCAGACAGTACATTTTGAGCTAAATCCAATAATCATCCTGAAATAGCATTTTCCAAATGTTTTCCAGTCCATAACAGGCAGAGTCTAGTAAAGCATTTAGTATAACTTTGGTAGAAGGAAACCTGTACTTCCAGTAAATTTTCTAAGCATTCGGAAAATATTAAATTGGAAGGAACTGTTAGTCTGTTGGGGTGTGATAAAAATTCAGTATCAACCTAGACAATTACAGAAGTTGCTTAGCATCAAATAAAGTCAGGTGCAAAATTCTTAGCTTAAATCAGGGAAATTATATGCACAAAGCCAGAATGAAGAATGATTAAGTAGCAGCTGCTAAGAGGCTTTAAGGAGCACCATGGATCACCAGCTGAACATAAATCAAAGTTGTGCTCTGTGGAGAGAGCAGGCATCACATTGGGATGTGTTTTACAATATTGCCTGAGAAAGGATGGAGATGGAGCCCTTCCTGTCACTGTGCCAGGAGGCTTCTGGGTGCCTGCCCTGGAAACACCAAACCAGGAACAAAGTTCACCATTTAGAGAGTCTGCAAAGGGGTGGTGAGAGTGAGAATAAGTGATAAGGGGAGGGAGATGAGGAGACAGGGGAGGGGGAGAAAGGAAAGGCTGAAGCTTCTTAATTAAAAGAAAGCAGGATGAGGGCGAGAGCAGTGTTCAAATAACAGAAATGAGAACAGCTCCTAAACCATGTGGACTTCCAGGAGCAAACAGCCATGAAGTTATGGAATTAAACTTCAGCAGCAAAGATGAGTTGTCCACTGGGGGGAGGCTAATAAAGCTATCAGGCAGGCCCAGGGAAAGCAAGGGCCCTCCATCACTGGAAGCCCTGAAGACAAATGTGTTAAGAGACACAGATGCACTTGATTCTCCCACTGGGGCAGCAGAGACCTCAGCAGGCACTTTCCAGCCTTACAGTCAATTATCCTGTGCTTCTACAAAACCATTGCCATCACAGTATTATTCATCTCTTTAGAAACTATGCAGCCACTACTGAAATAAAATAAAGGGAGAAGAGGAGGTGATGAGTTTTTTTAATAAGTTTCTTGTGATGGATGTGAGTCCCTGATAGGCTCCTGGGTGCCTATTAAGGAAATCTCCAGATGGATACAAGTCTAATATTTCCCATTTTGTCTTCTTTTTTACCCTCACTACGATTATTTAGATTCCATTTTGTTTATGCTAATCTTAGTGCATCACATCCTCCACTCCAGCAATTTTCAAATGCACCCCCTCAGAACAGCCCAAGAGATCCCCCTGCATGATAAAGAAGTGCCAGGAATCTTTTTCTTCTTCTTCTTTTCTTTTTTTTTTTTTTAATGAACATGTTTTTGAGTTAATAATATGCTGAGGGAGCAGCTGCACTCAGCAAAACTCCAGCTATAAAACCCTGAAAAGCTTGTGTTTCTTTCACATCATACTGCAGCCAAGCCAGCTGAGCCTACATCTGCCTCAAATCACTGGCAGGTAAAGTTTGTGTCTCACTACAGGGATGTAGTCCCACTGGGTTATTTTATTTATTTGAAGCAGAGCAAACTGAAACATTTGGTTTAGCTTGAAATCATGTTTCTCCCCAAAGTTCACATGAATTTCAACTGACTTTTTTTTTTCTCTCCTTTTTTTGCACTGTTTTGTTTTGATGTGCCTGATTTTACTGAGTGTGCTGCATACTTGCAGCCACAAACAAAAGCCATAGAACTGGTGGGGGATTGCCGTGGCTCTTTGTGCTGCCATGTGCTTCAAGGGCCACGACAAAGGAACGTGGTGCTTGTATTTGTAAATTCTGAAACACAGAAACCCAAGGTGGGCAGCACCAAGGCCAGTTTGAGTTAGCAAACTCTAAAACTGGTGGGGCATATACACATATAACAGCAATCCAAATATCTCAGCTTTTCTCTTTTTCCAGCCCTGTTAGCTTTTACTGGTTTTGACGTTCCTCTTGCTATTTGCATCCACGTTCCCTGAAATCATTTCTGTTCCCATAAATCCCTTCTGTATTGCCAACACTGCATTGAGTTTGTCTTTTCAGATGGTTCATTCCAAAGAAAAGTCATTTTCCAAGCTCTTAAATCACGCCTGCACATACCACCCAACTGATCTGGGGAGTACTGCTCGACCAAATCGTCATGTTCAAGGTTAACAATGCCAGCTAAAGCAAACATTGGCCACAGGTCAATGCAGATCTTCCTTTGCTCTGCAATCCTCCCTGCTCATCCTCGGTTACCTTCCTGCTCCCACCTCCCCCTGACTCAGGAACTTCAGTCACACAGATTTGAAGGTTGGCTTAAATAAGCTCCTTTAAGCATCCCTCTCCAGCATCAATGACTCTATCTCCCACTTCAAGAAATATCACATGAAGCTGTTTAAGGATTTTTCTGATCTGTTCATCTACACTTTTTAAATTATACCTTGTACTTATCTTTCCACATGAGAGTTTATTCTGGAGTCATTGAGTCAATGCATTTAGCCAGAAAAAAAAAAATTAATTATAGGAACTTCAACAATTATCCTGGAGGAAAATAACATCAGTAAGTTTGACCAGATCAGTTAATTACAAATATCAGAAGACACTGATGGGAAATATTTTGTTGCTTCTTGACTGCTTTGAGAGGAAGAAGAGGGAATTATTTGGGAAAAAGTTTGAAATGAGTGAATAGATTTCATTGCATGAATGAAAGCAAGAAATTAGTGCCCAAGCCCAGTGGAAAGACCCAAATAAAATACTTGCACATGGAAAGAGAATTCATTTAACTTGTGTTCATAAAAAAAGCATATAAACAGAGGATTTTGGACTTTGTAACTCAGTGGAAATGTGAGTCAGAAAGTGTGAATTAATGTCATCAGATGCAGCCACTGACCTACTTGAATTAAAAAGACAGTTTTGACACGATATCAAGAACAACAGAGCAAAAATGAAAGCCAACAGAAAATGAATTTTCTGCTCATTTTAAAGCAGTCATATGATCTCAGCTTTGAAAGCAGACCTCCTGCAGCTTTTAGCTGACTTTCATGGGACAGTAATTCATGACCCAGGGATCAATGACAGCAGCCAGTTCTGCTCAGAACACTGACAGTGGCTACCTGTAGGCCAGTGCACCTGTGACCCTGCAGTGAAAAAGCCACAGAGATCACAGACCAAGCAGCATTTGCTGCAGACATTAGTAGGAAAAATAAACAACAAAGACTCAACACAAACCACATGTATAATTTGGCAAACAGAAGCATAAAAGTGCCAAACGATCTTTCACTGTCATGGACTCAGAAATGTCAAGGACTCAACCAGTCTTTAGTTCAGGAATACTGTGAGGTGTATTTTGTTCACCCTTCACACATACTGATCCTCTGAAAAATCTCCAAGGGGTAAAATCCTACAGTCTTTCATTAAGGATTGGTTAAAAGCTTAATTATATGCATAGTTGTCCACAGAAATCCAGGTGGGAGACACTTTGTGTCATTTATTATCATCTAGACACGTGGCTGACATTTTGGCTTTTCCCCCTTTTGCCCCTCATTTATATCACTGCATTAACCATAGGGACACACTGATCCTTGCTGATAAAGTCAAGAAAAAATTCTTGCTACCTTACTCGGTGTCCTGTCACAGTTGAGATGACCACAATGCACAGAGCACCACCACACAACTTCAGAAGGTTTCAAGTATTCACCCACAGAGAATAACACCCTGTCTGTTGCCACCGCTTGGGGCGTGGCGTCCCGGGTCGAGGACAGTTCAGTGGCGGCGCCTCTGCCACAGGGGCCAAGCACACGCACACACCAATGTGGTGGACGGTAACTGGCCTTTATTAATGGATAGGGAGGGTCTTTTATAACAGGGGGTAACGGTCAGTAACGGTCAGTAACGGTAAAAGGGGAGGGGTTCCGCCTGAGCGTAACCTCGCGATATCTTGAGACCTCGCGATATCTTGAAACCTCGCGATATCTCGAGACCTCGCGATATCTCCCCACACCTGTCTCTTCAGAAGGCCGCAGGCATCTGCCCTTCTTGTCGCTCAGCCCAGCCTTTTATCCCCTCCTGTTGATGCCCTGCACCTGTGTGCCCTCTGCTCCCTTTGGTGCTTGCTCAGTGCCCCTGGGCACTCCTTACCTTCAATGCTGCTCACACCTGCAGCCCATTGGGGATGAGGTTTGTCCACAGCCCCACCCCAATTACCACAAACTCTGTGCCTACAGTATCCCATAGTATTAGATAAAAAATATTAGACCTAACTTTTTTTTTGCTGTTACTTCCACTACCTTAACTAACTCCTGATCTATTTACAGAACCATTGCTTTATGCCTTGTATGTACATTTTCCCAATCAATTGACTCATGCTAGGTCATCTGATTTTATTCCTAGAACCCTGCTCCTGTATTTTTTCATGGTTCCTTTTGGATTTTCAGGACCATGATTTATTACAGACACTTCCTCTTCTTGTCACTTTTGAGATTAAGGTTTACTTGCCAGAGTGCTTGTGTTTTCTCCTGGCTCCTTGTCCTTATTTTCCTTTCATAGACCTGGAACACTGGAGCCCAAATCTTGCTAAGAGAGGCTTTCTTGAATCCCTGAACTGTCTGATTCTGATGATTTACATTTCTTTTTTTTTTTTTAGGATGGGGATAAATACTTATTAAGGATGGGGGAAGGTATTAATTTTGGAAATAAAAACATTTCCAATATGACATGCTGTCTTCTGTAGTGCAAAATGGTGACATGTATCTCACTGCCTGATCCCCTGAGTTTGCAAAACTTCCTTTTTCATGTTGTAACTCACATGTGCTGACATAAAAAAAGCAAACAAGCAAAGGCCAAGGATGTGTAAGAGACAATTCTTATGGATATAAAAGGAGAAAGGGCAAGGTATATATTGCCTGACAAATCCTTCCCTGACTACCACCAGTGGATTCACAGTGTGAATTATAGAGCACTTGCTGTAATTTGCTTCTAAACTTTCAAAAAAAACCTTCTTTTGAGACATTCAAATTGACTGTACAAAAGGTTTATGGCATTTATTTGCCATCATACACATGAAAACGTACAACAATTGCACAGATGGGCAGTTTCATGTGCTTTTCATTAACTTTTTTTCTTTTTAAACACACCTTCTTTGCTCGAGCTAGTTTCTGCTGGTTTTGTTTTACGACATGATGGTTTATAAAATTCCTGTCAAACCATGTTACTGTTTGATCATGCTAAGAACAATCAGGGTAAGTGCTGCCAGTTCCAGTTTTCCATCCCAGCCAAGTCACAGTGTACATATGGTGCAAGATGTGAAGGAGCACAAAAACTGATTAGCGTGCAAAGTGCAACGCAGAGGTCTTTACTATTCATCATTAATGTCAGAGTGGATTTGCAGAATCAAGAGACTTCTCCCACAGCCATAGCAGTTTTGCACATAACCACACAGAGAAAAGCCAACCAGAAATTATGCAACATGTGTGAGCATGGTCTTCATGAGCTCCTTTTCAGAAAGGGAAAGATTGTTCCTATCACATTTTCTTGCTAACTCCTCCTAAAGGTTCAGGAAACATATGTCAAGACAGCTTTCCTTAATTCAGAGCAAATTCAGAGCACTGAATTTTCCCATGTATTTCCTGGAAAAGCTTTACTTCCTGAATATGCTGCTGCATCTGCCCCAGAACACCTGAAGCCCTCTAAAGCCTGCCACAAAAGAAATGAAGATGATCACTGTCATCTTTGGACTTTGTGTAATTAGATCCTAGAGAGCTCGCAATTCTCTTTTTTCTTCTGTATTTCATAGCCAAATGTCCAAGTGTTCTTTCTGATAATTCTTTGCCTTTTTACACGGAAAAAATCTAAATTCAGATTAATCTCTACATTTAAAGACTTATTTGACAGTCACCCAGGAAATTCTTTGTGTACTTTAACCATTCTGCATGTGCAGACATTAGCAAAGAACACCTGCTCAATGGCCTAAAAGGCATCTCTTCAGCAGGAACTTTCAGAAGTGAATCCTCATGAGATTACTCACTGAGTGACAAATTTTAAATATCTTTCTTGCCAGGCAAAAGTCTCATTTCAAGCAGCCAACACACTTGTATGCTTGACAGGAATGAGCAACAATTTATAGCACATTGCCTGCTTCACTGGTTAATATAAGAAACTGACACCTATACATGTCAAAATTCATACAGAGCTGTGTCATCACAGGAATCAGTTTGGGGAGCACTGCAGCAGGCACAATTCCATCACAATCACCAAAAAGTGTGCATATCCACCCCTTCTGTAGGCAGTCTGGCTCCCTGAAATCACTTAGGACCCTCAAGAAGATCCATGATCTTTGGGAGAAGATGGAAGACAGAAAGTTCATAGGCAACAAAAAATTAATAAAGAAGGCTCTCAAATGACTTCTGTGCCAGATGATGTTCTTGAGGTGCCTGATGAACTATAATCAAATATATCTGATTAACCAAAGGTGACTCCAAATATGTGGAAACCAAATAAATACAGTGGCTTGTAGCCTCATCATTTTGCCTCATGAGCCAGTCAGACCTCCCAAGTTAAGCAGTACTGAGCCAAGTGTGAATTTAAATAGGAGACCCTCCAAGGAAAACTGAGTGCATGTGCTGAAGGAAACAGTGCTGGTAGTCCCTGTCTGTCTGAGTTACTACTGAGCTAAGGTGCTTGCATGATGCCAACAACACAGGACTGAGGCTGTAGAAAGAAACTCAAATCTTTGAACCCTAGCTCCTAGAGCTTATTAAAAGTCCCTCAACAGTATTTTGAAAATTAATGATGTCCATGTAGCGAAATTTCATAGTAGATAATTATAATACAACAAATATCCTGGCAGTCTGGAGTGGATACAGCATTTTCTTTCATTTCCTCCCTATTAAGTTTCATGAAGTATTACTATAAGGAATTACAAAATTCTACTCAAGAGGTGAGTTCACTCATGTTCTAGTGTTAAATAAAAAAAAAAGATTACAGCATATTGTGCTGGAATCACATTCTTTTTTTTTTTTTAAGCCCCGTGTTACTTCTTCTTTGAAGTTAGTTTCTTACTCACAAAGAGCATAGTAAGAAAATCTCCTTGGAGGACTTGGTAATGCATGAAGCCAACTGAGGAACTCGTGATTCTTAGAGCAGTTTAATCTGGAAGGGTCCTCAGGAATTCATGTAATCTAATCACCTGGTCAAACCAGAGCCAATGCCAAAGTTAGTTCTGGGTGCCCAGGGCCTTGCAATTTACAGGCACAAATAATACTCTCCCAATTTCATATGTCATGTGAAAAAAAAAATAGCTAGGGAGAAATTGTTGTTCTTTACTTGCTTTGGGAAAAGCCTGTGCTATAGCATTCCACAAATTCCTATTTGAGTGTTGCTCCATTTTGTTGGCACTTGAAAGTTTTTGTGCACTCACAGCCTAATGCCGTGTGATGAAAGTAATTAATGCCAGCAACTCAGAATGTTCACTGGCATGAGTCTGTGAAAGATACACATGAATTCAGGATTAGAGATAAAGAAAGCATGGAAAACACCCTAAAATTACCAGGCATGGTCATATTGTCAAGAATAGCAAATGAGATATTGACACTCTTCTGAAACCTGCTGGTAATTGATTCCCAAGACATAGGTGTTAAGTAAATACATTCATATTTCTGGTGCCAAGTGTAATGCCAATTACGAGTAGATTGAATTAGATTTGTAGATGTTCCTGCATAGGAGAGGCAATTAGCAGTACCTCAGGAAAAAAAAAAAAAAAGATATATAAAGAAAAAAAGGTGGGAGAGAATTTTGGACTTGTACACCAAACACTACCCAAATGACTTATATTCAGTACATTTGTCCTTTACGTAGCTGCAATACATGGATTATTCATTTGACCATCCTTTATTAGTCCTAAAAGTGCTCTCCTCACTGCAAAAGCACAGAGGCAGTCTGGGATGTAAGCTCTATCAGCCAGACTCAGAGGAGCCAGAACGCACCAGGAATCTGCGGGATGGGATCATTCACACTGGTTTTGTGCACGGTTCCGTGCATTTGCTGCTTAATAGTTCTGCAGATTGCTGTTACCATGGGACAAAAGGAACTTTTTTAGGAGCACTTTAAGTGAGAAAAGGATGATTCCTTTGGCTATGACTAATGTAGGATCATGAATACCTAGCCAGAACCATTTCCTGACTTTGTACTGGGGGAAAACCTAGGGTGCATCACTTCCCTGACCTTCCTGTCCTGGCTGCTGTGGAAAGAAAGGGACAAACGTAGGCCAGAAGGTCTGTGGATGATGTGAGACAAGGAGGGTATGGCATGCTTCAAATAGCACAAGCCCATACTCAGATTTTGTGAGGACTGGAAATTATTAAAAGTTACAACCAGCCCGTGGCACAGACACTCAGCTAGTCCAGCTCTTCCCACTAACACAGATAACCAAACCAACAGCAGAGAACAGTGGGCCTGAATACAAATTTACTCAAGTCAGTATATCTGATTCTATCTCTGCTTCCTCACATCTGTGTAATTAGGCCTCTGCTTCAGCTTGCTGAGCCCATGAAGTGTCATTTGCATGAGCTCAGCAAATCTTTGAGGCACACCTTCCTGAGAGCAGCCACAGCTGACCACCACGCCTGCCAAGTGACGGCTGCCAACGCTTACTGCTCCTTACCTTTTGTGCCATTTGGATCAGGCTCTCTTCTTCACTTCTGCTCTCCAACTCCAAGAAGTAACCTGTAATTCATCAGCTTTGGGGAAAATATGTGTGATCTCATGAATGCTGGATGTTGTAAAATATTGTTTTGCTGGTGAGGAGACAGAGGTCTGTACGCCATTAGTCTAGTAAAACTCGCTATTTTCCAGGGGTTTGCCAAGCAAGTCTTGAATGCCTCAAGTCTTCCACAGTCTATTTGATATATCAGGAGGGAGAGACAGTAAACTATCCATGAGGGTAGCAAGCACAGATCATAGCATCAAATGCATGACATTTATACACTATAAACTCACTTTAAATACCCTCCTACAACAAGTACTGTAACATTAGAGAGGGCAAAGTTGGAGAATACTGATTGTGACCATGTGTAGAACAAGGATAATTTATTTTTAGCTTGGTATTTCTGTTCTAATGCAATACTACCACCCAACATACATGCATATGGATTTCTAAAACATTATCTTATATTTTAAAAAGCTGCCATAAGCAAGAGCCAGAAAATGAATAGGTGCACGTTTGGTTTACATCATCTTAGAGGTGCATAATTCACTGAGGGAAGGGAAAACTTATATTCCCTTCATGGATTCACATGAATTCATGTTTTCCTCTCCACCCCAGGGTGCAATTCCAAAATTTATTCCATTATAATAACAGGCGCTCAATACCTCTATTTCAATATTGCAGAAATTGGCAGCCTTTGGAAAATAGCAATTAAATCACTGCCAGCACCATCAGAGGGCTTCCACTCTTTGCTACCATGGCACTGAGTAGTCTGCGGAGAGCAAAGTTACAACAAGGACGGCAATGAGGAGGGGGAAAGACAACTTTCCCTTTACACCTGAATTTAGTCATAGGTTATTTTAAAGGCCTTGTGCAAGGGTTGTATACTGTACTTGTGAAATACTTGAAAGGCAGAAGTGGGACACCCACCTTCAAATTCCTGCATTTGGTATTTGCTTGCATCTTTTGTACTTCCACTAAGAGGAGGGGCCTACCAGGAGACGAAAGCTCACAATCATCTTCTGCTCAAACTTTTATGACAGAGACTCATAGTCCTTGTCATCCATCATGTACAGCTCCAACTAAAATCCCTGTCAAGACAACCATAGCATGCTTTAATCCAAATTGACTGTGTCTTGTTCTGCTTCTTAAATCTATATGCAATTACATTTTCTATTCAAGTGTCTGAGACCTTGGAGACCTTGTTATTTGGATGAGTTCAGCAAATCTCTGAGGCTCACACTTCTGACAGCAGCCACACTTGAATCTTTCACTTAGGAGAAAATGATGATTGACAACCTATGTAATGACTAAAGCATAGCTCTACTGGCTGCACTTTGTCTCTCTGAACCCCCCCAAATAGTTACTCAAATAAATTTTTTTCAAAGGAGTCTGAAGAGAAAATCTGAGCACAGCTGACTGCCTACTGCAGAAGCTACTTACCTTGTGAAAATCAAGCTCCAAGTGCATCATTATATTTGTTATTTGGGCTAGTGATTATACTGAAACAGTGACTCTTGCATTTCCTGTGAAAAACTGCAAAGGCTTCCATGACATTCCTGGAAAGAAAAAAAAATTTCTGCATGAATTTCATTTCTTTTCTTCATTTGTTTTTATCTCTGTCATGGTTTAAGCCCAGCCAGCAACTCCACCCCTCCCCTGGTGCAAAGAGGAGGAAAATCGGAAAAAAAGTAAAGCCCACAGGCTGAGAAAAGAGAAGTTTAATAATTGCAATAAATTCAACAATAATCATCATAATAGTCATGAAAAGGGAGAATAACAAAAAGAAAGAGGGCAATCAAGGCAGACAAGTGATTCACAACACAATGCTGAGTGATGCCCAGCCCATCCCCAAGCACTGATCAGCAACTTCCACCAAACTTGCCCAGTTTACACACTGAGTGTGATGATCCATGGTGTGGGACAGTCTATGGAATAGCCCCTTGAGCAGCTCAGATCAGCTGTCCTGGCTATGCTCCCTCCCCAGTCCTTGTGTACCTGCTGGCTGGCAGAGCACTGGAAAAATCCTTGACTCAGCAACAACTAAACCAGCAACCTGCTACCAATGCCATTCTCATGCTAAATCCAAAACACAGCACCAGGAATAAAATTTACTCTATCCTCCCCTAAACCAGGACAACCTCCCATCCTGAATTTTTGTTGCCAGGCCAGACTTGGCATGCAGCACCTTCAGTGGTGGCTCCATCCATACTGCAAATGTGCACAAAAAGGACTGGGACAATTTGTGACAATGTGTGCGTAATAAGGTGGAGGAGAGATTTTGGCCAGCAGTTTGTTCATCAAAATGCTGAACTTCTACCCCAGGAAAATGCCATAGGAACTTTCATCATGAGGCAGATGTTTGCCTGCCTCCTTACCCAATTTCCTTACCTTCTCAACGAGAGAGAGCAGAGCCAGAAACTGGTATTTGAGTCCAGATATGGCATGTATTCCAAATTTGATGACTCAGTCTCAGAATTATTCCCTCCGGGTTTAGATTTTAAAAGGCCACTGTGGTCTCTGCCAGCTGGTAATGTCAGAAACACGAGTACTGCTGTTAGTGTTTAACAGGTAATACTGCTTACTTCATGAAATGGGTTTTGTTCCAGACAGGGATTTCAATTTATTTGTTTTAATGACTCAACTTGTTGACAAATAAACATTTGACAAAAAATGTATAATATAATCCTGGCAAACTACACCACCACAACTTTAGCTTTGCTTTAAATTTGAATTCAGCTATTTATTACATCACCCTTTGCCAGAATTGGGCAGTAAACCACTTTCATATTCAGAAGAATGTTTCCATTTAAAATTTACATTTAAAATTGCAATAAAATGCTGGATCTCATTCTTTTGGAGGGAATTGTATTGCATGACATTAGCTACATTTCTAGAGAAATGCATTCTGCTTCCTGTATCAGTTTCAATTATCTGGGTGCATTACTCACCCATTTTTATCATGGAATGTTAAAGTTAGTGCAACTCCAAGTGTCACAAACCACAGCTACAAAACAGATTGGTTAGCTGTTAATTATTTAAATACTGCATCCTGTGCATAATGAATTTCTTACCTACAATCATGATGTATTATTGACAGCTTGGAAGACTAAATCTATGGCTGCCCAGCATAATTCTGAAATATAATTTATAGTGGTTATTTGGAGAACTATATTGAGTACATTAAAGCCATATGGTACTGTGGTTTCATCCCCAAGAGATGCCTCATCAGCTAAGAGAAGCATTATGATCAATATGTATATTACTCATTTTTAATAGAGTGTACTAAGCTGTAGAAGATTATTGTTCCTGCCAGTTACTTGAAAATATGAGGTGCAACAATTATTTTAAGATTGTTGGAGAGTTACAGTATTCTCAAGATATAGAAAATATGTCTTTGTTTTGTTATGCTTAAAACCTGAAACATTCTCTAGCAGCTGAAATCCCCCAGAAAATAGTCTGTCTAACTAGAAAAGCTAAAACCTATAAAAGGTAAAAACCTTATTGGAGCTGTAATGCTCAAACAATTTGCTAAATATGGCTTCTCGGAAGGGAAATAAAATGAGTTAGAGACAAAAAGATGAGAACATTGTTTGCCATTTCTCTTGGCAAAAGGATGCAGCATCTGCCACAATTATGCTTATTTCACTGTTAAAAATAAAAAGTGGCAAATATTACAATGATTGTTGCAGCCTTAGCAATCAGAGAATGCTGGATCTTTTTAAGACTCATGTTACATATTCCTCAGTGCATTAAGAAAAATACCACATCAATAGCAAGTATTTCATTAACCTCTGACCTGGTGGAAGCCTTTGCAACTGCAGACAAAGGAAACTGCTCTGCATAGCTAAGCATGCAAAACCACAGGCATGAAAGATGAGCATAAATTAAAAAAAAAACAAAACAAAACAAAAACCAACAAACAAACAAACAAGAACAAAAAAAAAAAAAGCCACAAAGCCAAATTTCAGTTATTCCAGGAAAAGCAGAACCACAAATGTCACAAAGCTGAGTGTGAAGAAGATAAGACAAGGCCACATCAGGAGCTGGGAGCAGAGATGGGGAATAAGGAGTGGGAAAGTCTGTGCCCCACTGGTGACCCAGGAGGTAAATATTACCTTCTTACCCAAAATATATATAAATATTATAGGTAATGTAAGGTAATATTTATATATACCAATATATAAATATTACATTATTACCCAAAAGGTAAAAATTGCCCACAGCACAGGGCAATTCCTCCAAGTCTGAAGACATGGCTAAGGGTCAGGTTTAGAGGAGTTTCAGCTGGAATGGGAAGCTAAGGACTAGATGGAGAGTTTAGACTTAAAACTATGTCAAGAAGTGCATTAGCATGGTGCTCCACCCACACTAATAAATCCTTTGGTGACAATTCAGGTCCAGCTCTTTGAAAGTTGTCTGGAACTTTCACCCATTTCTTTGAATTGATGAAAATGAAAAGCTTTTAAACTGAGTTGCTTCTTCAGCTTCCAGTGGGGAGGATGCAACACAGCTCAGCAGTCAGTTAAGCTTAATCAACTTTAAACATCCTTTCTAAAAGAAGTAGCTCCTTATAATTTGATGTGACTGGATGCTCTTAGATTCATCTGTATTTTGTTCCAAGAAATGTTCACTGTTTCTTTGAATACTTGATTCAGTATTTTCTAAAAGCTGACTACATGAGAAGAAAACCACTTTGATTCTGAAATACTATCACAGAAGTATGCTACCAGGATACTGAAAAACACCCAAGTGCTATGACAGAAACCCTCATGTGCTTTTTATCCTCTTAAAGGCCTCAGGTGGACTTCAGCTCTCATGATACATGATGGCCCCCAGGCTTTTCCCATTTGTGTGTTCCTCACCAAAACCTTCAGCAGTCAGTGATCTGCTATTTATGAGTCCCTCACCTGCCCTCTGATAAACTGGGGGTGCCACAAGTCCCTGGGAAGCTCAGCAGACACAAAGAACAGGGCTGATAGATCAGAAATACCATGCACTTGTGAGGACACCTGTAGCTTTTCTGAGATAGCTCTTTTACAGGGAAAAGCATTCTCCAAGCCATCCTATTCAGATGCCCTAGAAAACCATTAAAAAACTGGAAACATTCTTACAGACAGTGGGAGCTAAAGCTAGGCAGAGTTTCTAAGCATGCACGTCTTTTTCAAGCAATTGACATCTTCTTCCACAATCCTCAGTTTTATTTCTTTCCAAACCTTCTCTCCCATCTCTTCCCTCCTGCATGATCTATATGCTATGTTAAACAACCATCCCTAGCACATTTTTTGTTTCCCCTCTCAGTTCCAGTTAATGATGCCAATGCTTTTTGTGTATTCCTAATCTCTGTTTTTGTCATGCATCTTGCATTCATACTGATGCTTTCAAATACTTATCAATCCTCTTCACCCTCCACAACAATACTAGTTCCTATTCCTATTTCACAAACATTCTCTCTTGATAATTTTTCCTTTCTTTTTTCCTCCTTTGGACACAGAGTGCCAGTTTCAGTGCTGAATCCCAGTTTTTCTGGGACAGATTCCTTCCCTTTCCTTTTGCTTTGCTTTTACCCCTCAACATTTATTTCTGTGCCAGAGCCAGAGGTTCTTCATCAAGACCTACCTCCTGAGACAGTTTAATGCATTAGTGCTTCTTTTCTTTTCTTGCAATGCTGTGTGCCCTGTGAAATATTCATTAAATAAGCTTAAGCAACTGTTGCATTAATTGCCTCTGCAAACTATTTTGAAACACTTCAGGTTTTAATCTCCCTCATGTCTATGATACCAAGTTTTCCTTGTGTCACTAGAAGTGTTCCTGCAAAAAATGTTTCTGTTACTCTTTTTCAACATTAATTCAGGAGTAAAGCTATATTTTGGATTGGAACAAGTCCAGTACTG
Organism: Molothrus ater; assembly: GCF_012460135.2. Taxonomy (NCBI): domain Eukaryota; kingdom Metazoa; phylum Chordata; class Aves; order Passeriformes; family Icteridae; genus Molothrus; species Molothrus ater. Next base: position 4,375,935 of record NC_050481.2, on the reverse strand, counting down.
TTATTTTTGGTAATGGACAACACTTTCTTCCTCTGGGAGATAAAAAGGTCAAATTATAGCAAGCTGTTTTGCCTTGCTGCTTCAGGCTGCCTCTGGTCCAAAAGATGAAATCATAACAAAGCAAATGCCTCAACTAACTAAATAATCAAGCACATCACTACTTAGAGAGAGGAGTAGAAAGCTGCAGGGTTGAAGAATCAGAAGGCTTGCAAAAATTAGCCTGTGTACATATGGCAATGAGTCTTCTTGAAGTTTCCCTGTCTGTTTAAAAGAGAAGCAACAAGTCAGTGCTACAGACAAACAAAACCCGATGTACAAAACACACTGCAGACACCCATTTGGAGGTACTTATGGGAAAAGACAGAATTGTCATGAACAGGCAAGGAAAACAGCACAGAGAGAAAGTTCATACAGGCTGTGAGATTTCACCTTTTCAGGAACTCTTAACTGTCAACCTCTTTTCCCTCTTCTCACATCTTTCAGTGGAGGCAACATTTGACTCTGGGAGAGAGAGAGAGAGAGAGAGAGAGAGAGAGCCATGGGAAACACAGCTGATAAACCTAAAGGAAAGCCATTGCATTGTTACACAGGAGAAAGAGGATGAGATGAGAAAGGCACAGTTGCCTAACAATGCCAACAGTGCAGCTCAATTGCATTTTGCTAACAGAGGTCTAGAGTTGAGTATGACATATTTGGTGAGTGCTCAGAGTCCAAATAAAGTGTTTAAATAACATTTTATAACAGTTATAACACAAAATTAAGCAATTTGCATAGAATTTGAGAATGAAAGGGCATATCCCAAACACCACCTACACTCACTGTGATATATCTAGTCAAATTTGAAACTATAATTGAAACATTTTGTGCTACCAAATACAAGAAGGAATATCACTACAACTGGCACAGATGTCATGGCTGTATCCCATAGAATTCCTAGTGAAACAACTGTGAATGTTGACAGGAGAGGGATGGTTTTCAGAGGGCCCCATGACTGCCCAAAGCAGAATTTCTTTCTCTTCTTATCTGATCCAACAAGGCCCTTCTTAGGCTTTCACATGTTTTAAGAGAATTAAAATCAAACTAGTATCCTTGGAGATGAAGTTGAATACATGAATAGTAGCTTCCACCCCTATGCTCAAAAAATTCCTCTTTATCAGCTGGTCTGAATTAGCAAGTCAAAAGAATTACAGCATATGAACAGGGCAGGGGAGAGCTGCTAAACCTGACACAGCCAAAAATAGACTTTTGGAGGCCAAAAGCATATCACAAGCCTGATATTAGAAGATGAAGTTCCTGAAGGTCTGTGTCTGAAGTATAGGACCTGGAATCACTCACCAGTCCCAGATGTATCCTGACTCCACTCTGCCCAGGATCCATGTCAGGATGAGGGTTGAGCACATGCCACCTGCCAGACAACATGATTTCCAAGGGAAAAACAATTAACAAGCCTTGCCTCCAGACTTCATACAGATCAGATTTACTGCTCCACCTAGACAGAGTCTTAAGTTCTCTTAGTAATAGCCAGTTAATTAAATCAGCACAGAGCCCTTTCACTGTTGTTAACCAGCCCAGACTGCTAGCACAGTCTCATTTTCCAACATGAGCAAACCCATGTCCCAGCTCCTGGATGCCCTGAAATAAGAAAGATCCTGAGAGTCTATAATTAACATTTTATCTCAGTTACACTTGCATGAGTCTGGAGTAAATTCAGGGAGGAAAATGGAGATATTTCTGATTCCAAGCCATATAATTCAGGTGAGGGTCTGACCACCCAATATGTCTGCAAACTCTCATGCCCACTTAGGCATGAGCCACATTCATTTAGGCAGCCAGCTTGCACCTGGCTGGTTTATAATTTCTACCATTTCCTTTTTCCCCTGTCAAATCTTCCTACCCTCAATAGATGCAATTCATGTTCTTTTGATGGATGGCAAAGAGTAGGTTAAATTCTTGTCCCAGTTTTGTGTGTATAGAGTTGTTAAGCATCAGAAAGGAGACTAGCCAAAAAGGCACAGCATATCATCCTGCAGATCATTAAGTGGAAACGTAATCTGCCCCACTCTAGGTGTCACATCCAAGAAAAGACCACAGAATTAGAGAAGCACAGTGCTCTGAGCATGGGAGTACTCTGTGTTCCTCTCCCCATGTGCAAGCATCATAGCCAGCAGCCAAGCACAAATCAGCATTTTACACAAAATGTCTCAGAACCTGATAGCAGATCCAAACAGCAATTCAGCATCACGCACTCTGAAGTGGTCATGTAATTTATATATTATGATAATCTGGTTTTCATCTAACCTGCTAATTCAACTGTTGTTCCATTTAAATAATTGGCAATCTGACTCCCCACCCATGTTGAGGAACATGCACATTGCTCTCTTGCAAGGATACCATTAACCTAGACAAAATGTCATGAAAAAACAACAAAGATAAATTCCCAAGGAAAAAAAAAAAAACAGCATTCACTTTCACAGGGGCTTATCTCCCATTATATATCTTAAAATAGGTAAAGTTTTGAACATTTAGAAGGAGAAATTATTTCAAACACTGTTTGAAAGGATCACTTTCAACACTTTATTGTAAGAAGGGTTTGGGGTTTTGTTTTCTGGATTTTGTTTGGTTTTTTAAACATATCTAGAGTATATCTACAGCAATGAGCCTCTTTCCTAAAAGTCTTATGTACTGTTCTGGTCAGATCCCACCTGGAGCACTGAGTACAATTCTGGTGTCCCCAACATAAGAAGGACACAGGACTGTTGGAGCAAGTCCAGAGGAGGGCCACAAGGTTGATGAGGACTGGAACACCTGCCCTGTGAGGACAGGCTAAGAAAGTTACAGGTGTTCAACCTGAGTGGAGACCTCAGAGAACATTCCGGTATCTGAAGGGGCTGCAGGGAAATGGGAGAGGGACCCTTCATCAGGAGCTTTAGTGATGGGACAAGGGAGAACGGCTTCAAACTGAGAGAGGGGAAATTTAGGTTAGATATACAGAAGTTGTTTGCTGTGGGGGTGGTGAGGCACTGGAACAGGCTGTCCAGAGAATTTGCCCCATTCCTGGAAGTGTTAAAGCCAGGTTGAGTGGAGCTCTGAGCACCCTGGTTCTGCAAAGGGTGTCCATGGCAGGAAGCTGGAATTAAATGATCTTTAAGGTCCCTTCCAACCCAAAGCATTCCTTGATTCTATGATAATCAGTCTAGCAGTGGCTCTGGAACATCTACAGGGCATTTTCCAATCAGCCACAATAAAGACAACAAGGATCACAAGGCCACACAACACTGCTAGAGACATTTCTTCTCTCAAACATTCCCTGGCCTGGCTCTGCAAGGCAGTATCCAGCCTTGTCTTTAAACACTGCAGGTGAGGCTGCAGCATGCAAACAGCAGGGCTTTCAGCTTGGAGAGTCATTTACACAGAGGGGACACAGCCCCTTCCACTTTTACAGCATTTCACACAGTCAGCAAGTACAAGGCAGTGAAGAAGCCCATCCACAAAATGCTATTAAGCATTCTTACCCTAATTACAAAGTTTGTGGGGTTTCTTTCAGTTTGGCACTTCAGTTTGGAGTGGTCAGCCACCCTCACAGTATTACAAGTAGCATGAAGAAGCTGCTGTCCCTTTCAACACATGAACTAGAGGGTACAAATTGCAATTAAAAGGCATACTCACACCATTCTCCTCTTCTTCTGTACCAGAGCACAGTTATTCTGTGTTGGTCCTCACCAAGAGATGCACTGCCATGAAAGAAAGCAAGAGAAGTTAGCAATGACAAGTTCCCCATTTAACTATTATATTAAGAACATGTAAAAATTCATATGTTGCAGGAAATTATGTACTCAGTTTAATAGGCAAGAACATTGAATATGCCTGTTGTACTTTTTCTTTATGTATTTTTTTTTTAATTGGAAGATTAATGGTATGAAAAGAGAAATAAATTGGATCTTATTCCAGAAAAAAAAATGCAGCCTGGATTTCCTAAGTGTTATTCAGCACAGTGCTATTTTCACAGCTCATTTCAAATTTTACAAATGGCCTTTTTCATTACAAATTTTCAGGCCAATTCCGTTAAATATAATAACTGAAAAGTTTCCATAGACTCACAAATTTTAAGTTTTTCTTTGCCTCATCAATATTTTCTCTTTTCCCCTTGTTTCCTTTCCACCACATAATTTAAACCAATGGGTGGAAGTTCTACTCCTAAATAAATCCTTTTTTCCCTATTGATTACATTGCCACATACATTTTCTATATAGTGGAGATATTCACATTTTAGATGGGTTTGTGAGGTTTGTCTTTAACTTAGATGTTGCTTTCTTCAGCCCTCTCATCATTTTAGGCTTCCTCTCAAGACTTAGATCTCAATATGAGCCAATCTGACTCTTCAGGACTTTCAGATGCAAGTAGTGAAGCACATTTGCCCAAGTCATAGAAGACTGAAAAGAGGACAGCACAAGGAGCTGTGTTTTGTTAATCATTTTAGCAGGACTTCAGCTAAACTTGGAACTTACTTGAGGAAAGCCTTAAACTCAAGGGTGGTAGGTACACACAAATTGCACTGATGTGGAAAGTAGCTCCTCACTTGACAAAGAAAGTAGAAAATACTTTCAGTACAGGAGTTGGGTGCCAACATTGAAAACATTTCACTGCTGAAGCAGCCAGGCTGCTATGTTTGGGCACAGAGGGAAATCCTTTATCATGCTCCTTTGCAAATGCATGTCAGTGGGATCTGGGTGTGGAGAGTGTAGATTACACTCTCCAGTGGGGGGAGATTACACTCTGCAATGGGGGGACACTGTGTTGACCTGCCTGAGCTGCCAGTGCCAGTTGTCAGAAATAACAAAGAGCCTTCCCTGAGGAGTTTTCTGACATGAAAACTGCAAGAACTTGGGGGCTCATGGACTGAGACTGAGCTGAGATTGCCATGGAAAGCATTATGAAACCCAAGTGCCAAGCCTGCAGGAACACCATGGGCTTTGATGTCTCCTGGGCACTGTCATTTAGGGTCTAGCATAGCCTGAGTGCTTTTGGCTTGCTTTTCATGATGGTCCCCAACTGTTCTGTAGCCTTTCCATGGGGACTTCAACTTCCAATGCCCTCATGGTTTATCTTGCACTGATTTCAAGCCCTCGAAATCCACCAGATGTGAATACTGACAAACAAACCCATTTATCTTGGGAAGATGAACCAAAAGCAAACAGGAAAACAACCCTGCATGTTGGCTAAAAGTTCCCTCTGGCGTCCCTCTTTGGAAATAAGAAATGCAAGACAGAAATTCTCCTTTCTTATTCTTACAAGCTAAATTAATTTTCCTCAGTCACATAGAAAGAAGTTGAACAGGCTATCAGCATAGCTTAATAACACTGTCAACTCTTTGCTTTCTGCTGAAGCAGTTGGCATGAAAAACTGGTTCATTCTTATCACAGGATCTGGTTTGCTTTCCCCTCTGCAACATTAAAGTTTGTTACTGTGGGATTATGTCAAATAACCACATATTATTTCTTAGTCCCTCAATTCCAAGCCCTCCACATCCTCTGGCTGGGCTTGGTCCTGAACCACAGCTGACAATTTCTGTAGAACTGTTAAGGCACTCATCTTTTTCACTCAGCTCCTGTTCTCCTATTCCCTGAGCAAAAAGTCAGTGCCCAAGAGCTTAAATTCCTGCTCTCTGCTCACCTGCAAGATACCAAGAGAAAAAGGACAAACAGTACTTGTTCTACCAACCACCATGCACTGCAACTATGTCATTAATGGGATTTGTTAAGGTTGGAGAGAATAACCAAAACAACCTATAATTTCCCTGACAGCTCCAGCTGAAGGGCAAATTTCTTCTGCCTGTTCTGCACTGTGGAGCTTTAATTGTATATTCTGTTCCCAGAGGGCTAAATTATACTCTCAGTTACAACCATGATATAATTAAAGTTAATGGAGTTGCTCAGGTCTAATTGAGGGCGTAGTTTATTGCAGCAAATGTTACATTACAATAAATCATTGAGAAGGATTCCAAGATTTATATATCACTCAGTTTCCAGAAATCTAAGTTAAAAGTCTTTAAATAAAGCTCCACTGTAGTGGATAATTGTCCTCACCAAAAAAATCAATGGCTATACAGTAAGCAGATAAACACTGAGTAGTACATTCATCACTTCTATCAGATTCTATAACTGTCCTATTTTTTGGTAGTTTGTTTGGGTTTGGGCCGTGATTTTTTGGGTGATTTCTTTGTTTGCGTGGTTGGGATTTTTTAATGCATTTTAAATTGTTATCATGGAAAGAATTATTTTGTTATAATGGAAAGAATCCTATTTACAAACAGATATCTGATAAAGAACCAGTGCCACAAACATACCTGCTGTGCACTACAGAAACAGACGTTAATTCTTGCCTGTCTGTGCACAGGCAGAGAGAAAGGGCTTGTCCTTATCTCAAACATGTCACTGTGCAGCCAGCAAAGGCCTCATTCCAACACCTGTGGACAGAACCAACACAACTGAGTTTTAACCCAGCTAGCTTGGGTGCCAGTAAAACCGGGACAAATTTGCCCATTTAAAAGCCATCCTTTGGGTAAAATGTGCCTTTACATTCCAGTATTAGCTGCATGAGCTTTGCTAGTATTCCCACAGTGCCCGGAGCAAACCCAGTGCTTCATGTCTCTATCCTGCTATTACACCTTTCAAAGTAGAGTGGATAAGATCTGGAACATGCAAAGTGAAAAGTTTTCATGTTAAATTGTCACACCAGTTTAGTCTGCATGAACCTGACCGAAAATCTTTATCACCTTGTTCTTACAAATAATCCCTTATCTCTACCACAGTTCTACTGATCTGCCATTGTTACACCTTCAATTCATCAGAGGCTCATTAATCCAAACCACCATTAATATAAAAACTCTGTGCTTCAAACATTGACAGATAATGCTGAGATTCTAGTCCTCAAATGTGGTTAGTCAAATTAACTCAACATTAAAATTAGCTGCTCGCATTCTTAAAATCATGAAAGATTTGGAAAAGATAACAGGGTATTTTTAGTGTTCAGATTTTATAGCCAATGCCCAGAAAAGCCTCTCTCTTTCATTTAATTTTGCCTCATATTAACTTTTTGCTTCACGCTGCAATTTAACACCTTTAGAGACAGAACACTTGATTTCCAGGTCTGAAGTAGCTGGAAACGCTTTGTGTGTGTGTGTGTGTGTGTAGCTGTGAGATGTCTTTGTTCTCTTTATCTTAAATTCTCTTTTTGTGTTTCTAGTTTGCACAAGCTGTTTCAGGAACTGCTGTTGTCAAAAATCACTTTCTCCCCTCTTGGTGTTACCACAGGGAGTCTGGGGAGCCGAAACCTTGTCCCCAGCTATTAAATAACTCTTCTTTCTTTAGTTCACCATTTTTACTCTGTAAGCACTGCTTAACCACACTGGAGTTTTTACAATACAGGCCTGAATAGATGAATTATTAACTTTTTTTTCCTTTTTTGTGGGGAGCAACACAAAGCATCGGCTTTTAAAAGTTAAACAAGGATTATCTCCTGTGACTGCGAGTGATAATTGTGCCATTAGCAGTCGTTTATCCCAAGTTTATCCAGTGCCTAAGGGTCTCCAGATTTCAAGCTCTGGCTCACTTGAACTCTTCTGTTTTATTGCCTGAAGCCAGGGAAAAAGCAGGTCAGGATGAAGGTGAGCCTCTTAAAAGCTCCACTCCGGCTCAGGTCCCTGTGCATTCCCTCCCGAAAGGAGGAGGAGCACAAAATATTTGAGGATCCTTTCAGCAGGGATCTCTCCTCAGGTAGTCTGCTGGCCAGCAAATTGGAAAACATATCACGTCTACTTATGTTTTTCCCCTGATATTTTGTACTGCCTCACACCACTGCATCTTTTGAAGATTTCTTATTTTAAGTAGAGCCAGAAGTTGGAGACTGCCTGTCTGGTTCTACCACCACTGAGGAAGCTTTCAGTCCTCAAAGGTATTTCAGATTAGTCTCTCTCTCTCTCTCTCTATATATATATATGTGTGTGTGTGTCTGTGTCTGTGTATATGGAAAAATATAAATAGACAAATGAAAACGTATATAACCAAATAAACTGAGACATTACTTATTTAAAAGTTACGCTTTTACACTGTTTATGTCAGAGTTGATTTTTTTAAAGTTCAATTCTTTCTTTCTTTCCAGGTCTAGACTACCACAGAATTATGTGCCATTTGCCTTCAAGTTCTTCACTGCTGGGGTTTGGTCAGCTTTGCACAGATCAGAAGCGACTTTCCAGAATTCCCTGCCAGCTTTCTTTGGTCTTAAGAAAAAATCGATTTGTGCAGCTGCAATTATATCCTTGTTGGTAACAACAAAAAGCACAATTAGTTTGTTTCAGGAAAGGAATATACTCACTTTTTCCTGACAGGATAAAGTACATGACCATTCTGTTGGCTGGATCCCTATCTGTCTTGGAATAGATAAAAATGGATATCTATAATAGATAGCCTATAATAATTATATAATATAGAATATGGAATAGAACATCTAGAATAAATGATGATAATAATAAAAATAGATATAAAGAGTTATAAACCCAACAGGGTCATCAGTTGCACAGGAGTAGCCTACATCCTTCTGGAACTGCAGACACACCAAGAGTGGCCCTGCACAAATGGTTAAGCACTGGCCCAAGTCAACAGCTGAATCACGTGGCCAGTCAGAAGACTGTGCTGGCAAGAAAAGGAAGAGGAATTCAAGTGTCTGGCCATGGAAGGAAAAGAGCCAGCAGCAGCTGCTAAAGCCAAAAATCAATGGGCTGCTCAGGGATGCAGCATCAGGGCTGGCATGAGCTAGACCTGCTCCACCAGAAATGAATGGCTCTGCTGGGAGCTTTGTCAGCTACTGTCCATCAATGGCTCCAGCAGCTCCCATTGCCCTCAGCACAGAGTCTGCATCTTCTGAGGCTTCTGCTCACACAAAGGTTTTGGTATGAGACTCAGGAAGAAGGAGAGTTAGGCTAACCCCAAACTAACATCCAAATACCATGCACATCTTGCAGCATATGTCTTCCACACTCGATGGAATGAGTGAAATCAGATATTCCTGTGTTTAGATTATTTCAGGCAAAAGCATCTCTTGGGAAGATTTAGCCCTCTTCCACTCTCTAATATCAACCACACAGGGATCATGACAGCAATCTTTATCTGAATACTTTTAGCAGCTGTTTCCACAAGCCAGTTTGGGAAATGGAAAAGCATCTTTTAAACTCAATGTTTATTTCAACACTTTTTTTTTAGGGGCCATCTTCATCACAAGTCAGTGCTTCAGTGAACTTTACTGAAGATTGGCATGAAGCTTAAAATATAAATACATGGAAATATTCCTGTTGGTCATTAAATTCAATTAACTTAATTGGAGCTGTGGGTTTAGCACACAACCATACAAGAGGTATGAAAAATTAAAGGTATAGAAGATCATCAGCTGCAGGTGTGCATATGCAGCATTTTTTAGGAGAAACACATGGCATGAAGTTACTACAGACACACTGTTTACTGGCCAATGCACATTTGATTCATATTTTCTGGAGAGGTAATAAGCAATAATAATACATATAAATGGATTATAATGGGCTTGAGAGATCATATATGGCTTTAGAAATGTTTCAAAGTGCTGCCTGCCACTCCTACAGGCAGGAAGAAATTATCTGCCTTATTTATTTTTTTAGCAACCATCTATTTATCCAGGATTGTATCAGACTGTTGCTGTAATGTCTAGCCTTTTTCCAGGGAAATTATGTGTGAGCTTGCCTTTTTTTTTAACCTCTGAACATTTTTGAGCTTTTCACTGTCTTACAACCAAAAGAGCACTTAGTCTAAGGGTGCTTGAAAGGACTATCAAGGGAAAGCTACTCTGAATAATTGGGTTCTTGCATTGAGTGTTTAGAGTGGCACATGTGCTGGTCACTCTTATTTTTTCTGGCAGCAAGCTCCACAGCCTCAGCCCAGCTCCTGCGAACATTTTGTTTCCTGTGGTTACGAGACTTTTCCTCTGTTGTTGACAGCTTCATTTTTTCAGAGAAGCAAAGCTGTAGCATGAGGTCATCTTGGTTCATCTGCTATCCCACAAAAAAAGAAAGACTGGGAAGAGCTAGTGTACTACAGGCAGTATTGATGTACCTTAGAGCATACTTAGACTCATAATGTGGGGCATATTATGATATATAAAAATTGTGTTTATTCATTTCTCAGGAGAAAAAATATAATGCATTGATTTATAACTACAGAATTAATACCCAGCATATTATGTGATCATTCTTTCCAGTTTTATGCAACATAACAGGCAGCAAAATCAAATTCAGTTTGGATGAAAAGTCATACAATGAATATGCTAAAATGCATCTCTCATCTTTATTCTAAGGCATGGTGTCACATAGCTTAAAACAACACTCTCAGGAAATTATTTATCTTTTCCAAAATTCTTTATCTTTAATTTTGTTTATGCAAGACCTGCCTTGTACAGACACAGTATCATCCAGGCTTCCTGCTAAAGCTCTTACTCACCATAGAAATTGGAGAAATTGTCATTACTCTTGTTATTATTATTGTCACTGGCAGTGTAGGAGAGTTTCCCACAAGCAGATGCTCCTCCCTTTCCTCTGCTGTGCTCCTGAGCCTTTCCACTTTGACTGAAATACAAAAATGGGGCAAGACAAAGGTCTAAGGCACAGGAAAGCATTCCAAAATTCTTAGACTGGGACTGTGGTGTTTGTGAGGTCCCCAGGACGAGGAGAGAGATGACAATCTGACTCCTTGTTCTCAGAAGGCGGATTTACTATTTCATGATATTCTTTTATATTAAAGAATGCTATAATAAAACTATACCAAAGAAAGAGAAAGGATACATCAGAAAGCTTAACAAGAATGAATAATAAAAACTCGTGACTGACCCAGAGAGTCCAACACAACTGGCTGTGATTGGTCATTGATTAAAAACAATTCACATGGAACCAATCAAACATTCACCTGTTGGTAAAATATGTCCAGACCACATTCCAAAGCAGCAAACACAGGAGCAGCAATCAGATAATTATTGTTTTCATTCCTTTCTGAGGCTTCTCAGCCTCCCAGGAGAAAATCCTGGACAAAGAGGATTTTTCAGAAAGTATCATGGTGACATGGGACAAATTCTAAGCTCACAGTATCAATGAGATTTAACCCTGTCAGTTTCCCCAGCCATCCACAGGGTCTGCTGTATCCAAATTCCCACCTCAATACCTACAGTTTAACAGAGCATTTAAGGCACGGTGGAGTTAAGGGAAGGGATGAGCCCATTCCCACGAATGGATTCATTGGCTCCTCTTTCCCATAATCAGAGAATCATAATATCCTGAGCTGGAATGGACCCATGAGGATCATCAAGCCCAGCTCCTGGCTGTACAGGGAGAGGGATGTTCTTATTTGTGGCACTCTGTTCCCAGGGTCCCAGCTGAGCTTCCCAAGTTCAAGCTGAGCAGCCAAAATGAGTGTGGGTGAGGTGAGGCTGCACAGTTCATAGCATCCTACCAAGCTGCACAGTGCCCTCTCAGCTATCATTTCAATCAAAACTAACTCTTACCAAACATGAATAACTGCCTTGACTATTTAAACTGGTAACCTTTTTCTAACATTGCTGCTTATAATTAGATTTCACAGAAAACCAGACTGGTGGGTTTCTCCAAGCCTGACATTTTTATCATGTGAAATATGTTGGATCAGGTAATCAAAAGGCCTTAAGGTCAGGTAGCATGACTGAATTGCTGTTAGTAATTAAATGTGCAATAAATAACAGTATCTGCTGTAGCTAGCAAAGACCGTGTAGGTAGCTTCGTGTTCTGTTTTATAAATCATATTAAAAAAAGTGTAGGGGTTGTTTTATATTAAACATGGTGGTTATATGTGCCAAAGATTTATTAGTCCAGTCTGTCTTATGGTGAGTGGCTGCAGTCCAGATTCATGTGGTAGAATAATAAAAAATTTTTAAATGGCTCTAGAAGTTGATGGACCAAGATGGAGTTAGTTACTCCATTGGCTGCCTGTGATGTCATAGCCACGGCTGCAGCCCCATATATATTTACAAGAGGTTTATTCCCCTTAATTTCCACCTATCTCATAATAACAATCAGACACTCAAAAGCAGACTGTTCCTAAGAAATCACTAAATTTTCTTGCTGAATGGAGTGTCTCAGCCCCATCAACTTCACCCTGAACTCAGGGTCTGCAGCTGTGCCCCTGAACTTCTCTGTTCCTCAGGGCTGATCAGTCTTTGCCTCCACACTTTGCTGGAAAGGAACAGCTGTATTTAGGGTTAGGGTTTGGGCAGGCTATGGAAGAACTTTTTGTCCCAAGCACTTAGCGTGAGACCCTGCAAACACTTAAACACATATATAATTTCCCTTTTGCAAGTAGCCTCACTCACTTCAATGTCACCATTATGTGAACAAAGTTATAACCCTGCTTAAAGGTTTTCAGGAGACTTACTACCTATATTTTCAGAGGCCAAGAATGCTGACGGCTCTTAAAGAAAATAAAATGAAATAGAGACACGCATGATTTGGACTATGTTCAGAATTTTCTCTAATTGCTTTAATCAAATTCCCACTAGGCATTGAAATTAAATTGTCTACGTTAGCTGAATTCCACTGGTCATTACTGGCTGGCAGTGGTTGATGTATCAGATTTTCTATTTCTTGTTTTTCTTATGCATGGGTGTATTATATATAGACATTACTGGGGTGTCTGGCAGTCTCCCAAAGAAACTGCCTTAACTTCATGGCAGTATTTTTTAAAAATACACTGTTTGATGTTTCAAAATGGCTGCAAATTCAAATTTTGATCTGCTTTTTTAAGGCTTTCTATCATGCAACCTGTTGCATGAATTTTGAATGGTACCTTGTACTTCTATCTGCCTGCCATGAGTAGGCAGATAGGTATCTGCTCCATAGAGTACAATTAATTCAATTTGAGGAATTTCCTTATAAATTCAAAACTGGAAACTGGAGAACCTGGTCTGCACTAAGCTGAATACTATATTGAAGGACACACAAAGTTTCTGGTGCTAAAAACCCTAGCTACAAAAAAAGAAAAAAAGAAAAAAAATATTTCGGTTATTAGTTAAATGAAAAAAAAAAAGATACCCCAAGAGCAATAGTTGCTCAGTTTTTAAATGAAAATTTAAAAAAGACCCCAAGAGCAAGAGTTGCTCTGGTTCATGTTCTGCTTTTTTTTTTTTTCTTTTTAAAACTCCTTTATTTTATAGATATGCCTTCCAATTAGCATTACTTGTTATAAACAATACTTTACAGGTTCTTTTCAATAATCTATTTCTTAAAAATTTCTGAGCTGATTTAGTGGGGTTGTTTTTCCAGTCAAAACTGTTTCCAACCACAGTAACTACAAAACAATAAGATTCCCGTGCCCAAATAGTAAAGGCCTCTTGTGTCAATACCACATCTCCACATCCCTGAGGAGCAGACTCTTTGTCTAAATTGAATTATAAATGATACTCTGGTGAAGGAAGTAATAGTCTAGTAGCACTTTAGTCTTAATGCCATAGCTGTGTTTATTAGTTTTGGCTGTTTGATAAATAGAGAGAGGTTTTAATTTAACATAATAGCTCTTTGCCTAGATAGAGAGCCATTTCTGCTACAGCCAAGTAATATCCCTTCCCATGGGAGACCCTGTCAAAAAGGAAACAATATCAATTTAATAATTTTGTTTTCTGAACATGCCGCAGCCTTGGGTATTGACTTCACATTTTTCCTCAGTAAATGTAGCACATATTATGGCACCAAATTTAATGAACCTGTACTCTTATTTTTTAAACTGAGAAATGAAAGATTCTATATTGAACAGACATGTAAAGAATTGCATTAGCTTTCTTCTATGCAGCTATGATTCTTCTTCCAGCTCTGTAATTTCGTTGTAATTTTAAGCCATACTTTAGCAAAACTCCAGAGATTTTACATACAGGGGTGTTTAATGCTCAAAATATCTTTAGCTGTGCATTACTAATCACAAAGTATTTCGTTTAAAAACTGCCCTTTTAAGCAGCAAGACATTTTCAGAAGTTACCAAATAGAACAGGAAAAAAAGAAAACTGGCTAGGAGAAAACCCCACACTCTCCAGAATACATTTGAGAGGCCTAATTATCATGCATGAGCTCCTACTAGAAGGTTAGTAATAGCAGTAGAAAACTGCTCTTGGATTATTGCTTCCTGTGCAAGGCAGCGTTACTCAAAGCGTAATGGAGACAAATCCAGTGCTCGGCGAGTGCTGAAATGTGTGTGACTGGAGAAGGCCAGCCCTTGGAGCTGACCCCACAGGCATCTGAAAGGCTCAGTGAGACCCTGTGGTGGCTGTGCTGAGCGTGTTTCCTGACAGACGGACACCAGCGGGCTGGTATGCCAAGGATCTACAAGATTAATCTCTATTTACGCTCCCTGGGATTTCATATTGCATTGATAAGAGGACAAATGGCAGCCTGTGATGATATGGTAATCTCTGTGATATAAGCACTTACAGTTTGGAAATATTTGTGCTTTAAGTGGTAGCTGTATCTACTGTTATGGCTGCCAAAGAATTCTTTTTATCTGTTTTCAGTTGCTCGTGGGTTTTTTTTCAAAATGGATATTTTAGCCTGATATATTCCATGCCAGTTATTTTGCTTAGACGCAGATGTTCAGGATAGACTGGTGAAATTCTTGAGACATATCTTGTCCAGAGTTACCTTTATTCTCTGTCCCAACTCCTTTTTGAAAAGCTGTAGTGCTATTTTGCTGTGAAGAAGAAATTTAATTTATAAACCAAGCTGCGTAGTGCACTCAGGTTTCTGCCTGACAATCCACCTGAATTGAATACATCAGTTCAGGCTTAGACACATTCAGTAGAGCTTCTTTGGGACTAGCTGTGAGCAATTTTTCACAGACAATTTGCAAAGAGCAAGCTGCAGCTGCCAGCAGCCACCAGTATGCTAAAAAACACTGGGCGTGGACCTGGGCTGTACTGCACAACTTTCTACTAAAAAAACAGTAGAAGGTTTTACTACTCACTCTCATCTCAGAGTAGGGCATCAAATTACCTCAAGCTATAATCCATCTCTTTCTAGTAATTATGCTTTGAGTACTATGAAAAAAGCTCTCATGAAAAGATCTAACCAGCATTTTTATTATTACTGTTACTTGCCTATAGTTCTGCAAGCCCAGAAAATGATGACTTTCCACTTAGAAGCCCAAGGGAAAGACTGTGAGATGGGGCACTCAACTAAAGCAAAGAGATCAAACATTTTCACAGAAGGTAGACTTTCAGTGGAAATTCCATTTGGTCAAGAAAATCCATTTTCTCTCACAGAGCCAACTATAAAGGAAGCAATTTCAATCAACTCTACTTATTCCCCTTTGCTAGAAATAGATAAATAGCAACTGCTCAATTTTATTAAGGAGGAAGCTGGAAGGCTGCACGGGAGAAAATGGCAGGACTGTAAGCTGAGCCCATCTTTCTAATATGATTTGTGACTGCCACACTTCTTTCAAGCATCTCTTCCCCCGGTGAGCCAGAAATACCATCTTCCCCATTTCCTTCTGCCAGGAAACAAGTGACAGGACAGGAGGAAGTGACCTCAAGCTGCTGCCACGAGAGGCTCAGCTTGGACATCAGGAAGAATTTTTCACGGAAAGGGTTGTTAGTCATTGGAACAGGCCACCCAGGGAGGTGGTGGAGTCACCATGCCTGGAAGCATTCAAGAAAAAAGTGGATGTGGCACTCAGTGCTGTGGTTGAGCTGACATGGTGGTGTTGGGTCAAAGGTTGGACTCAATGACCTTGGAGGTCTTTTCCAGCCTTTATGATTCCATATAGATCTCTATAGGCTCTGTGATTCTATAGAGAACACTGTGCTCATCTAGCTCCAGAATGCCAATCAGCATTTCTGGTCCCCAACCATTATTTGCTGTCCACATTTTTGGACTTCAACCTCTCCTCTGCAATACTTTTTAAATCATACTTACTACAAAGACCAAAAATTTAAAAAAATCTACAAAACAGAAGGGAATTCAGCTAATTTTCAGAGAGTTGGTGATTTTTTGCTTATTAAGCACACATTACTAAATGTTATTATTTGGTTATTCCTAAAAGCTAGGAACTCGGTTCTAAAAAAAATTCATTAAGAGAAGTGTTTCACTTGCAAAATCCAAACTTCAAAGCTAAAAAAAAAAAAAAATCTACAAACAACCTTCCCATGCATCCACTGGGAAAGATTCTGCAAAAATAAAATCAACCTCAGCAAACTCTAGAGGATGAAAAATTATGCTAAAGTCATGTAACCTTGTAATTTGGTTCAGTAGATAGAGAACATTAGGGATGCAGGCAGGGCAGAAGAACTGCTCTCCAGTGGAGTATCTCTCTCTTACCTACTGACCGAGGCTGGCTACTCTCAGAGATACAATGGATCCCACCAGACCTGTCACTGGGAAAACTAATTGGAAACATCAATCCCATGTACGGTGCAAGTCACCATGTATTTCACAAAACCTACTCGAGTTGCACTCCAAGCATTCTAAACCCCTCTACAGCACTCAGGCACTTCCAATATGATTTTTGGAAAGAAGTCTGTAAAATAAAGGGTAAATGGCAGGCTGACAGATACAATCAACTATATGCATCAATCAATCCAGTGACTGGGTATTTTGAGTTATTAGCCAAAGCCTGAACCAAACCCAGAGACAACTGCTTGAAAAACATTATCACAAAGGACAAGGAAACACCAGCCTCATTGTTTTTTAAGTAACATGGGTCATTTTGGAGACTATAATGAAAAAAAAATAGTCCCAGATGGCTTTGAAATGTCATCACATTGCTCAGTTTAAATGGTCTGAAGGGGATAATGCCAGTCTGGCAATCCTTTTCCTCTAATCAAATAACCTTCATTGGAAATTACCTACGAGCTTTGCTTATAGTGAAATGTTTGGAAAAGTAAGGAACAAATCTAATGACCCATTCTTCATTCATACAACCAACCAGCTTGGGTGGCTTGCCCCAATAACACTGTCAGTTTCCTTTCCAATTAATTCAACTCCTTTGAAGACCAGATAATGAAGAGCATGGATCACTGCAGTGTTACTGGAAAGATTACTGGGACAAGACTTGGCTCTCAGAGTACCTTCTTGTTTCATAGAGAGGCCCTGCTCCTGCAGCTGGTTTCTCATCTTACTGATTACCTGCTACATGAGAAATTTCAGTCTGGCCTCAGGGCTGGACCCAGCCCAGAGGCTTCTGTCGAGTTTGTTATAATTTATTTATTGTAACTCAGAATCCGATTAAACCAAGCCTCCCTCTGGCTTGCTGCACTGGCAGCGTTTGGATATGTTGGTCAGTGAGTTCTGGACCACCTTCAACACCTTATGAAACTTTCAGCTTGGAAGCTAACACGAGGCAGGACCTACTTCTCAGAGATGTGAGTATATGCTTAAGTCCTAATGTAATGAATGGGACTTAATACCTGCTAAAAGTTAAGCATGTGCTTATGTATTTTTATATATAGGGTAGAACTCCCCTGCACCTACAGAAATGGAAGTGTTCAAATGTTTTGGAGCCTTGAAGCTTTGTTTCTCAAAGAAAGGGGGTTTTGTGAGTTTTTAAAACATTTTTGACACCTTTTCTAAGAAAAAATGTATTTTCAATGAAAGAATTTTCACAGTGATGTGTCAGGCTAAGGAGTCTTTCAGGCCTTAATAATCTGCTCTTTTTTTAATAGAACTGTGAAAAGTGCAAGTCAAATCAGATTTTTCTTCTAGGTTGGGTTTCAGGGGCTAGAACCAAATTACTTTTGAGCCCTTCCTAAAGATCCTGTTCATCTCTGTTATACTGGCACAACATCACTAGGTTCATCCAGAATTCACTTGCATTTTTCACTAGTCCATAATTTGGTATTTATTCCATAACTTATCCTAATCCATGTAGTTCAAAGATGAGATCAGTGGCAGAATGATTCTGTTACTCCTCTGCTGCTTTTTCTGTCTCAACACATATAGTTCAAATATGAACAAAGAGAAAGACATTTAAGCTTTTTTTCAGGAAAGAAATGGTTGGAAATTATGAAAAACAATTTGGGATATAAATGCTAGAAAGGAACTGATACAAAAGAAGCTCACCTCATCATTGTTAGTTGTAGTGGCAATAAATATAGCTTCACATACTTTTCATGTTCCCACTATGAAAGGGAAAATCAAGGGATGTAATTAATGCTATTTAAAGATTGTCTTCCAGATGTTGTCTCCTTCCACGGAAGAAAGAACCAACACATTTCTTTTGCCAGTTTAGACTTCATCTGTGGAACAAGAGAACAATGTTTCCTTTAGACAACATACACGAGTAGGAATAAAGATCCCCAGAGCAGTGGGGAGAAATAGAGCTGCAATATTACATTTCAGTAATAAAAACCAGCTAGGAGATTAGAGGTAGAGCTTTATAAAATACAAGAGCCAAAAACCAGCTTCCTGAGTCTCCTAAATGAAATATCAGTATGTTGGCCAGTCTACTTTTCATTATCACTTCATGGTTTAGAAGTTGTTGTTTTCGCCCCCTGATCCCTCTCCATCCACCTTTTATGTGAAGTCTTCAGGTCCAAAATCTGTCAATGCATTTATCATACATTTTAGAGACACATTCAAATAGCAACAACTTGTATGAGTGCTTTAAATTATCCTGACTAAGGCCAGCACAACTTCAGATGTTTCTGGCCTAAGCCATTAATGATGCTACACACCATTAATGGTGGAATTCGCCCGCACAATTTGCTCCAAAGAAGCATGGAATACACATAAAAATGGATGTCCTGCCATTCTGTTCTCCAGAGGAAGGCTGCTGTAAGCTCACCACTTCCACAGCTTTAACAAAGATAGCACACATCCGAGAGAGGAGACGAAACAGCCAGCACCAAAGAGCTGATTGAACACACAACCTTTGCTTTATGGCTTCTTTCAGATACACGACACACAGACAAAACTCAGTGACAATGTAGGAATGAAGCTGCATTCAAATATAACAATTCCTTTAGGTTTCTGACTCCCCTCCCAACTCCTTACACCAAGTGCCTGTTAACTTATGCATTATTAATTATGCAGTTCTAGAGTTAGAAGATCTAACTCAAAAGGCTTGTCAGTTATCAGCTACCCCAACCGCAGACCACACAACTACACAGCTACAAAATCATTCATTATTTTCAGAAGGCACTAGAAGAAAAATTTGACAATCTGGTCCTATTGAGTGCACTGCAAGCACTTAATAAATAAATTAAATAATACTAGTAAAGAATGAGTAGCATCAAATAAAGTACAAATTCTCCAACTTGGAGCGTACTATTACACCAACTAAATATAGAACGGAAAGAAGTGATTAAATTCTGTTTGCTGCATGTTAAATTATGAACATAAGGTGAACAATAAATTACTTTTAAACATACAGAAACAAAGGTTTTCTGTGTAATTACTCATCTGTGGTGCTGACAGGACAGTATCCCTTCAGAGCACCTGGCACCACAGCTAGGGCTGTGCTGCAGGAACCAGAGTTTTCAGTGCTGCCATGCCAGAGTGACGGCTACAGCCTGCAAGCACTAAAACATTTTGGGATAGGCAATAAACACCCTTCAAGTCCTTTAACAACACTCCTCCACATCTATCATGCACAGTGCTCTGGACTGTCAACATATCATCTCCCATGCTGCTGCAAGAGGAGCACAGAGCAGTTTTCACTTAGGATGATTTTCAGCTGTCACGCATGAAGAGCAGGCGTGTGTTAGGGCTTGGGAAAACTACACAGGCCAGGGCTCCCCACTCTGAGGATATCTCCAGAATTATCACAGACAGAGGAGACAGCTAGAGAAGGTCTAGGGGAAAAAAAAAGAAAAAAGAACAGTAGAAAACTGAAGATCCAGATAGCATTACTTTGAAAGCTCTTCTGATACTTGCAATGTGAAATTGCTGAACTGTAGAATGCAACCTGATGCTTAAATTGGTCTCAAAAGTAAATTTCATTGCAAATGATCCACCTATGTACAAATAACAGAAGATATGCTTGTAGACTGCCTGTCATCTGGCAGTTATAGATAATCACCCACCTCTTACCCCATATAATCCTGTCCTTTAATTTGAATACCTGTCAAAAACAGGGAAACAGCAATCACACAGCAACTTCTAGATTTTCACAATAATGGAGCAAAGTTTTATTGTTTATGGTTAAAATGTTCATAGTAAAAAACAAATATTGATTTGCCAGTGGTAAAACTCAGCTGTGTATTTGATTTTACTTTTCATTAAGTAAATTGCCAATTAATTCCTTCTTTCTTTTCAGCAGTTTTCCAGACCTTACTGAAGAAGCCATTATTAAAGCACCAAAGAGATTTGCCTGTGTAAAGGGTGAGTAGAGATCTGGGGGATTTGGACTGTAACATGATAATGTTACAAAGTTGCCAAGCTGTCAAAATGTAAAGCACTCCGAATACTGAAGTGTGAGGGTTTAGGTATTTGTTTCCACTGATATCAGGAAGAGTTACATGGCCTAAATTCTCTTACTTCCTCTCCTAAGTGCTCACCTCACTGCTCATCAGAAACTGAAGATGACTCAGCAAGAGATTTTGAACCCCAACTCAAACCAGCGATTTCACTCAATGCAACAAAGGCATTCGTGCTCATCAGTGGCAATGTCCAGTTCAATGTGATCCCAAAAACACTTTGGTTAGAGGAATATAAAGCATTACTGTTCTCATCTCATAAGGCAAGAGAATACTGGAGCAGGAAAGATGACTTTCCTGAAGGTAAAAGGGAACAAAGAGTAAAAGTGCTTTGTACACTAACAGTTTTAGACTATCCTGTTCAGCAATTCCCTTGGCATTTTTCACTTCTATGAATTAGAACATAAATAAACAGAAATCAGAAAACAAACCAGAGCCTTTGGGCTAAACTTTCTAAATTTGGCCCAAAGTGGGTTATTAACTTAGGAAAAATACTGAAGAGTGTGGAAAAATCTATTCTTGTGACAAAAATTTCTCAAGAATATAAACTGGCAGAGCATTAAGACACTCTGGTGGTATGACTGCAGTAGTGATGGAAACAATATGTGGAAAGACCATTGTCATACCAATGTGAGGAATGTAATCAGATTGGTATCTTGTGATCCTTTTGGATGCTACCTCAGAGCTCAACACAACACAGATGCTTCAGTTGTTAAAACATTTAACATCTCATAATATACACCATGCCAAGGCATATTTTGCTAAAGGCAGGGAGTGTCTGTCACTTACTTCAGTAGTAATTTTGTGCAGCTGAATTAATGCATAGGTGGGGCCCTGCCCTGAAGAAGCAAATGAAAGAAAGCTTTAATTATTTCAGCAGGACTTGGACCAGGACTTTCAGTAACAGAACTGGGAGAATAGCCAGAAAAAGTCTACACAAACTGGAGCTCATACATTATATTAACTGCATGCATTCTGTCTTGTATGCACTGCTGTGAACATTCACATCCACAAAGCACAAGCCCTGTTCCAGGACAGTGTGTGATGCACATGGGCCATGCACGTTCAGCACAACTGCTCCCTCAGCAGCTTCACTCTCCTTTTCTGCTCTCAAGCACAATGACAAAGAATTTACACACGTGCCCAGGCTATTCTTCATGTACATATATGGCTCCTTGCCTTTCATCTGCTCCTACATCTTATGCTGACAGATGAGCAATGCACAGCATCATAAATGGAAGTAACGCTGTTTAAAACTAATAAAGGCAAAAGGACAGTCCCAAAAATAAAAGCTTGAATACAAAAGTACATTTTTCCCTTAGTATGCCACTCATATAACAATAACAAGTCAACAACAACAATACTGAGGATCTTTTCCAAAGTGGGCAAAGTGATATCTAAAACTGCAGCAAAAATCCAGGATTTATTTTTGGCAGGCCACATCTTCAGCTGCTGCTATTTGCTTCAATTGCTAGAATTCTGCAATTGAAAGTCTGGCCCAAACTTCATAAAATTGCAGGAAGGAGTGTTAAAGACAAGCTTGGCTCTATCACAATGCTGCCATTAAACTACCTGCAAGAGATTTTGGTAGCAAATACCAAGGGCCAAAACATTTTAGTCCTAGTCCATTTGAAGGAAAAGTAAACTTGTTTCCAATTAAATAAAATTAATGTGTGGCAGTCAGAGATCTTCAAATTCAATTCCAATAGAAACATCACTAGGTACAGTAATGTACATGTCTGCATTTTGGAAAAAGTAAAGCTTTGAAAATATCTAGGGCAGACTAGAATCAATATGCAATCAAAAACCTGTAGTTCTCATTGCACAAGTTCCTAACAGCAGGGATTTCCACAGACACTGGCTCAATTTAAATAGCATTATAGCAAAAATTGTAGGGTTTGGATGTTCTATCCTACGTTTCCTGCCGCCATGGGATGAAAATTGTTCGTGACTACAATTTTTTTCCCCTAGAGAGCCTAAAAAGATTGTTCACTACATGAGTGATTCAGCTGAAGATTTAATTTGTATCTGTGTCATTAGGACTTCTTAATAGTAATTTGAAAGAAACAGATATCATAGACTCTTAGAATCACAGAATGGTTTGTGCTGGAAGAGTCCTTAATGATCATCTAATTCCAAACCCCCTGCCATGGGCAGGGACGCCTTCTGTCACCATGATATTTTATGAAAAATCCCTTCACCAGGGTTTTTCTCCTGAGAAGCCTCAGAAAAGAAATGTAAACAATAACTATCTGATTGCTTGGAATGTGGTTTGGAGGTTGCATCTTGGATTGGTTCCATGTGAATTGTTTTTACTCAATGACCAATCCCAGCCCAGCTGTGTTGGGCTCTCTGGTCAGTCACAGGTTTTTATTATTCATTCTTGTCTAGCCTTCTGATGTTTCCTTTCTCTTTCTTTAGTATAGTTTCAGTATATCATCTCTTTTAATATAATGTAATATACTATCATAAAATAATAAATCAGCCTTCTGAGAACTTGAAGTCAAATTCTCATCTCTCACCTCATCCTGGGGACCCTCACAGCACCACAACAATTGGTGACCACAACCTTCCACTCAGGTGGGCCCAGAGCTCTGTCCAACCTGGCCTTGAACATTTCCAGGCATGGGACACCCACAATTTCTCTGGGCAGCTTGTTCCAATGCCTCACCACCCTCACAATAAAGGATTTCTTCCTGATATCTAATCCCCACACAGGATTCCCATACTGGGCTATGGATGAGTGCAGCCTGGACAAGGATAAATTGTAAATTGTTCCATAATGACTCATGGATTAGTGGGGGTTCTTTTAAACACAACATTCCCGAGGGGTAAAGTAAAGCTGCCTTTAACTCAGGCTTATCTGGAAAAGAAAGAAAAAGGAGCATTTAGCTGCTTACCTGGCTTGCACTGCAGGATTTTTAAGCTCCTCTTCATCATCTTGTAGCTATTTCAGCATAGTTCTGTAAGCCAAGTGAATAGAAAATTTGGATAAAATATGCCCTTAACGGGTAGTGACTGATGGTCAGCAAAATCTTGATAAGAGAAGAACCATCTTTCCTTATCTTTTCAAGACACTTTGAGAATAATTTGGTTAGACAGCCATACGAGTGAAGGCAAGAAACTTTTTTATACACTGACTCCTAAAGGTCATTCTCAAATATAGTGAAAAATTAAAAGGAAAAATACTTCAAGATCAATAAAAATTACAGATACCTCAGATTTACAAGTAATGTCTTCAATATTCAATGTGAGGAAGATCAGCCCTTAAAGGAAAATAGAACACAGAATGTCATTTTTTATACAATGCTCAGGTAGCACCCTTTGAAAACACACTTTAATCCAAGAAAAAAGATGGTTTTTTTCATTTTTCCTGTCATCTTCTAAGCTTTAGAATTAGATAGAAGAATTAGATTTAGGTAATTAGATAGAATTAGATAATAATTAAAATTTCTCTTCAAAGGAAAAATATTAACAAAAAAAACCAGCAAACTATCATCTGGCTTTTCAGCTTTGCTAGCTCCACATTGCCAATGCCTGGATGGGGATCATGGTCTTGTGGCTACTTGCCCTGCCACTGATATGAAAAAGTTTTAAAAATACACAATTCTAAAACAGCTTGTAGAAAGCAAGAGAAAGATGTCACTAAAGGATTTAAATCTTTGGGTTCTGCTGAAGGCATTTCTGTTTCCTTAAGCAAGAAGGCAAAGGGAACATCTCTGAATATTTCAAGCCAGATAAATGGAGTTTTGTCTGTACAGTGCCCAACTCCTGAGAGAGAAATCCAACACAGGAAACTATCTCCTGGGTTATATCCAGTTCCTCGCCATGCCAGCCACTACATCACATAACCCTTTCAAAACTGCACTAATTCCCTTCAATAAACTGAAGCACAGATATTTTGTCATCAAAACATGCTGTTTGAAAATACACTAACCCTTTTGCTTATTCATATAAGTAATGTTTGAACTTTTCAATTGCAGCTCAGTGGACACTTTGATGACAAATATGAATCATATACCAGAGGGCATTCCATTAAATTAGTTTCAAGGTGACAAGGGAGTGAATTATAATGATCAAGCCTGCATTAAAAAAATAATGTTGAAAACTCATAGCCAGATGGAAATGCTCAAGAGCAGTATTCTAAAGAATAGCTGGGGACCAACTGTCACCAGAGAAAGAGATCTGTGGAAACCCATTGAGTGGTTTAGATGCATATTTTCAGATATATGTAGATGCTATCCAACATTTTGCCAAGATTAAGCCACAACTTCAGTCTTCTCACCTTCTTTTCATCCTACCTGTAGGAATTTCACTTACCTATTCTGTCTAGCTCAGGATAAAACCACACAGAAGTGCAGTGAAATAGCAATATAGTGTGGAGGATTTCTTCAAGAAGGGGATATACATATATTTTCCAAAGATTTTTGGCACTGGGATCCATTTCAGATTTCCTGCAGTGGTCTACTTCTTCAAAAACCTTTAATCATCTTAACTGCTGGCAAGACATCTGTTGGAAGTGCTGGAGAACCGAAAATGAAAAAGATCATAACTCTACAGAAATCACTAATAGAAAGTGAGAAATAGAACCTGCACAGCATTACTTGAAATGTCAAAATGTGCTGATAATAAATGGAATCTGGCTAGAAACAGTTTGGAGTTGAAGCCCTGCAGTAAGCATCTCCAGAGCTAGGCAAATCAGTTCTTACAAGGATTTAGGAATCTACCTACACTGCAACCTCTGTCTGAACCCTAAAAAAACCTCCAAAGTTACTTTTTACTCATGTAGAGAACATACTTTCCTTCTCTAAAACATACTTCTATTTATTTTCTCCTCTTGCCACAGTTCCTTTTTCGAAATCTTCTTCAGTTGTGATAGAACCTGTTACTGTGTCACCCTCGAGCACCTGCTGCCAATTGAAGCTCAGTACTCCCATAAAATGCTATTCAAAATAGGTATTTTACAAAAGGAAAATCCCCAAATATGAGAATTTCACAGTCAGGAAGGCTTAGGAACTTCACTGAACTTCTTGCTCCTCCATCAGAAAATATGAGGCATGTATGGCCCGTGGGAGGTTGGAGAGGTGCTGAGAGCTTCTGAAAAGGAAAAAACCATATTGGGGCTTACTGAGGAAAGACTGCCTCAGTCCTTGAACATTTGAGGGAACTGACATTAAAATTCAGATTATAATCTCCATCCAAATGGATCATATTTAAAAACCTTTGTGAGAAATTCTGCTCTGCTGGGAGCTTCCACATTGTGAGATCGTCCTCAGTCCTCTCACCACTGCTGGTCTTACATTCTGTAACTACAAAAAATAATAGGTTTCAAATTTTACCCAAGTTATGTTTGCAACTAACATCTTATATTATTGAATGACTGTTTGTTAAAGGGAACCACAGTCCCTATTTTCTAATAAAAAAGAGCTTAAAATCTACATGGATCTTGACAAACTCAAGTGCTACAGTGGAATCAAACAATGAGCCTCTTGAACTTTGGGAACTAAGTCTAAACCTGGAAATTTTCCAAGTACCATGTCTCCTATGTGGATAGCAGTCCAAAGAAGTGGTGGGTAAGGTCATGCCTTATACTCTGCCCAGAAAAATGAGGAACAGTTTCCCACCCCCTTGGCAACAGCATGGATAACATAAGGGAGAATACTCTTCCAAAGTCAGAAAAGTTAAAGAGAAAACTGCTATTTCTCCATATTATGTAAATCTAAAACTAAAATCTAAATTTTTACTTTAACAAAATGCAGTAGGAAAGAAAAGGACAAGTGGATCAAAAGCACAGAGCCTTCTGAGCAGACTCAAAAAGGAATCTAAAGCAGTATATATTTCTCTGCTTAAAAAATACCAAAAAAATTTCCTAGATGACACATTGGAATAGAAACATAAATTTGTATTTAGAATTTACATTTTGTAAAATACCCACAGATATGTATTAATAAACACACACACACTACAGACAGAGTAGACAAATATTTTTCATGCAGATGATTGCCAGACTTATCTTTAGATGACGTGATTTATAGCAGAGGAATAAGAGCAGCAAATCTGAAAACATGCAGCTATTTGCTGCAACACATGCAGGAACAGATACACATCAGCTGATTTGCAGTGTGCAGTCACCACTATCCTGAGAGGATTTAGAAATGAAAAGTTCTTGCCCAAGAATTTGGGCAAGAAGTAATTTGCTTGCCATATGAGACTTTTAAAGATAAGAGGACTGTTACATTGTGCCAGGTTAAACCCAAACTCCTCAACAATAAAACAGCAACTCCCTGGCACAGCAGAAGGACGCAGGGCATCCATTTGGTTTTGACCTTTCCTGACACCCTGTGGTGAAAATTAATTGTTTCAGATGTGAAAAAGATGGGCAGCATAGTTATCACAAGTATGAACAGGCAAATAGATAACTAGGGGTTTACTCACTCTCCTTCACGTGTGGAGCCAGTTTGAAAGTTACAGGCTGTACCCATTGATAGGTAATGACTTGGTTCCCCCTTGATATAGGAAAAAAAATCATTGCTTCAACTGATTAAATGATTAAAACATTCTGACCAGACACCTGATGGGGTCCTACAGTAAATGGAGTCTCCAAATTGACTGCTGTGTGCCTCTCACCAGGTAAATCAACCTTCAGTTGTGCCTCAGGCACAGGACACCAGCGCAATGTGCGCAACTGCTCTAAAAGAGCCCTTCACAATCTCAAACAAGACGTTGCCAACCTTCTGCTAAACTTCATGGGATAATTTAAAACATATGCAAATAGATTAATGGCTTAAAATTCCTTTGGATTCTGTTATAAAGACAGCATGCCATCAATTGCAGTAACTGCTTTAACATGCAGAAAATGACAATAGATACGGTCCCTGAAGTAGAGCAGTGATTAATCATGCAGGGTTGGGGGAGTGCTTTGTTGGTTAAACTTGCTTCACTCCTTGAATTTGCATCCCCTAGGCCACCAGTGTTCGAATGGTGATCACAAAGGAGAGGTAGTAAGCTGATAGAAAATAGTAAAAAAGGGAAATGTTCTCACAGTACCTTGGTTCCCAAGGCTAATCAAGTACACAACTTGACTTTACCCATAAAGTCTAACTCAGTTTTGCTGAACGTTTCTGAGATACTGAACTGCATCCACTATCCACTCACTTGAGGCAGTAATCTAATATCAAAAAACATTTTATAAGTAGGAATACTCCAAGACCTTGTTACTTTTATGAGTCTGAAGGCTAAATAAATAAAGCTGACATAGAAAAGCCCCAAATATACTACTTTACAATACATATCCCTCACTTCTAAATTCTGACTCAATTTATGAACACAAATGACAAATGTGAAAGATGCCACTCAGAAATGGAAGGACAGATACATAGACAGGCAGCTACAAACTCACAGCAAGCAGTCAAACTGATTTGTGAAAGGCAGTGAAATTACAAGCAGAATAAATTTCATCCACAAAACAGCCCCAAAAGCGCTACCTGGATTCAAGCATAGTTGAGTGTTTGGGTGTTTTGACATTGCATCATCTAACAAAGACCTGCATTCTGTCCACACTGTTACTAATGTAGCCATGCTCAGAATGGAACAGCTTTACCATATTGACATTGTAAAGCAGGCTCAAGTGTTGGCAAAAGAAAAAAAAAAAAACCAAAAAAAGAAGACATAATGGTACACATGGATTTGAAATCAGTAATGTTTCAGAACTCTTAACTTTTTGAAAAATCAAAATACAGAGTTAATACATCGTGCAGTACAGTATGTGACCCAAATAACAAAGCTGTTCTGCATCCATCTGTGAGCCATTGATCTAAAACAAACTCACTAAGGTAAAATCTGCTTCTTTCCACTAACTCTCTATATTCAAGAACATGATAATGCATCTCTGAAGCTAGAAACCTCTTCCAAGCTCCAAGCTTACCATGAAATGGGTGGAGACTTCATTTTCCATACTGACATAGACAAGTCTCTTATCATTTTGCATTACATGAAATGGAAACTCTATTTTTGTTCTGAATAAACAGACAGAAATGTTTCTGCCATCAGAAAGAACATCCACACTAATCTTCTGGAAATGAGTGAACTTTTTTTCTTGTGAGTCAAAGCAATGTCCTTTGAGACCACATCTTTAGCAAGAACAGAATTCCAGTTTCAAGACAGCCCCAACCTGAGCAGGCTCTTGTTGGATGGGTATGGGGCTCCTAAAGGCACAATTTAGTTCACAAGTGTGCACTGTCTCTCCTTCATCCCTTGCTGTGCTCAGGACAGGAAGGATTCAGGACATGGCAGAGCCACCCCTATTCCAGCATTCATGTTGCACAGGCAGACTTGTAAAAGAAAAGAAAGACCACATGGGTAAATAATGTGAAAAAAAAAATCTTCATATTCAGTGTTACACATGTAGGGTGGAGTCTTTTGTTTCATCTAAGCCAAAACATCAGACTAAATAAATACTGATTATTACTATTAAAGGAAAAAAAAAAACACCTTGGGCTAGTACATCCAAAAGAGGAAGAATTCTCCTGTACTTAGTTGTGCAATTAAAAATATTAGAGGTCCATGGCCTGTTTTTCACATGCAAGTGTTATGCTAAACATGCCAAAATTTGCTTTAGTCCAAATTCACAATGTTTTTACCAACACTTCTAGCACAGGGATAAAAATTTACCCGGCTCTACTTCTATAAAAAAAACAAATGGAAAAAGAGATTACTGGAAGGCAGTCTCCCCAACAGACAACACTGACTTTATGAGTGATTTTATAATGGTGGTTAAAAAAAGTGACCTTTTCAGTGTCTTACCAGGAAAACTTGCATTTTGTCTTGTGTTAGGATGCTCAGTGGACATACCTGGCTTTGTCTCTGCACACACAAGATTGCAGTATTCTCACACTCAGGACCAGTGCATTATCCTGATGTAGGTATGTGCTTGGCCAGAAGCAGTAAAACAGTCATTTTGTGACTAGCTGGAATCAGGAAACACTTTTGAGGCTTGGCCATATCTGCAAAAACAATTTTTTCAGACAAAAGGCTGCAATTAGAAAAGAGATATTCCGAAGGGATTTCCAAAGAGCATTCATCTAGGTCAGCATTAATCCAGTCTCAAATGGGATTCACCTTTTTTTCCAGAGTCTTCCCACTGAAATGCTCATTTTAGTGAGGCCTTGAGAAGCCCAAAAAATGGCATAAATAACCTTTGCAATTTAGAGAATGAGATTTAGAAAGAGTTGCTGTCAACCCTTTTTTTCTTCTGTATTTCTCATAGATTTCTCTTGGACATTGAAAGTCACAGAAGGGAAGAACACAGTGCAAATCTCTGTGAGGGGAAAAAAAAACAACACTGAAGATTTTGATGGAGCATTTTTCTTAGTATGGGGTCCTGGTTTTCCAAGATAGCTGAAAAGTAAAACACACAAGCATCAAAAATAAGCAAAAGGGTCAGTGACATTCATGTACTCCCCCTGCATGCACCTGGAAGAGCCAACACACCAGGATTACTGTGTGCTTAGTACCTAAGCCTGACCTCAAAGTATTCCATGAAATTCACAATAACTTCTTGTTTTGCTCATTCAGAAAAAGAAAGGCAAAACACTGAGACAATTTTATGCAATTGATTTTTAAGATGTCACCCATCATCTCACCCAATGTACATTTTACTTGCATTATCTCTTGTCTGCAAGCTGGGAAATTGGGCTTCAGCAGTGGCTTGATAGAAAATTTCAGTTCTTCCCATCCCAAAAATCCACACTGCACTCCCATATGGAAGCTCCTAATTCCTCAGCATTAACTATCAGATGCTTCCAAATGTTTCAGGCTGTGTCACAAGTATCTCTCATCAGCAAAGATGATTTCTTTTTCTTTTTCTAGAAAATATCCCATGTTTTAAATACCTGCATATTAGAAGTTAACATCAAGACAGATTTAAAAATATTAATTTAATTGCAGTATCTGTCATGGCAAGAATGAAGCAGAAATATCTTTTTCTGTTTGGATTGTAAAAGCTTCTCCTCTCTGGAAAGATCAGTGCCAGTGAAATCTAACCTTTCCTTTTGGCCCCCCAAAACCCTGACTTTGCTCTAGCAAATTTCAAAAGACATTTCTAGAACACACTCATGTGTTTTGGAAAGCTGCCATATTCAAGCAAAAGGTCATGAGGCTTAACATACAAGTGTATCATAAAATCAAGTTTGAAGGGGTTTTGGAAAAAGGAATATAGAATGCAATTTATGAGGCTCGTCTCCACTCAAACCTCTGCGATACAGACCATGATCACCTGCCAATTTGCCAGCATAAATAGGCAAATGGTTATAATTGTATTTCCCTGTGCTGTTGTTCTGGAAAGTTTTGACCATTTAGATGTTTCAGAGCCAGTGGTTATCCAAGAAACA
This sequence comes from Molothrus ater, assembly GCF_012460135.2. Lineage (NCBI taxonomy): Eukaryota > Metazoa > Chordata > Aves > Passeriformes > Icteridae > Molothrus > Molothrus ater. Next base: position 4,345,051 of record NC_050481.2, on the reverse strand, counting down.
CAAGAGGAAGGAATTGTGCATCACTAAGAGTGAGGGTGCCAGTCCAAACATGGGGTACCAGCAAATGCACTGAGGTGTTTGTAAGGAGAAAGGAAACTGCTGAAAGGCCTCAAAAAGGCTGAATTCACCACTGGGCTCCCATGAGAGCCACATCCTATGGGACAATGCAAAAATGTGACTCAACTGCATGACAGCTTTCCAGAGAGATGGAATCAGGATGATTACATTGGTGAATTGTCTCATACTTTTACCACAGACTGCTCAGAAATGACCAGCAGAAATCTCTTGTTGACTTCTGTGGATGATGACAGCATGAGGAGATGGGTTGGTTTTTACAATTTTTTTTTTTTTCTTTTTGAGTCTTAAGACATCTGCTCTATAGACACATCTGAAGGAAAATGGGAAGAAAAATTAATTCACACCTCTTGACCCAGGCATCTACTTTCTGCATAGCATAGCAGAAAAAAAAACTGGCTGTCAGACTGAAAATGTAATTTAGTTTCCTAAAATTAAAAGCTAATAATATCTGTTTATGTGCCACGTCACCTTCAAATTTCACTCACATTAAATAAAGAAAGAAGCACAAAACAAAAATAAAAAGGCCTTGGTTTGCTCCTGAAATTTGTGTCCACAAGTGTATTTATGTGGTGAACACCATCTTTGTGTTAGCTGGCAAATATAAAACAGGCTTCACCCATTTACATATTTCTGGTTCACACAATATTTAACTGAGACTGGTTACAACAACCATGAATAACTGAGGCAAACCAAAACAATTTCTGTATATTCAAAATATTTAAACACATTTCCATTGATACTTTGTTGATTTTTTTTTTTTTACAGTGAGCAACTTAACAGACTGACAAAACTGTACCAGAGTAAGTTACCAATTTATTAATTTTTTTCAGCAAAACTGGTCTGCTTGAGAAATATTAGAGTCAAATTCTCTGGGTCATTTAGGGATGGAAGAAAATTGACAGAGAGGGCTAGCAGCATTCATTTTGGTCTCCAATGAGCAGCAATAGCAGAGAAACTGCCAAGGCTTCTTTCCTATGCCAGAAACACAAAGCAGATCCTATTCATGGACCAGGAAAATTTAAGTCAGTGCAGCAAAGCTGGCCAACTAGCTTACCTTGGGCAGAAGTTGTTTGTGTAGAAGTTCTAGACTGTATTTCTAGTTTATTTGGGTTGTTATAAAATACTTTCCCCACCCCATGTACCTCTGTGTAAAACCAGTTCTTCCGAAGGATTTTAAATTTGATGGCACGGGCTTCAGATGACTGAGCATAATTTCAAGCATTTTGCAGCAAAAAATGGGTTTAGACCAGCAATTTCTACTCCACATCACCAAAAGTATGTCAAAATGATAAATCTCTTGACAATGCTATAGGTCATAATCCATACATTTAGCATTATCTGGTGTAATAGGTCATCACCTACTGACATTTTTATTGAACTGAAAAGCAGGAAAATGAATGGTTTCAATGTCAGGAGCTGACATTAGAGGGACCAGGGATTTGCAGATGTATAGAAACCCTAGCTGGGCCAAGAAAGAAGAAACAACAAGCTGACGTGAGGCCTCAGCAGTTACCATTACTTCAAACTGAGACAGAACAGTTGGATTGATGCTCTGTTTTCCAACCTGTTTCTATGATTCTCTGTCTACAGAGGGGACAATCTGGAGCTGCAGTGCCAAAGCTTGTGTACTTTGCTGAAGTTGTCATTTCACCTAAAGTGAGGAGCTGGCAGTACATTTCACACCTCTCACTGAGGCAGGCAGCAGTGTGAAAATCTTCCTCTGGTCCAGGAGCCCCCAAGAGGAAAAACAGAGCAGCTCGAGAGGGCGGCACTCACAAATCGTCCATCACCACAAGGAACAAATGTCCAGCTCCTGCCAGCAGCCCCACTGGCTGCCAACAGCTATCACAGCATGAAACAGCTCAGAGATCACCACGGCCAGAATGGAGGGATCTCTCTAGTGCAGCCTGAAGACAGCTGGAAGCAGACATCAAACACAGCAGCTGCCCCTGGAGCACCTTGGCCGAGCCTGTCCCCATCTCCTGGCTCTGGGGACATGCAGGGCAGGCTGGCTCAGGGCTGCTGTGGGGACAGCCCAGCCACTAAGGACTCCCTACAGGATTTGGAGAGAGGAAAAAGCACTCACAGGCCTCCACATAGTCCTAAACATCATTGCTCACAAGATGATGCAAGGGCACTGCCACCTCCTTCCACCCCTGTGCATCTCAAGTCACAACCTCATTGCATAGGTTGGCATAAAGGAAAAGGGTTAACACCAAGCTCCACTATTATTAGGCCCCTCAAAAGGATACAAAACTAATCTTATCAGGTCCAGAGTATGGTGGACACATTTTTCCCCACTGCAGTAAAAAGTATTTTCCAGAAATACAATTTTAAGCTGTTTTTTCCATAATTTCTCATCTAACTCTTTTTCCCCTCTAAATCACTGACTTCAGTTATCTTTTGCATAAATATTTGTCTGAATGCATTTCAAATAAAAATTATTTCAATTTATTGACCCACCAAAAAAATAATTCGATAATTCAGTCAGGGATAATAATTGTTCTCGAAGCTGTGAAATGCCTCAACTGCAATTTTCTGTGTAATGAACTATAAACTTTTATATTAAATAATAATGATGTGTACATTCACTGAGGCATACATTTCTAACCACATAATTTTGAGAGGAATGGCATTTTTAAAAGCAGTTACACTCCACACTAATTAATTTTGAGAACATAAACACTCTCAAAAGTTGCAAAATTAGGCAATTATACAATAATATGTTATAATCATAACAGCTTTTCAGCTCTGAGGATTTTTTTTTTTACTTATTTTCTCACCATTGCTGGGCTCTTGGCGCATATGTATGAGCACTACAAAGCCAATCAGCACTACAAAATGTATGCTTTGCATTTTAGCTCAGACTTCTGGTGTTTGCAGAACAGTGTGTGTCTAACTGCTGTTCCCACAGCTGTAAAGCTTTAAGACTTAAGAAGGCATTGAACCAGAGTCTGTCCTCACATAATTGGAGTGGTGCAAAGTTTTGTTTGGGGGTGTTCATTTAAAGCACAAAGCCCCATCTGACCAACCCCAGGTTGTTCCCCACATGATAAAAGTGAGGGGTTATTCATTACCCTGTGACATGTAATTAACATGATGATTGGTTCTATACACCTTATAAACAATGAGCACTTTTCTTATTTCCTTTTAACTACCACCATTTAAAATCACTAGGAGAGAGGGAGGGGAAAAAAAAAGCGTACAGCCACCGAGGGAATTTCCAAATTAAGAGGTCCTTGAGATTCCAAAACAAACCCAAAAAACATAACAGACACTCTTCTCTTCATAAAACACTCACAATAGCAGAGGCCCAGCTTACAACTTGTAACTGCTGCAGTGCTCACACATCAGGGCAGGATGCTGAGGTCCCACAAAGGGATCCCACAGCTACTGCACATCACGGGCTAATGAATCTTTTCCCATGCCAGGTACAGACCTCGGGACTGGGGTGGGAGCCAGGCTGTCAGAGGAAAAGTTCTGAGACTCTGCAGTGGCAAAGGCTCAGTGTAAAAGATGCTGCACAGTCTGGAAGATTTACCTCCATGAATCTGTGCTATACCAACTCTTTTGTAAGTCCCAGAGCACACCTACCTGTCACCATATTTCAGTCAGACATACACAAACCAAGATGCTGTCAATCTTGATGTTACTTGCTGAAGATCAGAGCTGAGAAAATTTTCCTTTTGTCCTGTCAAAACCTTCCTTATTGTCTTGGGTAGTTCAATCTATTACAGGTAGTTCAATCTATTACAGGAATCAGGCTCTGAGGGAAATGTGGAGAAAACTTTCTTCAACTCTTTTTTCTTGTTGCCATTTACTAAACCTAATGTAGTAATTCTGGCCTATTCTTAGTAATTAGTGAATAATATTATTAATTCTATTTGGTATGTAGCCTAGGACCCTGAATATATTCTCCAGTTATGTACAATGTAGCCTTCAGTCTGATTTCAGAGAACCTGGGTACCAAGCTTGTTGCTGGAGCTAAAGCACAGAGATGCAGCACAGATTTTGTCAGTCTCTACTTCCTCACAGAACACCAGGATTTCTCACACTCCTGCCACAAAACAGCACTGGCTTCTCCTGAGCCAATCTAATGAATCTCTTCCAATCTAAACCAATACCTTTCCTTTGACAACTTTGCTTGTTTCTGAAACTGAGAAAGACTCAAAAGGATTTAAAAGCAGGATTCTTCTTATACCATTTCAAATGTCACTGTATACATGTCTGTCATGAGCCAGGCATCAGAACTGGCCCTTTAGCCAAGAGGGGAGTAAACACTTCCAGATCTTACCTATTTTCATTTAAGTAGAGATTAGTTATGTGCTAGATGTTACTTTTTTTTTCTTGTGCTCCTTTTTTCCTTTTTTTTCCAAACCATGAAGACTGTTAAAACGGCAGAGAAATAAATCATGGTTAACCTATCAGTTAAAAGAACAGGATCCCTACAGACATCTAAGAGCTGTGTAAGGGTCTCTCCATTAAGTCTTCCTTTCAGTCTCATCAAGAAGAGATCTGAGTGAAAGCTATTCTAGCCAAACTTGTCCTGAAAGAAATCACAAACTCTGGTTGACAAAAAATCAATCAATCAATCAATCAATCAATCAATCAATCAATCAATCAATCACAAAACAGTTATGATTTCTATTAATTCTTTTGGTTAGGCAAATGAAATATTTTTCTGTTACACTCCAAAGAGGACATGTCCAGTTAGACGTTTTTCTAACTAAACCTTTTGTAGTCAGAGCCACACCTTATTTTGAAATTTGCCTGCACTTTAATCACAAAACAAATTATACTGGAGTGAGCCAAGCAAAAAAATCAACAGCTCTAGTCACAAGATCATGTTCCACATTTAGGTTGTTGTCCTGCCGGGGAGCACAATCTCTTTTGCAACTGTACCCTACCCTCCTTCAGCTTCTTACATTGTGTCTCAGGCCTTGCAAAGGTGTAAATTTTTTGGCATTTCAATTTACCTTCCCCTTCAGCTTTTGGCTCATCCCTAGGGCATATCTGATGGGCGCTAATCCACCCTAATTAGCCTACTGGGAAAACAACAGATAGTTTGCAAGACTTGAAAGGCTTGTTCAGGAAAGTCGACATCTCTGGCAAAGAGCTTAATGTGTCTGCAATCAAGACAAAGGGAGAGATTGGATCACCATAATGAACTCTAATTTTGTATTGCTCTAGAAGGATAAAATGAGGGTGAATTGAGGCTCTAAAATCTTTTAGCACAAGAGCAAATGAAAGCTTTAAATTATGCATTTTTTTCCTGTCAACTGAATAAGCACGACTTTATAAGCATGATTTAATCCAAAAAACAGATGCACTCTTCCCTTAAGACAGAAATCTAAGCCAACTGGCTTGCACAAGCATTTTCTGTGCGTGATTATTGGACGTGGCAGGTTGAAAGAACCAAGAAGCAGGATTTTGAGCCGTGGCAGGAGATGCAAAGAACAGAGGTCCAAATCTTCACAGGAAATAAAAGCAGGCAAGACAGAGAGAGAGAATAGTGGGGGGAAGACATTCTGCAGCATTTAATCACAGAGTTCAGGAATCAGGCTCTGAATGCAGCGATGACATGCACAAGTGGCGGTAGGTCCTCTTTGTGCGCCTTCGCTGCGCGGGCAGCATTGCAAGTTGTCCTGCATCACCCATAGCCATGGTTACAATTTTTACCTAGTAATGATTCCATTGTAATTAATGGATGTTCCCACTGCATAAGGCAGAATACTGATGAGGAATGTGAAGGGCAGACAATAGTTTAACTATCTTTGATTAAAGTCTCACTTTGGGTAGAGCAAGCTACATTCATCATGTTGCCTCTCTCAGTTTTCCATTCTTACCAATTATCAATAAATTGAACTAAGAGATTTCTACCCCAGTACATTTTTCTTTATTCTGTTTCTTTATATTTATATTTCTTTATTCTGTGCCCTGTCTTTCCTTTTCTTTTCAAGACAGACCACAGATAGAAGTAGGAGCCCCTTACACTCTGAGTTAACTTCATTTTTGTAACAGAATGGATGCAATTCTCTGTGTGTTGCTGTAATCATGTCTCAAGCTTATTAACAACTAATTACAGAATATCCTGGATAAAGCTGAAAAACATGGAGTTAGATTTAATACTAACATATTACTGTATGCAAAATTTACTGCTGATTGAACTCCTCAGTCAGCAGCAAACAGCCTGAATATTTGGATTGTGAACACATATGACTGATAAATTGACAAAGTACAGAGGGAAAATTCTGGCCCACAGTACACCTACACAACTGTCACTGCTTCAGTGGGAAGAGCAACAATTCTCCCTTCAAATTTCTATTAATTACTGTAATTTTTCAGTTTTGCTATTTCAATGTCCCTTAATTTTGTCCTGATGTTTCCAGCTGCTCTTGAGAGCTTCATGAAGTTTTTTGCAACAGTTTTTGACTTTGCTGCTTGGTTAATAAAACTAAACACATGTTGGTGCTTTTCCTCTACTTATTCCCATGTCCCTTGTACCCAGTGGAAAGGAGAGAGGCCAGAGGAGCATCAGATGAAGCAGGACCACAAAAAACAGGAAAGTGAAAGCTGGCTGCTGCCAGCTCCCCACCAACACTCCCTACATGAGAACTAGTGCCTGTAATCCCAAATACGTGCACATGCATATGCATGATTGTAGTGCCACTGATGAATAGAAATGTTTGTCTCGCTCATGTGAAAAGACATCAGCTGCTTTTGGCTTCAAAGTCAAGATGTCTGGTTTTAGCCTTTTTTCTGTCAGAGACACCTGATGGATCTGGACTGAATCCCACAGGGATTCAGATGGGGAGCATTTAGCTAACTTTTCTGTAGATCATGTAGAGCTAAGGGAAAAGTCTAAAGTCGATATCAGTGGTTTTAAAACTTTTGTTCAAGACTCTCTTTTTTTCTTCCTTAAGGAAGATACCAATATGCTGGGAGCTGTTAACAGAGAATGGAAAAGCTCAAATCCACATTGGTTTGACAGAGGAGATGGGCTAAATATCATGCACAGAATAAGGAAACCTCTTTTATCCTGGTTGGGTATTTACAGGTAATCAAATAAATAACAGGCATGTTAACATAAATCTTAGCTTAATATGAAAAAGAAAATCATGAAACCAGTGGGGTTTTCTCCATCCCAAAAGAACTTCAAGTAATTGTCAGCTTTTGTAAACCAGCAAATAAATTTATCTCCAAAAAGCTTCCAGTTATGATGTGCCACACAGGGATACAAAAGTGATGGACTACTGTTCAGTCTTGTGTCCTGCCCTGTTTTCATATTGTTTGACTCAAAAGCTGCACAAAGTGCTTTTAATATGCTTCTCAGAACCAGAGACAAAACAATGTTTTTAACTAGCTACAAATCTAAACACAGAAACTCCGTTGAACAATTTCATTTTCCATTTTCTTCTTGTTCTAAAAAAGTAATTAAAAACTCCAACCAAAAACTTACAACCACAATCAACTCCTTGATCTGTTTTAAAATAAAGAAGGTAAACATTACCAGATCATTAACTTGGAATATGGTGAACGGAAAAGGAAACTCTACTTTGATAATATTTGTTAGTTTTAGGCAAGCCATTTCATACATTATTGGAGAGGTCCAAAATTACAAAAAAAACTTGACCATTTGAACTATTTAAGTAAAACATGAGAAATACACTATATGGAAAAAAGTGTGCAGAGGTAATGGCAAAAGAACCAGATGTTTCTGTAGGGCTTTTCAGTCTTTAACTTCAGCATCAGGATGATAAAGAGCAACATAAAAACCTGTCACTGCTACAGCCAAGCAAATACACACACACACACTTCCAGCGCGGCCAAGATATGACATTTTTAGGAACATGGAGTGCATCCATTTTGTTCTCATGTTTGTACATTTCTGTGAGCACAGCCAAGTTTTTGCAAGGCAGAACTCAAAGAGAAAGACCAGGAGGCTGGATAATGCTGAGTGTAGTCTAACAGGATATACCGGGCTATTGGTTTCCCTCCAGATGTTTTTCAATGGAACCAGTGTTTCAGTGGCCAAGTTTCACTAAGCCCCATGATGTCAAACATAAGGTTCCCTACCACATGACTCAAGAAATTAAGGATAAAAGCGCTGACTTAAGTGTGATTGTGAATCTGGACAAACTCCTAGGTATAAATTCTTGTTGCAGAATGCATATATTGACTGAAGACACACAAGGGGATGCTTAATGAAGATAAGTGAAATATTAATAAAGTAAAAATCCATGAACATTTATGTAAAAAAAAAAAGGTTGTAACGATAATTAGGAAGTTTTCCAGAGGCACGTAAGTTTTCACTTAAACCAATGGATAAGTTTAGGTACACGATTCAGCTGGAAAACCTTATTAATTACTATAATGGCCAAACTCCAGGGCCTAAATTTTTATGTTATTTCTTGACATTATGATTCATATGATTGTCCTGTTCTGGTGACCAAAAAAAGTACCAAAACACGTAAAAACCTTGCACCAGAAACAGAGAGACTGCTTAGTGACACATTCCTCCCCTCTTTTAAATTGAAACAAGGGATTCTTACATTATCAGATTCCAGCAGAACCTGTCCTCACAAAGACACTAAAAGATCAGAAGTTGAATGACACACAGAATTTTCCTCTTCAATACAGTGAAAGGCATAGGATGAAAGGAAGGAAACAGCTCCTGTTTTATTGCTGCTCTGATTACTATGTATGTATCACTTACTGAAGAATTTGTCATACTTGACACAAGTTGTGATCTCATCAATGACAGTAACTGAAATATCAGCTGCTGATTCGTGGGTCAGCCATGTATTATTGTCTCTGTAGGCTACAGAGGATGTATAAAAAGAAAAATCACCAAGAAATCCCACCAAACAAAACAGGTGGAAGGCTACTCATGGGTTCTTTCAGGCATCCACCTGCTCCCACGTGGAGTCCTTCACGGGCTGCAGGTGGCTCTTTGCTCTTCCATGGGCTGCAGGGGCACAGCTGTACCACCACGGCCTGCAACACAGAGGGAATCTCAGCTCTGACACCTGGAACCCCCCTGCCCTTCCTTCTGCACCAGCCTTGGTGCCTGCAGAGTTGTTCCTCTCATGAATTCCAACTGCTCTCCCTGACTGAAGCTGTTGTTGAGAGGTCTATTCCCTCTTTTTGAATCTGTTATCCCAGAGGTGCTACCACCGCCCCTGGTGGGCTCAACCTTGGTCTGCAGCCGGTGTTTCTTGGAGCCAGCTGCATTGTCTCCATCAGACACAGGGAAAGCCTCCAGCAGTTCCCCACAGAAGCCACCCCAAAACCCTGCCCTGCAAACCTAATACATTCTCCTGCTCAAAACAGACATGTTTTGATTTCTCAAAGCCCTTGCCAACCCTGTGTCGAGGATATCTGTTGCCTTCTACACAGCACAGAGACAAACTGTAAGAATTGATGGATTGCACCCTTCTTTTCCCTAAGCAATTTTTTGTTTCACAAATGCTAAGGTTCAAGAAAATGGCTTGTATCAGTTCTTCAGGAAAAAGAAATGAGATTTCTGTAGGATGCCTGATAAGCTCCCACCACTCTTGTATCACACTCAGGCAACCTCAGCTAAAGGCCTTGCCACTGTTCCATCTATAAGTCTAAACCACAGTATCACATGATTTCACAACTGGCTCTCATTATTTTCCACCACATAAAATCCTTGGGATGAATGTGCCATACTTAGTTAATTCAGTGTATTTTTTTCCAGCTATGGAGAAATGAAGAACATCTACATACCAGGTTAAGATTCCTTGGAATGTTTGAGAAGAGGATGCAAGTCTATAAATCATTTGAAAATGGACATGCACAGATGGTTTTAATTGACATAAGGACATGATTCATAGCAGAATATAAGGAAAAATCTAGCAACTTTATTTTGGTCTACTGATTAACCCTCCTGTGCAATCTCTGCATGCAACCACTGTTGGGTCTTGGGGTTTCAAGCACTCTGCTGACAAACTGTCCAGAAATACAAGTGTCTGACACCTTCATATCATTAACATTTTCAAGGCAGACTCCACCAACAAAAAAGTTTTCTAGAGAATCAGTTTACTTCAGCTCTATCTAATTTCAAAGCTACACCCAGAATTTCAGAAATGCTCCAGACATTACACTGCTCTGGGAAATACACTACTACTGAGACTTGAAGCTCTGCTGAATGTTAAAGAAGCTCAGTACTTCCTGCAACAAGGTTTCTCACTTGACTCTGCCAAATGTGACTTTTAGGCACTGATTATTCCCAAAGCGGAGGGCCTGCTTCACAAAACTTTTGGAAGATTCAGCCAAAACCATTTACCTGTTTCTAAGAATAGAGAGGGGAAAACATGGGATTTTTTTTCTCCTGCTGGGAAACAAAAATTAATAACGTTGCTTATTAAATTGGTTGTGAAACAAAGCTTTGCATTTAGACAGGAAAGTTGTTCTGTGTCAAGGATGGCCTTTCAACTACACCTGTAAATTTGCCTATACTTGGCCCACCCAGAATCCTTAAAAAAATAAAAGTCTATTTAAGCAAGTCCAACACGAACTGGAAATTGGAATTGAACTGCTAATTTCCCTGAAGACTCCTCAGCTCACTGGAACATGCAGCTGAGCAAAACATTTCCTGCAATTAAAGAGGAGAACTTGTAATGACACTTTTTATCCTCTGTGACACTTTGGCTTAAGTCTGAAGGAGGAAAGATGTGACTGGATGCACAGTTGGAAATGTGAGGATGGAGACCAGCTAGAGACTAAGGAGTGAAGACTTTTTTAAGAGAAATCAGGAGTGCAACTGGGCCTGCCTGGCCAGATACCAAGGATGGAAACAGATAGAACGGGCAGGAGAAATTGCCCAGTGGAAACATGTGGGAGCAGAGAAGGGAAAGCAAAAAAAAAATGTTAATACATCCCTTCAGGCACAACCAATATAAGGAGCATAAACAACAAGATGGCATAAGACCTTGCAGACAATGGGAATTACAAATGTTAAGGTAGAGCCTTCTGGCAAAACTGGGCTTAGGCTACTTGAATATTTTAAAATTCAGCAACTGAGGTAGCGAGAGAATTTCTCTGGGCAATACATGAATTGGGTGAAACTAATTTTCCCTTCCAACCCAGCATCTTGTGTCCTCCTGTAGCCACAAGCAGATATCTGGGGAGCATGAAGTGGCATTTTTCCCAATGCACTCACAATCTCCAGTGGTGGAAACGGGATCTTCCTGACCAGAATCCAACCAGAGCAGTCTTTCTGTCTCTTCAACGAGTTTACTTGATTGCCTTTCAAAGCCAAGTCTATTTTAAGTGTCCACTTAAATGTGTCCCAGGCCAGTGTACCTCTTGTGTGAAGCTGCTCCCTGTGGATGGTTTTGAGCCTGCTGCTGGCCAGTTGCATTGTGATCTTTCTTTCTTATACTAGAAAGCAATCTTTGCCTCTTTTGCTTCCTCCTCTATCACATTTATCAGTTTATAGGCCTTTACCCTTCTGTTTCCTGAATCATCTGCAGGGCTGTAAAGATTTGATCATTCTGATACAAAAAAATTACTCCTTATTGCTTTTCCCTCTTTCTCTCCACATCCTCTTTAGCAGACACAAAAGATCAGAACATCCATCATAGTCAAAACCAATTATGTAACTGCAGATACAATGCACAAATATGACATCAAGATTTTATATTTTTATGAATAACACTCAATAAAGTAAGGAAACATTGGCTGCTGTCATCTGTGCCCAATATTCAGTGGTTTCATACAGGTATTAGCTATTAGAGATGAGTTTTTAAAAATAAGTATTTCTAAGGGAAGGGAATACCAGCATCCGTCTGGAAATGCTCTAGTAAGAGAAGATTATAAATGTATTGCCCTTGTCCACGGAGTGAGGGAGGAAAGGAAGAGGTTGCTTTGAAAAGAGAAACAAACAAGCAGATGGAGCCTCCAAAGGGGAGAAGAAGAAATTTTAATTTAGTGCCAGAAAACTCACTGAGAATATCAATGAGGAAGGAAGGACAATTACTCAAAGATTAACAACTGTGCTCATTCTGGAGGTGAAATGGAGTCAGGGATACCAGAGGAGCTAACAGGATAATAAATAAAGAGTGAATTGTAGAAAAACTTTGGTGTGTTTGAGGGCAGAAAAAACTAATGTTGAAAAATAGAATAAAAGACTCCAAAAATGTAAGGAATTTGTTTCTGAAGGTGTCTTTCCTTCTCTTCCTCCAAACATATTTAGCTTCAATCAAGACATGGGGTAAGAGCACACTGGGGTGACCTTGAGAGTAACAAACAGCAAACAGCAACATCATACAATGAGATTCCAAATCAGAGGGGAGTGTTTGACATAGTCAAAAAGCAAGATGAAGAGAGGGGTGTATTAGACATGTTGAATCAAAACATGCTCAAACTGTTCTGTGTTCCTGAACATCAGCCCTCGCATCACCCTTGCAATCATGCAGGATCATCATCTTAACAAGAAAAAGCTTGAAAAAGTAGTGCTTAAAAGCATTTGAATGGGCTCCAGGGAGTCGGTACAGCAATTCTTAGAGAAAGCAGATCAAGCAAAACATCAAGGTTATTACAGATTCCCAGAGCAGAAATTAAATGTTTGCAGAATACCTTGCAACCCTGAAAAAATAATGATCTCCAAAACAGGCAGCTTTTCACCAAAGGGCCAGTTTAGATCTTCATCTGTTTTCAAGAGAGTTACCAACATTTTCCACTGCTGACACGGAGATCAGTCTTGGGTTCCAAGTGTGGGTCCAGAAGCCATTACACCAAATGACAAAAACTGCCACACAAAAACTCCACTGGAATGAATATTCTGAGGGCCAAATTTCGCATCATATATTTGGACAAAGCATTCTGGAGCATATTTCCAAGTTACCGGAAGGGAAATCCATTTTTGAAAGGACAGAAAACAAATACCAAATGCATCTTTTCTGGTACAAGCATTTGCAGAAAAAAAATCCAACACTTCATGAAGTTCAGCTTAAGGAAATTTCAGTCCACTTAAGCTGCTGATCTGAAATTCAAAAAAAAAAAAACCAAAAAAACCCCAAAAAACAACTTATTTTAAATCTTTTAAAAAGAAAAGTGGATGAAAGGAAGCAGAAGTAACATTTCAGCTTTTGGGGAATGAATTACACAAGTGCAAAGCAAGACATACAAGCCATGGGCAGAGGTCTTCCTCCACAGGAGGAAGTTGAATACTAACATGGAGGAGAACTGAGGGAACACACTGAAGTGAAAAATTAACAATCCCTGCACCTGGCACTTACAGGCTCTATTAATCCAGAAATTTTAAAGTGCATAATGTCCCTTTAAATCAGACATGCAATTTTATACAAACCTCAGCGTAGAACTTAAATCTACCACAGATCAAGTTACATAAACTGTGTAACAGATGCTTTATATTCATTTTTTCATTCTTGCTTAAGGCTTTATTCATTCCTAATCAAATGTTTATATGACTAAAATTTGGGTTAACTTGAAATTATGTGTTTTATTTGAATTTTTGAAAGCATGCAATGCCCATAGTTGTCCTGGCAGTATTTAAAAACTGAAGTCATTAAAATATTTTCCAGTCCAATAGGGAAGGGAGCAAAGTTGAATGTGCTGTATGGCAACATTTTTCTACTGGACATGCTGTGGTATCTGGCAATCAAAAGTCAGTGTTTTCTCATACCACAGAAGAAACAATCTTGATCCTTTAAGTGGGGTTATAAAATACAAATCAATATGCATCAATAACAGATCATAAGAAAATAAAATCATCAGGACTATATAATGAAATACATCATGCATTTCTATTTTGTTTCTGCAAGAAAAAAAAATAAATGGGATAAGAGGAGTTAAATAGATTTTATGGCTTTAAAAAGTGAAAGCAAAGAAGATGTTAGCATGAGATTGTTAATCTGAATTTAAAGGTTAGGTATCAAATTCTTATGGCCTAGATTGCAAAAAGGAACCTTTTCCCAAGTTACCATATCTTGAAACTTTAGAGATCAGTGTACTTTTATAAATTCAAAACTCCCAAAATAAAGTTTCCACTCAGTTTTTAATAGCCATTAGTACCTGATGGCACTAATGTGTGACATATCAACCTTCACTTCAAGAACTCAGGCTACAATGCTTATCAGTAGGTTAATGAGACAAACGTTGACCATCACTTAAATGGCAAGAGGACACCAGTGGTGACATTCTCTCTTCTGCCATGAGGTCTAAAGCTTTTTGAGGCCGTGGCACCTGCAGCCAAGGGACCTACACAATAGATGGTATTTGAGAACTATCTATACCAAACACCTCCATTTATATTGGCCCTCAGTTTTAGGGAACTGGACTTGTTGGCCCAGCCTCTATTATTCTCAGCTTTTTTCTTGAGATGAAGAGTAGTCAAGCAAAGACTTTTTTTTCTTAATATTAGAAATATGACAAATGTTAGGGGAGGGAGTGCCCAAAAAAGGGAGGAGAATCTGTGCACAGGTCTGACAGGATGGCTGTTCATGCATTTTTTATGTTCCAAACTAGTTGAGTTTGTACCTCAGCTTCAAGCCTCTGAACATTCCTGTTCCACTAACAACTACCTTGACCAACCCACTTAGCTCTTCTCGGTGTTGTTCCCATCACACTATTGACTGAAACAAATTTAGTTTAGTTGCAAGCATAAACTTCCAAGAAATTATTATTTTTAGAGATAGTTCCTTCTCTGAGTATACATGGAAGCTAGTAAAAGAAAGATGATGATGTTGTGATGCTATAAAAACGTCAGTGAGTAATATCCGTCCTATGCTTTTTCCAAAGATGGCACAGATGTTTTGGAAATAATAAACTGATAAATGTTTAAAATGTTTAAATTGCATTATTCTGCAAATAGAACACCTTATACCTTGCCAAAGTCAATAACTATGAGGCATTTATAAGTCAGTATACTCATGGTATATGCCTGCAATCCCGTGAGGGTAACACAGAAAAAACAGAAGCTTTGAAGCTGTGAAGTTCAAATCCAGACTTTGCCCATATTTAAAGACAGCTGAAGCCAGATATTGTTTCAACACAATAGAAAGTTTGTAGCCAGCTGCAAATTTTTGGCCATATAAATGACTGTTTCTGAAATTCAAGCATGTTCACGAGTTAAGTTTTGGTTTGAGCCATGAGCAGCCACATGGACCAGCCACAAAAGTTCAGAAATTAATTTGGGCCCACAGTCTGTGTCAAAGCTTTCTGGATCCAAAGTGTGCAAAAAACTAGCATTAATTTTTATCTTTGGTGCAGCTAATGCAAAGAACAAAAAATATACTTTGGATGAATGCGAATATTCCAGTTTTCTTTTGTAAAACTGCACAATCCTAATGTAAAAAATTAGCACTGTGGCATGCTCCACAACAGCCTTTAGAAAATTTCTCCAATGGTGACTAAAACTGTTCTTTTTCTTTCTAATCTAAATTTATCCAGGTATCAACATGCAGTCATTGGATCTTCTGACAGGTTTCTTTGCTACACTGCTAACCCAATTTTCAAGTTTTGTTCACCTTAGAAGCATGCATCAGCACAGACAGGCATACACATTAAGCTTGTCATAGTCAGCAAAAACAGTATAAACATAAATATAAAACACGCATTTCCTAACCCCTCTTTGATCCTGACATTTGTTTTCTGATCAGCTTTTGACCATCCAACTTGAATTCATGGTGTTGGGGCGCACTAAAACCCAATAGACACTGCATCAAGACCCTGGATTTCCTCGCTTATTTTTGTATGGATCATATCAGCTTTTTTGGCCACAGCAGTAGTCCAGAAGGTAGCAATCAGGTATTATCCATTTGGATTCCCAAGTCTTTATTTACTCTTTCCAAGTTGGAGACCCTTCTCCTGTAATTAGAGCTGTCCTCTTGGCTAGTGGATGTAAGAGGTATTTGGCCACATTCAGACACACTATTTGCTGCAACCAGATGACCAGATGATCTAGATTTTCCTTTCTCATTAATCACTCCCCAGACTTCATGCCACTATTACACCATCAGTAAAGCTTTTAGGTTTCATTCCAGCAGGTTAATATGGATCAATGTTAAACACAGTGTTAAGGCAAATTACCTAAGTCAATACTCTTTGCAGATACAATCCTGTTTATGGCTGTGGAGGAAGATGGTGTTTTCACCAGAATGAGGACAATAACATGACCTTAGAAACTTCTTAAAAACTCCAAAATCCTCAAGTAATATAGTCTGCCAAGTTCTAAGGTCAGAGATTCTCACTGAGGAGAAGATATGGAACAAGACAAGGCGCTGAGAATTTTGTGTAGTTCTCAGGTTACTTGTCAATATTCCAATTCTCCTTTTCCAACCCTCCACTCCATCCAACATTATGGGTTGAAACCATCTGAAGGAATGAGTTGGAAAAGTCTGATGGATAACTTGAAACTCTTCTTGCCCTCTGGAAAATTCTGAAATCCCTCCTATTTAATTGCAACACAGCTTGTATAACACTTTGGCTGCCTTTCTTCCTCTGCTTTGTTTTGTTTGCGTTACTAAGAATATTTGCATGAAAACAGGATATTTGTTTATTAAGAGCTCATCATCTCCTGCTGTGTATTCTCCAGTTTAAGTCATATTCTTTAACATTTATTAGCAAAAGGAGACCATAAATCCTGTTTCCTGTAAAAGTGCCTAATAATGAAATGAGCAAAGAAACTTAAGTGAAGTAGAGAGATTCAGGAAGAAAGAATGAGAAGGAGACACTACATGATTGATTGTGTAACTTGTGTTTTCCAGAGGAAATGGCCTAAAATGTTCCCCGTGAAGTGTGAACTTTTCTTTAGCACTTCTTATCCACCCTTCTAGTTCCAAGCAGGCATTTCTCAAACTGGGCAGACACCCATAAAAATTCTATCTTGCCATCAGCAGACAAGTCAATAACTCCCCCTCATCCCTTTTGGTTCTCCTGATTTTCTCAACAAAGAATGCCAGCCCACAGGAGGAATATACAACATGGGAAAGAAGGAGTCTCACAGCTGGCACCACGGATATGGAACAGCAGAAGAAAAGATCTAAGTGCTTGCCAAGAAAGGACTAAGCAAACCTCAAGTGCAATCTTAGGTTTAGCTTCATACTGTCTTCTCATTTATCATTTTCCTTCAAAATATGGTTTGCATTTCCAAGATGTACTAGATTGATAGATTCCCACATGACTGAACATGTTTACAGTTTTGCAGGCTTTTTTTAGCTCTAAAATCTGCAAAGATCTACAAGTAGTTGGCTAGAGAAAATGAGCAAGGAACTATTCTGAAGTGGTAAGCAATAGTCCAAAGCATCCAGAAACACAACACGCACTCAAAGGATTTCCACTTATTATCTGTGCAGGATAAAAATGGACACTACATATAGAGTCACTAAACTTTTTCAGGGCTGTATATTTATATATATATAAAAATGGGGGGACATTTTTCTTCCAAATAGAAATCTAGGCATGAGAAAAAGATGGAAAGGGAAGGACTGGGAATGGTTCCACAGTCTGGCATACAGTGCAACCAATATTATATCAACATCTCTTCAGAGGTGTTATGCAAACAAAAATGTAAAAATAGGATAAGTGTTGTCTTTTCAAGATGGGGTGATTAGCTTCATAGGGTATAAAGTATCTACCCATCTTTATTGTACTAAAGTACTATAAAGCTAGTATAAAGGCAAGGGGCAAATTTACTTAATAGAAGTACTTTAAATGCTATCTAAGAATTAATAATTTTTATTGGTTTCACAAGAAACTGGCATGTCCATTGTATCCTTCTTCTTTCCTTTGTCTTTCTTGAAACATTACTTTGTTTTGCCTAAAGTTAGACTCGAGCTTTTCTGTCATTCTAGAGCCAAAGCACATATTTTCATTGATCTGCAGTTACATCAAATTTTTCCTCAATATATGGTTTCACTTGCACAAAGTGAGCCCTAAAATTCTGCCACTTAAAATTCTCCCTGGTACAGGGAGCTTGACAAAATAAGAAACTTGGCAGTTCCCTATCAGCCCAAATATATCCGTAACATTCATGGCACCTGTTTCCATGAGATGTTTCTTAGTTTTTTGGGTCTATCCAAAATGTTGTGATGGACCAAATCCCAGGTTAAGGTGCTGTCTCTCACTAATTGCAAAAAAGCCCCTAGTATTAAACAAACCTATTGTAGAGAAAAGTCAATTAAAAAAGATAACAAAGAACAGACTAAGTGCTTGTAATACATAATTGATATCTATATAGATGAAATAGATATAGCCATAGATGAAATAGATATAGATTATATAGATAGGTAGGTAGGTAGGTAGGTAGATAGATAGATATACACACTGCTACAGCTGCATCTACATAAATGCATACTAAAAGACATGCATGTGGAACATACATACAATGCCATATTTGGTTCTGTAGAACCCATAATTCAGCATCACACCCAGTTCCTTTGTCCTGCTCAGTGAACCAAATGTTCTTGCTGAGACACAAATCTCATATCTCTCATCTGGGAGAGCTGATCTCCCACACAGTGTGACAGCACCTGGGATGAACGGGCTTTAGGAAAGCCAGATGAATGGATAGAGAAGGTGTTGCAGGGAATTCCAGGAGCTAGCCCAGTAGAAGCAGCTGGGTCAAGACCATGCTCTTACTTTACAGCTTGCAAAAAGCAACCAGGGATGCCTTCTCTTTTTCCATTTGCTTCCTTCAGGAGGGCTGAGGACAAGACCTCTATTGACAGTTTCTTACCTTTAGTGGTCTTTCCATTCTCACTAGGGTATAGACAGAGAGGTATAGGCTAAAACATGGATTGCTCAAATTTTAATCAGAGACTTGACTACCTGCCAAACCATCCCAGAATTGGTAAGGAATCAAAAAAGTCTTAAATCATGTTTTAGACACTAGCTATAAATCATTTGGACTTTACATTTATAATAAACTAGATGCTTTATATTTTCATATAAAAAACTCCATCAGTAACAACTCAAGCCAACTGCTCACTAAAACCAAATTATTCCCATGACTACAAGTGCAGATTCTTTAAATGTAGTTGAACAGAATTTGAACAAAAGAAGTCATAGCACTATTCCAAAATTGTAACTGGCAAATTCTAGAAGAAAAAACCCCCACGTTCATCTCAGATACCTGCTCTGAGACTCCTAATTCCATACTTGTACTACTAAAACGCAATGTATTTACTTTCAGAAGCAACAACACTCTACAAGTTCCACTGAAGATAGAGATCTGAAGAGCTTGAATAATCATCATTTAGGATAATCTCAGCTTTAGAGCTCTTGCTATTTTCCATTGTAAGGATTATGTCTGATGCATCTTGTTGGGAATTTGGGACCCGCATGACTTATGTTAAATAATATTTGTATATTCCATGTTTTTGTTGGACTTACCAACACATCTGCCTTGTGCCAGAATGGGGAGAAATTAGAAAAAATATTTAAAGGGATCCCAGTTCTCAAACCATTTAATTTACAATCCTGAATATTTTCTCATTACTTGACTCCAGCAAAAGAAGGCCAATGTGGTGCATGGAGGCTTGGAAACAGGTACCATATTTTATTTTAGAAAGAATAACAAGCGCCACAACCACAGAAAAGTGATTCCTTTGCATGGTGATATGAGCAGCAGAGATCACAGTCTGTGACATAGGCCAAGAGGGGGGGACATATTGGTGTGCCTGGGTGCTCACCCACATCCTCTGACACAGCCTCTTCAGTATTTTAGGACCAGACCTTACAGTAGGATCTGCCTGTGCAGGCTCCTGTTCCCATGTGGGATCTCAGGAAGTTCAGTGGGAATGGGCATTGTTCCGTTACTTGGAAACACTATTCCAGTGTCTAGAGTTTTTATCTCTGAGCAATATCTAATCTAGGTGTACATATATGACTCAGCTCAGATTCCACCAAAAAATAGCCCTTAAATATTTACTGGAGAACAGAGTAACTTTGATTTTATATTTTGCTCCAGATTTCTTTCTTCTATCTTGCAAGTCACTGGCAAAATAGAGATAGATAAAATTAAAGGATTTTCCTTAATATTGATTTTCTTCTTCAAGACTGCTTCAAGCTTCTTAATCCTCCAAAATCACATTAGGAAAAAAGGCAACACAGATCCCAAACTCTGAGTAAAAATATTCTCAAAAAAATTCTCAAAGTTGAAACTAGAGCTCTCTCTAAAAGCAACTTTTTCCAAAGATCAGCACATACAACCAACAGAAAGACTTCTTAAGGTAAAAATTTGCTGTTGAGAAGGTAAAAATTTGCTGTTGAGGACTCAAAGTCCACACACCAAACTCCTGAGGGGTAGGACTATGAGTCTTGCAGATTTTTTTGTTAGTCGGGTTTTTTGTTAAACTTTGGACCAGTCAGGTTCCATGGCCTGAAAGCCCTTTAGCAGCTGGAGTGCATTAGCTGCAGTGCTGGAGTGTATCTTCCAGCATATTTTTCACTGGAAAGGAATCTTGTTCACCTTCTCCAAGACCTTTTGCCAGTGCACATCAAAACAAGGTAAGTGTGGACAGCTGGTAGATTCTCTTCACAAGTCCTGAGCTGGACTAAAACATGCAGGTAGATGTTCCCTGTGCACGTGCTTTGCAGTGTGGAGGCTGGCAGAGTTCACTGACCCAAAGTATGTCGCAGGGACAATGCCATCACTGATCTGGCCTTCTTATTTAAAAACAAAACAAAACCAAACAAACAAACCCCTAAAACCCCCAAAAACCTAATAAATCATACCACTAAAAAAGTAAGATATCGTTCCTTCCCTATAGCACAGTTTTTCCAAACACCAATTTGTCTGGTTTCATCAAGTCTGCTATGTAAATATGCATGGAAACTAGAGATAGTCAAGCAACTATGAAACAAATAAACTGATCAGTTACATAATCCTTCTGTTAAGATATGATCACATTATGGAAAAGTCTGAGAAATCTTACTCTAAGTGTTCCTTCTACTGTTTCGTTTCAGTCTTCCTTGCAAACAACACATATTGGCTCTGGTGCCATGGCAGGAGACAATTCATTTACCTTGATTTACTTAGCCTGTTCAGGAAAAAGTCTAATAAAAAAAATCTTCATGTTCAAGCAATCTGACATAATGAAGCAGATTGTCACCCTGCAGGTCTTAGTATGTCAAACCAAAGGTAACAATGAACTTTTTTAAAATGAAAGGAAAACTGAAAATGTCTCCATACACCCCTCTCTGTAAAACCTAAACATCTGCTCAAGATCCTGATGCAGTAACACAATATGTCTGCAGCTTTCATAGTTATGAATAAATGCATCTTAAAACACAATACTGCAAAACCCATTCCTCCTCCATCTGCCTGCCAAATTCAGAGTTCACAAATCTCTGACCTGGCTCCTTTAATCAGCTCCTGGCCCTCTGGGAGCGCAAAGGTGAAGGGAGCTGCCTGTGGCCAGCATTGTTCCCTCCTCCTGCAGGAGTGCCCTCACTGGCACATGAGTGCCAGACCCAGAAACACTTTGTGCTTCCCACTGTCAGCCCTGCTAAGTGAGAAGCACAGGCAGGAATGATGGCAAAATCACCTTATTGAAGCAACACCTTCGAGCTGTCATGCTGTGGTCAAAGGTGTCCCCTAAATACAGAACCAAGGGCTTAACAGGTATGAAAGCCTGAATGTTATTTTCAGCATACCTTATGATATCAAAAAGAAAACTTACAGCAAATAGAGCCTTGAATCCTTGAAATAAAAACTAGAAAAAAAATTAAAAATTGGATGTCATTTATTGTGGGCTAGTCCCAGATGAAAAACAATTTAACTCACTGTTCTTACCAAGAGACAAGGGCTGTGGTCTTTGCTGCCTGAGGCTGCAAAGCAAGTTAGTGGAACTCTCTTTAAGCTCTTCTTTAGCTATGTCACAACTGCTTAATTCAGATTCGGCTTAGTCAGGGACATTTCTATACATTTCTTCATGGATCAGCTGTGTACCAAGGTAAATGTACAGCAAGATCATTTTCATTTGATGTTTAGTATCAACACACCTTGTGACTATCACAGTATTAAAGCAGCTGCTCTAACAAGAAACACCTTTAAGTTTGGAAGGCTTTTTAGCTGAGTCCAATTTGTTTACCCTTGATAAATTATTTCTGATTTGTGACTTAGTTTGGGTTATAGAGTTATCAGCTCTTCATTAAAGGGCTAAACCCCCAAACCTGCTATTTTTCAAGGGGGCAGGGATATTTCGTTATTGTGTTCCACTTTGTTCCCTTTTGTTTCGTTTTTCTCCTGGTAGAAGACTCTGCCAAATATTTCAAAGCCCTTCTTGGCAAGTAATAAAATAATTTGGACAGAGTAAAGTGCAATTAGAATTTTTTGGCAGGTTTCATATTTTGGATGCTGATGAGAAGGGTATCAGTTTTAGTGTACTTGACCAGTTCATTATTTCAGATAATTTCCTGCCACACAGCACCATTGCTACAGATTGTGTTTGGTTGAAAAACCAGCAAGGTCACAGTTTCTGGGTTTTTTCAAGTGCAGATAACTTTAAATAAATTGTTTTTTCTCCCCCTTCTGTCACTCACTCCAACATAACTCATAAAATCTTATTTCTCTCCTTAATATTGTGTATCCAACAACTGTTTCTTACACTCAAGAATGTAATGTCATGTAACTTATTATGCAAGAAAAGGTTGTAAACCACACAGAGGAACACATTTGCATTGCTGTTATTAGGGGCCAAATTCAATTATTCCCTCTTTTGCTTGGCTTTGGCACCAAAAAAATCTATGTACATTCCAGTGAGACAAATTTTTTTCGTTGTTTTTTTGGGGGTGAGGGGCTTTAGACAAGGGCTGTGACCTTCTGCACTTTTCTGCACACCACAAGTCATAGGTTTTTATTGGATCCTGTTCTAAATTTGTGTCAGCACTTCCTTTATAAATCCTTATTTTGATGTGGATTATAAACTGTTCTTAAAAAAATCCATCCCAGACTAAAAGCCTATTTTGTTGGCATGGAGAGTGTTAAGTATCAAACTTGATGATTTGGTATTTCTAGACCCTAAGATTACACACAAAACACACCTTGTGAGAGCTCAGAAACACTTTTTACCAGTCAGAGATTTCTTCACTGCATGCTTTAGAGTTAAAGTATCAGGCAAGCTGTTTGCTGGAGTTTTTATTTCCCCTACACAGCTTTTCCAATAAAAACTTCCAAGCACCATCAGTGACAGACCACAATGCAGGACATGCCATTATGCCCATTTCTCCCCCTGCTAGGAGAAATCCTAGTGGTTTGTGTTATTTCTTCCTCACAGAGTTACCACTTTTGGAGAAAAATACTCATAACACTAAATCAGGGGTGAGAGAGCGCTGAGGGGAAAAGGGGGTCAAAATCCATGTCCTCATTGTCAGGGAGAGTTGTTTTTCTCAAACTTTCTGTCTATATTTTGGTATTGCACAATAAAAGGAACTGCATTTTCTTACCTGTTGCTGTAGACAGCACTGCTCAAGGATCAGCACCTGGCTTGCCAGCATTCTCAGTCCTTCAGCTCCATCTCCAGCACATGCCATGCCTCTTTCTACAAGTAGAGATGTATTGAACAGACCTTTATTATATGGTTAAAGAATATGTGAGACAGTTCTAAAAGTGCACCTTTCCCCCCTTCTTTGTTCTCCTGTCCTCAGAAAACATGCTTCTGCTTTGGGCAGGCAAAACCTGATCTGTTAACACCACAGGCAGTGATTTCTTCAAAACTGCAGGGCAACCTAAGACATCAAGATGGACTTTCACAGTGCACTTTTTGGTCACAGAGTAGCTTTCCTGTTTGCCTCTGTCCTCCACACACTTTTAAGTTACTCTGTCCAAGGAAAATGCACACAGTCCTCATTGCAATCTGTGTTTTCCCTGCCCAGCAAAATGTGTTTGACTGATAACACACAAGTCATGTGTGACACCTGCAGGAATGATCAGCTGCCTCTGAGAGGCCTCAAAGAGAAGGACAACAAGCACATCTTAAAAAGTTGAAAGCTAACTAAAACTTTAAGGACCAAAGTTCTTCGTGGAAAATGTATGGAGATCTGACACTGACCAGTACATGCATTTTTATAAGAAACAAGAAGAGAAGCCCACAAGAATTAAGAGTGCTGTTCACAGGAGCACAGCACCACACTGGAGTCCCATGTTGCAGGGAGAGCCCTTCGTGTGGTCCCTGCTGGTGGTGTTTTCACAGTCCTTGTAATTAATTTGATATGAGCGTTCCTGGCAGTGCTGGTGGCTGAGTACTGCAGAAGCTGGATATCACTCCAGTGATGATTTGCAGAAACCCCTGTATGTTTATATCTTCAGCAGACCATCAAATCCACAAAACACTTTGGTCAGTTTAATAATTATCCTGGGAAGCAAAGTAGGGCTGCCATTATCAAGATGCTAGCTTCTGCCTAACGATTTGAAGCAGCTTTCATTCCTTGGGGTGACAGATGTGCTTGAACATTATGCAGAATGCATTACATCCATAATGGGATTGTGACTTGTTATTGATCTCCATTGCTTTCATCATCACATTCACATGTCAATCTCAATAACTGGTCACATGTATGTCTGTCTGCATGGCTACATGAAGACTCTCTAGAAAACTTGTGAATCTTGCTCATTTGATTCTTCCTTCTGTTGTAATAACTGTGGTTTATATTGCTTGCTTCTTAAAGCAAAGATTTTTTTTTTTTTTTTCTGTTTTTGAATATTAGCACTTTCATCAAAACTCTCATAATTGTTGACCTCCTGTAAGGAAGTGCTCTCCCTTAACAGCATTTAGATCTTAGGGAGTTGGTGGAATCTTAGATTTCAAATTAGCGTCATCACAAACAATCAGTAGGGGAAGAAAATCTGTCTATTTACAGTAGCTGCATTCAAAAGAATTAAATTTTAAATGTGCATGGACATAATTGCCACAATCCCCACTAAAAATACCAGCCCTAGTTAGACTCCACGGAATGCAGAGTATGGGGAAAAAGCAACACAAGAGAATGTCAAATGAATTGCATAATTTCCATCCATGTCTTCAGCTTTCTTGTTTAAATGAGGATAAGCCAGGCTCTTAACAAAATCCATGAGATTTACCTGTCCCATATCTACAAGGCTCTCAGCCTGTCTTCTTTGCATCATTTCAGCTCCTGATGTTTCACTTTTTCCTGCTTGCAATATGTTGATAGACAATAGAAATAGAGCTGGAACTGAAGAATTTTTCAAAGGTTTTCCATTTTTCTTCAGTTTTCCTGAAATCCAAGGCCAAATGTGTGATTTAAATAAAAGAATTATACAAATCCCTCCATATTTTACTAAAGAAAAGGCAACACTCGTGCATACTAATGACAATTGGAAATATAAATAACAAATAATGGTGCATTCCCCAATAGGCAAATTCTCCAGAAGACTGAAGATGGAGTCAAAACTGCAGCTCCCTCTCCTAAATGAAGGGAAAACTTGCTTTTCCTTTGTATTATTTCATAAGCATGTAAATGAGCAGAGGTAATTTCTAGCTCACTTCATGCTTCAAGGAAAAGAATTTTCCTCTGCACAGAGTCCTGCACACTTAGCATACTGAATCTAGCAAAACCTCATGATCTTAATAAAGACAATTACATATAATTAGATATAATATAAAATAATGAGAGAGAATGTCAAATCTATCACAGGCTGCTACACCAAACACACGAGGTGTCCCATATTTTAGTTTCTTTCAGACAACTGTATCATAATATTGCTGCTAAATCATACTGAAGTTACACTGTGAGATGTACAAAGAAATGAGCTAAATGCTGGTTCACTGAACTCTGAGATATCAGAAAAATCTGGCATTGAACCCATGCTGGCTCAAAAGCAAACCTTCAAATTGAAAAGGGAGGATACATGATTAGTCATCCTCTGCAATTAGGAGGATGATGATGCAGTCTGCTGTAGATGACCTTCACTAAGTCACTACCATTGTGAAACATTGTGTCTTTAGCTTAAAAAGCACGTAATTCTTGCCATAAAACTGTCTTTCCCAGGAAGAACTTTTGTTTCTGCCCCAGATGAGTATTTTTGGTTGGAGTCAGTTCCATCTTACAAGTCTAGAAGGATTTAGTTCAACCTGGTCCTTATTCTACCTACTGGATAATACCATTCTGCATTTTTAGGATCAGATTGAGGCACTTGAGTGAAAGTGTACCACAACACACCATGTTTCCTCCTGTCTCTAGTCTCAAATCATGATCTCCCTCTCCTGCACTTTAAAGCAACAGGCTCCTACCTTAAACCTTCAAGTATTCATGTAGATGCAATTTCCCTCCGCTGGGCTCATTCCACTACAATTCTGTTGCTATTTTGTCCCTTATGGTCTCTCCCTGCACCCTCTAGAACGTGACCACG
Organism: Molothrus ater; assembly: GCF_012460135.2. NCBI lineage: Eukaryota > Metazoa > Chordata > Aves > Passeriformes > Icteridae > Molothrus > Molothrus ater. The sequence goes on along the minus strand of NC_050481.2, from coordinate 4,318,611 downwards.
CTGTTCCAGTGCAGGCCCCCTCCCTCGCACTCCATCCAGAGGGAGAAGCATGCTGCAGAAGGATGAAGAAATGCTCACAGTACCCCCAGTGTGCTGGGATTTGCCATCTCCTTCTCTCCTGAGGGAGTCTAGCCCAAGGCCAGACTTGCATGCAAGTAATTTTTACGCATGTATGCAGTACCAGACTTGTGTGGCAAAGGGCCAAACATAGCTGTGTCTCATTCCAGGCTCCATATAGACTGTGGTATCAAACCCAGTGACACTGTTTAAGAGGGTACACCTTAAAAGGTCCAAAGAGAAATGTAAAGTAAAACGTGTGGCCTCCATATGCAACTCCGTTCCCCAAACAGGCAAGGATGTAAATCTCTGGTTTCTCAGCAGCTGAGAGGAAAAGCCTGGGATCAGAAACCTGAAGTCCACTATGTCCCAATGCCTATTTTCCACTGGCTGGCTGTAAGTCTTCAAAAAACACCTCACACTTGACAGGGATTAATTGGAGATTAGTCTTTCTGACCTGAAACAGAACTTCAGAGAAATACTGACTAATATCCCCTGTAGCTGTAACAGACTAACATGAAACTGCAGACCCTGGGGAAAAAAAAAGCTCAGCTGAGTAGAGGAAAAACTACAGAATGCTCTTCAGTAGATCCTGTGTAGGATGGAGTTTATATCTAGCCAGGCTCTCCAATAAACCTACTTGATTCTTTCTGTAACTCCAGCTGATCCACTTCCCAGAGCTGCCATCCCACTGGTAAACAAAGTAAAATTTGTCATGTACACTCAAAACTGCTTCACCATAAAAGGATGTACCCTACCTGTTGATTCAAATAACCTACAAAATTCTTTTTCCAATACACTGGATGTACTGGGTCATACTGAACAGGAAATAATAAGAAAGTATTTTTCTCTGTTCACATGTGAGTAGAAGGCTGAAGCAGTTTTGGTATTTCTAGGTAGAAGCGAAAAGAAAAAGGAAATCAATATCTTTATGCTCCTCTCTGTCCTGAGCCTATTCTACCTGCTGCCCTAATACCACAAGCACCCTACAGGGTGCTTTTCTGCCCTGATAAAGAGAACCTTTCTGTGACACACACAGAGATGCCCGGGCTGCTTAGCAGCTCCTGGAGTTACCCCATTTTCAGGGTGTTTATGGATTCTGGATGGCAGCTTGGCATCAGCTATAACCAGTTGAAGTAAACTGAGCTAAGCATTTCCTCTAGAAGAATGAAAAATGAGTAATTTCATGGCACTGAGTTCAGGGGCCCAAAGCACTCTTCTGCAGGGTCTCTGCTCCATTTTGGCCCCAGCCTGATCTGAGCTTGTGTTTAATGTGGAGTTGAAAACGCCCTACAATTGTAAGCCTGAGCAACAGATGAGTTTATTTGACTTACACCATATGATGAAAAGACACTGAGCCAGATTAGATAGCTTAGTTTACAAACAATAAATGAGGTCATTTGACCCAGAAATCCTTGCTTAAATGTTGGACTAAGCAGAACATATGGAATATGCACATAAACATATAAAACATAAAAAACCCGCTTTCCCATGTGTTCCCAAAGGTGTTTCACAAATATGCTCTTTTTTTTCACACAAATGCATAAATATCTAAGCTCACATAAACAAAACTGGTCATATTTGTTTGAAAGATACCTGAGGGTTGTTGGTACTTTTGTAGTTTCTACAGGTGTAGCTTAAGCACAGCTGTTTGCAAGTCTGTTTAGCCTGGATATAATTGCATTCAGTCAGAAAAACTTCAGAGCAATGCAGAAAATAGAAGCTCCTTCCACATTTGGAGGGAATTATGGAGGTTTTTACCTTATAAGAAAACAGTCTATCTAGAATTTCTTTCAGGAGTTTGTGTTTGTCTTCCAATATTCCTCCCTGAGAGAGCATCCAGAACTAGAGAACAGCTCTGTATTATGTTTATGAATTATCTGAGAGCACGCTGCAAGTTATTACAACTTTTACTATCTGAAATTATTTAATGGTCACCCACAAATTGTGCAACTGGTTACCTAATATACAGCATCTCACTTTCTCTTCCTTGATTAGATTAAGCAAATCTGAGCCAGGGGCTCAAAATGTGCTTTTCATGAGTGTTCTTATGAACAAAAAGGTACTTTCACTAATATTCACAGAAGAAAAATAAAAGCCTCAGGTCAGGAAATCACTAAAGCATGTGTTTAATTCCTCCCCTCCTTTAGAGAGGAGTTATGCTCATGAAATCACTAAAGCATGTGTTTAATTCCTCCCCTCCTTTGGAGAGGAGTTATGCTCACACTTAAGTTGCATTGCTTAACTGCTGTCTGAATGCTTTTCTGAACCAGAACCAGCAAAGAGGCAGTCACAGTTCAGTCATCTTTAAACACTAAAACGGTTTAAAGAGAATGAAGTCTTCTGATTTACTGTAGTAACCATGTCCTTTTAAAAGTTACTAATTTTGCATTTTTCTAACCTCCACTATTCCATTAACATTGGTTTTCAACCCTTTGTCCTTAAATTCTTGTGCCCTCATGTGATTGAAACATGCTTAATAGGATAGCCTCCATACGTTCTATTAGACAAAATTTGTGTTTTAAACCTAGATCCAAGAGTAATTGAAGTTAATGGAAAGACTTAATTGTTTTCAATGAGAGTTGGATGAAGAACTGATAGTTTAACTCTGGACACTCTCTTTTGAACCTACTCACCAAGGTGCTGATCCAACTCCCAGTGAAGTCAATAGAGGGATTTGTGTTGGGATTTGGATAATAACTCTGTTCTTCTTGGAGTCAAATCCCCTTTGTCAATATGCACACGCACAAATACAGAGATATAAATGAAAACAAATGTTTGGCAACTTGTGACAGAAAGTCCAAATCTGTATCTGTGTATTTGGGCCAAACCAAAATTGTTATGCTTGACAAAAACATCATTATACTGATCTGGTTTTGGTTTTTACTTACTAGTAATTGTTTGGTGAGTATAAATCTAATTTCTCATATTTTATTTTTTTACATAAATATATTCTTCTGTCACTGTAGACAGTAAAATGAGAGGGATTTCTATGTAAAACTTTCTGTTCAGACTTGTCATAACTTTGACAAACATAATCCTCTCAGACCAGAATTTTCCATGCTTGGTCTCCATCAAGAGCAATTCTGTTTTTGCCAAGTATGAAGAAGTTTGCTTCAGCTCCTTCTTAGTTTCCAAAATACAAAAGATTTCTCATTTAGGATCGATCCTACACTCAAAACAAAAGGGATGTGGGCTGGATTCCCAGAGGTGCAGCGCTCTCGCAGTTCCCATTGGCTTTAGTGTTGCTAAAATCAGCTTCTGTGCTTTTAAAACAAGAATTCCAGGCGGATGAGGGAATTCTGCCTTGGACACAACGAGCCAAGTGGAGCCTTGGCTAGCAGAGCTGCAGGGAGCAGGGATGTTGCTGACTGATTGCTTCATCTGCCCAGAGTGTGTGTTACGTGCCACACGCTGGTCGTGCTCTGCGCTAACAGAGCAGTGCCAGCGGTAGCACACAAGGACAACAACAAGGTGGACAGCAAGGGGGAGACAAAGGGATGGGAAATCTGCCAAACTTTTGCAGAGCTCTGTGTTCAACACAAATGAGGGAGCTTTTTCTGCTCTACAGATAAACAATTTCACAATTTATGCCAATAACAACTCGGGCCATTCCATACCCCTAAACAGAGAGATTTTAAGACCCAGTGACAAAATAACTGGTTCAGCCCCTGGCATCCTTTCCAGAATGATGCAGGCACTCTGCCATTTTAGGCTAAGATGATTCTTTCTGGATTGTGCTACCCCTCCAAATACCAGCTCAGGCTACTCATTAAACATTGAGGCCATCCTGCAGTTACTTAGCTTTTGTTCTCCAAGACATTGTATCGCTGTAATTTTTACTGCATGAAGCAAATATTATCAGATTATCCATCTCACCGTGTCCTCAAGATATCAGATGGCCACCTTTAAAGTACATCCATATCCCCTTATGATGATATATGAGATACATGAGAAATATATAGATATTGAAAAGTAGTAGCTCAACTCTAAAGTTCAGTAAACAAGAACAAAAAAATTCAAGTGAGACTGACAAAGTAAGATTCCCTCCCTGAAAAATAATTTAGTAATTCATCAGTTACATAGCACAAAAAAGTTTCTGGCTATTCATTCTCTGGCTGACATAGGCATAAAATACTTCCCTCAACAGGTCTATTTGTTGCAGAAAGAGAGCTTGGATAATTTTTTGTATGTTTTGCCGTGTTTGTTTTTAAACAAAGCCTGGAAAATCTGTTAAATAATAATTATAAAATATAAAGTTGCAATGAGAATTTGGATTTATGTTAAAAGGTATTTGGTAAACGGATACTAAAAGGGACTAAAATGACTGACAAACCAATCCATGACTTGAGAATAGAAAAGTCAGAGACAAGAGAAGGAATTCCACCCCCATGGGGACAGAAGATAGAATAGAATAGTTCAGTAGGAAAGGATCTACAGTCATCAGCTGCATATGTGATAGGTCCAGCTGCAAAAAGGTGATAGTGATTTGAAACCATCTGCAACTACAGAGAGAAAATAATATAGGTCATGCCAAAATCCTGCAGTTTGAGTAGCTACTTACTATTTATGGATGAAAACTGGGTCCCTAAAAGAGTTCACCAGCCTGCTGTGGTGTTTATTTAAGCTTTTGCTCGTTTTATAGACCTCGCTACTGCTTTTAATGACAGAAAGAAAACAAATCAAAAGAAATGAAAAGAAAAACGTCTCTCACAGCAATAAATAGGCTGTGAATTACAGAACAGCAGTTGCTGCTTTCGAAGGCTAGAATGGCAAATGCACACATGGCGTAACAGCCCCAGGGGCTGACAGATGCCAAAATGCCTGGATGATCTGTTCATTCGTATCCAGGCAGGTATGACAACAGCTCCTCTCCAAAGGGGAGGTTGCATATTGTGCTGACATCCACATCAGATGGCTGAAATCCCACCAGGAATTCTGTGCCACACATTTTTTAGTCTGAAGATCAGAGAATGATTTTAAGGCATTTCTTCAATACCCACTTTATAAAAGGCAGCAAAAATGGAGAAGAAAGAGAGGATGCCCTTTCAAATACATCTCTAAATACAGTTACTAAAGTTGTGCTCAGCTTTGTATTTTTCCAGACTGATCACTTATTTCAAAACACCAAAATCTGCCTTTGATGGAAAAACAAAAGGAAAGCATTTTTCCAGAAACCATTTTTCTGGAAAGGGCATGCTATCATGGTAAAGGGAATTCACATTTTATATTTCTCAAATCTTGATTAACTTGATTACTTGCTATGAGACTCCCTACATCTACTGAATCAGGTGGGTACCTTTAGCCTAACTCCTAATTTAAGTCTGAAAACTTTCCTGTACACACTGTGCATTTCAAAACCAGATATTAGAACTCAATATATTTCTTGGGGAACCACCAGTGTTCTTTGTATTTAACCCTGTGACCTATGCCTCTGTATGGGCTAAATTACACCAGCCTCAGTGGGAAGAAGGTTTAAGTCACAGGACTGGAGGGGCCTGTCTTTAGAAGGATGAAATTAAGCACACACAACTTTTGAGAAAGTTCAGATTGGTAAACTTGGCAGGACAAAAGGACAAGTCTACAAACTTGCTTTACTTAGCAAGATTTGGGAGAAACGCGCCGACTGTACTTTCTCTACCCTCATTATATTCTTGGAGTTTTGACTTCCTCTGCTGCTCCCCAGCCACAGATAGGTATCTAAACACGGGGAAGGCAGAGTGTTTTCACAGCTGTGAGCACCGTGTTACACCTATGGGCTGCAGGCCACACAGGGGGAGCACAGCGCTCGACTATTGAAATAATAAGATGCTGCTTAAATCAAAAGGTTTTAATTGTGTTGCTTTACACTCAGCTCTCTACCTAGACAGAAAAAAAAAATGTTGTTAGCAAAAGGAGAGTAGTTAGATTTCTTTGGGGGAGTCAGAGCAGGAAAGAATGCAATCTTATGAAACCACCAACACTTTGCAGCTCTTTGTCTATACTTGACAGTGTATACATGGCTCTGCATTTTGCAATGTACCAATGCTCCTCAGAAATCTAAGCACCTGGTGGGGCAAAATGGAACTTCAGGAATTATTTTTTGTCTCTTCTGAAGTATCACTAAGAAGATGAAGACAAAGGGAGGAGTCCAAATTCTGAGATTTCAATTTTTTCCCAAATGAAGACGTCATCTCCTTCACAACTGAATATTGCACTTAAAATGTCTGAATTTCATCTGAAAAACAAACTACCTGTATTTATCTGAATTTCAACTGAAAAACAAATTACCTGTATTTGACAAAGGGCTCAATGTATTTTTAGCACATTCAGAATCTCACTTCACTATCTTAGTTTGGCTCATATTGGCCAATGTCATCTGTCCAGTGGCCTAAGAGAGCACTTACTGCCCTTTATCTATGGAGGGGAAGATCAGCATCACAAAAATGATCTTGCAATTGGTACTGTTTGCCGTGCCAGATGAAAGACAATGATTCTGAAACACTTAGGAAGCTATTGCCCAAATCTACAACTTCTGGAAATTCATGCAGATCCATTACAATGAATGGAGTTTTGCCAATAGGCCAACTGATGACCTGCCTGTTAAAACAAAAGAAACCCAGCCTTGATCATTCTTTTATTGTTCTGATTCTTTTGCAGATTTAGAAAATGTAACAAAACTTCTTAAAATAACCCCACTATTTATTATTCCAGGAGCAATGTTTTCTTAATAATAGTCAAAGTGTGTCTGGAATTTTGAAACACGATTTATTTTCCCACAACACGCCAGGCAATCAAAAAAGTTACATTCCATATCCAGAAAAAAAATCGTGGCTGTTACAAAACAAGAAAAAGTAAATCATTAAAAAAAAATATTGCTAAGCCTAAAAATCTATAAAATAACACTGACCTTTTTATATACCTCATAAACAGCACAGAAAAATTCCTGCTTCTGCCAAACACTCCAGTTTGCAACCGTGTTCCAAATTTTCATTAGCACAGCAACCATGCTGCCTGATACCCAGTGGCCCAAACTGTTTTCACATTCTTCCTTCGGAAAAAAAAAGAAAAAAAAAAAAAAAGAGAGGGGAAAAGTAACTAAAAACCAACCAGACAGGTTTATTCTATATCAACATGACACCTCTAGTAGTGAAACATCTACAAGTGATGCAGTTAGTGCTGAAATGTGTCCAAGCCAGAAGCCCAGGTTATTCAGATTTTGGAAAAGATTGTCTTAGGCATAAACCCTTTCCTCTAAGGTTCTTCAAACCTGGTATCTGTTGTTAGAACAGCACAGGACTGGTAAACAAGGAGAGTATATTTAAGACAATTTTAAGAATAACTTAAAGAATAAATATGTTTGTAGATTATTATTTTCAGAAGACTGCAGGGAAACATTTGGAAGTTAAATTGTTATGTTAATTATGCCTATTTTTTTTATAATACTCAGTCCAAACACATTGAAAAATTTCTCAGTTTCTCTACCATGACATGAAAACAAGATGCCATAGAAAGCCTCTGGGTTTCTGAGTTTCTTACTATAAAAAGAAATTTAGGGAGCAGAAGGAAGAGATAAAAATACTTACTGTATAAGATTCAAATTAGGATTCTGATTTTACCAATCCCAAAATTCCAGATCATTTGATCTAGGATTTTCAACCAATAAGCAGATATCCCTTCCAAATACACTCTCAGTTTGAAGGTCATGGTAATTACCTGTTTCTCTCATGAGACATTTTGATATGTGAGATGTTCCAGAACAAGAAAAGTAGTTGGTAGCTGTTCAAGTTTTTCATGCTGCTCATATTGGAATAAAAAAAGAGTGTGCTAGAATGATTCTTACTAAAACAAAATAGGAATGAGATAGACCTCCCTTATTCTTTTTCTGATGCAAAATATGAAAATCAATCCAAACTAACAACCAAAAAAACCCCCAACCAACCAATTAAAAACAACCCAAAAGATGGGAAATAGGAATAGACAAGAAGAGGAAAGAAAAACCTGTTGGTTCAATGTTTTTCCAGTTCTCTTCCCTGTAATATATAGATGGAAAACAAAACTAATGAAGGGGGCTTTGGGTTGCTGTATGACATTTAGGTGTCACCAAAAAAGTCTATTAAATCCTCACCAAATATTGTTTCAGCTGCCTCAGAGCACAGTCTGCAGTCACATAATGTTGAAGGTACCTGATTCCTCATCAGCAATGTTCAACACCTCTTGGGCCCGGGTCCTGTTACAAGAGAAACAGTTTAAAGGAACTGGAAGTGAAAATAATCTTTGTAGCAGATGATGTGGACAACATAAGCTCATTGTTAGAAAATACTGGAAATTAACAAAAGGGAACCAAAACCGCACCTTTGTATAAAGCGAGCTAAGGAGTATGTCAGAAGACAAAGAATGCCAAATAATGGGAAAAAAAAGGAATAATCAAATTTAATTGAAAGGTGCAGTTTTAAAGGAAAGAATTTCATCCGTTAGACTAGTAAGAAAAAAAGCATGAAATTCATAATTACAAATAAATTTATTCTAGTCAGAAACATATTTAACAATGCCATGTAAGTGAGTAGCAGGATAATTGGTAATATGTGGCTAAATAGGCAACATTTTATTATTTCAATATTAAATACAACCAAGATTTCTTGTTTTCCTAGTTCTTTCTTTCACAAGGACAGTCATAATCCATCAAGTCCCAAATTTGGCATGGGTCTCTATGCGACTTTATGATTAAATTCCACACTCAAAATTCACAAAGAATAAACCTGATGAAGTGCACGTGCATCTTAATAAGAGAAAGGGACAAATGAATCCATTGTCTATTGAAGCAGTTTTATAATATCTAAACATATGCTGAAAAAAGCTGCAAGCTATTAAAATAAATCATACAGGCTTTAATTACAATCTAAATCTGCATTATTAAAGTAATAAAATGACCCTAAAATAAATGTTATGGAAGTCATGTTGTCCCTACAAATGAACACAGCATGAGAGAGTGATACAATAAAACACCCTAACATTAACATGTTGTATGTACCACTGTGGCTTCCCACAGAGCTAAATCAACAAGACCTAACTCTTCACTTCCATAGCTGTGGGCAAAATTCTCCTCCCCCTTAATTTCCCTTTGTTGGCCACATTCATCAGAGTTTCGGGAGCCTGTGTGGGGCAACATGACCCTGCAGGGCCCAGCCTCCTCCCCAGGGTCCCTGGAGACCTCCAGTTCTGGGGGATGTCAAGGCACAAACCCCACCAGGAGCCAGATGGGGCAATACAGAGCTGGGGAGTAACTCAGCTTGACTGCAAAAAGAGTCCCAGTTTAAGCAAGAAATTTTGGCTTTACTGTGTGGCAGCCAATTACAACGGTGGAGTCATTGTTGAGATTATACATGTGAAGAACATTATTCATATGACATTTACATATGAGAATTTGGAGGGTCAGCCATAACTGTGGGTTGTTTTTTTTTTTTTCTTCTGGGCAAGCAGTGATCTCCAAATGCATGATCTGATATTATTTCCTAAAATAATCTGCTATTTTAGAATACTCGATATGCGATCATGACATTTATGATCTGTTGCAGAGCCTCTACTGAAGTCTAGAAGCATTTTAACCACAGTATTTGCTGCCATTTCCTAAATCATCACATCCCACATTGATTCTGACAATAAAAGAAAGGATGACAAGGGCACTGAAATACTTGAATGGGAACAGAAGGACAGAGTTCTTACTTAACCATGTATTTGCCATGGACTATGAGATAACACAAATAAATAATTTCCCCTCCTCTGTAAGCCAGACAGGGAAATGTCCAAATCCTTCAGTCCAATTTAAGCACATTAGGGCAACTCCTCAGGAGGGTCCCTTTACAAACAAACACTCACTGGTCTCTGTACCTTTTGCCAAACCCCACAAGATCCTTTCTGGATTCCTTCTGAGCACTCATCCTTTCACTTGAGACATGGCAAACGAGACCAATCTCACCTGGCTACTTCTGCCTCTGAGGTAGAAAGCCATAAGGTCTCCCCAAGGTTCCTTTTCTCCAGATTAACACCCACAGCTCCCTCAGCCACTCATCAGAGGTGTTTTCTAGATCCTTCATTGCCCTTCTTGGGACAGGCTCCAGCACCTCAAAGTCCTTTTTGAAGCCAGGGGCTCAAAACAGAATGCAGCACTCGAGGTGCAGCCTCCCTGTGACTGCAATATGGGCTCTCAGAAAGAGATTTCTGACTTCTCCACTGTTCCCTCCTCCCCTCCAAGGGCAAGCACATGAAAAATAGATGAGAAAAGGAGCACATGTCCTCTGTACCCTAAAACATGAGATTGAAACAGACATCAGACTGCTTAACCTTGTTGAACACACAGCAGAGATCAGCAGGGTTTTCTGCCATATCATACTGGGCCTGAAGTGCTCAGGCCTGAGTAGAACAAGAAGCTGTTCGTAGCTCCTGCACTAAGTGTGGCAGCCTTAATTGCTAATTCCTTGAATCATGTTGGGCTTCCACTGAGGCAGGGCAGGACACTGGGCATTCATTCTTCTTCAGATGCATTGATAAGAAAAATATGAGTGCTGTGAGAAAGAAGGGAGCAAAGGCTGTAAAGAGGCTGTAAAAGTGTGACTGGCTGAACAACAGGTGAGCAAACTACCAGAGCAAAATTAAAAACTACTACATGGTGAGGGTCCCAAAACTGCACACCATGATACAACTGTATTCTATATCTTCATTATAATTTTAGGATATTGATTAAGATTATTAATTGCACTTGAGTGAGAGTGCAGACTGATGCCTATCTGTTTAAAATATGCTAAAATTCTCATCAGCTTCACTGAAGGCACAATGGTTAGGCATAATTAAAACATTTTAATTTCTCACAGTAGCATATAAGTCTTGAAAGTTAAAATATATTAGAAGGCTGAATGCTTAACAGATGGCTTTTATAGCTACATTCATAATTGAATCACTTGCAAAACAACCAAGCCTTAGATTTTGGACAACATGATCAGATAAAATATTTTTTTTTCTATTGAAATTGCTGTATTTACTATATGGTAAAATGTTGATTTTTCCAGTTTCACTCAGGGAAAATAAAACCATTCCACAAGATTCAAATATTATGTTTTTAACGTGCTCAGGTTATCCTACTTGACCTTGCAATGAAAGAGGGTAGGAGAGCTCACACACTTCATCCCCACTGCACAATTCTGCCTTTGGAAAATGTCTCTCAGCAAACTCCCAGTCTTTTTCTGTGCAAAGTCAAAATGCTCTGCTTAAACCACAGGTGACCACCTCAAACCAAAAGGCAGCTTTACAAATTTCTACCTCTCTTCTTCTTAATTACCACACTCATGTTTCTGTAGGTTTATAACTTTTTCATGACCTGAAGGACAGAGGAATCACAAGTTCATCAATGCTAGCTGTCTTTTCTCCCTCTCCAGGGGTGATGTAAGAGGAGGCAGAGTTTTATATGTTGGTCAGTAAATTACAGCTCAAGATCAGATGCCAGCAGAGGCTCTGTGTAACAGGAGTGTGCAATGCAAGAGCCTCTGTAAAAGGCACCTTACTGAAAATAAAATGTGTAAATTAATTCCCATGTTGGAAGCTGGCTCAGAGCAGCAAGGATACTGCAAATTCACACTGCTGTTCACTGCACATTCATTTTTTAGGTGGAGGACTCTAATTGAGTGCAATCTTAGAACACACATACTGTAATGATTATGGCACCCTCCTAGAAGGGGAGAGATCAGATTTCAGCTGGGAGCTGTAACAGGGGTCTCCTCCTTCCATGCAACCATTCCAAAATGCCAAAACACAAACTCTGTGTGCAGTTCAGTCATGCTCTGTGGTGCCTGCCAGATGAACTCCTGAAGGTGAGCTGTGTGAAGTACCAAAACTGCTCACTGAGACTTAGGCAGGAATTAGAGGCAACTGCATTCAACTTAGGTGGCTGAGAGCACGTCTAGGAACAGAAAGAGAGGTACTACTGGGACTTTCCTAGAAAGCTTTGGCACCTGGAAGCATTACACACTTCTGAGGGCAGGTAGAATTGAATTTTTTGCAGACAAAAGTACATGGAAGTGTTGAACCTGCTGCCCTATGTAATTTGCTTTAGTGATGGCCCATCTATTAAGGCATGTATAAAACAGCTGAAACCTCATTTCATACCTGATGCCTTTCTCATTAGTGTTAACTTACAAAATCCTGCTCATGTCAGCCCTGCAAATGCAGATTTTGGACAGCTGACAGTGTCTAATTAATGTTAGATGTTACCTAACCTTTCATGGACACATTAGTAGGAAAGAATTCATTCTGCTTTACATTTTAACTTGCTAAAGAGAAAACAATCATATAAAAATAAATATGCCTGTCATACTTTAGAGACCACTTTTAAAGATGGCTCTGATTAACTTAGTCCTTGTTACATTTTTTTTTCAAGATATTTACGTAGATTAGACATTTAGATAGCTGCATTTTTTTCATTTTAATCTCTGATAAATGCTTTGTAACATTTTAAATGCACAAAAGCATTTGGATTCCCTTTTCTTTCATTTCACTTAAGATTTTGGCAAAAGTCTTCTTCTTACTGCATTGTATCTCTACAGTCTATCATTTTATTCTTTGGAGAAATGACTTCAGTCAGGTCTCAGCAGCTATAAAATCTGTTCTTTTATAATTTCAGGGTATCAGTGGGATTAATCACTCTTAACCAGCTATTTTATAGCTGTGGTGTGAGAACAGTCTAAGGTTTATTTGGAGTATTGCAGTTTTTTTGTCAGGATAAAGCACAGTAGACCATGTCAGCCATAGAAAAATATTACTCACTTCCTTCTCGTCACTCTTAATTGGGATCAAGTGGTTTCAGGTCAGTCACTTTGGTCAAGAAAATTTATGAAAAATACAGGTCTATTTATACTTGATAGAGGTAACTAATGTTTTTTGCAGACAGTCATTATAATGAAAGCCTTTTATTCCTCATCCCTCACTGCATCTCTGTGAGAGATTCTAGAGAGGAGGTGAATGTCAGGATTGTAATATTGATTTCCCTGGGTTTTCTGGCATATGCTCAGGGTAGCACACAGCTCAGTACCACTCACTTGTTAATCATCAAACAAACACATACAACACAAAGCTTGTTTCTGTTGCTAAATTCGTGAGATTTGACCAGATGGCAATCTCAGCCTGACAGGTGTGTCCTGAAAATTCATTTAAATATTTGTAAATAGTGGCACCATTCCTGCTTTAGGTGATTAATAACTGCTGATCCTGTCACTCTCTTTAACATCATTTCAGTTAACAAATGTTGAACTTCATAACTCAAAGGAAACTTTAACAAATACTTTTTCAACCTTAACTTACCTGTCTTCATTAATTATCCAGCAACTTCTTTCCCACAAGCAGTGAACAGCATTTATTAGGTTGTGAAAATTCCATCTCTAATTCACACAACTACAGGAAGTCAGGTTTTGCTTATCAGTTTAGCAAACATGAGTCACTGGGCTGAAAGTTTTGATTTCTGTCTGCATCATGGTGAAATATCCAACACAGTTCATTAATTTAAAAAAATAGAATTTAAATACATTTAATTCTTATTAAATATCTATTTCTCTGGGAAAAGTTGTGGGACTTTTTATATGAAGGGAAGGGAACTTCCGGGAAGGGAAGGGAAGGGAAGTTCCGTGAGGGAAGTTCCGGGAAAGGAACTTCCGAGAAGGGAAGTTCCGGGAAGGGAAGTTCCGTGAGGGAACTTCCGGGAAGGGAACTTCCGGGAAGGGAAGCTCCGTGAGGGAACTTCCGGGAAGGGAACTTCCGGGAAGGGAACTTCCGGGAAGGGAAGTTCCGTGAGGGAACTTCCGGGAAGGGAACTTCCGGGAAGGGAACTTCCGGGAAGGGCAGAATGAATTTGAGAGCAGAGGGCAGGGAAGAGTGCAGAACCAGGTTTTGAGAATAGAAGAGCAGAAATGGAAGGGAAAAAATTTGACACAAAGGGAAGGGTATTACAGATGATACAAGAGGACAATTTGTGGGAAGGAGCAATAGAGCAATAGGAGAGACTTTGGGACAGAAGTGGACACCTAAGTTGGGCAGAATAAATGGGAAAGAGAAGGAGCAGACAGAACTGTGAGAGAACAGGCACTTCCAAGACCCAAGGCTGTAACTGGGACATCACTTTTCTAGGGGCAAAACGTGTGCTTCCATTCCCCTCTAGTGGCAGGTACACTTTAAAAAAACCACACCCATCAGTTAGCATTTTACTCCCGTGGGGTTCAAGGTGACACAGTCACCGAATCTTTAAAACCTGCCAGTGACTTATGTAGGGTGATCATACTGCTTGCATTACCCCCTCATCCTTCCTTATTTTTTTAACCTTTTAAAAACCTTTGAAACTGCGATGAAAAAATTACATTGCTATTAAATATGCAAAATCAAACAGGAGAAGTCAGGAAATGAAGCCTGTCTTTCAAAACCTACCAAAGGGCATAGCTGGGGAAATGCACTTTTTAGTAATGCACAGACATTTCCCAAAGAGTGACAAATCTGTGTGGTTGCAGACTGGTTGGTTCCCACTGAAAGAGCAGCTAATTATTACTGCTATCCCATAACATATATTGGGAAATTGCCACTTGGCATTCTGGCACTATGCCTTCCGTGCAATGATATCTTTAATTTGCATGTTAATAAATGTCAAAGCATGCCTTCTGCTCTGATTTGATTTCCACTTTTTTTTGTGATCATACTCATATTTTTCCACGTACGTATTTCCTGCATGACACCAACCAAAGTATTCATCTGGAAAAGTCATAAAAAATTAGTTCATTTTACTCAATTTGGATTTTTTTTAGAGAAATAGGTATTCCAGTATACACAGGGATTCACATTATGGAGGACTTAAACACTGATCACATCAAATACAAGATTTTTATATATCCTGCACATTCCAGAGAACCACTCTTCCACAAGTCCTTTTGTTCTCTTCTCATTCCAGATCCTATTTTCAGAAATAAAATTGCTTAAATGAAAACTGCAGTAAAAGGGGAACTATGCTGTTTACTCTTTCTATGTATTATGTTGATATTTTTACTGAGATTGAATAAAGCACCTCAAAGCGAGTTAATTTTTGCCTTGGAGTTTTGTGTGAAACTAAAGTGAAAGTAATTATTGTAATCAGTAAAAATTAGTAACTGTTTGCATTTTACAAATGACCTGATTTGAAAGTTAATCGAGAGCAGGCATCATTTGTAGGGTTTATCAAGTGACCCAAACTACAAGCTCAGCCTAATAGCTTCTGTAGGAATCCCTACTCTTTTTTTTCTTTTCTTATTGTTTAAAGAAACTCACCAGGGGGACCATATTCTAAGAGTTAACAAACCATATTAATTCCATTCACTGTAATTGTTCTTATCCTGAGTTTCATGACAGACTTCTAGAACCCTTGCCTTCACAAATCTGAGTAATTGTGTTTTGATCCCAGAAAGCTTTTTGAAGCAGTACTTTATACTTCAGAACACTACGTTTTCTACTTGAAACCCTGATTTTCACTAAGCACACAAAATCACTGCCAAAGGCTGCACCTGAAGTTGCAGCACAGTCAGAAGGTCGAGCTTAGCAGTCTGATTTCTAAAGTTCAGGTTGCTAAGTCAACCAGAAGAGAGAGCTTCAAAGACAAATGTGATAAATGGTTTGGAAAGCCTTAAACCACCAAATGTCAAGATTTTAAGAAAAGTAACAGAAAGGAAGTTCATTTTTGCTGAGATTACTATGGCTTACTTTCAGTTGTAAGGCAGGGAAAACGCTCTCTGCTCTTTAATTGAATGCTCATAAAGTTTTAATTAGCAAAGTTTCAAAACATGGCAATCGCACTGCTGAAAATCAGCCACAGTTTTGATTTATAAGTCTGTAAAGGATTACTTGGTAGCAATCAGGATGGATTGCAGTGCTTAAGCCCAGAAAGCTCTAATATGTTATAAACACAAGCAAATGATGCAGTAATTGCCCTTGATTGCACTACTTAGAAGATTTCTAGAGGCAAGCCAAAGAGAAGTTGATAGTACCTATGTGCCTATGGCAAACAGTTTGTAACAAGATCAAATCCATGCAGGAAATCCTGGAGCACTGTTTCCTTTTTCCTCAATGCAGGTGATACTTAAAAAGCCAGCTCTGGGACAGAGCATCATCAGATGGGAGGACTTGTGAAACTATCACCACCCAAAAGGGGCTGTGGAAGGAGAGTGTGGGTTTCCACAGGTCTGGCAAAAACAAGAGAACCATTAATGCAGATACCACAGTCACAGAGGAGTGGTTTTCCTCCCTACCTTGTCTGTCTGATGGGAGCAAGCTTTCCTTTTATTATATCCATAAACCTTGTCATTAGCCAGCAAGAGAAAGGGGATGGGTGAAAATTGGGAGGGAGTTGTGCAATCTGTTAGGCTATTACAATACATTCAAAGCAACTTCTGTGCAAGGAGCAAACAAAATAGTTCACATAGCCATTATTTATCAATCTGAAAAATCCACACTACTAAAGAACAATGTAAAACTCTTCCTTTCCCCTTTACAGATACCAACTTACTAAGGAAGGACTTCCATAGTGTGGCCATTTCCAAGTTACAAATATAAATTTCCATAAGCTTACACTGCATGAAGAGATTACCAATTTGCCTCTGTGTAAGGACCTTTATAATTTATTTCCTAATTGAATTTCTAAGAGTAAAATTTTCCTGAAGCCTGGGGCTGGAGGGGGCTCTGTTCAGGAACCTGAGGCAACTCCTCCTCCTCTTCCTCCCCTCCTTGAATTTACGTCAGAGACACCAAACTTTAGGAAATCACAGCTGCTCTGGAGACCTAATATCCACATGTTAAACTTAGCAAATAATTACACACAAATTTGCAATTCCTTGAACTGCTGCTCTTTCAGGTGGCTGTGTTTTCAAATATTTCACAAGCCATTGGAGATACTGGATTTGACACACAACTATCAGTACTAACCTCAGTGGTAACAATACTGTTTAATTTCTTATCAGCATATTACATCTCTGGGCATAAAACTTAAAGCTGATAACACAAGTCAGTCTGATGGAATTCCTAATGACATCATAAGGAATTCTGATAGCTGCAAAAAAATTTTTACTCTGGAACCACATGCTTCCAGCATCAGATAAAATGCCTGTTCAATTTTACTGTCAGATTTGAGAATACTATTTCTTGTACTGATATTGGGATCCTTAATGTTTCTAAAGAATTACTTGAAATCAAGAAAGAGTCATACCCCAGCAAATTCCCAGTGAAGAGCTCCCTGTGGAGCTACAAGGATTTTCCTGCTACAAGAATTTCAAAATCTCATTAGAAAGCATTTCCACAGCTCTTTGAGCTCTAATCCCAAACGTAAAGAGCTAGATAAAAAGAATGTGAATTTAATAATTTTTATGTCAGCCATTCTCTTTTTTTATAGATCGTTTATATTGACCCGAAAAAAGATTAAGGTGGCCAGTGAACTCCTAAATTCAAAAGTAGCAGCATTTCTCAGGTGGCTCAGCTCTTGGCTAAGTTTGCAGAAATCTATAAATTGATATTTTTTTAGGACAAGTCACAAAGCCTCAATTACATATTTCATTGTTTATTCTTCTCTTCAAAGCCTTAAGTAAAGCCAATATGCATATCTATAAATCAAATGCAAAAGTACATATCAAAAAAAAAAAAGAAAAAAGAGACATTGCTTTTAATAGCCTTAAAGAAGGCTTAAAGAAGGACAAATAATTGCCTTAAAGAAGAACAATTATTTTCCTCCAGTTAGTATCTGCAGCAATAACATAACTAAGATCAAACATGCTTCATCTCCTGAGAATCTTGTTTAATATTTAATATAAAACATTTGAGAAATGCGCCACCTTTAGTATCTCCTGATTATTTCCTTGTTCCTTCTTTTGGTCACCACAATAAGTTACCATTTCAAGATCACAAACATAGCACTCCAGCTTCCATTTGATTCATGTGTATACATAAAGCAGGCCAGTTCCTGAGTTCCTTTATTTAAGGATAACTGGCTGCAGTCCCAGAAGGAAAATGAATAAGTCAAATCATATCTGAAGTCTTATGATCTTGTTTATGATGACTATGATCTTGGACAAGTGGCCTGGTGGTGCTGAACAAAAATTATATAAGTGGCCATAGTTATTCACTTCAGCATTTATCTGGAAATGCCATAATCTTTTTTAAAAAATATAGTCACTTTTATCCTTAAAATAAAATTTTAAAATAAAAAATACATAAGTGGGCATAGTTATTCACTTCAGCATTTATCTGGAAATGCATATTTTTTTTAAAAATAGTCACTTTTATCCTTAAACCCTGTTTGATCTATATTACTGTACATGCACACAAAGGGGAAAAAAGAGAAGTTTTATGTTCTATAAATGTTATATGTTCTTATAATACTATATTCCACTGAGGTTAAAGAAATGATTGTAAATATTCCCTTGAAAAATTTAAAGAACCCTGTCTTCAAAATAAATGGATGCATGTTTATTTGCTATTAAACACAGAAATTTGTTTATGTCACATATATAAAGTGATTCTCTTTTGATTTAAACACAACTAAGACCTACTCTCAGTCTGAGGGAGTTCAAAGGAGCCACCAGTTACCTCAAACACAACCAAAAAATGTTCTTTGGAGGGATTTGTACATTTTGAGGCCAGAACTACACTTCTGATTATCTAGTCTGATTTCCTGCATAACAATTAACACACAGTTTCCTGTACAGACCCTCACCAAGTGATTTCTTCATCAAGCCTTTATTTTCTGATTTAACTAGACCACAAAGTTTATAAAAGAATTGGGTTCATTTTATTCAATATTGACTTCTATTTAAAGTTCTCCCATGTAGGAAGGAACCAGGTGACTCCTTTGAGTACCAGATTGAAAATGAGATGGTCAGCACAAAGTACCCCTTAGAGCTTTGCATTTTCCTGTATTGCTTCTCCTCTGAAGGAACAATCAATGCTAAGAATTTCTTTGGCTTGCTTTCAGCTGCAGCATGGGCTGCTCTATGCACTGCCCTGTAGTTCTCTTTTTGTATTAATTTTCTGACTCTTTCTTGTACACACGTGCCCCACCACTAAAAATATTCCCTGTATGTACTCAGACCCCAGGGAAAATTTCAGAATCCAGCCTGGTGCTCTGGGCACTTGCAGGCTGAGGAGAGGCTCCCTAAGTAATAGGAGGATAAAGTGCTTCTGACATTTTGCTAACTGACCTCTCATGCTTATCAGTTCCAATGAGATCTCCAGCTCCTAACCTCATAACAGTGAGATTCAGTCAAAAGTAAGAGTAATAGATAAAAATCTTAATTTTAGACTTTTTAACCTATGTCTATCCCATCCCAAAGCTTAAGCAATTGCAAAAAGTGTTAATAAAAGCATTGTGCTTTACTTTTAGTGGTTAAATAATACTGAATAATTATGAAATACACATAAATACTTCAATATTATGAAATATTTACTGAAATAAATAAGACCCAAAAAAACCCCCCATAAAACAATGCATAAATATCTCCATCCATAAGCTAAACAATGTTCTTGAGGCAGATGTTTTGGTTTCCCAGAATGAAACTTGGGAAACTACAGTCTTTCCTTGAAGACTACAGTTCTGTCACTTTTTACTTTACAATGACAAGGGGAAAGATAACACTTGGGTTAGAACCTGATCTTCACCAGAGAGCACAGATAACAGCCAGAGGGAAGGCAATAGCTGAGATTTGTTTCAGAGATCTTCCTAGCCAGCAATGGGAACACCCCTGCTTACCAGTAGAAACCAGGAGAAAACAAAATACACCCAGTGATGGGCACTGTGAGAGTGAATCTGAAGCTACAAAACTTTCTGACATGAATTTAACTGCATTTCAGACACTATCTGGGTAGCTTTATATTTTTCTGACAAGTACCTTTTTCTCTTTGCCCACATCTGCTGCACAAGCTCCAGCTGCCAAGATGACCCTCCATCTCACTTGCTGCTGAGAAGATAATTCAGAGCTCAGTGAGGTGGGTCACAATGACCTGAAATTTCAGACCTTCCAGCACTCTGGGAATACTCACTCCAAGTATTCCCAGCTCCTTCACCACCCATGGGGGTATTTGACTCCAATAAAACAGAGAATATCCTGAGTTGGAAGGCTATAAGGATCACTGGCTCCAAGTCCTGGCTCTGCAGAGGACAAGCACCAAACCCAGTTTGGGCTGTCTGCTAATGGCCTGACCTTTCATCACACACTCAGCTGCTTTCACCACCACTTGTGACCCAACCCAACCAAAACTCACCTGCACTTGTTCAGGACACCTCAGCAAACTCTCTCCTTCCTGCTTTCAGCTCCTACCATCTCTAGTCAGGTTGGCATTAAAGCAGATCAGCTGATTTAAAAAGTACTTTCTTCTCTCTCCTCAGTAATTTAGAAGCTTTGCCTTGCTAGACTCTCTTACTAATTTCAGGCCTTGGCTATCAACCTATATTAGCATCAACAACAGCCTCTTCCACAGCTTTTTAAAGGATTTTTTGTTCAGTTGTGCTGTAACATGAACTATTTCCTTCAAATATGGGTACCTCAAGTCACACTTTGCTAGTGTTTCTATTAACAGCCTTAAAGGCTCTTGTTCTGATTAGCAACCCAAATAAAATTTCAGCTTCCTGTTGCTGTTGTTCAGTTCTTGACAATTTTTCTCACACTTTTGCACCTAAGAAAATAGACATGTGAGCAGGAAAACATTTCAGAGGCTATAGGAAGGTCAGCTGGAGAGCAGATTACTAGAAAAATCAAAGACAGAAGAAGCATTAGAATTGAGTATCAGTAAGGCCTCAATGTCAACTTCAATGCTTTTTGATATTTAAAACCCTCACTACTCCAAACCCCCCAAAATTTTTTTGTTTTCTTTTCTGTTTTTCTTTTTGCTTCTTTTCTTTGACACCTCACCTTTTTTTGTATTTTTCCCAAATGAGAACTGGAAAAAAAACCCAGTCACTTGTACAGGGTCTTCTCCCCAGATCCCCAACCCTGGGGGATCTTCTGGGACTGGGACTCCCCAGGGAAGACAAGCACTTTCCCATCACCTGTAAGTCTTTGAGGCAGCAAATCCTGTTAAAAATTTATTTCAAAAGATCTGGGGACCTGGACTGGGGGCAGTCAAACCCAGAATTAGAGTACTTTGGTGCTATTTCAAGAATACCACTGGGATGGCACCTGCTTACCTTAGCTTAGCCTATTTTTAACTTAATTCAGCTGGATAGCAAACTTTGCTGCACGCAGATCTGTCTCCAAAAAAACTAACATAGCATTTAAAAAAGAAACAAGGTAATTGGAAATGCTTCTCTGTCTGGTTATTTGCTGACTTAAAGTAATTTCCAAGGAGACATTCTGAAAGCTGTCCAATAGCTTCTGGCATTTAGGAGGGAGGCCACACTTACTTTATATGGGTCAGCTCTGCCCTCAAATGTGTGATTTTAATTTCAGTGAGATTCCTATGCTATACACCAACATCCAAGAACAAAATTAATTAAGCCCTTTGTGCCCAATTATCAGTTCTCTTAAGCTGTGCTGAATTACATCTCTTCTTCCCAAAAATATCTGTACAGAAAATTAGGAACAAATTCACTGACAGATACTTCTTTGGGAAAAAAACAAACACATGAACAAAGCAAATGAACAAAAACACCCACCAAAAAAAATCCCAACATCTCCCCCAAACAATAAAAAAATCAAACAAAACCTACAAAAAAAGACAGAAAAACCCTCCTCCCTTCAATCCCATTATATTCCAATGTGAATGAGAACTAAACCCTCACTGTTTGTGCACAGTTGAACTCATTGTGATGAGAATAGCAGTCCTGTGATTGCCACTCTTGAGTCTTATTTTGAATAATTTTATTGGCAGTCTGGTTGCTGTCTGTAAAGATGAGGCCACATCTGGTCAAGTGCACAGTCAGTGGGTTCAAGGCTCCAGCTCCCAAATGAATATTGCTACATTCAGACACTTTAGTGACCAGTTTCTCTTTTTCTAGACCCTAGATGTAGAGAATTAAAGAGCATTTACCTCCCAGAAGCTGTTGCCTTCTTAGCCCATCTGGGTAATGGGATATATAATTTACACCACATAAAACTGTGACATCTGGAAAGGAAAAGGCCAGGCTGATAAGATCACACATACAAGCAGAGGGAATCAGCTTTTGATCAGCCTTTCACAGTTTGTGGGCTGGCTTGGGGTTTTTTTTAATAGTTTGTTTTGCCTTTAAATAGTCGAGTTGAAGTAAATGAGTGTCTAAAAAAAAAAAAGGTGAAAAATAGACAATAAGCATTTCCAAGAAATAAAAGCATCTTCAGTTCACACTGCAAACAACTTAAAATGAGAGTGTGATGAGCAACCACAGTCAGGGTTTCTCTAAAAGACAAGCATGAACAACCCAAGAATATAATGCAAGCCTAAACTTCACAGGCATAAAGATCTGTATTTCAGTATTATCAGAGAATGAATGTTGTTATGTCATTACCATTGGAGAGGCTCCTACTTTCTAACACTCACATATTTACTACAGAATGTAAAGATGATCTTTAAAGTAACGTCATTTTACTAAGAGGGTTACGTCACTAATAACTCCAAAAAACCCACACAGTTATTCCAGTTCTGTTCCTCACAGTAAATTAACATGCACACTCAGTTTCTTATGTTTATCAGTCCAAGAGTAGGCATTTTCTGGTTATTTCCCCTCTTTATTTTATTGGAGATGACTCACAAGAGACACCAAAACCCTCTCATTGTGCACATATCCAGCATCTCCTCTTTGCAGTCAGACCAGCTGGACAGTGACATGAAAAACAAGTTAATACAAGTTAATTCCATGCTTAAATTCTTCCTTATCTTCCTTATCTCATGACAAGCACAATACCAGAAATCTTACAGGAAATGCCACCACCTCTATCATTTTGTTTCGACCTCTGTCCAGTATCTGATTTACATCAATACAATGTAATGAAGATCAGAATTCTTAATTAATTAGGTTTATCTCAAATCTATTTTATTTTGTTATTGAAACACCTCCCTGAGGACTATGTCTTAATATATTTAAGGGCATGAATAACCCAAGTAAAACACGAATCCTTGAAGTGCCCATATGCCTAAATAATAATAATCATCATCATCATCTTAAATAATAATAATAAAAGCATCTTTTTCTCTGCATGTTTGGGTTCTGTATCTGTTCTCATAAACACAGACATTTAATGCCATCTCCTGTTCCCACACTGATAGTTATATTTACTGCATAATAATTTCTTAAACACCAGTCCAAGAAATGAAGAGTTGAGTGATCAAGATCACCCAACAAGAGTTCTTGTTTTATTAACAACAAGAACTAATTGCACTGACACATCAAATACAACCTTGGCTTTCTTGATGCTGTTTAAATTGTTTAAAAGCAGTAATATTTCTTCCAGTAGGGGAAAAGCAAGACCAAGCTGTACCTAGGTTTTCAAATATTTTCTTTATATAAAAGCACAAACAACTTTTTCCTCAGAGAGTCTAGAATAATTGTTTTGGAGAGTGAACCAATCATAAAATCACTGTGAAAATTATTCCTGAAGAAAGAGCACTGATAGCTAGGACATGAGCCCCACACCAGGGTCAATTGTAACTAAAACCATATCCTGGCATCCAGAAGCATCCTTGGCACATCCTGGCAATGCCCTAACTTCAAAACAGGGAGCCTAGCATGAACCATTTCCTCTTCCCACTCCACATCCTGCTTTCCACATCAAGTGAACTCAGACTGGGTTTAGAAGGTTTCCTAAATGAATAATTTTTGCTATGACAGAAAAGTTTCAGTATCAGAAGATTCAGTAAATATGCAATAGTTTTTTAACTCATTCAGAAAATGCTGGTCAGCTACAAAGATCTTTACAAGGGCTACTTAATGACAATATGTGCATCAGGCTGCAGGTAACTATTGCACAGAGAAGTTACTGTCCTTTTAAACCATCAATACTGAATCTGCACAGGCACAGCAGATATTTGCACCAAAAGAACAAAAATCTAGGGAAGATGTAGCAGATACATTTCTGCTTTTCTGTGTTTAGGGTTCCACATCCACCTATTGATTTCAACATGCTGCTGATTTAGCTTTAACTTTTTTTTTGCAGAATTTTTTGCCCCTGACTGACCAAAATCTTTGGCAGCATCGCTGCTTGGAAAACGGAAATTGCGCTGCCAAAATAATTGCCTAGGATAAGGATAGATCCAGTCTCTGGAAAAAGCATCATGCTTGCAAATTGCCAGTTTTCACCTGTCCAATACACTGTGCACTTTGGCTTAACACAGCCTAAACTGACTCCAGTGAAAACAGAAAAACTCAAGACCAAAGCTCTGACTTGGGAAGGCAACTAAGAGTGTCCTGTCCCATTTGGGAATGGAGGCCTGGAGAATAAAGTGTGTGCTGAGTGTACTCAAAATAGCTGTGTGCAAGTAGGGGTGAAAAGGGGGTTTACTCAGTAAGTGTTAAGCTCAATATTTTAATAATTCCTTTGACTTTTGTTGGCTACTTTAGGGTAGTTTGGATTTGCTTTTTTGAGGTTCTGCGCAATTTCCGTTTGACAGGTGCTTCAGATTCCTAAAAATAAGCTCTTCCTGTGGCTTAAATTATCTTTTTTTTTTTTCCTTCACTATTTAAGTGTTGGAATTCTGCAGAAAGTAGAACTTGGCTTATGCCTTAGTATAGTCTCCTTTCAGAAAATCTTTCATTCACAGAATGTAAGGAAAAAGGGTCCGTGAAGTTATCCACAGTCACCCACTGTCACCTCCTGTAAAAATGGTCCTGTGTTAATGTCAACAGTTTTCTTCATTCATAAGTTCTATGAGAAGCAGCAAAAAGGGACTGTTCATATCCTCAAAATGTTAGAATTTGGGGCCCTGGTTCTAGAAATCTTTTATTTAGCCCTCCACTAAAAAAAAGCTGTGCTCAGGTGAGGTTTTCTTCCTCCTCACCTCCCATTGGTTCAGATGCAGTTCTCGTTTCCAGTCATACTAAATGTTCAGAACTATTTCTGGAGATTCTTTTGGGACCTTATCAAACATGAACTGCCTCCACCATCTCAGAGAGCTGGAGTTCTCAAGTCACCTCCCTGTTTCATTGCTAGTCTGAGCAGGATAGAAGCCCCACCTGGAAATTAATCCCAACTTTAATTATCAACTTGCTTTAACTGTTACATTATTAAACAGAAAAAGTTAACAGAGCACCAAATTCTTGGAAAATATGCTGGTTCTCAGTATAGGCAAGATTCTAATATGAAGCCTTTTTTGAAAATGCAAATTTTGAAAAAAGCTGAAATCCGTGACTCCAGCTCGCTCTCACTTAGCAACTTTTCAGCTCGAGCCCAGACAATGCAGATATTGTTCTACCTTCAGCTGACAGCAGGAATATCTGGGATGTTCAACAACACATGGAGCCATCTGATGAGAGATTAGCCAGCCAGCTGAAGGCAGACAACCTCCTCCAAGAGCAACCTCTGTGAGCCTCATCCTGCAAGGTGCAGAGAGCCTCGACTCCCGCTGGCTGCAGTGGGAATTGAAAGCAGACAAAAAGTTGCAGGAGATGATCAATATCTCTGAGACATGGGCCCTGAAGGGGCTCAGATTTCAAATGCCTGGCTCTCACTGCAGATGTCCAACAGGAATAAAACTTCCTACAGCTCTGAGGGGCTGTTGCATTGGAACAGAATGTGGCCAAATCTTAATGGTTATAGGGACATTAGATCCCCCTAAAATGTAGGAGCCAGGGAGACAGATGAGCAAGTTTTAAAACTAGGTTGAAAGTAAAGTTCATAAATGCACTGGCCAAGAGTGATAGTGAATTTTCCTGTGGTTCAAATTACAAAATCTTCTCTCCTCAAAGGAGCCATGGAGAAAAAACAGCTGTAGAAGCCACCAAATGGAAGGTACACAGCAAACAGAGCTCTCAGGCAGTTTTAAACACAAGGCCAGCACTTCTGTAGAGGTAGATCTATGATATCAGCAGCATAGGCAGTGACAGAGTTAAGATAATGTGCCTTCAGCTGACAGGGACTCCATCTAATTGTGGTGCTCAGGGGTGTTTCTGTCTCTCAAGCCTTTGACAGCAGAGAGCAGATGCTGCTCACACAGCCCTCTCCTTCCCTCGGGGCAAATCATGACAGAAATGGGATTCTCTCTTTCAGAAGGATGCCCTAGTCAAGAGCTTATTTAATTTTGTTCCCTTTTTGGCCCTTCTACAGATTCTTGCACTACTCCTGGTTATGTGTGGCATGACTTCAAGGAAAGGATTAAGACCTTCCCCCTTCTCAGCCCATTTCCCACCATTTTGCTACTGTATTTCAGCTTAGTTCTCAAAGCACAGTCCTTCAGAAGAGGGGATTGAAGACTTGAGAACACAGATGAACCCTGAATCTACTTCTTGGTTTTAATTTTATTTTTTCCCCATCCAAGAGCTCTATGCAACAGGCTGTTATACAAAAGATTTGCACTAAAACTAATTTTTATCAAAATTAGTATGACCATGATACACTTAGATAAGCTCTGTTCTCCTACCTTCTGTCAGCTTTTTATCTAGCAGGTTTTCTGAGGGTGTTTTTTGTTTTTTTTCATCATTTGCACTGTTAAGTCTGTACCTAGTCACATTAGTTGGTCATTTCTAAAACATGATAATTTTTTTGTTTATTTACTTGTTTTGAAATGCTATGTCAACAACTCTTAGATATTACAGAAGACTTTCTCTTAAAAAGCTGCATAAATAAGCAATTGCTCACACACATTATTTGAGGGCAGGACAAGGATCCATTTTACAAATTCATGACCCAACATATAGAGAAGTGAAAATAGGTAGCTAAGCAAGGTATATGAAAGAAGAAAAATGACATATGAAACCAAATAAAAAAAAGATCCTTTCAACAAAAGACCACTAAATATGTATGGCTATTCCAGATGTTTCCTGAGATGAAACAAAACATGCAGCCATTGTTAACAGATTGATGATAGAGAATTAAAATGGATGGAAAAAAAGAATTCCAAGGCACTGAATATTTGTGACACCTGAAGGCTTCAAGGTTAGGCTGGGAGCCCAAGAGAACAGAGGATCCAGGACATTGATCATCCATCAGGTACAAGCACAGGGCTAAAGGAAGCCCACAAGCAGGGAAAACATTAAGGAGCATTCATGGAGAGGAGGGGAATGAGTATGGCCAAACGCGTGGAAGAATTACTGCACTTTCTTCATGGATTTTACTTTTACCTCCAGGAAGATAAAGAGCAAGGTCCCAGGGCATTTGAATGCCTTGTGGCTTAGGATCCAAGGTTTTGGAACTGATTAGAAAGCCCCCAAAGCCTGCATTTTTCACCTCTGCAGTAATAAGAACCTGAAGTTACAAGCAGCTGAATTGATTCTGTAACAGATAAAAACCAGCATATGGCATTTTGATGTCTTTGTTTTAATCCTGCAGTTCCCACTTGTAACATTAAAATACATAAAGTCCTCTAATAGTTGTCCATCTTTGTTCATTACTCTTGGAAGTGTTTAGCTAAACAAGAAAAATGCACATTTTTTACAAGTTCCCATCCCATGTTTCAGCACAAAAGAACAGGCTTGCTTGTGTCTCCCAACAAAACAGGGTTTAACTGTACTGCAGCTCCTAAATTTTATCCAGCTCCCCTCCTGCCCTCCACATCAGGATTGAAATCTCTACTGTTTAACTTCACTTGTTGCTGTGACTTTCCAGTTTGGGTGTTGAACAAATTTAGAATCTCTGGATTATTTTTTTTTCACTTTCATCCACTCAGCAGTATTTATTTTGAATCCTGGCACTTTGATACTGGGGGAAAAATACTAGACCCAAGTAAAATCAGAGATGTAGGATTCAGGGACACCACTGTTTCCCATATTCTGTCTATTTTTGCCATGAGGGTAAGTTGCAGCTGAGTGAAAACAGACTCAAATTCCTATTCCAGAACAAACAGGTCTTTCTGTTCCCAAATACATTTTTAGCTTATCATGAAAAATGATATGATGATATGAGACTCCTATCCAAGATAATAAAGATGAGCTCCAACTATGTAGAGCCAACTTGAGAGCCTAAATGAGTAGGGAAGAAGGTGACAGTTTTTCCTCTGTGTGCTATATTCTACATTTATACATATTAATGTTATTCTATCTTATTTGTTCACAAAAAAAATGGACTCTGAAGCGGTGATTACCAGTCAGGACTGAAATCTTGAAGCCATCACACACATTGTCATGAAAATGAGCTCAGGAGCTTTAAAAAACCCCACCAAACAAAACAAATAAAATTCCAAGGAACAGCCTCACTAAGCCAGCATGGTACTGGAGAGGTACAGAGAAAGGTAATGCAACCTCTTTCACCTCAACATTTATTTCAGAATGCTTGCAAAAACCTGAAAATTCTTCTAGATTGACCAGTGAGTACAGAGCTGCTGATTCTCTTTTCCTCACACAGAATCTTGACTGGCACCCACAGGTGAATATCAGCCACCCTTTAAATAATTGTCATTGTTCAGACTCTAACATTTTACTATCAAACCTACTTCTGGCTCCAAAGATGGCATCCTGGCTAAGTGATCTGACCTGGTTAAACTGCTGTTAGCTGCTCCTCTTCCCCTGGAAAGGAAATTAACCCAAAGCTTCCACCGGGATGTGAAGACTGATTAAATTTATCTGCATTTTCTCCTGCCAAAGCAAAAACACTCCATAGTGATGGGGGGGGGGGGGGGGGGCATAAACTTGTCCAGTTTCAGTGAGAAATGGAAATACTTGACTGTTCTTATAAAAGATTCCAGAATAAAAGTGAAAAAATTCTACAAATAAAAGTGAAAAATTTTATATAGTTCTTCACAGTGAGAAGTGGCAATATTTTCTATTTACACTTCACTCACTGGAGAGGTTTCAAAACCACCATCCCCATGCTGTTTCCAGCTACCACTGAAATCTCAGAACTCTGTGGAGTTCTTGCAAAAGAAGTCTTACCTGATTCTCACAGCTGAAGGTGGATCCAAACTGAAGCTTTCTAGTTTTCCTCATGAAAAAATTAAAGAGCATCTCCCTGGGCAGGTAAGAGCACAGGACTAAGAATCATACACAATTATTATCTATTTTACACACCACAGTATCTGAGCACTTAAACAAGATGAGCATCAACTTCTCATTTTTTAGATTAAGTTTCATGAACTGTGGTCATTTATTACCACAGTTTTTTAAGACCCAGGTAGTGTCACAAACACACTTAAAATTGAAACTACCTGAAAACTAATTTATTAGCAAGATAAAATATATTAGGGGAGAGCTACTCAAGAACACAGTAAAAAGAAAAATTATTCTCAGTCTCAAGAGAAGGAAAAGAGAGAGCCTTGGGGAATAAGATAAATGCAGGTGGATGTGTGGGATTCTTTCTCTACTTTACTCTTTTATAAATTTCCCTCTCCACTCCAGGTAGTGGAATAAGGCTTGAAATTTCTGGCATAAATGCCTTTGCTGACACAGAAGGAGAATTGAAACCTACTCACCAAAAACATCAAACACTGACACAGATTGATTGTACAAAAATAAAATAAATTAGTTAGAATCCCAAAGAGGTTTGCAACAACCAAGCTTAAAACCTTGATGCTGCTTTGTTCTGTGCTAAGTTGTGTCATCTTTGTCCTTTCTACTCTGCAGGAACCATTATCAGTGCACCTCATCCAGGGCTCTGCTGCCTCTCCCAACTCCCACAGCAGATTTAGGATTTACTGAGGGTAATTCAGTAGTGCTGTATTTCCTTAGAGGAAAAAGAACAAAAGCAAGCCCAGTAAATCCAAAGCAGAAAGAAACAGAACAGAGTCAGGCTAGGAAGGATTTTATAGGTTTTTTTTTTTTTTTTAGGTTCATTGCTGGAAAGATTTTAGGTTCAGAGGTACAATCATGATAATTTAGCCTGACTAAATTTTATGGTCTCTTATGCAGCATCTCCATTTTGATTTGTAACCCACTGAGCAACCTTGTCACTTCCCCTCTCAGCAGCCTCTGCAGGGGTGAGAATACCATCTATCTCCTGTGATCTCTTGATCTCCAAAAGCTGGATGCCAGCCTTGGGGATACTTGGCTATTTGTCAAATAGTATTAAAAACCAGGCCCCATACTCATACTTCACATGAGAAATAACTGAGCAAAGCAAATGTCATTTTGGGGTAAATCTAGTAAAAGCTTCCCTCTTTCTTTTTAAAATCAGAATTATCTCCTTCTTACGATCAGGCCCAAGTCAAAGCTAGCACATTTTAGCCCATGAAGAAACTTCAGAGGTGAAAAACCTGCCATTACATTGAAGTGCCAACATAATTTTTCAGGGCACTTAATGAGACAGAAAATATTTACAAATGAACACCAACAAATTAGTATTGATATTATCCTTACAGACACGTTGAAACTTTAATTATTTAACTATTTAAGATCTTGAACTCTAACTATTCAGTTAGGAGTGTCTGCCTGAGAGCCTCTCACCCCATCTTGTCCTTACTTCTTTTCTCCACCCTCTGCTGCAATTAAAGCTCCATTAATAGCTCTAAAGAAAACCTTCCAAAGCAGCACCTTCCTCCTGCCCACCTAATATCCTTCCTTGCCAACCTCAGCAGCTCCTCTACCTTTCTAAGCATAACTCTCTTTTTTTTTTTCCCTTCTAAGCCCAGAATGTCACATATTTTTGTGTTCAGAAAGGGGTCTGAATTCATGAATTTTTGTGGGTGCCTTGGGGGTACCCTAAAACGACTTTTCATAAAATACTTCCCATGTGAATCAAAGTCCCTGATTCTCTCCAAAATTTACACAGCTACATTGGAAGAAGCTGAACTGTTATTTTGGAAAAATAGCTTTTTTTTACAAAACAATCACTTTATAAAACACTAAAAGCTTTAGTTGTGGTGATAAGCATTACTGTAGAGTGATGCAGTTAAGAATTAGATCAGGACAGTTTAAAGCTGACGTAAAAATACAATCTTCTAAGGCAGGAAAAAAATTAGAAAATAAAATTTTTTTTCTTATTTTATATTAAATTCGTAAGTATCAGGAGTATCTTTATAGATACATTATGGTATGGAAGAAATCTATCATTAGGTATTTGGTAGCTGTTTTTGGTACTAAATTAGGCTGACCTCTGGAAACATGTTTTGCTCTTTATGCCTCAGTCCCTACCCCATCTCCCTCTTGCAAAATATTTACAATAGGATCCTATTCACTTATTACTTCATGAGGACACTGTGTATTTATTTTTGCCAGCAGAAATCCCAAAGTATGTCTCTATTTCCTAAGAATAATCTTTTCAACAGCAGTAAAGAGGAAGGAATACTGGATCAGCAGCAGTGAAAAGAGCTGTCAGAAGATATCAATGAAAACATTCCAGGAACCCCTGTACTCTAAACTATGCACTTCCACTTGGAAGCAGCTGTTTTTTAAATTAAAAAAAAAAAATCTCTATCTGTTTGATATTTATGTTTTGTTAATAATTTAACAGAGCTGTTAGTGCCATGGTGGCATCAGAGCCATCACTGCAGTGGTACCCACAGCTGCAGAGTCTGGAGGAAGCTGTGGCCTGCTGGTACCAGGCTGGCTCCCAGCTGAGAACACTTCTCTTCAGTGCAGGATTTCTTTCCTCCTTGCAGCAGTATCATTTCCCTCCTCATGCAGGGGCAAACAGTCCCCAGCTGTGCAGACAGCCATTATTAAAATACCAGATTATGAAAATTGACTGATTCGTCGCTCCGCAAATCCTCTCCAAAAGAAGGCAAAACATATTCAGATTAAAAAAATAAATGTTAGAAGCAGTGAATGCTACAATCAGCCCTTTTAACTCAGCTATAAGACCTGTTTGCAAGCTTTCTTTCCCTGTCCAATAGCCTAAAGACTCTCCAAGTGCTCTCAATTTATTTTATTTTAGATTATTTTCAAGCTGCTCATTTAGATGATGCTCAATCTCTCCAGCTGATTAATTGCCACCTCTTACCCCACTGCATGGAAACCTCACCATTTTCACTGGAGACCCTCCTGTGAGTGAAATCAGGCCCACCAGCACTGCTGCCTGCTTACTGTGATCCTCCTCAAGCCTCTCAGCCCATTTGAAATCTGCAGTCATTTGCAACACATCCAACTCTGTTCATATTCTCATAATTCCAACACCTTCTGTGAAGGAGTGAGCCATGATCCCCAAATTAGCAGCTTCCCAGAGCTCAAACACAGCCAGGCAGTGATGAAAACAGCAGGCTGAGCACCAAAGAGCATCATCATTTCACAGCTCTGAAATGTGATTAAAAACTTACAAATGACACATAACCCCTGCTGCAAACCAGACTGAGTGGCATCCTCCCTTTCCAAAGGAGCTTTAATCTGGTGTGCTGGAAATCCTGACATGCCAAGTGTAACACTTTCAAATGGTGCTAGAGCTCAAACACTGTGCACTTAAAATAGGTTACACACAGATATGTATGGAGAGAGAGCCAGAGGGAGAGAGAGATGGCTCATAAAACGGGCTCAGAGAACTTCATTCTGCTGCCTCAGACAATTCCTTTAATGCAAAGTATTTCTGCTCCAAGAAAGAGGCTTGAAGAAGGCCTTACAGAGAGTAGCCCTTTTAATGTGCATATTTATGACTTTCCCTCATGAAGAATTGTGCCTGGCTATGCCAATCCTTCCAAGGATGCCTCTTTCCTCATCACATGTGCTAGTTTTTCCAGACCTTTCTGCAGGCAGAGTGATTCCTGCTCCCAACTACTTCCACATTAAAAAATAAATTAATTAAAGGAATTTTTGGAGTTTCAAGCTCCAAGCTCCCCTTCTCCCTGTCCATTTCTTTAATCCAGTGCACTGGAAAAAGCTCCATGCCACACATTAGTGGCTAAAAATAGTTTGAATAAAGATTTTTTCCCCTCCTTTCTTCTGTATTTGTTCATGGGATTTAAATGACTGTAAGAAGACAAATGACATATTAGGATGTATTCAGCTTTTGGCAGGTTACCTAAGATGATTTTTCAGCAGAGTTTATGTCCTGTCAGATCTTATGCATGATAACTATTGAGTATTTATGTAATACTATTTATTCATGAAGACCTTTGCTTTATCCTTCCAATTTCCTTCTCTTTTGACCTAAAAGGTACTCCTATGAGTTAAACATGGACAGATGTCTCTCAGCTCCTCTGAAAACACCTGAGTCACAGCACTGAGCAGCAATGGTCATCTTGGAAACATTGCTACAATAGAATTATGGCTCTAAACATTGAATCTGATTAATCAGAGGCTTTGTGAACATTTCTAATAAAGGTTGCAAAGAGTCACATCTTTTTTTCACTTAGGCCCAATGCAACCTTTTTTTACCCCTCTGGATTTCATTTAAAATGAATTACCACTAACTATACCTCTCACATAAATAAATAAATAACAAATCTTAGTCTAAGATTAATCCATCAAATTATCTTACAGAGAACATTTTGTGCTCTCCTGCACCTCACACTCTTCACATGAGCCTTTCTGGCTATATGCAACTCTACCCCAGCACAATCCCATCATACCATTTCACTAAATAACCTAATTTAAGTGCCTCAGTAGCCAGAGCTGAACACAGTTTAAACAATAAAACACATTTCATCTTTACCTGGTCTTTTAGCCACTTTCAGCTGGAGTGTTTCCACTCCTGACCTCCAGATCAGCTGTGGAACAGGAGAGAAAGAACAAGAGAGCAGCATCAGCAGCCAGTACATTCCCCACCTGAAAGAGATAACAGATATCACCACGAGAAACACCTGTGGTCAAACAGCTCCTGTTGGGGCTCTGATGGATCATTGCTGTACAGGTGTCAGGATCCACTTTAAACCCTCCACAGAACTCCTGGCAATGACAAATTTTATTTCCCTCTCCACTTACAAGCAGAACCCTGCCATATGCTCTACACACATAAAACACAGACATGCCCGTGGAGTAAGAATTAATGACAAGGAGAGACTTTAGCAGCAGCTCTGCAGCATGGCAGGGATTCCAAAAGGAATCCTCAAATCCAAGTGTGCCATTGAAATCTTTGAAAGAATCTACCCAAAATCTTAATAAGAATAATAAAACAAAAAATAACACAGCATAAGCCATTAATTATTGTCCTGCAGCAATGAGAAATCTTTGCTGAAAGGGATGTAGACTCTGCACTCTCTCCTTGCCTGTTGCTGGAGTTTCTAAGCTGGTACAATGTCTCTGGCTGAAAACATCTATCAGCTGCCCAGAATTTATCTGAGAGACATAGTGCTTAAATACAACCTAAAGTTGTCACTTGCAAAAACCTGAAGCGAAAAGATAGAAAGCCTAGACATCTTTTGATAAAGAGAAATCAATATACAGAACAATTGTCCTCCCTTGTTTCCCTTCATGGCCATTTGGAAACACCATCCACTGGTTCTCATCACTACTTGTGAACTGCTTTTAGGGGATTTGTGAAAGGCAAACCTAACAAGAAAGCAAGTATTGTGTGGCTTAAATTCTCTGTAAAAGTGTCCATACCAACAACAGAAAATGTTTCCATCTGTATGCTCTCATCTAATTTCTAAGTATCCTTACCTCTGTGATCAGAGGTAAGGAAACTTAGATTCCAATTCATTTTGTAAATTCCACAATTTCCCCATTTCCCCTCCAAGCAAATAAATTCTCTTTCCTGTGGTGGTGACAGTGGGGCAAAATCACACTGACAGTTCTAACACTCATCCAAGGGATTCCCTGAGCCAGGCACTTTTTAGGGAAAAATCAAGGGAAGGTGACAGGCAGGCTCAGTCTGGGTGATGTTTGACACATTCCTGGCCACCTCTCTTCCATTGGTACACAGGAAAGCCTTTTATGGGTTTAATTCCCAAGAGTAAAAACAATAATCCCAGTGGATGTACTGGCTTCTTGCTGCTGAAGTCACCTCCCTGAAGTGAAGAGAGTTTTGCTGATAGAATGCAGTGTAATTTATGAGCCACTTCAGGCACAGTTTGTCCAAATGTCTTTTGAAAACTTGGTCTGGCAAGTACAAGAGCTACATTAGCACTATGCTGCTAAAACTGCCTCAAGGGTTATCAAACTAGCCATCTATCATCCATGGAAACTGGGGGTGGAAAAGAGCTCCTAGGTGCTTAGCTCATCTCTCTGCCAACACAGAACTGCTCCACGCTGTGTTCTGCAAGGTTTGTCCAGTTTTTAATCGAGTAAAGAAGCTCCCACCATTTCTCCCAATGGAGAAATTATTCTCTATCATAAAAGATTTCAGTGCAAAGAAACAGTTCCTGACACTTAGCCTAAAATATTCCCTTGCTGACATTTTTACATTCATCTCTATTATATGCACACATATATTTATATGCATATGCTATACAACAAAAGCCAAACTGCTCCCACTTACATCATACAGGCCTTGAAAAGTCAGCCACATTGCCTTGGTGTAAGGCTGGAAAGAATTTGTTCTCACACTTTGTTCTTCAGGAAATCTTGGTGGGGGTAACAGCTTGATTTTCATGACACACATTAAAAGAATAAACTATATAAACTGTCAGAAAACCTCACATCAAATGAAAATCTGCAATTCTGCATCAGCCAGGCCCTGGTTTAAAGTTATTTTAAAAAGTATAAGGTGCCGGGGAGTGCGTAGGTAGTAGAATGATGCCATTTACCAGGAAAGAGATGCACTCTCTACAAATTTTTCTCATGGCAACAAGTTCATTCTGAACTTCTTGCAGAAGTTCATTTCTGCAAGAAGTGAATTTCTCTTGAACCAAGAGCTGCTGCTTCTTGGTTCTTCAAGTCCATTACAAGGTACCACAAACAAAACCAGCAACAACCACATTGTAGACATGCAGATTCCTTGGCTCCTCCCAGTAGTATTTAATGTTCTGTATTTACACTTAATTTCTGACCAGCCCATCTTTAAGCATATGGAACTGCTGCAGTTCTATGGCACATGTGACCCAGGGATTAATAAATCCCACATCACCAGCTGCACAATGGTTTTGCTAATCTTGCTTTCCTAGATTTCCCCTAAAAATAATCTTTTTAAGAAAAGCATGTTGCTTTCAAAAGTTCAAAATTCCTTTCAAAGCAGGAACTAGCAAAGCAATTTGTCTTTAGGTTCTAATCTGGATCACTTTGATTATCGATCAGATTGTTTAATGCAATTTTCTGAAAATTGTACCACAAGTAGTTCTAGAAAGGGTCTGTATGCTTCACAGTTAACATCTTTATGTGTGAAATAAAAGCTGTATTTGAGCCCTGGTAGATATTAAAAACAGATGATTTTTTTTCCGACTTTCACTGAAAAGTCCTTCAATTAGTTTGCTCTTTAGGTTTGCCAAAAATTACTTGTGACATTTTATGCATTGGCACAATAACTATGGGTCATTTTCAATAACCCATGGCTAGCCCCATAGAAGGAGATTAAGCAAATTCCCTTATATCTCATGGGAAACGTTAAGGTCAGTGTTAAGGCTGTAGAAAGATGGAAGGGTTAAAATTCCACCACCAGAGCTTCTCCAGCAATTACAGATGGAAAGCAAAAGAAATCAATGTTAATTACACCAGTCCTGCAGGAAGGGGGAACAAAATTTGCACAATGAAAAAATATCTTGCTCTCTCTCCTTTTTAAACTGGCCAACTGAAATACTTTATTATCCTCTTTTTGATATGGTAGCCCCGACCCAGCTTTGGTCATCCTTACCTCCTGCCATCACTCTGGTTTTCAATAAAGGTGCTACTATGCTGAAGATGCAGGAATAGTGAGAGGGGCCCACCAAACCTCACAGGAGGTTCACTGACCTTGCTCTCTTGATCTCTCTCACAAGCCACTGTCACAGCTGAGACCAAGCCCTGGGCTGAGCCATCTCCAGATGGTTTGGGTGTCACTAATTAAGGTCGTGGAATTTACAACAGAGAAGAAATTTGGGCAATTCCTACTGAGTGACAGCACCTGGTACTGCAGGGCAGATCCCATCTCACCCCAGTTCCACCCTTTGGGTTTGTCAGTCCATTCATTCAGCCTCCAGGTGACACCAGTGCAGAACAAGCCACATCAGCAGAGCTGCAGGGACAGAAGGCTTTGGATTTGAGGAATTCCTTTTACACAGCTCTGTATGTCTCCAGATCCCCTAAAAGAAAAGCAGGCCAGCAGTCTGACAAAAAACATGCTGCCTGAGCTACTGCATTTTGAGTTTGCAGTGCCATGGAGATTATGAATGCCCAAATCAGCACTTTTTTTTTCTTTTCCCCTGTTTTTTAAACCTAAAATACTTTCCCTTATGGACCTAGTTTGTCCTGTGACCTGCAGAGCGTGGCAGTTCTGCAAAAACAGGCCTTCAACAGTGGCTTTGTGAGAGGCTAAGTATGGCTCATTGAGTCAAGCCAGAAGTTCCTCTGTTTATTTATTTAACTTTGCTAATGCAAACTAACCCCCTCAGAGCTTACCTGCAACTGGAGGCTAGGATTTTTCTTGGTTTTGGTTGTGTTGGATTTCTATTTTACTTTTTCGGTTTAAAAAAAAAAAATCAAAAACCTCAGATAAAATTAATCCCACAGTAATACTGCTGTAAATCAGTGTACAGATTGTAGTTAGATGCTGTTGCAACCAGAAATTATGATTATGTTAACAGTTATCTCATTCAAACTAATTTCTCTGAGAATGGAACCTGAAAACCTGAGTAATGCAATCCTGGAGAAAGGTCTCTGTTATTCTTGCAAAACTGAGCTGCTTTGCTTGCAGATAAGGGGCAAGTTAGCTAAAAAGAACTGGTCTGAAATAGTAAAAAGGGCAAAACCACAAGGATACCTAAAACAGAAATTTGTGATGAAATGACATTTTTGTTGACTCCACAAAGATGTTTGAGAAAAAAAAAAATTAAAGATAAATATCTGAGATGAGGCAGACATGAAGGTGTTATCTGTGGGAAGGATTGTCCAGAAAGTCACGGGTATTTTGAGATTCTTAAAGTAAATCTGAAATGTAACTGTGAAATAACATTAGGTACTTCTGCCACTGCTGCTGCATGTGAAAGAAAACATAAAGTTGTAGAATGGTTCTTCCAAGTACCATTACAGATATATTTGAGAGATGGAGTCTTGCCAATAAATCTGTAAGTCTTCCGTGTTCCTCCCTTATCACTCTTATCTGTGAAATTAGATATTGTATTGAAGAAACTGGATTATTCAAACAGTACAGAAAATCCATCTCACAGTGTTCAAGTGCATGGTGGTAAGGCTTTGGTTTGTTATCATTTTTCATGCTTTGTAAGAAAACCACCAGGGGCATGCTTTGCAATGCAAACTTTTTGAGATTTTTGTGGTAACTGTAACTTTAGGAGACAAATTGCCTTTATAAAGGAGGAGGGTCCAAGACAAAATATGAGTCTATTCCCAAGCAACTGACATTTCCATTCATATTGAAAGATTTTGGCAAGAAATTTCAAAGTTTTGCTGAAAACTGAAAGAGCTCTTGCTGCAGAATCTGAGGGAAAAGCAGTGGCTGATGAATGACCAGGTTGCAGGAGTAACACTCTTCCAGTAAGAGTGCTTGGCAGGTATCTGCAATTCTGAGGGGCATGAGGCTGGAGCAGGGATCCAAATGCTGCTTATCCACATCCCTGGAAAGCACTCTTACTGTAAGGCTTTGCATTTTCGGCTAGAAACATTTACACAGCTGGAATATTTGCCCTACTCTTGTGGGAGAAGCACGTTATGGTGGGTTCCCCATCCCTGGAAATGTTCAAGGCCAGGCTGGATGGGGCTCTGAGCAACCTGGTCTAGGGGAATGTGCCCCTGCCCAAAGCAGGAGGGTTGGAACAAAATGATCTTTGAGGTCTCTTCCAAGCCAAACTGTCCTGTGATTTTGGGATATTGCACAAAATGTGATGAATGGTCACTGTGGATCATTTAAAAGAGCAAGAGACTTCAAGTACACAGTCTGGAACTAGTCCACAATTCTCACAGACAGGCAACAATATTAGTGACAGTGATAAAAAGAAGTAAATTAATTTCAAAGTTGCAGGGTTTTACCCATATTTGTATTGGTAAATATGGGGATCTTCTCTTGTCACTGAACATCATTGCTCTGATTCAGTTCCTGCTGGGAGAGGTGCTATCACCTAGCACCAATGCTATAATTCAGGGTTAGTTTGAAAGCTCAGGGAAATCCCTAATTCATTTCACACATATGAGAAAGCATTTTGGAAAGTGGAGCCTGGCTAGTTTTGTCATTTTTACACGTCTTCCTTGTAGCCTCCTTTTATTATTACTTTATCTTATGGTTGAAAAAGTTGACTTTGCTTTTCATCTTCTGCAGCCTAAACATTTCAGGAAGCATGAGCAAAAAGACATTGATTTTTCATATTGGATGGCTTCTGCTGAGCTCCAAATTTAGAGCTATATGCTGGCAAATACCCCACTCCTCTCCAATTTTTTTCTTTTTAATGAGATACCCAGAGTAAGTGCTTTCTCAGATTATTGCCTCCCAACTTGCATGATTTAATCATGTCTTTAGTTTGGATTCTATATTTGAATTCTAAACCTGGAAGTTTCACCCTCCAAGTCCTTAGAATACTGACTAGTATGAATTACTCACTGGATCTGCATTTTTTCTCTCAAATTGCACGGGGCTGGTGTTCAGATCAACATTTCTATTCCTGTTTTTTGTGATCCCAGTAGTCCTCTGAAGAAGCTGCAGTGGTTGTATGAGGGACTGAACATGGCTGTGTCTGCCTCCTCCTCTCTCAGACCTCTGACCTTGGATAAATACCTTGGCTGCAAAAATTTAAACCTGTTCAGGTGAAAGCGCAGGGGTGGCAATTCCCTTTCACAGCCTGGGATAAAACACAACAATTTTACACCAAATTTGTATCTTTATCACTGTGCACTCCAGAAAGGGCCTTGAGGGGCTTCAAGGAATGTTGAGGTCACCCAGCCAGCACATCTGAACTGGGTTGAGGTTGTACCAGAGCTTTTTCAGGTGTCCAGCAGAATGTCACAGCGTACATGCAAAGGAATGAGGGAAATGATACCAGAAACTAAGGACAGAAATCATTTTACAGAAATACAGCCCTGACAACAGTGCAAGAAAAGCCCTCATCTCCTCCAGGTTCCAATACATCTGAATGCTGAAACCATATTTGTCTTTGGCATCTGGCAATGTCATTTAATACATTCTTATGGACCTGCATGCAGTTAAGCATGCACTGTATATTATTTTATGATGTTTGGATTGGAATCCTACTTTCTGGGTACAAGTATTCATGTTTTTGCAGATTCTTGTGTAAAGCTGGGAGAACCTGTTTCCAATTTCATGACCGTTTATCGCTAATCCAAAATGACTGCAGCATTACCTACAGACAGGAAGCTGGATGAGGTCTTGTGTGTTTTGGATTCATCCTGCTCTTCCCAGGAAACTCTGTTAAACTAGTTTTATGCTTACATGAGAGGAAGACAGAAATTGCTAATGGACATGACTGTGCCTAATCTATATATAGTTTTACAAAATAGATTTAAAACTGAGATGGGTCTTGTAGCAGCTCTTCATCTATATGAGCTGAAATAATAATTTCAGCATTCCATTCACGTTTCTGCTTTTGCTTTCTGAAAGCTCAAACAGCACAAAAGCACCCTGCACTCACTAGTCCAGCCAAAATTCAGGAATCCTATTGGTTTTAGTCTCTGGGCCTAATGATGAACTTTTCCTGAAATAAACAAAATCTTGCAGCAAAGCAATTCTTTTGTACAATTCACACTACCATCTGGCAAGAGATTATGGTGGACTGCAGTCATATTATATATAAAAAAAACATGTTGTAGAATATTCCCATGAGGAACAAAAACCAATGTTAACAAGAGGACAGATTAAACTGTCCTCCAGAACTGGGAACTGTCTAAGAAAGATATACTTATCATTTTATAAACTTCTAAAACTTTAGAGGCTCATTTTGGCCAACAGCTGACTTAGAATTCTTCTAATAATTCTTGTGAGAAGACGACTTCTGCTGATTTATGGCAGTCCAAGATTGTGATGGATAGAAATACCTGTCAGATTACTCACTTAATAATTCTGGAATTTTATGTTTAATCATAATCATACTGTAAAGGTGCACATATTCTTTGCCTCTTAGAAAGTTAATGATTTCATTGGAATTTTGCCAAAAAGTATTAGAATCCTACTTGTCTGAAAAGGATTTGAACTGATTGGATTGTTTATTATTCTGTTCAAATACTTTGCTCATTATGTTACTCATGCAAGGTTTTCAAGGAACATGTATCGTTGAATACAATTCAACAGTTAGAAAAATTACTCTAAGTTTAACTTCCAATTAATTGAACCTGTAGTTAGTTAGTGGCAAGCTTAAACAATAGCAAACAACCCTCAAAGTTGCATCTTCATTTGGTAGCATTTGATATTAAGGAAATCTATATGACCCATTCAGCATTGCAGGGAGAAAAATGAAAATGTGAACTTAAAAAACACTGTACATAACAGTAAGACAACAATAAAAGATATTAGTAGGGCTGTGAATAAAAATCAACTTTCAGAAAGCATTTAAAACTATTTAATACAGTAGTGTCATGCATTATTTAGGCCCTTTGCTGTCTTTTACAAACTTTCCTTAAGAACAATAAATTTCAGTCAACCAAATCCTGATGCCTGCCTCTAACTCCTTCCTCATAACAACCCCATACCTAGATCTTATTCCCTGAGAAAAAGCTGTACCTACAACTTGCTTCTTTCTCTTGTGAGAAAGCTAAAGAAGAAAACCCCCTTTTATGAAGGGGACTAATCTCAGTGCTCTGAACATGATGGACATCTCTGAAGACTGTTTTCTAGGGCTTTCTTAGTCTATAGGATAAAATCTGGCACTTTTTTTCTATTGAAAACAACTCATGGTTATTTGACAACATAATCATGGATTACACCCTGCTTTGGTGTTCTTTAAATGATTTACATTTTTCTACATTACTTTATAAATGCCTTCAGGGTTTTTCCCAATAATTTTATTATTGGATTGTTATGTATTTAGTTACAGTAGATTATGATTTCCCTGGCTAGCTTTTTCCACTGTCCAACCTTGAAAAGACTGGAAATGTAAAAATCAACAAAGAATATATGTCAAAGTACGTTCACAATCGATTTGTAAAGCCCTAGAAATAATTCCATTCGTAGGAAACTAAGAACAAAGCCATGTTTGTCCCTTGCCACTTGAGCTCTAGAGTGTGAAGCCCACCAGAATTCAATAGCTGTGAAGCCACAGGCACTACTCACTATCCTGAAGAGAAAATGACCTGAGGCAGCTCTCACAGCTCCCCATGTCCATTCAGCACAACCTCCCCTCTCCTCAGAAATACTCTGTCCCTCAGGCTCAGTATTTTTCAGGCAGATTCTGGGTGATTTTAGGGAAAAAAGATGAGAACCACGTCTACTTGACCGGAGGGTACCAACAGAAACCAAGCGCCTCAAAAGGGAAAACTACTGTCCATCACCTTCCCCAAAAGCAAAAGCACTTCAGCATGAAAGGGAAGTGCTAAATAAGAATTTCTGGGGTGTGCAAGAATGAATTACCTTGACAAGCTGGGGAGGCACATGAGGATCCAGAAATCACGAGAATGGCTGTGACCAATATGTAGCAAGTCATAAAAGACTCCACATCATCTGTCTTTTCTTCCTGCAAAACAAGGGACTTGATTAATGATCACAGTTCCACACTTAGTGCCAGGTGTCATATCCAGAAGAAAGGAGGAGAGAAAATGCTCAGTTCGTGGGAAAATATCACAGTTCAAACTACCTACAGGACTATCAAAGACCCAGAGAACAGCTCATGGATGAAATGCAGGAAGAAGAATCAAAAGGTGCCTGTTCTACTTCCAGCTTCTAGGACCTCTTGGTGACACTTTAAAGAAGATAATTAACTTTGTTGAGCCCTAATAGCCACAAGATGTTTTTACATTCCAAATTATTCTAAAGCTTGTTGAGAAATAGGCTCAGTCCCTTCTGATAAATATTTCACATGGAGTAATTAAATAGCCAGCAGAGGAAAAAGAGTGTGTGAAATCCTCAGGCACCTTCCTGACTGTTCAGATTTTTAAGTCATTATCATTATTATTATTGAAAAGTGTTTCTCTTCAAATAACACAGATTTGTCAAAACAAAACCGTTTGTATGAATGTATCAATTTAAAGTTCTCCATTTCCAAAACACAAATTGTGTTGCAACTCGAAGATTTTTTTGCTACTACCCATCTCTCCTGTATCTTAAAGGTCAGACATTCATCTCAGGAATGCAGATTTAAGTCCTGGTTTGACTCAGAGATAAGAGGTCTTGAATCTGTGTCACACAATGCAGAAGTCATCTATAACTTTAACCAAATGATAGAATGGTCTCATTCATAATTATTTTTTCTTAATTGCTATTGTTATCCAGACACAAAGTAGGACAAGTTCTACATCCCAGTTTTATCTTTACTTTTTTTTCCCTGTGGGCTGGGAAATCTATTTCCTGTTCAGCTTTAGGCACAACTTCCTCTCCCCTGCACCATTTGTCCATCGTAGGACTTTCTGTACCTTCAGTTATTTTCCCTAAAGAATATTTTTTTCTTTTTCCTAAAGCGGCCATCAGGGAATTAGTGCTCCAGGTTCATTTTCAAGCAACTTCCAGGGATTAAATGTGTCTGTCAAAGCAAGTGCAGTGCTCCCTGTTAGTTATATTCAACCTGTGAAGGCAGAGCTTGGCCCAAGTACTGCAAATCCAGCAGCTCTGAGTTCTGAACCTTGCTGGCTTCTCATTTCAGGAGACAAACCAGCCTTTCCCACAGCAACCTGCTCCATGTTTAAACCAAAAAAAAAGCCCACCAACCAAACACATGGGTTTCTGAACTCGCTGAAAAGATATAAGACCAGATTCATCAATAAGTTCCAGCTGCTTTGCACTCCTTTGGCAGCAGCAAACAGCTGTAAAGCTGGTTTATCTGTGTTTAGCCAAGCCCACGGATATTTTGCATCATTTGGGGTATGGAAAAGTCAGGACTTGATACTGAATCTGGCCAGTTGAAAATATTATACTGCTACTACACAAAGCACAGGGAGTTGAGACACAAAGGCAGCTTCAGCCTGCTGTACACTATTATTTTGGACAAAATCTTGTCACAGGTTGCCCAGAAGAGGAGGGGGAATCTCAATTTTGTTCTTCTCAGTCATGTATCTGAAAAATGCTCCACACCTGTGCTTCTTTAAAGATACTCAAGACAACAAATAACCCCATTTAAATGTTCCACCAAAACTATCAGTTCTTAATGATATTTTGAATGCATTTTGTTATACCACATATTTGAAATATTATGAAAATTGGCAAAGTTGTCCCATTTTAAACAGACTATTTTATACAGGGGATATATATTTTAAATACATGTGCAATAAATTTTAAGCAAATGCGTTGCAAGTATATAGAAAACCTATATTTTTTTCCATGTGCAAAGCAATGATCCCTGTTACAGCCATTTTATTGCTCACTGCAGACAGTTATGCAAAGCAGACTGCATTCATTTTTTTTTTTTTTCTCCTAGAAATCTGGAAAATTTTTGCAGATCCCTCACTTACAGTTAGCACGATAACTGAACACTATTACAGACACCATGTAGCTGCAATGTAAAAGCTGCCTCTTGAGCTCCACTGACAGAGCTGGGTGCTTTAACATGAGCTCTTAAAAAGCTGGAAAGCAAATCAGTCCTACTTGGGTTCATGTCCTCGCTCCTCAGAGATCCATATCTTTATATCCTTGACTTAATCACGCTGCATCTGAAAGCTTCCACTCACAGTTTCCTCTCA
The DNA here is from genome assembly GCF_012460135.2 of Molothrus ater. NCBI lineage: Eukaryota > Metazoa > Chordata > Aves > Passeriformes > Icteridae > Molothrus > Molothrus ater. Next base: position 4,273,709 of record NC_050481.2, on the reverse strand, counting down.
GTACTGGAAATATCTGCATCAGAAGCAGAGGGCCACAGTTAAAATAACCTGGTGACTAAGCCAAGGATTACTTGCAAAATCCCCCTAATGTTGGTGGAGTGATTTCATTTCACAACCAATTTGTTGTCGCTTCCAAATTTTCAAGTGTTTCGAGCTCTGAAAGAACCAGAGCTCTGGGTTTAGCACTTGGGATCATGGATCTTTCTTGGCTGTAAAGCAGCTTTTGTTTGCTAAGAATGAATTCCCAGCTGAAAAAAAAAAAAAAATTAGTCATATGCTATAGTAAAACCAAACAACTGATATGCCTGAGATGCAGAGTTCCAAAACATTTTGTGGCACCTCTCAGGTGCCCAAACAATAAGGAATTAGGAATCAGAACAAAGACAGATTTGTTCTCCAATTGTGCAAACTTTTGATCCTACTTGTACAAAAAACTATTCTCTTCAGGGGGGCAAATCTATTTCTGGAACTTTCAAAGATTTTTTGATTGTCATCTCATCCTGTTATTTTTATTTTATTTCAACAGCCAGCTATTTTAGTATTTCAGTTTCTACATCATTGCAGACAAGATGTGTCCTCTTTTGACAGATCCGAAATACCAGGGTGTGCAGAACATGCAGTCATTTTATGGCTTTTTCAGATAATAAATTTTACTCTCCACACAAGAAATTGTTTAAATCATATCCAGACACAAGCTTACTTAGGAGGCTCCTGCCTTGAGCCATTGAACAGTATCTTCCCCACTGCTGGGGAAAGAACAATGCTCAGTTTCCCCCATCAAACCCCATCCTGACCACAGCCAGTAGATGACACCTCAGACTTACTGAGAAATCCTCTCTGAGGCTTCAGGCTCTTTGTAGCCATTTCTGCACCCTGTGTGTGTGTACCAAGTGGAAATGAAGAAGCCTGGCATCTGAACAGACACAAAAATTTGTGTGGCTTCATAAACAGTCACGAAGACACAAATGTGGTTCTGGAATCACCAGCTCAGTAGATGACAGGACCTTTAATTGCTTACATGGCAAAATACTTCATTACCTAATAATTCATGAGTTCCACAGTAATCAGCAGCTCTGAGCCACAGCACTTTCCCTCCAGCTCTCAAGAAATGCTGCCTTCTAAGAGAAATTATCAAAGTTGGCATTCTCTCTTTCTTCTGTTTATTTCAGTGGTGTGGTAAAGGATTTCTGGAAGTTCTACAGTGACTTTAGATGCAAAGAAAAAATCAAGATATTTAAATGGTGACTGCAATGCACATGATGGTGAACATCCCAGCTTAAACTAATCCAGGTAACAACAGCATAGAATGCACAACATTATGGGGCTGTGATTCCTGCACATAACCACAGCTGGGGAAGGGTCTGCACTCTGTTTTGATGTATAAAAAACTTGTGCTATCTCTGCTCCAATGTTATTTTATCATGCTAAGCAGGATGACTTAAGACAGGGATGCAGGCTCATGCCAAATGCCTCTGGTTTTATACATGGATTTACTCTTATAATTACATGCCACACCCTGACTGTGGTGCTGGGAGCCAGCGCATCCCAGTGGGTATGAGATTCCTTGGAAACATCTCCCAAAATGGGAAAGTTCTGTAAAATTCATCTATCTTGTATATTTAAATGACAGGTATGACACACAAAACCCCATGCATATTTATATATATTTATAGAGAGTGCATGTCTGCAACTGTATAGACATACATTATCAATCATATAAATTTCAGACATATATGTTATTCATATGATTGGATGCCACCATTGTTAATGAGTAAATCATGTTGCAAAACTTACATTAATCTATATCAGCATGGCATAAATTGTCATAGATCAGAGTTAAGGTCATGTGTGTATCTTTATTTCTCATTTGAAAGTCAAATTTTTTTTTAGTATTTTCTTTTTTATTTGTTTGTTTTTTGTTTTTGAGGGATAAATGGCTTTTCCCAGTCTTCTTGAGCAGAGAGAACATGTACCATCATTACTGTACATGGTACATGTGTATTCTAAATTTCTGGTACATGTTTTCTAAATGGTACATGGTTTCTAAATTTCTCTGAGTACACTGAGACTGATTCCACCCTTCCTCGACTGCCTCCAAAAATGAGCCAGTTGTGGCCACATCTCTGAAGATGCTTCAGTACAACTCTTCTGCAATGAACCATCTTCTTATGCACTAAAAATATACAGGGCCAGAAATTAGTGTGTATCTGTGCTTCCACTTACCATCTCCCCAGTCACCCAGAGGCTGCCTCAGAGTCCAAGTTCACAATGAAACTCCAAAAGAGCCATATGATGGTGTTTCCATCCAACATCAGAAGCGTGTCTACCTCTCCCACACTGCCAACTGACTCTGAAGAAAACAAGAAAGAATTCAATTTTTTTTTCTAATGGATCAAGCCAACTCTGCCCCTTTTTTTATCACTACCTGCAGTGAATATCTCACAAACATCTAGGAGCATAATCCAAGCAGTGCTAAGCACTTTGGGAATTGCCTCCTGTATTATTAGACATGCATTCATTTTGGCTGGCTTTTCTGCAAAGTATTTTTGTGTACATCAGTTTTTGTCAGAGAGCAACTGCCCCTCTGAATGCAGCACCTGAACAAATACTTTTGCATATATGTCTGTAAATATCTAAATTAAATCAATGTGAATGAGTAGTGGAACTGCTGCTTTGACCACCCTGTCTGTAAAGCAAGCCCTGTGTTCAAGAAATGTGACCAGAAAGAAATTAAATGAAAAGCCCTGTAGGTCAGCCAAAAGATCTGGCTCGTGTCTTACTCTCTTCCTCAAGCAGGAAGCAGCCCAGATATTTCTAAGTCTGGTGTCCAGGTACATAGTCAAAACCAATGCTACTTCTGCTGGAGAAGAAGACAGGAGAAGGTTTTATACATTCTAAAGATGTCAGAAGGCTTGGTAGTCTCCTCTCTCTTTGTCCTTGGTGTGTGACACACTCTTATCCCAGGATAATTTACTTCCCACTGATTTTTTTCTGGTGCTGCCTTATCCAGTTAGCAAACAGGTATGACACTGCTCTAGAGTACAGGCTTAAGAAAAAAAAAACAACCAGCCCCTCCTAAAAACCCCCACAAGTCTACTTAATCCTGTATTGGCAAAAGTCAGAGTAATAAATGAACATTTTTGCTTCATAACCTTTGCAAACCATTCCATAACCCAAGTCTATTCAAATTATTTACTGTACTGTCATACTTTCAAAAAGTAGCCACTGTCATTAGTAGTACAGTCAAAAAGGGAAAGAAATATCTATGAAGTTTTGAAGTCCTTTTCAGGACATTTTTTTTCCTTAAGTTAAAAAATGGTTCAGAAAAATAACTTGATTTCCCCTTATTACCACATAATCTAGGTTTACATACATAATGTATCACTAGAAAGTCTCCTGGACATTCACAAAACAAATTCATATAAACTCAGATTTTTTGCAACTATCTTCCATAATTCATCATTACTTAAACTTTCTTTTCTTTCATAGTCAGTGAAAAAGCATTTAACTAGTCTTTAAAGCAAAATCAAATTTTCTTCATCACTTCTCTGTTTTAACTTCTCTCCCCATGCTCTTGATTTCTTTTTTTTTTTTTTTCCAACCCTTTAGGCCTGACCAGAGCTTTTGGAAATTACATTAACGAGTATCTTCCCTAAAAAGCACACGTGATTTATTCAGCCCTGCATCTCTACAGCAATTCTGTGCCATAAATTGAGATCCAGTTGCGTCTATTCTTCTGAGAGTTTCAGATGGCAGGCAGCTCCAAACATGGGCAGGTAGCATTTCAAGTTGAGTGTGAGCTGCCTACAACAGAAATATCTCACATCCAGTCAGGAACTAATCCAGATCAAACTGATGCAACTCTTGAACCTCTTCCCACACAGTCAGCTTGCCAATTTCAATAACTTAATAAGAAGATATCCTTGCCAAAGGACGTTTTGAGACATGAAACAATATAATTCTCTTTTAATCATGCAGCAAAAGGGCACGTGTACTCCAACGTTCTTGTGATGGATACAGCTGTATCAGTAATAAAACAGAGACAAACATTGTGTGAGTGCATCTTTCAAGCCTGTGGGGAGCACAAGTGACAGAATTCTGTGTACATAACAAATGTGTGGATTCCCTGGGCAACAGACCTAAACAATGCTTTATACCAGACCCCTTCCTTTGAAAATTACAAAATTTCTTAACCATTCCAGCAAAATCATTGTGTTCAAAATTCACCAAGTCTGTTCCATGGCCAGGTTTTCACTTATTGTCAAGATAATAATTCTAGAATTCAACTGAATTCCAAGGAACACATGAGCCAACAGAAGAAGCAAAATACTCCAGTTCTTCACCACAGATTGATTTTGAAGGTCATGTTTGGGTTGTTTGGCTAAAAGCAGCCCAGGAGGGCCATGCTGTATCCTCACTCACCCTCAGGAGTGCACAAGGTGATTGTGTTTGAAGGGTTGGAAAGAGCAGACTGAAGCTCAAATGGATCAATTAAGATGTTTATAGGAAAAGGCTTTATGACCCTGTGTTCTCTAATAAACTTTTCTCATTATAAAAAGGCAATGAAATTATTCAGTTTAATAAATCCTCTGGAGTTTTATATAAAATATAATATTAAATAATGAGAAAAGAAATAGTCTGCTGCTTTTTTTTTTTTTCTAAACAGATGGTTCCAGAAAACCACTGGAAGAAATGCATTCAAAATATTCTTTGCTTTTGTGAAAAAAATGAAAATGTCTCATCTAAGCTACTTTGTACTGGGGGTTCAATGAGAAAAATTCCAGAGCCAGTATGGAAAATGAGCATGGAAAAAGCATGCACTGTCCTGGCAGGACAGTGGGGAAAAGTGTATCACAAACTCCCCTGCCATAACCTCACCTGGCCTGCAGTTCAGCCAAGAGATCACCTGGCTGCAAGGCTGTGAAAGCTTCATTTCATCACTGACACTCAGGAGCATCTCTGCAGTCATTTTACAGGGTCTGCAGAGAGAACTGAGGGAAGAAAGGAGCAAAGGCAGAGATGGGGGTCACAAACAGTACAGAGTGATGAAATTTGGTTTTCCCACAAAGCTGGTCTTTTGTGCGTGTCAGTAACATTTCTTAGTGATAAAAAATGCCAAAAGGAACATTAAAAAAAAAAAAATCAAAGAGTGGAATGATAAAACAAGGTATTTCCCCATTGCTGTGGTACAGTGGGAAACATAAAAAGTTAGACTCACACCAGGGTGCTCCAGGATGCAGTCATAAAAATTAAAAGTACTCCAGGAGAGCAACAGCATTCTCAGGGCTAAAAAACTTAGGACATATTTAAAACCAATGTATTCTCTTATTATTTTTTCCATCTTTCAACTCAGAGGAAAACGGTCCGATGGTGATTTACCCATCAGTAACTCCACTTTGGAGCTCCAAGTACCAAAATCCTATCAGCAGCAAGCAGTTCCCATTGTGTTGTTGACTGTTTCCCTTGCTTTCTTATGGCAAAGGCTGGTTCAACAAAGATGAGGAGCTTAGGCTGACTAACTTAGACTGAGCCATCTAACTTAGGGCAGGTAAATATCATCTTGCCTAAGGTGATCTGTGTGTTTAAATGCCCATCTGTTCCCTGCACACACATACCCCATCACAGTTCTGCAGGCCAGAATATGAAATATTGTGTTATGATGGCTTCAGGCACAGCCTCTGTATAATCATTTTCTACACACACCTGACATGCTGCATCTTTTGAGGGCAAGAGTCTTCCACAGCCCTCTCTCAAAGGCAATGTCCAAGTCATCCCATATAAATTGGGGTAGAGCCTTTAGAACATGCACTGTATTTCTGTCTCATATGCTAATTTAACCAAGGTATTTCTACAGTATCACTGTATTCCCGTGTTATTTCTGGGACCTGTTGAGCTGGAGACATGCAGAATTGCAGAAAAGGACTATTTAACAACATCACAATCAAAACAGGCATTGTTTGGCCAGATTCTACTTGACTCTACTTCCTGGATGAGCTGCTCATGAAACATCCTTTGAAATGCACTGCGACAATAAAATGCACCCTGTAATACTTCCTTTTTAACATTTTTCTAACAGAAAGAAGTATTTCAGGAGCGCTGCATACCATTGTCACCACTGATTTACATTCTCTATCACAGGTGGAATGTTGTGGTTGCTCCCCTTTTAGATTAACCCATTTTCTCCTGAACACTAAGGGCAAGTCATCTGCCTGTTGTTTCACAGCTCAGGCCATTATTTAACGTGTCCCATTCGTTCCTATATCTTTTATCCCACCTGAGAGAAGCTACTTGTCAATGCACTAGTTTTATTTGGCTATTAATGGGGGAGCTTTTTGTTTTGTTTTGCCTCCAGGCAAGTATTCAATCAAGCTCCTGCAAAAAGATTCTAAGCATAGAGGTGAGCCCTCTCACTCTGTTCATCATATTTGCTACACACACAGTACTTCCACTGGAAGAGATTTTGTACCTAACTTCAGTGACTTAATAAAAACATCCATAACTTTTCCAGTAGATTCCTTCTAGGTTGCACTAGCCTGAAATTTTGGGGAAGATACAGAAGAGATCTGTCTTTTACTGTCCATCATAACAACCCTTTTTTTTTTATCCCAGATCTTCTCTATTTCCTAACACACATCCACACATACTTTTGCTTGCAGACGTATTTTAAGATACAAGACAGAAAGTCAAGAGCTTCTTTCATTCCTGCAGCTGAAAGGAACCAGTTTAACTTCCCAACACGACTTTCTCCAAAAGACAGACCACTGAACATGACCCTGAGTTCTTGCTCAAGGTTATAGATTCCCTCTGTGCTACATTCTTCAGAAAGCACTCCACTTCTGGCTTAAAAACTTTAAGATGCAAAGAAAACTCTACAGTTTTGTGAAAATTCCACTCTGTGTAAATTTTAAGGCGTCACTTTAATGTCTGCCTAATGTCCATGCCCATAAAGTGATTATAGCTTCCCTTAAGCACAAACAGTATTAAAAGGCCAATTAATAACAGAAAGGGTTTTATGACATGCAATTAAATTGCACCTTTACTAATAATTTGAGGTTCTCAACATGCAAGCCATATATTTGCAGATGCTGATATAACCTCATGCACAAAACTCCCACTTTCTGCCCTTCACTAGCTATGTAGATGTATTTCTTCTTTTTTTGAAAATATATATAGGTGCATTTCATCTTCAGCTTTAAATCCCTGATATTCACTGACATTTGAAATCTCTTCTATTTTCTTTTTACTCTTGTCTATCTCTGAAATTTCAGAACACAGGCATGAAAACCACATCCAGTAAGGATCCAAGGCAGAATGATACATTCCCTCACCAGACTCCAAACTGACACATTATATTTTTCTGGCAACTCTCAGTGCCCTCACTCTCCACACCAGCACACGTGACTGAGCCATGTGTACCAGCTCACTGCCTTTTGGAATTGTCCTCCTACACCAGCGGCTTTTTCACTTCACAGCTTCATAAATCCAGCATTAAAAGGACATGAAAGTGACCAAGGACAAAACACCCCCTGGAGAAAGAGGATTCATTTCCTGATACTTCCTTTGAGACAAGCATTCTACAGACTATATTTCTCAGCTTACTCATCTCTCAGCACACATTGCATCCACAGCACCATCTACATGATTATTTATTAAGTATTTAGAGATGTCATCTTCTGCCAAGTTGGCATTTGGGATACCAGTTCTTTTAGGGTGAATTTAAATAGTCTGGCCTTCTTTGTGCCTCAGTCCTTCAGCTTTAAAATGGAAATTATTCTCTTTATCCCCTTCTAATTAGCAAGACACACAGTGATGAAACAAAAACTCAGAAGCTACACAGAACTTCCTCTACTTCCTGAAAAAGAAATAAAGCTTTGTGGCCTCATTAGTCTGATTCATTACTCTATCATGATTTTGCTCATACAAGTGTTGGAATGAAATACACATTTTGAGATTAAAAACCAAGTTGATACTTAATGGCCATCCCAGTTTAAGAGGCAGCTGAAATTCCTTGTCCCTGAAGGATCTACTGAAGACCACTTAACACTATCAGAAATCCTCCTCTAAACCTTTTATGGATCACCACCTTCAACTAGTGTCCCACTCTTCCAGTATCTCCTTGTAATAATCTACACCCCAAATATTCTATCCAACCCCAGCAGAATAAATGTGGAAAGGCAATAATCTCCAAGTCCAACCTCAGACACTGATGGCTGTGCTCACCCAGTGTGTTTTCAGAAGTAAAGCAGAATCAGAAGCTCTCCCCACAGGCTCAGCCTCGTGCCACTGTTTGCTGTTCTCTGAATGCTGTCAATAGCTGCACTCCTTGAATTAATTCAGACTGTAAATAAGAAGCATAAAGTGAGATGGGATCACTGCCTCCTCTCCCAAAGTGTGTAAGAAACCTCTGGCCCAGTAAATTAAGTTTCTGAAAAGGTTTGTAAATCAGAGTTCTGCAGCCATGGGCTTTTACTATTACAGGCTGTTACATTTTAAACACACAGTTTTAAGGCAATACTTTCCTACCATAAGAATGGGAATCCTCTGGCTGAGCAACTTCAAGTTACAGGAGGACTGAATCAGCTCTGGCAAGTTCAGCCTCAAAAAAAAGGTTTCTCAAGCCTCTTTTAACTCTTTATTTTGTACACACCTAAGCCTTAATAAATACTTCCTGCAGTGCTGTTTGAGCACTGTTGTTGTTGTTATAGAAACTTGTAGATATTTATTGCTGATTTTGAGACACTAGCAGTTTCCTGAGGATGGCTCATTGCAGCTGCAGGCAGCAGAGTTTGTAAATTCTCAGTTACCAACAGCTCCAATTATAAGAAACCCCCACCTGACATTATTTACTAGTTCTTCCTACAGCTGTTGATGGCACGTGTGAACCCTGAAAACCAGTTGCATGTGCTGAGGCCTGAGCACTGCATCAAGACTCTGTGCTGTGAGACAGAGGAGCAGGAGCACAGCTGCTCCTCCCCACTGATGCTGCAGCCCCTGGGGACCCCAGATGACTGAGGGGAACCTGTCAGTCACCTCTGAAGTCTCTTGGCCACCTTCCCTAATTCTTCCAACTTTCCAGTTATCACAGGCTCTTTCTTGTTTTGTTAGTAATCGGGGTTATATTGCAGCATTCGTTTCTTAAACTTTGAACTATGCCTGTGGACAGCCAAATTCTTCTCCCACTTGCACTCCCTGAATTTGAAGCCATCCTGGATTTGAAATGGAGAGCATATCTGTAGGACTCTCCATTTGGTGATGACAACACAGAAAAGGGAGAGATCAGATAACAATATCAAGAATTAATCAGAAGCATAAGATGCCTTCTTCATAGTTATTCAAAGCCTTGAGGCCATTTTGGAGCAATTTTTCTGCAATCATTTGGTGATTACATTTTGGCCCTCTGTGTTTGTCATTCATTTATGTACTTAATTACATGTTAGTGATGGAAGAAATATATCACATATTCCTCTTTGGTGAGTTTATCTTCATTAAATAGAAATTATTCTAGAGATAGCAACAACAGTAAGAAAATTCTGATGGTTTTGGTTTGTCCCCTTGGGCATGACAAATACTGAAAATGCTCATTGCCACACCATATGCTGTGTGGGGAAAAGAATGCAAAAGGAATTTTCACTGTGACCCTGGGAATGAAGCCACAAGTCACGTGCTCTTGAACATGTAGAGTGAAGGCATTCTCGAATAATCAAATCCATTAATGTTCATCCAGCAATAGCCCCCAGTCACAGTTCCAGTCCTGAAAGATCTGAGTAAAACCTTCAAGTGTATTTGAGATACAGGAAGAGCTACTGAAAGCTGTAAGGATTCTTTTTTAGCTGTAAGGATTCTTTTTTCCTGGCACTTTGAAGGTGGGGATATGCCTCTTGACATATCAAAATTTTTCATTTTTCAGACAAAAGCTATCTTCATTAATATTTGCCCAGCACTGTTGTAAGGCAGCTTACAACAGCACAAAGGGCTCGTTCTCATGTACAAACTCCTTAAGCAAAATCCAGATAGAGGGGGAGTCAGTGTAGCCTCACAATAGGCAGCTGTCTCCCTTACCAACAGCCAGAGACTTCAGGGCTCACAGCTCTCAAGAAGCTGTGGCTAACACTGCTGTTTCACTTTCTTTTTACAAGCATACCAATGTGGGAGACGATGGTGTCGAAGAATCGTGGTTAACTCCTTTTTTCATGAAGTCCTGCCTGACTGAGGCAAGACCAGCTGGGTTGGGATAAGGCAGGAGCAATGAGAAGCTGTTCTGGGTGAAGCTTCGAATGCACTTTACCCAACCTCTCACAGCAATCCAGCCAAGTGAGCTAGCAATCTCACTGAGTGAGATAGCTTCAAGTTTTCCTCCTTCACCTTGCATACAAGGAATAAACATGGAAAATCTGTCCTGGCTGAAGGGAGATAGCCAGCCTACTTATCACTTGAGTTTGAGAGATGCAGCACTTTTGCTTATCTCCTCCAGTGTCTCACAAGAGTTTGGTCACCCATTTATGGGCCCATCAGCTACATCCGTGCATGCTCTCCAATCCTTATTAGCTCCATGCCTCATCCTCTGAGCTTCCTCCTACCTACCATGTGCAAAAGGAAGCTACCACACACACTGAGCTGGTGGAACTGCAGTGGGAATGTTCAGTTTTCCTCTTGTAAGGGAATCCTCTGCAATCCTCACATCTCCTTCACTGCCTTGCACAGTTTCTAGAGGTGTAACAATTTATGTGATTGGATGCCTCATCCATTTTTATACATGATGACAGAAAGATTCTTCCCTTTGCAGCAATATATACATAATTAAGCAGTTCTGGATTCAGCTATAGAAAAAAAAAAAATGGATGGGTGCCCACACCCATTTTTCTTGATTTGTCCACGCTCCAAAATGGCCCAGTAGGATTGACTGAACAAATATGATACCAGCCATTACTTGCAGCTGGAATAGACCAGGACAAATCAAGTGAAACATCTTTCCATTTCACTGCAATTAAAACCTGCTGGAACAGAATCAGTGCTGTATTAATGAATCCAAATCTTTACTGTTGTGGTGTTGGAACAGACAGATTCCAGAAGAGGAAATGGGAAGGCAGCCATCAACCTCAGGATGACAAGAGAAGAAATATTTTTTTTCTGTAGAATCCTTATGAGGACACTGAAATAATGCTCTGTCACAAGAAAGGAAAAATAGGGGGGGGAAAAAAAGTAAAGGCAAGAGAAAAGGAGAAGTTTTAGGAGCCTTTCTATCAGATTCCAAACATCTTCCTTTTTCTTAAACTAAGAGCAAGTGATGATTTTCTGTACAGGAAAATTAATTTTTTTCCTCCCCCACAAATATATAGTATGATTCCCTGTTTAGTGACACTTCTTATTAATGTTCTTTTATGGATACTTTGGAAAGATATTATGAGAAAGGAACAATCCACGTGTAGACATGAATGATACATGTGCTGCAAATAGCTTAAAATCTAGAAATTGGAAGGTAGGATAGCTATAAACAACTTAGCTGATGAATTATGTAACTATTTAAAGCCATTGATTAACCAATTATCGATAATTTATTAAACCCTGAAGTACCTCAAGAAAGCAACTGCCACACAAATCTTAACTAGAAAAAGACATGTACCAAAAGAGAGGAAAAAGGACAACAGCTAATCCATACTGTCTGCTGGAAATTGTTAAGACTTGTGTGTTGGCAGGCTGTCCATGGGAGAGAAGGGAGGAAGGGTAAGGGCCAAATTGCTGAGATGAGAGGCTTTCTAAATAGGAAATCCCCAAAACCTCCCATGGAAATCTTGACCTGAGGACAAACAGCCAGTTGTGTGCCCCACATCTTAGTATGGGGTTAGAGGCCAGATCTTAGATAACAGGTCCCAGACATGGTGGGATTTAGAGATAATCACCAACAGCTTGAGTTGCACCTGGATGAGGACAGGAAACTAGTGCAGAAACATGAGCACAAGCATTATCCTCTCTCAGAAGCTCACCTCACAGATGGGAGTGCTCTGTAATAGCTGTAAATTCCTCAAAGATTGGCTTTAATTAGAGCCTAACCTTGCCAGGAGAGGGATGGAGAGCCATCACCCACCCAGCAGGAGTGATCCCAGTCTCCTGCCTGGCTGGAGATGATGAAAGGCACCACTGCTCGCTGCTGCTACTCCAGACTGCAAAGCCAGTGACAGACCTGAAAGGCAAGGCTACAAAACTTCATCATAGTGAGAAGAATGATTATGAAATAAGAAGGATGAGAATTCCTACAATCAGCCTGAGCTGGCCTACCCTAATTCCTCTCTGGCAAAGCACCACAGGCATTTAAACTCTTTCCTCATTTATGGTCACAGGATTTTATCATGCAATTTAAATACTACAGCAATACAAGAGCCACATCTTATGGACACTTAGGTTATATCTATACAACAAAAACCCTCAGCAATACTTTGTTTCCACTCCTGCATCCTAACTGCAACCCAGCTACACCAAGGGCAGGTTCATCCATGCACCAGAGCTGTCTTCCATGTCCTGGTTTCAAAGGAGCCTCAGGTGCAAAGCCCATAAAGAGACAGAACGCCCCTCAGCAGGCACCCTCTTTGCATGGCACCAGAAAGCATCCCCTGGCCTCCCCTCAGCCTGCTGCTGTGCACACAGCTGCTCCTGCCAGTGCTTCCCCACACCTAGAAGTCCTTTTGTTACTCTAAGATGTATAAAGCGATTTTGCAGTCTGCATTTTTGAAGCCCACAGAATACCATAGTAAGAGATTTAGGCATAAAACCAAACCTAAATTCCAAATGCACAAACTATCTGCCCTTGAACTCAGGGCATGCTAAGCTGCATGCAGCCCTGTGCCCTCCAAGGTGCTGCATCAACTCCATTCCCAGCAGGGATGAACCACACCCCAGCTCTGCACATTCTTCAAATGTCTCTCCAAGCCAACAAAGCATCGCGGCTGGTTTATCAATGTTGAACCAGGCACAGTCAGTCTCAGCTGGATCCTCACCTGGTCCCAAAGTAATGGCCAAATTTAACCTTGAGCACATAAACTCAATTTAGTATAACTGTGAGACCATCATTTTACTGAGGAAAAACATTAAGAGTGAAGAATTTCTGTTATGAAAAGAAGACAAAAATCAAAATATTAGTTTAATGACTCTGCAGTTCAAAATCTTCCTCAGAGTTTCCTGGAAAGTCTATGTGAAAAAAAGGGAAACAAACTAGGAAAAGACAATCAAACCCTAAAGGAAAAAAAAAAAGGAAAAAATCCAAACTGGAAGAGGAGCTTCATGAAAATCTGGAAAGGAGAACCTCTAGGAAAGCTGACTCACTGCTCAAGTACAACGTGTATTTGATCAAATGGAACTTTTTACCCACTTTTCACATATAAGGATTATATGAAAACAAAAAGAGACCTCCAGGTACCTTACAGATATAAATGGCAAACCTTGGGTAAAAAAGCCAAGAGAATGAGAAGATCAGTCAGTGCCTCCATGTGAGTCAGGTCCAGAACTGAACGAACTAAATGGAAACTGCCTCTCAGTGACCATTAGTAGGACTGGAACTGGATCTTCCTGAGGTGCCATTCACATTAATTATGGAGCAGTGAGGTAGCTGAACCCTGGACATGGGTTTATGTCTGCTCCAGGGATGGCTGCCTCCAGCAGAAGGGTGAAGGAGAGATGTGGGGGTAATTTCTTAAACTTCTGCAGACAGCTTAGTCTGCACTTTCCCCATGAATAACTTTATTTATAAGACAAGCCCACTTTGATTTCTTTTGGAAACTTACCATTTCTGCTTTCTTCCTACTGTTTTCTGGGAGAAAGCAACTTATTTTATATTAAGGATGTACGGAGCTGCTCCATTTGCAAGGGAAATGTGTTGGAACCCAAAAGCTTCAGAGGAATGCAGGAGGAGGAAGAAAACCTTTGCACTTATTCTATCACAGTGTAAACAATCTAAAAAAGAAGGGCTTGTCCAAATCAAGTGAAAGCTCAAATACACTGCAGAGAAAATGGAGAAACAGGAAAAATTCAGCATACTCAGGGGAGAAAGATGCTTTGAGCACATTTCTGAGACTTTACCACAGCATTTGTGGTAAATGTAACCCTGCAAATCCAAATTTACCCAGAGTATTCAAGCTCCTGTGCTTTGCCATGTAATTGCATCCTACCCATCACAAGACCCATGGCTGCTTCAGCAGCAAGCATTTCAGCTAATGAGGGTGCACAATGGAAAAAATGAAAGGTTTTTTTGCATTATTTCCAAACATTTCCAAACACAAACCTTTCACAAAAGTAACTTGTGACTGCTCTATGTAAGGATATGTTCTCCCTCTGTAGTCAAAGCTACTAAGGAAAAAAAAAAGTAACACAATAGGTTGAATTTAAAAATGTATCATTTTAAGTGGACACAGAGATGAGTTTTTTGGTTTGGTTTTGTCGGGGTTTTTTCCCTCCTTTCAGGCTGTTGTTTCAAGTTTTCGGAGGAGCAAACTAAGGAGCCAAGAACGGAAGGCAGCTTTGCTGTGTACCGCTGCCATCTAGTGACCTGTCTCTCTCTGAGAACGGGACCCCAACAGCAGCGTCACGGCGCCAGCACTGTCCCGGGTATACCCTTCATTTCAGCTTCAGCAGGATGTTAAGCCATTATTTCAGTTCACAGCTCCTGTTGCACTGCATAGGTACTCAAAGCAAAGAATAAATTCCAGTTAATGGTGGTGGCATATGTGTGATCCTATCACAGTAATGGAACATTTATTCACTTTGCATAATTGCTGTATCTATAAATCATCCATAGGAGAATGGTCCTTTAAGAGAGAGAGAGGGGTTTTTTTTTTCTGTGAAGGCAAAATTAATCCATGAGAAAATCAACTGTATTAGTAAAACATAATTAACATCCACAGACTTCATTATTTGCCTATGACATTGCCTTAAATGAGCTTCAATGGCATGCACAAGAGCAGAGATTATGGTCATGTGTTTCTTCCAGCTGCTTGTGATAAGCTCTCCATGAAAACTCAATTTTGAACGGCTTCTGGCAATGACAGCGATTTAGGAAATGCAAGGGCAAGTTGTGGCACAATATGATTAAGAGTGGGTCTGTCTGAGCTGCTTAAGAGAGGTCCCATGAAACATCACAGTGACACTGCTGGCTCTGGGCTAACTCAGCTGAGCCAGCCCTCCCTGTCCCAGAATTGAGGGTGTAGGTCTGAATGAACAAGGATTTGAGAGACTCTGCTATTTCAGAGCCAGTTCTGCAAGTGAAAGGTAGATGTGGGAGAAGGGGCAGAACCCAAGAAGCAGGCTGTTAACATATAGGAGCAATAAATGTAATAGCCATAGCCTAATACCACAGCCCAGACTGTATCTTCATTTCTTTTATGCTCTAGACTTCTGGGAGGTATCACACAGTCCTGTATGTGGCTGAAAGTAATTTACAAGCCCATGGCAAGGGCCAAAATCAAGTAAACCTATATCAGAGTGTTCCTAACAGGGAAACTCATAAAGGTATATTGGAAAAAAAAAAAAAAAAGCTATTCAGCAAATTACACAGCCCATTCTCTAAGGAGGTCATTGAAGTCAAATAAATTTCATAGGTCTTTCCTATGCAATAATTTAGATGGAGTTAATATGCCCCAGAATACCAATAACAGCTAGATGCAGAGGTCATTTATTCACATTTTATCAATAGGATCTTTATGAGATGCAGGCTCCTTCTTCAAGATCCACCCCATGCCAACAACCCAGAACATCAATGCTGTCCAGAAACCCAGCTCAGTGCAATCATCCATTTCAGACTGCTGACTGAGCAATATGAAGCTAGAAAATGTCTTGGGGAGATACTCAGCCCTCTGCCTCCACCTCAAGCCAAAACTAACTCCAGACTTGCTGGGAGAAGGAAAAGGCTGCCGTGCCCCAGCCATGAGAGGTTTGCATATGAAGTATGATAGCATCGTGTTTCCTCTGAATAATGACTTACTTCAGCTTAATGCTTGTTTCTTCCTTGCCTGGGGTTCATCATTTCAGTAACACAATGATGGTTTTTGTTCTACATACCCTGGACCAAACAGACATTTCTGATGCTTCACTACACAGGATGCAAGCAGATCAAAAATTAGTTGAACAAGACACATAATTGGCTAATTGACTATATCCCCTTCCCCTAACATGGATTTTACTACAATTTCAACTGGGATGGCTTTTCAATGGACTTAAGACAATGTTGTTTGAGTACACAAGATGAAAATATTGCTACACAACAGACAAGTCAAGCTCACTTGTTAAAATATATCCATGCACAGCATGAAAGTCTAAAGGCCTCATATAATCAGCTGATGAGTGCTCCATCATCCAAGTTTAGAAAGATTTCCTTTAAGGCCCACCTACAGAACAAATATTCAGAGCAGTCATATTGGGGAGTGCTGCTGATCCCACCGCTTCCATAACCAGCTGAGAAAAATCACTTTCAGAAATCACATAGCTCATAATGGAGAGTGCTCCTTAAAAAGTCAGTAATGTGATTGATCCAGCTGGACAAAAAGCCTGAAAAAAAATCAAACAAGATTTGGCCTGAAGATCTAGAATATTTAGGATTTCTCTGTTTTCATTTGTAAACGCTAAAACCATTTTCTCGGCGCATTCAGAAATTCTGCTTCTGTAAATACGTTAGGGTTTCAGGAACACTTTTCAGTCATTCTGCTTATAAAAACATCACCTCCTCCCTGTCCCCCCAGTGATTTCCAGGGAGCTGCTACAGCTTGTTTCCTCCAAACCACCATCATCCTCCACCCCCGCCTACCACCCATTAGGAGCCTGATACAGATATCAAATATGGGGCATAATGGGCATTAAATGAAGACCTCCCAGCTGTCTCCTGACAGTTTCATTGCATAATGGTGGCCTTTGCATGTCTTATTCACCAAATAAAAAAGACAAAACTATACAATTTCAAGCTGCAGATTAAAAGAAATAAAAGTCTATGATATATTTGGGAGGCAGGTTGGGGGTCTTCATTTACTTGCATATGTAGATGCTCTTAAAAAGCTTCCCTCGGTGCTTCCTAGATGTGTAATATTTTATTTCTTAATAGTCATTCTTGCTTTCTTTCTTGCTGAAAAGTGATAGTTCACTTTGAAAGCAGAGATTTATACTGCAGACTCTTCATTTAAACCTTATGTAAAGAAATAAAATCTTTATGTCCACACATATTTGAGCTCCTACCTTCATACATTTATAGCGTGTTACATTTCCCAGCTTTCCCATATTTAATGTTTTACAGCCTGTTCTCCAGATTCAGGTAGTAAAAGGCTCGAAGGCCAGAAAGCAGGCAGCAGCTCACCATTTAATTAGAAAAGAACCAACACAGAGTTCTCCAAACTGCACAGTTGCACAGAGGTACTAGCAAGACCTCTCACTAGAATAAGAACACTCTGACCTATGACTTCCGCCAAAATATTTTAATTTAGAGAGTTTTAAAATGCTTTAAGTGAATCCCTGCTGGACCCTGTGTTGTCTCATCAGTATGTAGAAATAGCACTGGAGGGGAAAAAGAAAGAACAGGAAAGGGAAAGAACTATACACTAAATAGAAAAAAGTCTGGGTAAGAAGAACTAACTCTTCCTCCATTTCCAGAAGGCTTCACTCCCACTCCATTTGGCTATGCATCTCCCAGCCAAGATGTGTGACATTTTCTGCGGGTGGCAGCACAGTTGTGTTGGTATTTAGCCTGCATCTGACAAGCCTGTGCATTTGGAAGAATCAAAGAATCATAGAATATACAGAGTTGGAGGGGACCCATGGGATCATTGGTCCTGCACAGGACCAGTCTCAGGAGTCACACCATGAGCCTGAGAGCGTTGTTCAAATGCTTTGTGAACTCTGTCAGGTTGGTGCTGTGACACTGCCCTGGGCAGCTGTTCCAGTGCCCAAACACCCTCTGGGTGAAGAAACTTCTCCTGACATCCAACCTAAACCTCCCTGGTTCACTTCATGCCATTTCTTGAGTCCTGTCCCTGGTCATGAGAGGGAAGAGGTCGGTGCCTGTCCCTCTGCTTCCCCTCACGAGGATGTTGAAGACCACAATGTCTCTCCTCAGCCTCCTCTTCTTCAGGCTGAACAAACCAAGTGATCTCAGCCACTCCTCAAATGGCTTCTCTTCCAGAGCCTCCACCATCCTCATGCCTCTCCTTTGATGGTCTCTAGTTGCTCAATGGCTTTGTCATACTGTGGTGCCCAAAACTGCACACAGGATTCAAGGTGGGGCCATTCCAGTGCAGAATTTGCTAATAAGAGAGAGTTATCAAAAAGAACTTATTACCAATATTTCACACTTGCAGAGTCTGACCACATCCTTTCTATCCTTCCCACTTTCACTCTCCATGGTTTTTTTCCCCCACTTCACACTATATTTCCTGAAACATGAAACAGTATAGGAAAATGCCATCAGTCTCAGGAAAATTACATGGTACCTTTCCCTTGCTCCAAAAGAGGACTAAATATCAACTCTGCAATACATTTCAGATGTTTGTCTAGCCTAGAAACATCCTCTGTCCCAAAACAACCTCCAAGGCTCCACACAGCCATCTGAGGGTAAACCATGCTGGCACTTCCCCCACCTTATTGGATCCATGGCAGGAACCTCCTCCAACACGTCCATACACAGCCTTGTAGGGCACACACTGGAAAAACAAATGGGAAAATGGGCACCACAGCCTGGGTCTTGTCCATAAGTTAATGGCTCAGAAAGTGGGTACACAAGTGCTGACAGTAAAGCTGTGCCTGGCCCACAGCCTGCAGGTTACTCCTTAAAGTACTTTGCTAAAATTTTCCTTTAGTTTTTCCATGTAGATCATGCTTTCCAAACCTCTTATTCCTCTTGTTATCCTCACAGCTCTCTCTCTTATTCTCCCCTTTACCTCTTTCCCTCCCCCTCCACCCTGCCCCAAATTAGGTCATTAACACAGGGCAAATTAGGTCATTAATACATTAACACATGTTGCCAAGCAACACTACTGCTGATGACCACGGCAATGCCTGCCCACAAGTTTTTTGTATTTTCTTTCAAATACTTCTGAGGACAAGGTTCCTTCTCTGCCAAAACATGACAATGGTGACTATGGCTCAGCCTCCAACCTGCTTTGACTCACAGATCTTCCTCTGTGCTACAGCTCACTGGAACATTACCCAGGTTTATGCCTCAGGTTTAAGCATTACTTTTACATTACACTACATTTCTTAGGTGAATTCCTCAAGTTCCTGCAGAAATCCAAGCATAAAACTGGGATGAAATTGCAAATAGCTGAGATTCCAGGTGTGACCAGTAGCAGTGGCTGTCTGCAAGCAGCATCTCTGCTCTTCATGGTGCACAGCATAGGCCAGAGGTTTTGCTGTCCCAAGGCTGCAAGAATGGTGGAAAACAGAATACCTCACTCCCTACCCTTCATCCAAGGTTCCTTTGAAACCAGGGTACAGAGACCATTGGGAAAAAAAGAGCTGCTGTCCTCCAGGAAGTGGGGTGTTCCAGGGACTCCGATTTTAGAGATTATCAGCCAAGCTCTCCATTAATGCCATCAGTATAACCAAAGTTTAGGAGGTAAAATACCAAAAGCCTGCTCTCAGTGCCCAGCATCTAAGAGAGAGAATGATACCTTGTTTGCAAGCAGTTATGTTAGGGTAGAGGGAGTTATCCTGTGTGGACTTATTCTGACATAAATCCTTGCCTCTGATTGTAATAAAAGCTCTTTATGGTGACTTTTCACCAAGCAAACTTCTGTCACAAGTCTTTCAGAATTACAAGGCTCCTTTCCCATGCCCTGCCTCAACAAGAGGGAATAGAGGAGAACAGAATTTCTTTTGCTGCAGGCAAAATGGCTTTGTGTGCTCCATGTATTTTGGCTTGGGGTTTCTGCACAAAATTCAACAAAGTTTTCATATAAATGCTCCTAGGTTTGGAGGCAACAGCTTATAGTGGCAGCCTGAGGCAGGTCAGCCGTGGATTTGAGGGGCTGCAAGGAAAATGTATCCTCTAATTGAAACCCACACTGACTCCTGTATGGAAAAGCATTGCAGAGACACAAGAGGACACTGAGTCCAGAAGAGATGCTGCCTAAGCAGCTCAGGGAGGGGATGGGTTCTGGCAGGTTTCACTAAAATCAGGGAGCAAGTTGTGCTCCTTCCTCGGAGGAGAGAAGCGCAGCGCACGTCCCTGCCTGGCAGGCTGTGAAGTGACAGCCTTATCTCTGAAAGCACAGATACTCCAGGGAGTCTGCTGCGCAAAATCCCTCCATCAAACAAATCCCTAGGAGTTTCCAAGGAGTCCCAAACCTCTCTGGTCTGTCAGAAATGGATGCTTAGCTATTGCTAAGGCTGTTCTAGAAGGATGCAGAGAGCCAGCTGTATGACTTTGGCAACAATCAGTGAACCACCACAAAAGGTTGTCTTTTTTTAATGGAGTTAATTTCTATGAGTATTGTCACTGCTGCTCTCTTCCAGAAGCTCAATTTGCAACAGTGGCTCAATCTCAGACTACAAAAAAGGGAAAAAGAGCACATAAATGTGTATCATGTGATGAACTCACCCATCACATGAAAGCTCCCTCCACATGACAAGCTGTCTGAGACATCCTGCTATGCATACACAATAAAAACTGTGGGAAACTGGGACTCAGAGAAGTGCTTACTTTGTTTACAAAGTTGGAAACTTTGTCTTTATTCAGCTGAGGTTTTACACAGACTACTGTACCCTCAGCTCCAGACAGAGACTTACACATATTCCCCTGTATAAATTTCTACAAGCTCCAATTACCATATGTAACTACACATGTTGGAATAACCAAAGCAAATTTTTCACAGAGTACAGCTACTGTGGGCTACAGCGAGTAAAACTAGAGTCTTACAATCGAGAAATGCCAGATCCGCATAGCCAGAAAGGAAAACCATCTTCACAAGATATTAGTTCATAAACTTGGGTAAAAAAAACACAAAATTGTTGTCATGCAGGACATGGGACTCAGCTGAGGGATACAGGCAAGCAGAGCAGGTTGCTGGGAAATTCTAATTAAAAGTCCATGCTGATCCCAGAAAAGCAGATAAAAATATATTACTTTCTAAGAGAAAACAAGCTTTCTGTTCTCCTGTACCTTTTACCAGCAAGTATTGAATTCAGCAATAAACATATATATATGCTCAGACCCCACACTATTAAGAACATTACCAAACATTTATAATGTCATTTATAATATCATATTATAACCATGTTATTTATTGTAATATCATATGACTGAGCTAAAACTTCCTGCCAATCCCATTATACATTACAGGAATCCACAAAGCTGCAACTTAAAGGTAGTGGTCCAAAACCTGCTGTCATTGATTTCTGAATCTGCTCATAGCAGCTGCACTGACAAACCCTGACACAGCACTGCCCCACATTTCAAGGGGACAACTCAAACCTCTCTCACTTAGTTTGTCCCTGAGGTCCCTATAAAACAGCAGCTATACTGACTGAGCAACTTGAAATTCATGTAGAGGGACCACCAAAATCACTGCCTCCCCCTGAAATCAGTGTTTTCCTTTGATTTTCAAGAAAAGCAAGCCTTCCAGCCACAACCTTCAGATTTCAGATGGAAAAAACACTTAGAATTTCATTAGAGAAAGTAAAGCATAAGTCCTTTAAAATTTGTTATGAAGTAATCCTTAGGAATAGATAATTTACTAGAATTCTAAAATAATTTCTGTAAAATTCCATAGAATTAGAAAGCGAGCATCTGTTCTAAATGACTTTTTAATTGCCATATAGAACTGGAGAAGCAGAATATCTTTTCTTGTTCATTTTTATAGGCTGGTAGATAATACATATAGAAAGATGATCAAATTCTAGTAAGTGCCACAGCACTTTTTCATGCAGGAGTCTTACTCTTTTCTCTCTCTGATCGTGCCTTATTTGAGGAGGGGAACGTGTTCTGCAGCCAAGTCTCCATTATTTGCTTTGGACAGTCAATTTTGCAGCTGAGCCCATAAGGTTTCTCTATATAATTATAAAGCATGTCTGACTGCTTCAGTGGTGGGTGGACAATTACAGATGTCAAAACTTTTCTTCCAGATAATAACAAAACTGCAAGGAGAGCAAACCTGTTATATGAACCTCCAAATTAAATAGCCAACATCATATCAATTCTTCATCTGAAACACCCTGCTGGGCAGCACACATGGAAATTACCTTATTTGAAAGAAAGAGCTGTTAGGCAGGGTAAATATTAGCACTATCTGGCATGAAAATCTTGCTTTGGCATAAGTTTCAGGTCAAGAAAGAATAAACAATGACAGAAGGAAAACTCCCAGCTGAATACATTATGCTAGTTAAAGAAAGTAAAAGGTGAAAACTCCTTCCAAGACCTTTTGTTTTTTAGACATCTTGTGAATTACCTGAACCAGATTCCATTTCGGCCATTCATTCAAGTATTATCTTAAGTATAATTTAAAAAGCACCAACCTCACTCAAAGCATAGTTTTATTTCAGATATGCACCCACCAAACTAAATACTCCCAACACACTCAAATGCTCCTGAGGTTGCTTGCCTGAAGTCCTCCCCATTAACTTACAGTCAGCTCTTCCAAAATTTAATCTTTCTATTAGAGCAATAATAGTTCTGTAAACAAAAAGCATTTTATGATTGTTTCTGTATGTATCAAGATGTGTTTGGCACTGCAGTCTGCAAAAGAGAATTTCCTGTTTACAAGCTCATTTTCTGTCCTGAATGTGAATGCATACTTGAGCAAAACCCTTCCACACGACTCCTCATCTTATTTCAAATGAGAAACTATTCTGATGAGCATTTTTGCTTTAAGTTAACCATAATTATTGCAACAGTTTGACCTCTTCTTTTCTTAAAAAAAGAGAAACAAAAGAAAAAGTATTGACAAATTAACAACAAAATATGGATATTACAACATAATATATGAATCTAAACAACTTTATAGATCTGAGAAGTCCTGTTTGGTTCAATGAGACAACTCTACCCCATTGTTGGCCATGTGCAAATGTAGCCAAAGCCTTTGTTTGTCAGGTTTTTCTCAACAGCTGTTAAGCATCAGTCTCACAAGTCTGACTTTTTGTTATACTTATAATAATCCATACATTATTTTAGACAAAAGACTCATGGAATTATGCAGAGACATTAATTTACCTTATTTTCCCATTTCAAGATATCAAAAAAAGGCTTTTTTTTCTCTTTACTTTTTATTTCCCATCTCCTCATGAAGAACATGCATGAGTTATGCTCTCACTACAGAATCATAAAAGTTCCAAGTTAATATGTGTTACATTCAGGAACCTGAGTATTCATGCCGAGAAGGAAAGGAGCCAAAGCAACCAGGATAGAAATGAGGGTGAAATAAAGAAGTAGAAGGTGAGGAGTATGATTGTGCTGTCCACATAGCACTTAAAACACTGACCTGGAGCTCTTCCTGAGGACCATGGCAGAACCTGGGCCCCACATGATCAGCCCAGGCTGCTGGGTAAGTCTGCCCAAATTCCCATCCCATTTTCCTGAAACAAGTCTAACTTTGCTGTCTTCAACCTAATCATTTCAGACTTACAGTAGAATAAAGGATTTATCATCAGGTTTAAAAGAACATTTGGATGTAAACTAGCCTCAAGGCAATCACATAAACCCTTTTCAGCATTGTGATAGAACCCCAAAGTGCTGCGTACATTACTCAGGTCCAAAGTCAGCAGAAATTCAGAGAAATGTTGTATTTACTTACTTGGATATTATTCACCCAAAACAGCTGCCAGGTACAGAGCCTATTATTTTGTCAGTTACAAATTTCTAGTCTTAGAAACCTGTTTCATACTATTAATTTGCCAAATGGTAGTAACTTCTATTTAAAATTCATGTTCTAAAGCACAGAAAAGCCTTAGATGTGTTGCAGAAAACAGCCACTGAATTAATGTCTCAACCAAGTCATTTTCTATAAGAAAGGGGTTTTGGACAAACTTTCAATAGTGCTTTTCATAACAGTTTTCCTTTACTCAGAAAAGCAAACAATTTTTGTGCAAAACAATAAACCCAGTGGGGTGAGGCTGCATAAGGAACAGTAAAGCCAATCACAGCACAGAAGGGCAGGGCCACTCAGGTCTGTTGGGACCTGGTTGACTTCTCTTTCTTCCTCACCTCTATGACTGAACTTAAGGTTTGCTGTCCCCCTGATTATAAAATACTCAGTCACAAGATAAATGTCAATAGGTTTGAACTTGCTCCACAGGGTCCATAACTCCACTAAGAAATACTTAAAAGATTTGAAAATTGAAATCTGGTGAAAAGCCATGTAACAACATAGCTCCAGGCAGGACTAGTTGCTCAATACTTAGGGAGCATAATCCCTAATAATTTAAATTAATTATTCAACAATGATGGATCTCCATTAGATCATCCACATCTCATCCCTCTGTACCCTTACGTGGGGTATGCTGGGATTAATCTGCTGTGGGAAGCACAGTTTAAGTACCATATGGAGGAAAACAGAGCCACAGCTTGGGAATGGTAGGCAGAGCAAGCCAAATTAATATCTTTTCAAATGCACACATGTTTGGCAATCAGGTTGCACATGAACATTGTCAGGTGCAATTTCTTTTGCTTTGCAAATACCTTGGTAACTAGAGCAAATCCTCATGAGCATCTCAGCTCAGGAAGCAGAGGTGTGAGAAGTGAGCTAATCCTCTGCTAACAGAGGCACAGAGGACACAGCTAAAAGGGGAACCTTTGGCTGTTGCTCTCCATCACTTTAATTGCACCAACATAAACTGAGCATCTTCACCACTTCTCTGCTGACTTTTGCGCAGCTACAGACCATCAGTGTCTGACAACTGCCATGCTTTATACAAAGCCAAGCAGGTCAAAGCCTAGCTTACATGAAATCAATCAGGATTTACGAAATAGAAATGAAACTGTCACCCTTCAAAGGGCTGATCTAACAGATACACTTCATTTGTAAATATATAAAGCCATGTATCTAGTCAAGAGGATAAAGCTTCTTGCAAAACAGAGCTGCAACAACTGCTTTGCTTTAGGTGGTTAAGCTGTGCTTTCATGCAAGAAGGCAATTGTCAGGGCACTTACCCTCTCTGTGTGGGAGACCCAAGTCATTTTCTTCTACATCTGCCTCCAACCATGAGAATGAACCATCTACCAGACTGCACAAAGGGCATTCTTCAGCCTTTCAGTTGAATCATTGCTCTGTTTTCCTGTAAAATATAAGTCTCAGTGATACAGAAAAGGAAAAAAAAGCATGCAAGAGACCATACTTCTAAAGTCTGGTAGTTATGTCACCTACTAAGAAAAGGACAGTCCTGGTTCTAGTCCCAAGACTATGCCTGTAATCCCCATCATGGCATAAAACATATGAACACTACCTCAGACCTTCCATCCCTTCTCCATGAAAAGAAAACAAATTTTTCTGTTCAGTTACTTAAAATAAAAGTTATTTTCAGAACTACTCAGTGTATATGCACCCACACAAGTCACTTTCCTCCTGAGCAAAGTGCCTAAACCCCAGAAAATCATTAGAGCTGGACACAACCTCCTGTATTTTTGTCTTCTGCAACTCTTATTAACCATCTTGAAGCATTTCCTCACTCAGCACATTCCCCTTCTGAGATACCTTCACTGCATACTGCTCGAGGATGTCAAGGCACACAACATTTGGATTCTGGATTCCAGTTTGCAACTAGGTGCTCAAAGATTAAAATCCTCACCTCTGTAGCAAATATCTGCTACATTTTGCACCCTCTGGAAAATAAAACCAATATGCACATTTTTAGCAGCCAGAGTCTGGAAGCAAGCTCTCCTCTAGATTTCCATCTTCCATCTTTTTCTCCTGTCCCTTGTTCCCTGCAGTTTCCCTCCTCTTCCAGTCTGTCCTCCCAGTATTGTATCAGATGGGCAAGCAGCAGGTGCTCATTGCTGGAGCTGTGCTGATGAGCCAGGATATACTTATCTTATGACTGCCTCCATCATGAGAAGCCAGGTTTCCTGCCTTCTGTTGGTAGAAGAATTCATTGGGAGTCCACATCCTCACTAAATACTGCTTCTTTCACCACACATCCAGAAATTTAAAATTTCTAAACCATGAACTCTCGCCAAATGTAACTGAGTTCACCAGCAGATTCGGAAGATTGTTTACAAGTCAAAATCTTTGTCCATGTGTACATTTACATGCTATTTTTGACAACAGCACAAAAATGTACACATGGACAAAGATTTTTGACTTCTAAACAATCAGGCTTAATGAGGAGATGAGGCTGGGGCAGAGAAAGAGAGGAATAGGAATTATTCAAATAGTTGGACATTTCTAAAGATGAGATTCACCCATCATTTACACTCCAAGCCTTTTGAGCACATGCTCAACAAACCAACTCAGCAGCCAGAGACTGAGCAAACAGGGCTGGGGAGCGGGTCCAAGGCCTGGCACATCCTCCAGGATGCTCAAACCTCAGCAGGACCCCACTTTGGGCTGAGCACTCTGCAGGACAGGGCTGTGAGGACAGGTGTGACCCTGACAAGGAACACTTTCCAGGGGTACTTTGGATGCAGTCCCTCTCTTCGGTGGTTTTGCTGTGCTGGTGCAAGCTAGGCTGGGCCAGTTGGCCTCAGGAGCAGAAACAAATCCTGTAGAAGTAGCCAGAGAAATTGGAACAACCTCATGTGTTAATGTTGGCCCAGCTTATTGTTCATGAAGGGTGGATGGATAAGTGGGGGGAGTGTAGCTCTGTCCACCACTGGAGACCTTTGGCTCTTCCCACACCAGCAGCTCTGAGCCTGCATTGCTGTGAGGACATTCCCAGCTCCAGGAACTCAGTGTTCCCAGATCCTGAGCTGATCTGTTCATGGGAAAATGTTCAAAATATCCCTCATAGAGAATGATCTCATGTTTTTCCATAAATGCTCTTTTCTTTTTCAATCCTTCTGTGAAAAACTGAGATTCAAGAACTTGAAGACAACATTGACAGGTCCCATAAACAGCATTTGCTGCTGCCCATAGGGGTTAAGTCAGTGCTCAGTGACCTCAGTCACAAACTGGAAGACAGGAGTAGTAACAGGAATTAGTCAGAGACCCTTAGCCCTGGACTTGAACCTTTTCTCCCCATATTTGCACTGTTAGCAAAACATAGATACAGAAACACACATGCAAACAAAAATTTGCATAAATATCAATGCACATATATAGACATCTATCAACACATTTACACAATAGTTGTATTTGTATCTACCCAATTTCTTAAACATATGCTGAGTATAGAGATCTAATTACATATGAGTATTTCTGTTAGTTTGTTTAGACATACACTCGTGTACATACACAATACAAATAAGATACATTAAATACTGGTTAGGGAGCAGCTCATGACATACATCCTGAAATATTTTGGCAAAGGTACTCTGAAGGATGGAACTGGAAGAGTGATCTGCTAGAAAAGTGCCCACAAGTGCTGGCCTGACCTCCTGTTTCCCTGTGCTAGCCTGTATCACACACATGTATGTACACTCACAAAAACCTCCCACAAAAGCCAATATGAGTTTTGATGCAGAAGCAGCCCTTTACAAGCATTTCAGCAAAAACAGAGTAAGTTTTGGGTCATTTTGGTGAGTGACAGAATAATTCCTCTAGCTAACATGAAGAATTCTATTCCAATTATTCTTGGATTCTTAGAAATAAAAACTTTCCCAGACTAAAACGTAGAACATAGAGTCAGGTGATCACATTTCTCCAGCCCTCAGTCACATTTCCAGAAATGAAAAGACTTGAAAAGAATGCACTTTATTTCAAGACTTTGTTTGACAGTATCTATTTTTTAAAGCTGACCTTTTCTTTAGGCTTCTATTTCCAGATAGGCTGGAAATATGCTTCCAGGTACTATTTCCAATATAGTTCGTGTTTTAAAGAGATAAATTCAGGTGCATATTGCTTTTCTGGAAGTTGCTGTCTCTTAATTTTACCTACCCTGGTACCAGGTAAGCATTGGAAATGCTTCCCTTTCCTTTGGTCACACACAGTTTTGTACCCTGTAGCACACTTGCTACGAGGACACTGAAACCAATTTCCCTTCCCTTCAGGTAAAAGTCTAGCTTTAAAATTTGGATCCACTGCTCTAAGGTATGTTCTCCTCTCTTCATACACCCTGGACTCCAACTGTCATACTCACAGCAGTGTTGGCATTAAAAGGCTTAACATTATTGTCAGTGATAGCATTAACCATTAGTATTAAGATTAAAACCTCTGGCTTCATTCTTACTGAGCCCACCATGCTGCTATTTTAGCAGCAGGATTTTTAATTCTCAGTTATATACAGTTCTACTCTTAGCTTAAAAGGCAATGCCTTTCCCAAGTGTCCTCTTATTTAATTATCATTGATTGATAACAACAGAGAACTTCTCCTGCAACTACTTTCCCACAAAATGCAGCTCAGACACTTTATCAAGAAACTCTTCAGTCGCTGGTGACGATTTTTCCAAGATAGCTAAAACTTCCTGTTTTCTCAAAGTCTGTGTTTACTAACCTTTGAAATATGCTCTGAGTGCTCCTTTTCAGTCCCTACAACAGGCAATATGCTAAAAAGTAAAATTCCTCAGGATATTAGCCAGTTTAAAAGTATGGCAGCGTGATCATGCACATGCAACATATAGAAAAATAAATGGTGTTATATTTCTCTTAAAAATAAATTTTAAAAGGATATAGAAGCTTACTACCATTTTGAAATAAACCTGATGATAGCTGAGTCTGTAGAATTTTGTTTTCTGACAAGCTGAGCACTTTTATTTGAGACTTTTAATCAGAAATTTGTAAAGCTGGGGGGAAAGCAGCTGGGCATTTCAGAAAGGGAAGGAGAAGGCTCATAAATTAACCAGTTGGCACAATCCTAACTATAGTATCACGAACAGTGCTGTTATAATATTATTGCTGTAGGTTAATGTGATCCTTTATACAGCCTTTTTTTCCTCCACAGTAGCCCATTTTCAAGAAGTAAAATGGTTTCATTTGAATTGCAAATCCCAACACATATATAGTTTGATTCTTTTGGAGCAGGATGAGTGACAGTGGTATATTAGAGTTAACAAACCTTACCCACTTTTAAATACATTTCTGGTATTGAAAGCTAACAGAGCTGAAATCTGAATGGGTAAAGGCTCTGGTCTGGCATTCATTCCTTTATTGGAGCCTTGAAAGGACCGTATGGAGGGAACCCGATAGAAATTTCGTGTTGCTGCTAAATAGAACTCAGTCCAAGGTAGAAAAATAAAAGCTTAGGTCTGTCGTCTTTTATAGCATTTCATTCCTGGGGGCCACTGCTTTCAAAACTGAAACTAGGGGCTGTGCAGCCTCTTTGATTCAACTGGTCCCTCAGCTTAATGGACTACAGGCCTTGCAAAATTGCTGAATTCAGCCTTTTGAAAGATTCTGTGCTTCCTGTACAGAAATGCATTAGCACGTGTAACAGCAACAGAAGATTAAAAAAAAAAAGAAAAAAAAAAAAAGGAAGCTTCAGGAAAATGTGCAGTGGGAAGTAGATAATAATCTCCTTCCAACAGTCCTTCTCACTTGGGAAGCTGTTTTTTTAGGTCCAGTACAGAAGTTTAACCTGCACACTGCCATTAGCAACAACCAAAGGCAAACCATAGACACGCAGGCACAGGAGCAGCCAAACAACATGAATCTGACAGAGGCAGGTCAGACTGAATTCATTTGCTACTCTTAACTTTTTTTCAAGAAAATTCTGGATCCCAAAGGGATATACAAGCATAATTTTATAGGAGGGAGAAATCAAATGTATAATAGGAGAAATAGGACCCAGCCAAAGCTGTGCTCAGGTGCTCTGTCAGAAATGCCTGTCCAAGCAGGAATTCAAGGCAGAATTGTTGAGCATCACCCTCAAAGTGCTTCCAAAACCTAAGGAAAAAATTAGCAGTAAGACATTTGAACAAATAATACAAATCTTCTTCTTGTAACCAAGCTACCCATCTGTTGAAAGCATCGAGAAGCAGAGCACTCGCTCCACAGCACGGGCACAGACTCTAACGCAATGTGTCCCCACAAAGGCGTTGCACGTTTTCATTGTTAATCTTCCATTCAGCCATTGGTCTTTGATGTGCTCTGAAAGCAGAAGAAATTTACTCATCCACCCTTCAGGCTGCAGCAGCTGTGACACTGCAGAGCAGCACAAAGGGACTGCTCTGCGGCCAGGGGATGGCAGAGACCTGCCTCCATTTGAGGCTGATAACTCATCCTGCCATTTAGAGCTCCAGTGTTCAACAGATTTACACTCAAAAATGGGAGCTATTCAAGTGAGAGATACACAATATATAAAAAGAATGACTTGCATACAGGAGCAGACATTAATTTAGATACACCTCAACATCAGCTCAGTTGAAGAGTGTCTGATCCCATGATCACACATTCTGACACACATTTCAACAGTGTTCAAAGTCTTGATCCTAAACAAAGAAATCTTTTCTACTTTTTCCTATTTCTGTAAGACTAACACCTGCAAAATTATTTGAATTTTACTCCTCACCATGCATATGATTTTAAATGCTGGCTGCAAATGTAGAAACTAAGATTTTTTAATGCTCTTGTACCCTGCCAAAATAAGCCAAAGTCATCCCTAATAACATAAATATGTTATTATCTGGGGCATCCTGCATTTATTCTACCAGTTACTGTAACAATCACTAACCTGAAGACCATGGAAACATCAATTTTAAATAAATTGATGGAATAAATTTCCAACATAGGGTGAATAAGTGAAAGTCCACTCAGTCATGGGGTGGACTTTCATGTTTTCTTTACTAGTGAAGCCTGAGCAGTGGCTTTGATTCCTTCACCAACCGTAGAATCAGACAGAAAGCCAAGAAAAATGTGCCTAGATTGCTACTGCAAATGCTGCACAGACAATAGCTTTTTCACACACCACTTCTTTTAAACATTGTCTTCAGTTTTATATTTCAGGGGTTTCCAAGAGATGAATGACAGATGTAGCAAGTAGTTTTAGCTGCCAAAGCAAACGCTGGTCACTTCACTCATTGTCCAAAGCCTTGGACTAAACAGATTCAGGATGTGAAGGATGCAAGGAGAAATTCCACGCTACAAAATGTATTATGGGTTTTGCAATGTCTTTCTTTGAAAAAAAGACAGTCTGAATGTGAAAATGACTTTTAAAAAACTGGTCTTAAATCTCTCTCTTTGGCAGCACAGACTGTAGAAGTCAGAGACAGAAAAGACCTTACAAGAAGTCTACATGTTTCCTCATGAACATCATTTCTTCCAACACAGTTACCCCTAATATACTGTTGTTTCAAATCTGTGTTTATGAAAAAATCTGGATGATCCTCATAGAAAAATCTGTAGCCAATATATTGGATCACACTTTTCCTCAGAGTCTCCCTGACCTTTCCCAGTTTCATTATTCAATGCTTTTCATAAGTATTCCAAGCACAAATGCTTTTGTTTTACTAGTTACTGTTTAAGATTGAACACAAATGGAGACAGTTAAGCTTTATGGGACCACCTGTACATAGTTAGTATTTTTTGATTTATACATTTTTAAAAAATAAATATTCATTTTGCATCAGAGGTGATTGTGCATAGGGTTGGAATTTGATGGTCAAATTCAAGGAGCTAGAAAAAGAGTGGAAGCAGCTGACAATAGAAAAATAATTTCTTTTCCTGTATTCATTTATTTGCCTACTAGGAACAACTTTAAAGAGGAATACCACCTTCCAATTAAACTGGGTACTTTTCACTTGCAATGTTCTTTGCCTCCTAAACAGGCAAAAGTTCTTTGTCAGGTAACATGAAAAATAAAGAGCTATTTTTCACAGTTTATCAGCCAAGGTTTTATACAATCTTATGATAATTCAGGACTGTCCCTTTAGGATTGAAGAATACCGCTAGTGGTAGGGTAGAAACAGAACCAATATAATGGAAGAATTGTCAGTGGAATTTCCACACAGGAAGGGTTTCTAAACAACAAACAAAACAACCAGCTCATTACTTGCATTTCTCTTATTACCTGCCAACAAAATGGCAGTGAAATCTGAAAAACTCAGGTTTTGAAGGCATGTTCTAAACAATACTTCCATCATTCAAGCCAGAACCCCAGAAGCTTTTTTTTTCCCTGTGATGTTTTATAAAATAATAAAAAAAAAAATTGAGGGAAATCAGAGATTGTTAACAATACTGCTTCAAAGTAGGCCTCTTATTTTGGCTCCTCTCTAATTCTTAGGCTGACAAGTGAATCTGGTGAATTAATGTTGGAGATTTGAACAATAAACACTCTGGGCCTTTTCTGTTGCTTCAGTGATGCAAAGCCTAATTAGATGGTTAACTAGGCATATGGCTACTTTGCATCATTGTAGAAGCAGAAAGCATCTGATGTGCACACTGCTTCTAGAAATTTAAAAGCACTGTAATTGTTGGAACATAATCTTCCTAGATGCCGGTAACAAATGGTTGGGGTTGTAGAAACATGGAGCACATTACAGGTTTTTCTTTATTTCTTGTAAATATCAACAGTATAAGCAGAAAACTGAATATATACAGTGATTATTTTTTATTGCAGACTCATAAATAAGTCAGAGTCAAGCAATAGAAATATACTGAGTGAAAAGCAACTATTTTAGATAGTACTTGGCTTCGTTAACAACTAAGTTAACTATCACATTTTGAAAGCAAATTCCAGCTTTAGATTGGTGGTAACCATTGTAAATAATGCTGCAATCTCATCAAATGTTAAAACAAAGGAACAAAGACTGAAAGCTTGTGAACAACATTTTTAGGGTTGTACAATGCTCATCTGTCCTTTGAAAAACAATGTTTGTTTTCCAATACTGATATTTCCATAAGCTAATCACCAAGAGAGTAACAAACCACAGCAGTTCTTTCAGAACACATGGCTGATCCTTTTTATCATTTGAAGCTCTAATCTAGAGGATCAGGATCTTCTCTAATGCTTTCATTATTTAAATTTATTCATAAAATAGGTTTTTAAAAAGTTACTTCATTTACTGGCAATTTACAATCAAATCTTAGTGAACATTAAATATACAGAACTCAAGCTCTTCTTGAATAATGAATTTGTATGCTTTGCTTCTGCTTTTTTTTTTCCTTTGAAGAAAGATTATGTTCAGAATTGCATTTCCCATTCTGACTCCCTTGACTACAAACTTGAAACCACATTTCTTGCTAATTTGTGCAGGATCTTTTCAATCAGCCTTATCAGTCAATGTCCCAGCACTTGTGTTTGTTTGCTAAGAAAGTCACAGCAATCAAAACCAAAGCAGAATACGAAGAAAGATCCTAGAATTTGGATGCCTACATCTCAGGAGTTTTCCTGTCACAAGGAGTATTTTTAACTATTTGGAAACCACATGTCTGACGTGAGAGCTGGAAAGACACATTAGCACATCTAACTGTTGGTTCATGAGTAAGAGCTTCATGGATTCCACATTTTTAACATTAACTCTAAAATTCCATCCAGCTTATCACCCTTATGTATTAATTTTTACTATTTTAATAAGGAAAATCAGGCTGGTGCCATTTAGCTACATATATGAGTGCTTCCAGTGGCATTTTCTATGAGAATGTAATGAGAATAAGTGTCACAGGCTTCACACAGGGCCTGTTTCTGCCAAGTCAGCATGATTACACAACCTGAGCTATATCCATGAGCTCACTCATTATTCAAGGAAGAGGCTGGCTGGCAAGTTCCACACAGTATTCCAGTGTCATAGCTGGGTATTTTGGGCAATTTGCTATATTTCCACTTACCCTGGCACAAAATATCTTTTCAGAACTGATGCATATTCCAAAGCAGAGCAGAAGGTTCAGATACATACAGTGGCCCAAGTTTTTTCATCCCAAATGGATTTTGTTCATCTCAGTACATATTTTTTCCTAAATCTGAGTTATTTTTATAAGACATAGAATATTCTTTTCTCCCCGTCAATAACATCATTTGAAAGATAAAATAACTTGCATTCTCTTCCTTCACCAAGATTTATAAACTTGGAATATCCTTCAAGCACTACTATAAAAAAAAAAATGCAACCCAGCTGTTTGGGTTGCTTGGTCCTTATATTATTAATCAAATTACTGAGTCTCTCAACTTCCCTTTACATCCTGTGCTAATGAGCCCACTGCAAATACAAACAAGATTATTACCACAGCCACCAACTTTCTGCATTCAGAAGCTGTCATTCTTACAGTGTTGCAGGCACTGCAGAAGTATTTGTGATCTCAGGAGGGCAAAGCAGGCAAAAAAAAGGTGTCCAAAAGTAAAATAAAGGAGACTTCAAATTATTTCTTTTAAACATTTGAAATTAAATCAGTCAATATCAAGAGACAGCCAATGATGGTATGCAAAATAATGGCAAAGGGCTTTCTATGGTTTATCAGTTTATCAGTTAATTCCAGGAAATTCAACTCTCTGACAGGAGGCTATTAGCAAGGAACAGCCCAACAGAAGAAGATTCTTAGAATAAATAGGTAGTGCATCTTACAGATTTCAGCATGCTTTCTGTGACATTAGAACAAGAAATTAGAGCAATCATGCAACAACATCCCTCTGCAGACACCAGAGTTTGCAACTTCTTTCAATGTTGCTCCACAATTTAACCACTAACGTAAAAACATTCTTTTTTCTTTTAAAATTACACAATGAATAATCGGCCTTGGCCAGCTCTTGTCTTCATTACAAAGTGGCTGCTGCCACTTCCTCTCAGTGGGAAGTGATCCATGTCAATTGAAGGCTGCAATTCACATTTTTAAAATAACATCTCTCCTCTTTAATGTGAAGTGATCCTTAATCATTTCATGCAGATGAAAGAGGAAGTTGAAATTTATCCCAGCTTTTTATTCACTCTGCTATAATTAGCATTTACCTATCCCCAGCTGATGTGTCTTACATGTAAAATTCAGAACAGTCTGACAGGAATGAACCAGCTTACCTTCTAAGAGAGTTGTACGTAAAAGAAATGGTGCTAGCTGCCTCCCAGGAAAAGTAGAATCTGCAACATGGAATAAGGAAAATTTTATTTCAGTGGAAATTAAAAGAAATCAATCTTATGTGGGAAAAGAGGGGATTTGTTCCCAAATTTAAAGACTGCGGATTGAACAGCAGAAGGCCACCGTGCACTGAAAGAAAATAAAAACTTCAAGAACAAAGGTGTTTAGTTAGAAATGCCTAGTTCTAAATGTCTAAGAAGAAATCCTGCCAGCCTGAAGCAGGATTTGGATTCAGGAAAAGGGCACTCTAAGCATCAGTGCAGTGACACATGCATTGAAGCAGAAGTTCATCCCTGCAGCAGAAAAGAGCAGGAAACGGTGAAGATGAGACCAAAACTGAGAGCCACAGGACCAGTTCTCCAAGGAGCAGCACAGCCAAGCATTCACAGGAGCCATAAGAAGTAACTCATGCTAGGTCACAGAAGCGCAGCCTGTTGTGTGCTTCGTCAGCTCTCACTCCCAGGACAGAGAGGCCATGGCCACCCACTCAGGACCCTTTGCATTGCAGCCCTGCCATCACTGGTAGCCCAGCTGGGACCAGTGACTGCTGCCCGACATAAGGGGTGACATGCACGATTCACTCAGGCTGGGCAAGTAAGCACACACCCAGCCACAATTCTCTGGAGTTGAGGGCAGCTTCACAAATATGAGCTGAACCAAGATAATGGCCTCATTATCTGAGCTGAAAAACTATGAATTAAAAACCCAAACTCTTCCATTTCCATATTTCTAAAATGAAATATCAATTTATATCCAATACTTCCTTCAAATGTGTGGCCAAGAACATATTTTATGTAAGAAATTCTCCAAGCCAAAACAATAATCTTAAAACAACTATTTATTTCATTTCAAACTATGTATCTTTTTTCCTCTTTCCAGGGTGGAAAAAGAAATTATGAAATTATTTTTCCTGGGGTCTTTTTCATCTATTCATAAAATTGGCGGAAGTAAAAAAAAATCCTTATATTGCTAAAAACCTCCTAATAAAAGGCATACACTGTCTCCTTGCAGACATGCACTAGCCCTTTGAATTTCCAACTGGACCACCTGGTCCTGGAAATCCTTCCTGCAATAATGGACCCAATGTATTTAAATACTGAAGCAAGGGGAGAGCAAAACTGGAAGTGGATAATACACATAGAAAGGGATCCAGATTTCCTCCTGAAGTATCCATTGAAGTTCAACCTCACTTTTCTCCATTGCAGCTCATCCGAGACCTGCGGAGAACTAACTTTTGACAGGTGGTGTCAGAAGGCAAAAGTCTGTTTAGGACACTGGAAAAATTATCAAAAATGTGTTCACACGTTTAAAAACCTCTAAGTGCAGGGTATTACCATGGGCCAAAAATGATAATAAAAAGCTTTAAAAAACCAAAGCATGAAGAAATGCTTTCTGTTTGCCAATGCTATCTAACTCTATTTCTTATTTAACACATTAGAGCACATGAAAAATAAAAACTCTTTGAAGACATGAATGAATCTTGCAGGTTCAAATATCGATAATATGTGTGCACACATACATAATCACCCATATCCTTACTCAGAAAACATTCTTCATATTTTTCCCATTTTTAACAAACTTAAGTTTTCCTAGATTTACACACACAGCACTATCATGCTCTCCTCAGATTCTTGAGTGGACTGAACTGCTCAAAAACCTCCTAGAAAAGTATGTGCAAGGATTGAGAAATAACCTCAGGAAGTTGGACTGACACTCTTGGAATGCAAAGATCAAGGGTTTCTTTGCACTATTTTTATTATAAACAAAGAACCCACTACAATTGCAGTGGCATCACTGGGGGAGGTAGAGGGAGGAGATGAGGAACAGTAGGAAAGCTGGAAAAAAAATACAGATAATCATTTGAAAGCCCCGAATATATTTCTCCTGTACTCCTCACATCATTATGGCAATGAAAATACCCCAGGCTTTTTCACCAAGAGCTTAATTTCTGTCTGAATGAAGTAATAACCTTACAAATTTTGGAGGCTGTTTAAAACATCTTTATGTGAAGTCAGATGTGAATCACTAAACAGTTCCCTGTTTAGAAAAAGGAACAAAACCGACAATCAAACAGCAAAATACAAAGAAAAACAAAAGTAAGAGGAAGAAATAAAATGAGCTCAGTTTTCTGACCATGTAAATCATCAGGAATTGTTTCATCTTAAACACTAAATGCCCCAGCCATTGCTAGCATGTAGAGATAAGACATTTCCACCTCCACATGACAGCTCATACAAACTGTTCCTTGTTTATTTCCCTATTAGGAGTTCACAGCAGTCACCGAGATGATTTTGCTTGGTTTGATTCCTTCCCCGCTCTCTGTGGTTCCTTTACCAAGCCCTGTATGAGGCTGTTCACCTCCCTTGGGAAGGTCCAAAGTCAGGATTTGTGCTGACAGAAGCCACAGCAGATATGGCTGTGTGGAGCCCTGACTGCCACAAGGCTGCTCCTTTGGCCAGCGCTCTCACCCAGGGCACCTTCCCAGGCAAAGGGCTGGGACAATCCTCCATGTGCTCCCACCTCACTGCTTTTTCCACCTCTCTCCATCTACCAAAGACAAAACAGGCTACAGTGACAGCTAAGGTGACAACAGGGACAGCTGTGAGGTTGGTGTTTGTGGTTGTTGAACCCCAGGTTTCCTGTGGTTCAGCCTTTCCATTGCAAATAAAAGTGAGAGTGCCTGGAGTACATTTGGTTAAAACCAAAATATATTCCCAGCATTTATTTGAAACTCTTATTTTTTCAGAGACATGAAATGATGCCTCAGGTTTTAACTTTTATATTTTTCAGATTCTGTACTGCTTTAGTGTGTAGCTCTGCGCTTTGTATGAGGGGATGGTGAGCTCTCCTCACAGAGCAGGTAGACAAAACAATTCCTTCTCTAGCTGGGGACCAAGGACAACTGACCCAAATCCCAGGTCCAAGACCATAAACAACATGGACTGAAGAGAGAAAAACAAGAAGGGTGGGACTTCATAAGCTAAAGCTGTAATTGGACAATTAACTCCAACATGCAAATGGACCAGAACTTATAAAAGTGTGAGACCTTGTAACCGGTTGTGCACTTGGTGACCATTTTGGTTCATCTTGGGTGCGGCCCTGGCTGGGCTCTTGCGCTGCCCAAGGTGGATCCATGGAGGCCTCCTAATAAATCCCTACTCTAGTCTTCAGCTCTGTCTAGTCTCTGTTCTAGGGCAGAATTCACAAGGCATGCAGAAAGCATAGATGAGTACTGGTGATGAGCCTCTGCTTTGGCTGGTATTCTCTTACTGCTCAATCAAAAGCTAAAGAGAATCCCACTGTATTTCACAAGAAATGCATAAAAACACTTTCTTCCACAATATAATTACTAAAAAAAAAAAAATCTCAGCTCCAGATAATGCCCTCTGCTAGCTGACAAATCAAATTTTCTCATGTTAGCTTCTGCAAATGACTTTTGGTGAGTCATTTCCAGCCTACTGTCCAACCATACACTTACTTGTACAGGGTAAAATGTAATTGATACATGAATGAGATACCCATTTCTGCTTTAAAACCTGATGTAGCAGAAAAAGTCTTAAAAAAACCTCCAAAAAATCAATCAGACAAACAAACAAAAAAAAAAACCACACAAGAAAAAGAAAATTCATCGGAGTTCCTGAAAAATTTTTTTTTTCCATTGTGGAGAGCACCATCAACACCACTGAAGAATGACAGTGGTGTCATTTATTTATTCTGGCACATGCCCACAGCTTGCAAAACTAAGCAAATATTAGGGAGAGTTAGAAAAAGAATAGTTTGATACTACTTAAAAAAAAAAATAAGAAAAAGAAAAAATGATAACACACACAGCAAGGTTGTCTGCACCCCTTTCTGGGTGAGGGCCACACCCAATAATTTAAGAGACTCTAAGAGTTAGTTGGTAAGAATTTACTCTGATGATAAGATAAAGCAGATATGCTGTAACGCAACCAAATCAAAACAGCCTGCCATGCTTGAAAATTTACAAATATTTTACGAGCTGCAATACCTGTTGCTTACCATACCCAAAACAAAATGGAAACATTGTGGGGGAGGAGGGTGTTTATTCCAATGCAACTTTTTTATTGCCGTTACAGAACAGGCTAATTTTTCCAGTTAATTATTACAGGAAGAAAAATATTATAGCAGGCATAGATTTATTTTTTTAAGTATTCCCCACATCATAGCATCTGCATTCTTTTCATTTAATATTACAACTTGTAGCTGTTCTAACTGAGATACAAGTCTCCTGAGTGAGTGTTAAAACACTTCAGTATTACTCTCTTAACTTCATCTGTAAAATATGAAACAAACTGGAATTGTAATACTGAACACTAAGCAACCTTCCAGAACATTCCAGCCTTTAACCTTTGTGTCAATCAGAGCTCTGCACTCATATCACACACTGAAATAGATAATACATGCCATACTTGTGAAAAAAAATTGAGGACCTGCAACTACAACCAATAAAATATTCTTTCACATTTTTTTGGATGTGATCAAAGAACAGAGGCTTCCAGAACACCATCCAACAATAAATGACAGAAATAGATATCTGAGCTTGGTGTGATTCATTTGCACATGTGACCTGGGAAAGAAATCAAATAAGTATTCTGGAAGGAAATCAAAGACAGAGACAGCCTGAATAATTTTAAAATAAGATCTGGAAACAATAAATGGTACTTAATCTAGAGTGCAGCAAGTAAATACAGTAGTAGAGAACCCAGAACCATTTTCTCAAAGGCAGATGTGCAGATAGAAGCAGTAGTATTTAAAATGAACTGTAGCTGAGACAATTGACATCTCTATACATGATACAGATGTTATATACAAGCAGCTGTGGCCAAGTCCCAGATGGTCACTCATGATATCTGTGACTGTGGACCTAAAATTCACAGAACAAAGAAGTTGTAGGAGCTGTTGGGGTTTTTTGCTAAGCCCTTCATTGCTCTTATTTGTTCCTGGATGCTTTAGTAGTGAAAAATCAACATTGTTACAGAGAATCAACCAAAACAACTGACTCAATAAAGATGCTGGTGCACAAAGACCAACCTACAAATGCAGAAGTGCAAATACATCAGCAGGGAGATACTGAAACGTTTGGTTCACCCCTTTACTCGCTCCCATCTCATCCAAGTTCAACAGCAAAGGAAAAGTGATTCCTGTGTAATTTCAGATACTATAGAACATCTCTTCATCAAGAATCCAAAGGCAGTTTTGGGGAATACAGTGCTGAGAAGTAGGTCTCAGGGGAATTCTCCTAGCTGGAGCCTAGGAAGGAAACTAGAGACATGCCTGAAGTAGACCATGGGATTAAACATTGTCACACTATTTCAATTTCCTCATTTCTATTTGATTGTCTTTGTCTGCAGAATTTAGCACAGATCCCCATTTTTTCCTCCTCCCCTTCCTCCAGTCTTCAATATTTTGATCTGCTGCAGACATTCCTTACAATCACATCATAAGATGGTTTCATTTTATACTTGATATTTTCTTCCATCCTTAGATGTCACTGTATATTCTTAAAGGAAAAACAGTAATCTACTCTAAATTATGGCAATGCTGAACTTAGCATGGGGCTTGCCTGGGAACTGCAGCTTTGTAAATTCAGGCAGCAACAGCATAAGTTCTGTTGAAAATAGGTCTCTTCTGGCTGAACAATAATGAGCACTGAATTCTAAGACTTGAACTAAATGTGTTTGGTCCTCCTGAAAAGCAAATTAGCTTTGTACTTTGTTTTAAAGCAAGAAGGAAATGATACAATGAAATAAATTAAATAAATGAAATAAAGCAAGGGGGATATAAAACATTAGACAGGGGATAATGTAGGGGAAAAAATGAAAGCATGATGAAAACTAACAAAAATAAAAAAGAAGGGAGGGTGTCAAATCAAACACAAGATATTCTGCTGGGTTCATTTCTGCAAAAGAACAGTCTGGGGTACTCAGTTAAACTATAGATACTCAGGGTATTTCATAGGGCTGCAACCTGATGTCAAACTTCACCTGTTCTGTAAGCACCAGCATCTGCCTCACCATGTAACCCCACTGTGCTCTGTTATGTAGATCACATATTTCTGAACTACTTTTAGGTAGTCTCCAGTGGCTGTTTTCCATTACAATCTGGTTTTTGATCCTCTCTTTCCCATTCAGTGTGGCTGTGAGAACAGAAAATCTGCTTCCCTCAGGTGAGATTTCTCCAGGAGACTTGGAAAAACCTCTGGAGCCCATCAGCCATGGCCTTGCAACCCTCCCAGGTGTAGGACCTTATGCTGAATGATTTTGGCTCTTTGTAAAAAGTGTGTTATCACTGTTAAAATAGAGCACTAGAAGGTCCAAATTCTACTTTTATTTCTAAAATATAGTTTTTAACAACTTCTCAGGAAAAGTGAGGGCCATTTAAAAAAACTATTATCTCTCGTATCATCTATATAGAGATGCATGAAGCCAGAGTTTTTGAACCAAGTAGAACATATTTGGACAAATAAGGTCAGATTTCCAGAAATGATCTGCAGCTGGAAGCTCTCACCACCCTCAACACACCAAACTCCAGGAAACCCAGCAATGTCTACAGACACCTAAACAAGAGCTGGGTTCAGAAAATCTGGTCCCAGTTGTGAACAGAGACATCTCCTGAATATCTTCTCAGTGGGTTCTGAAAAGCTGACTTACCTACAGCTCCCACTGACTGGGAATCCCTGTCATTGAAAACCCTAAAAACCCACTGTTGCCTGAGTGCAGACTGCTGCAGTTCCAAATATGAAAATTCACTTTTGCATTTTTAATTTGAAAATATTCATCTTTGCTCCAGACACATATGATGTAATTTGTGCTTTTCAAGGACCTGTTGCTAAAAGGTAGAAATTAATAAGTTTTAATACATCCTTGTAATGACACCCTCTAAAAATGAGCCAAACTTCCAGGGCTCCAGAAGCATCCATTTAAGTTAAAGAGTTTTGTAAGTGAAAATTCCACTATCTTCTAGGAAAATGAGGGAAGAGGAGAGCTTTCTGCTGGGAAGTTTCAGCTGAGTATGATCATGGCTCCTTTTATACACACCATAAATAGTTCATGATTTTGAAACCATCTATTTTTCCAATTAAGATGTCGATGAAAAAAAGAAATAAGCAATGGATCACACAGGGCTGGTCTTAAAAAGCCAACATCAACCTTAATTCTGTGTTGACACTTCATAGCTTATTTTCCAAATACTGAATTTCCCACCCTCACAGGATTAACATTTTCTTCAATTGTCACTGCAGCATAAGGTTAGTACAAAACAAGGATTTTTCTCATTACTTATATATCATGAGGTTCCCTCAATTTAGCTTGTGCTAAAATAATCCCAAAACTGACAAGGAGGTTTGCCATCCATGCTCCTACTTCCACACTCAGCCCAGCAATGACTCCTAGTCATCAGGGATAGTTTTGGGTACTGGATTTTGAAGGCATATAGTGATACTGCTTGAAGTATATCAGTTTCATTTTTGAATTTAATAAAAAGTAAGAGCCCTACAGTTTCCCATCAGAGTGCACTGCTTCAATCTCCTCACAGAGCTTTGCAACCAAAATGATGGGCTTTTTTCCCTCAGGAGAGGAAAAAGAATAGAACTTAAAATGCAACAATAAAAATCTAGCATAATAATGAATCTTAGCCTATTTTTTTCATTAAAGCAATGCAAAAGACTGAACAATAGCTGATGAAATTTCCTCTAGAAGAACCTCCTTGTACAATATAAGTATTACACCAGCTGTAAATCGAACTGCATAACTTCTAATGCATCAGGATACATGGATTAGGGGACAGATATTAGAATATTTTCTCACAATACCTTTGAAGAAGAAAGAATTAAAAGAAAAAAAAAGAAATTAAAGTGAGCCTCCGACGACTATCAATATTTCAAACTACAAACTAAGTTCCCTATAATCAATTTTAGTCCGCGCTTCAAAAAAAGATAAAGAAATTTTAAAAATTGTCTTAATACTTCTGAATATATTCACATCCTGGACTATAAACACCAAAACTATAGAAACAAACCCATTCTATGTACTTGAGCAATTTTTTATTTGCATATAGAATGTTAAACTTAAGCCTAAGTAATCAACTGTGATTTTCATTCAGCATACACACAGACTTCCCCTTATGATGGCAGGCAGTTTTTCTTGGGGACACTGCTGGAGTTTTGGGGATTTATTTGGAGTGAGAGGGATTGCTGATTTCAGAGATGCTAAAAGAAAAGTGTATCACTATAAGGATATCGGCATGTTAACTCGGTTTCTCATTGCAAAATGAGAAAACACAAACTCCATGGATTTTAGAACACCAAGGGACCATGAAGATAAATATTTTGGAGAGCAGCAGAGAAGGCACAAGCTGAAGAGAAGGGTGCCTCCCTGTGGCAAACAGATACAGGAGAGGCCAGGCAAACTACAGAGCCTTAGTTCCAGTTTCTTTTTCCATCTTTTTTCCATATGGTCTCAAGCAGCCATAGCATCAAATGTTCCTGGGAGCACACTCTCCTCTTTATGCTGTGAACATCACCAGGGCAAAAACACACCAAAAACACACAGAGAAACAGAGGAAAAAATATACCTACAGAACATCCACACAGGCAAAAAGCCTCACAAGTTTTCCCAAATTTGGGAGTTTAACGTTTAAAGCTTATGCTGTATATTGATTTTTAATTAAAACTAAGTTAATTACAGAACCTTCTATCTTGACATCATCCCAATATAGACACAGGCACATTTTTACAAATTCAGATAATCAATTTTTTTTTTGCTGAGCACCAGTTAACATCTAATTTTTCTTGATGGTCCCTTTCCATTCTCTGCTTCTAAATCTTCCAAATCAGTTCCTTCTTTCCTGCAGAGTCCTACTCTTGTAAGGACTCCATAGTGCCTTTACTACAAGTTCCTTTTTCCTTATTTTTCCGTACTTCCTGAAGCATGTCACTTTTAAAACTAACTCTAAAGTTATCACAGCACTAGTTAGTTGGCCTTCTGCCATTATTTAGGCCAAACCTAATCTAGCCAGTCAAATCTCTAGAAAAAACTGTATTTTTATCTGAATGAAGACTGCATCAGCAACAGTAAAGGTAATTATATTATCCAGATATCATCATCCCATACAGGCTGTTGAAGCATTTTCAGATGTTTCATCTTATTTCAGAAACAAATCTTTTTGAGAGACAAGTTATTTCAATTTTTTTTATTTTTTTTTTCAGATCTTATTCTCTTTAGATTGTTGTTCCTTTCTTCACTGGTAGAGTGGAACGATGACAGAAAGAAATGGAGGAACTAAAATCAGAAACCAGCTACACCATGCCAATTTCTCGCTATCATTCCCTGCTTGCTTTTCCTGCACAGTCCTTTAATTATATCAGATACTATTAATGATTCAGCACATGATTTTGAATTTTATTTGATACAGAAAATCATATATCATTGAAATTCAAGCATAAAGCAAAAATAGTTTGTCCTTATAAATTCAGATAGGTATATAAAACACCTTCAAGGGGACTTGAGCATGCAAGATGATACCAGTCCTTCACTTTGGGTAAAATAGGCATCTGTAAGATCAAGATAAAAGAAAAACCAG
The DNA here is from genome assembly GCF_012460135.2 of Molothrus ater. Taxonomy (NCBI): domain Eukaryota; kingdom Metazoa; phylum Chordata; class Aves; order Passeriformes; family Icteridae; genus Molothrus; species Molothrus ater. The sequence goes on along the minus strand of NC_050481.2, from coordinate 4,229,067 downwards.
CCATATTTTAGGAAGAATAAAATTATCCTTTTGCAATCTAAGTGAAAAATTTGGATTTAGGAGATGTAGGATCACTGCCTGGTTGCAGAGAACTTGTCCTGCATATTACCCCAAGAGGAACTAAGATTGAATGTTAAACAAATTATTCACTACAATAGTAAAATAAACTTTCAATATTTAATGAAACCAATAAATAATAGACTGTACTTGTCAACCTAAAACCATTTAAAAGACAGAATAATTATTATCCAAACACACTCAACTGAGCTAACAGTCTAAGTCAGGGGTTTTGGTTTTAAAATACACCAAAAAATCTTCAGCTATTTTTTCCTCTGTTCTAGAGCCTGCTGTAGGCAGATGAAACCTATCATGGTTATCATTGTATTCTGAATTAGTTTATTCGAAAATAATTTTGAAGTCAAGGTCTTGTGATGCTTTATGACCTCCTTTACTCTTCCTCTGAAATATTCTTGGATGGACTTAAAAGAGGGCTGCACATATGGTCTACCGGATTAAACAAGGAGGTAGGAAGGTCAGATTATTACCAGAATAATTTATATTTCCTTTTGCATTGGCTGTGTACTACATGAGCTGTAAGCAAATGAGACTCCCCAAAATTTATAGTTCAGCTACACTTTGGATTGAAAATCAGACTGGGGAAAAAAGAGATTTTACAATAAGCAGAGAACATGAATATCACGATCAAAAACTGGAGATGAGCAGATGGTGATTAGAAATATCTTACCAAGAACCTGAAATGCAGCTCTTCCTGCAGCATGTACTTCACCTATTGTCCTTATTTAAGTTAGTATTTCAGATTTTGAAATTTGTAATCACTTGATCAGGGAAAAGAGATCTTTTTTCCTCAGTCTCTCTCTACACAGCAGTGAAGCCAACCACTCAGTGGCCATTATACTGTACTCCTGCAACTGAAGGCAACACTCCACTCAAAGAGGCTGCACTGTTCCTTTGATGACAGCCTGACTGCCTCTTTAAGAAGTTTCTTGCTAAAATTTACTGCAAAGACCATGTTACCTAGGGTGGTCTGTGATATATCCACAAAACAGAATCATTTAAAAGGTGCATGTTCTGCAATAATCCTGGCAATGCTGATCTTTCAGAAACAATCCGTGTAGAATAAGGACACCTTCTCACTGAACTTTTAAACAAAACAAAGCACACACTCCCCAGGGGGGGAAAAAAAGGTGAGGAACTTTCTATTCTGCATTCTCCAATCATCTCTAAGAAAAGAGGATTAATAACTAGTTGCCTGTAGGCAAGCTGTAATAGAATTACCTACTAAAGGGCTTCTTCCCCTTCACCTTGCAAAACCCAGTTCTGCCTTGAGACAGCTTCTGTGTTTTGAAGGGTATTTCAAAGGTCATCCAAAGTAATGACCGTGATAAATGCAAAGAAAATCAACTGCAATTGGTTCAGGGAAGGGTTTTCTTTCCTTAGTAGAATGAAAACCTCAGGAAGTGCTTTTGTCAATCCCAGTAAGACTTTGACAGTAACATGTAACCTCAGTCCTTGACCCAGCAAGTCTGAGCTGCATTTAATTGGTCTGTCTGCAAAGCTATGAAAAATTTCTCTTTGTGTACTGTAAAATAAAATGTATATATTTCATACAGCTGGGAAACAATATCTACTATTCAGAGCTGCTGGCAGCACAACAGAGCACTTTCCTTGTTAAACTCTCTGAAACCATCCCCTTTTTTTTCCAGCCCTGCTTTTAGGTGCACTGAAGAAGCCAAAAATATAAAAATCAACGAGTGGAAAGCATAATCATTGGAAAACTCAAAGGATATAAATCATTCTTAGGAGAACACAACATTTGGTGAAAATCATGAGAACCTTGCAGATTGTTGGGTTGCTTTGTGGAGCTGGGGAAGGACTTATCAGGAAAAAAACACTGAACAGCCACACTGAAACCAAATCCTCATCTCTGTCCTGTCCATCTCTATTTTTTTACTCTACTTACTGGTCTTCCTCAGCATCAAGCTACTCCCTCATAAATCCACAACTAGCAGCCATGTGGACTTTTATGAGATAAATCTCAGTATAACTGGGAACCCAGAGTTTTTTTAAAAAAACTAAGCTTTTCAATACATGATTGAATAAACATTCAAAGAGGAGGAATTTAAAGAGGAAGAGACAGAAGCTTTCTAATCTCTAATTCTCATGTCTGTCAATGTGAGTTACCATGGCAGTTTTAACACACATGGAGCTTGTGGCCATTTTTATGGCTGGAAACAGGATGGGCTGAGGTGTATCGATGTTACAGAATGAGTCAGCCAACAAATCCATGCCAGGAGATTCCCTTGTGGAGTAGCTACAGCAGCCATAAAGATGTAAACAAAGGTAGCAACAGGACTTACTTCACTGCTGAGGTGCAGCTACCCAAGGAGTTTTGCTGGCAACAAGATCTTAGTAATGGCAGGGAGGACTTCCCAGTTTCCACTTAATAGACCCAAAACTAGTAAAATTTATAGCACAGGCTGAGCCTGAGATGTATAAAAACATAGTCACTGAAAGTTTGCAAAGCACTGGTTAAAAGGAGAAAAGTGGTTATTTAAAGAATGTCAATATTGATCAGAAATTCAGACTTTTCATTGATCCCATACTGACCCAGCAATAAAATGTCTGTTTAAAACACCACGACTTCATAGGTCTGAACAGAGTAAGACAACTTCAACTTCTTCTAAGCCTTCATTTGCAATCAAATGACAAACAGGCAAATTAGGTGTGTCCTGTACAGAAAACACATGGAAGTGATGCACATCATATATAAATGAGATCTATTTTATTCTTCCAATTACCTTCAGAGGCAGTGATAACTAACCAGAGAAAAGGCATTCCTGCATGCAAGCACTGTCAAGATGCAAGACCATTTTGAATATTTAAAGCAGCTCACAATTTTAAAGTCGCTGGCAGTAGAAAGACAGAGGAAAAAAACCAAAAAACAAAAAAGGGAGAATTTTACTGCTAAGGGACCTGGACAACATTCTGACACAAGTTTCCTTGTTGCTTTTAACTAAAGCACAGAAAAATAAAATGGTTACAGTAACACTTGGTAATCATTAGGCCCATTTTTCTTTAATCCTGAGCAGAAAAAGAACATTCCCTCAAGTATTTTTTGGGAGGGCACTGAACAACTGCTAAAACCACCCACTCCTGTTTCTGCCTAGATGAGTTTGGTGCTGTTCAGAGTTAAATGGTAAAGCATTAGCATTTACACAGTTTTATATCTTCAAGCATTGGTACGAACTGAAGGGATTTTTTTCAGCCTTTTGTAGGTGTGTGATAGTTACACAATGCAGAAATACAGGCTGCTGAACACTAATTAAAAACAAACCCTTAAAATACATATTCCATTTGCTTTAGAGCATCAATTATAAAACCAGATGTTCGAGCCAGATGTCAAAGAATTATTTTTCATAAGCCACAGCTTATAGCCATGTAGCCTCCATTTATCATCTCAGATGGGAACATTTAATTTGACAGCACACATTTTGGTTAATAGCCAGTTTCAACATTAGCACTTGTTTTTGCAATTTTATGTAAAGGGATGCGATAAAACTGTCTATAATGAAAATTCTGTTATTTCAGTACCTCAGCATTTACAAATCATGTCTATCTGTGCACAAGCTGAAAATGTTTTACACACTTGTGAACGTCTGCAGCATGTCTCAGAGGCATAGTTCTTTCCACATGCCAGCTTATTTAGTATATATCTACATGTAGGGTTTGCTCCTAGAAGCTCTGCTCCTCTTTCAAGACATTCTTAAGAGAACAGAAAATAAAACAGCTTTGGCTCCTGTGCTTCTTGAACATTACAAAACTTCACTGATTGCAGTGGATAATTTTGGTTAAAAAAAATATTGCATTCTGTTACTTTTGATAGATGGTCTTAACAGAAATTTGGGCCTAGAGCTCTCATCACAGCATATATTTAGCAATACAAGTCCTGTCTTCTTGTGTATTTCTTGCATTTCTAGGTAAAATCTATGCCAGGTCTTCAGCTGCTGTCAGGCTGGCACAGATCCAGTGACTTCAGCACTGTATTTAAATTTCTTTTACATTTGACAGAAAAAAAAAAATCTATCTGTTCTGAAGCCAGAAATAGTAAGGCAGGCATAACTGGCATACCTTAAAAATCTGCCAATAGATATCAATCCACCCTGATTTCACCCTAAAGGTGAACAGTTCCACTGCAAGGCTTCTACTGAGAAAAACTGCGTAATCATATCAAATTATGTGACAAATTTGGGAAAAGAGCAAATTAATGTTCTTTTTGACTAAAGCCAGGATTTGACTCTCCAGATAGTGGGAAGACACAAGTTCACTATTTCAACTGTGATATTTCAGGTTTGAGTTATTTTGTCCAGACAGCAAAACAGATTTTTTGGCTGCCCATCACACGTTTTCAAACCCAGACGTTCATTTTAGAATAAAATCCTGAAGAAGAAAAATCAAGATGTTTAATGCAGCCCTATCAGAAAGACATATTATATGTGCTGCCTATGCTTGTGAAAAATTAGAGAATGTGCATTTTGATTGCTCCTATTCATAACTCAAAGAATGTAAGGAACCAATACATGAAGGGACTACAGAGGAATAGCACAGTATCATCTATCAAGAAATTCCTGCAAAAGGGAAATGGAGATGAGTCATAACACACCTTTAATTCTCCAATGGGAGGCATGCCTAGATCAGGCTCCAACTGCTAATAAGAAAAACCCAGTCTCTTAACTGCAGATGAATATAGAAATCATGCCCAACATCCTTTCATGCTGACATAAAAGAAACCATACCAGCCAGCTTGACTTTTCTATTAAGGAGGACTTCAAAATGTGCCCTAAACCAGGACACAGGGGTGCTGAACACCTGTGTTAACTCCTCTGTACACTTCAGAGGCAGAAATGTAGAAGGTCTGGGTGTAACCCTGCTCAAAGAGCCTGATGAGGATAGGAGGGTTAAGATTCCTTCTGTGAAATAAATGTTTTCATTGGGCGGGTTTTTTTGGCTTGTTTTTTTTGTTGTTGTTTTTTTTTTTTTGTTTGTTTTGTCTTGATTTTTTTTTCCTGTCTCAGAGATTGGAAGTTCCACCTATTAGAATTGGTGGAACATCAGTCTTATTCCTTCTGGTGAGTAGGCAAGCAAAACAAAAACAAGCATATTAAAATAAGCTAGTAAATCAGAACATACTCATGACTTCTCTTTTCAGTTCCTGAAAATAAAACAATATTGAAACATCAGAGTTACTCACACACTGAAAATTTTGATTTTTCAGAAATCAGTAGCAGTAAAGTCAGCTCAAGTCTTTTGAGCAAAGTTCACAGTTCCTTTCATGATTTTGGATATTTGTATACAAATACAACATGAAGAGGCTGAATTCACTACTCAACTTCTGATACACACAAAATACTTTTCAGACCCAGGAAAAAGCCTGTATACCGTAATTGTAACTATTGGTTTTAGTTGTTATGGTCTGGCAAAAGGCTTTCAGTGCTCTCATATCTGCTAGCATCACAGGAGAAGGGCATTGCAGCTTAATTAACTTGTCAACAATGCAGAGGCAATGAGAAACTAACGTTCTACCCTTTCACATAGATCAAGCATGTTGAACAGCTCTAACATTCAAATCATTAGCCACAAAAAATGTTGTTTTTCCAGTCACCGACGTCCGTGTTTTTATTTCAGCAGCCATAACACTCTAATGGCTAAATGGGTTTGCTTTCCCAGAGTGTCTGGGAAATGATTTTGCTAATCTCAGTTCACAAACTCATTAGCAAACTGAATTCCAGCATCTTTTCCAGTGTCTAGCCTGAATATCAAGTTTCAGTCACCTTTCACTACTCCTTATTTATGTAATTCTTTATTAAGCCTGCATTTTACAGCCTTTTTTTTACAGCTTGGGCATATTAAGTAACAAGGTTCAGGATAACTGGAAAAAAATCAGCAGCAGCTTGGGAGGTATCTCAGATTTGGGATGGAGGTGTAAAATCATTTACAGAGCAGCAATGTACACAAGGCTGATGCAATTCATGTGGCTGCTGCTGCATGCAATCCATTGTACACAGGAAGATGTGTTCCCCTTCTTCCCATCTCACCTTAGCCCAGGAATTCTTTTCTAAGGAATAACTGTTCAAGGACAATATCAAATTTCCACATCAAGGCAACCAGCACAGGAGCTAAATAATCTGCCCTTGTGAAGCACTGCAGATGTTTGAAACACTGTGCAGATAATTTAGGGAGACACAACTCCCTAAACCTTCAGCATCCCTTCCAAGGCAGGCAGGCAGAAGGGGATGCACTGCAAGCACAGTCATGTGGCAGCCAAAGGAGTAGCCCAGGCACAAGAAAACAGAGATAAACTCCTCTCAGAGGCCAAGGAACAAGAGCACAAGAGATAAATGGAAAATTACAATTAGGGATTGGGGGGAAAAAAGGCTTTTACAGAAAGAATAGTCACACCCTGGAACAAGCTGCTCTGCTGTGGGATCTCCATCCTTGGAGCTATTTAAGGATTGCTTGGGAAAGGCCCCAGCACATCAACTGACTTCTGAGTTGCATTTACAATGCAGAAAGCTCTGCTGTGACTGCCTTGGAGCAGCCAACTTCCCCTCCCAGCCTAGACTGTTCCTTGATTTGATCTCACTTTCCACCCCACATTCAAGATTCCACAATTTGGGAACAGAAAAGGGAAACCTCAGCAGTGGAAAGGGGAGGCACATTTTCTGCCACAGAGGCTGAGCAAGGCAGAAGCAGCTTCAGCAGCACACCCAAAGTTCTTTTTCCTTTTTAATGCTTGCTCTAACCTCTATCCCCTTAGAAAAAAGACAGCATGTACTAAAATCGTAAAGTTTATCACTAATTTCATCTCCTCAAACAGTATTTTTCTGGAAGGGGCTACAACATGCTCTGTTTTCCATGGAATTTTGAAGGGCAACAACCTCCCTGCAAACTTGAAGAATGTCTGCAGCTGGAGGTACGCTGGATCCAGGAAGCCTTTCATATTCTACCCTAAATCCATCACAGTGGACATAGCATTTTAGAAAATTGCTAACTTTTGAAAACAGCCTTTTGCCAATTAAATGTCTGGCCTGTGCTACAGCTATTAGCTGAAGATGTCTGCATTTTCTTTTTGCTCCTTCAAAATCTCATTCTTTCTTAAAATTTCCAATTATCTACCAAAATAACAAAAATTTTCAATTGTCCTAAAGAACTATCTAATTTCAATTTTACTGCTGCAGTAAAATGAACAATTCCAACCAAGCATTTCCCCTACAGTTCACAAGAAAGTTAGAATTGCATTTAAACTGTAAAAATAGTTTGCATCATATCAGCCAATCTTATTAAACTAATTAGCAAGGTTTTCTATCACATCAATGTCTATTTAAGTCCCATAAAGAAGGGGGATTCCTAAATATTTAAAAATTGAAAAAAACGTAGGACCTTGTTTCATCCTTTCCAGCTTCTAGAAGAAACAGCACAATGAACTTGAGGATACTTCAGGTTGTTTCATTTTGGCTCTAACACTATTTCATGAGTTTGTGGTGTGCTTGCTCAAGTGTAACTTCAAGAAATTTAAATCAAATACAGTAATGCAAACTGATAAGCTGCAGAGTTAAAAAAGTTCATAAATTCTCGCTTGCACAGAGATGGTATTCAGAAAGTTATTTCCACTTCTAATTATCACAAGCAAACAGCTGGCATGTAAAATTGTTAGTTAGTGACTAAAAGTATACACAGACCTGTTATTTAAATTTATTTCAGAATGGAAATGGGCTCTTGGAATGAAGAAGACCTATAACTAATTGATTTATACACTCTAATTTGTTTATTTCAGTTAAAACATAAACATTTTGCACATTCCTGAAAGACCTGGCAAGGAAAGTAACTGAGAACTAATGATGTTTCTTGCTTGAGTATTTTATCATTGTTCATTTTATTACTGTTTTTTTTTTTCCTACTGGATACATGAAATATGCAAAAGTTCCTGTTATTGTAATACAGATGCATAAACAGAGCAATTTGGCTTCTCCCTGAATCCATTGCAAAGGAAAATAAAACAGAATTTTACCTATTGTCAGAGTTAGGCATGGCTGTATTTTTTCAAAACTACATTAACTGCAGACCATATATGTGGGAATTCAGGTCAAATCTCATTCTGCCCATCCACTTTTCTTTCTGTCACACAGACTCCCTTTATTTCCTCCTGCCATTTCCCAGGCTTTCTTGACACTTGGAGCAGCACCACTGAGGGCTTGGGAGGGATTAGCCCAACCTATAACAGTGCTCCATCACAAAAATGGGCATTGCTCTAAGAACCCCTTAATGAGTAATTAACAGCACATAACCTGCAACTTGAAGTAATTATTTCCCAACATTTTAAGTTGAATTAAAAATATTTAGGCTTCTTAATACCAAGAGGGCTCATTTTGAATAAATACCACTCTCTTTAGTCCCATTTTCGTTGATTTTATTTCAGTTTTTTGCTTTCATTTTGCTGGTACTTGGAAAAAATCCCAACATTTTAAAGCTTATAAAGCAAAAGGCAATGGTATGCCAACATCATTCACAAAGCAACCCTTCTGCAAGGCTGGTCCCACTGTTTAAGGGTTACAGAGCAAATAAACATTTTAAACTGAAATCTACTGTAAATATGTCTTTCTCAGTGCAGCCTGACAGTAGGTGCTGATCTTTGTATGTATATGCATAAACATTCATATAAAACTCAGAGGGAACAGCACTAAAAACATTGGGAAGATGACTAAAAGCATCGGGAAGATTCAGTAAACCTAGAGAGAATCACAAAAATCTTTTTCTAATGTCTTCAAATTCAGAAGTCAAACAAAACTGGAAGTGGCCATGTTCAATTTTTGCATAATTCTTATTTCACATTAAGAGGATAAATTAGAGTCTAATCATTAATCTGAATCTCTCAAGAACACACCAAGCCTAAACACAGAAAGAAAACCATGCTGAGGGAGTGGCCTGAAGTTGTGTCAGGGCAAGTTTAGGGTGGATATTGAGAAAAGTTTCTCTCCCCAGAGGGTGGCAGGGCACTGAACAGGCTCCCCAGGGCAGTGGTCACCAATCTGATAGATCTCAAGGAATGTTTGGACAGTGCTCTCAAGCACATGGTGGGATTCTTGGGGTGTCCTGCACAGGGCCAGGAGCTGCACTCCATGATCTCTTTGGTCTGGATATCCTGTCATTCTGTGCAGCCTCTGGGATGAACAGCAGCAACAAGTTCCTGTATCCCTCTGAGGGGCACTGTGACTGAACACAAAATCTGAGGGCATTGCACCTATTGCACAGGCCAGAAGGGACAATCCAACCCTCCTTGGATTATAAGGACTTCTTATACCACCCATCCTGACTTTCACCCAGGCACACAAGCACTGAATTTTGCACCTTGTTACTATGAGGGAAGGTTGGTGGTGGTGTGTGTGATGCCAGATGCTGCCAGCAAAAGAATGATGCTGATAGGCTCAATAAGGAGTGAAAATCTTGATCTTTAAGGAAAAACACAATCCTGAATACTTAAAATTGGTTCAGAAGCTTCATGTGAGACTGTAGGTAGTACTCTGATGTTCCTTTAAGGAGGCTGACGCAAGCAATATGCCTGATGTATCATGGAACAACTCTGAGTTATTTTAAAGAATAAATGAATCAATTAACTGGACTCTTAGAGCTGGCAAAAGAACGAGCTAGAACTGGTTAGTATGACAATGCTCAATTGCTTAATAATTAAAATATACATATATTATAAGTGTGCTTAAACTTTTATATCTAGAGGGCTTTGGTTTCCCAAAAGTAGAAAAAGAGCAGTTAAAATTCTGGGGTTTTTTTAGGCAGACCACAATCAAAGCCAACACCCAAACCCAGCCTCAATGCCCTCAGATTTAAGAGCTTACATCCTGAATCCTGCTGGTCCCATGACAATCCCAATTCAGATCTCCCCAAGGAGCAAAGTGAGGCACTTGGAGCCCCCAGCCTCCAACAATCCCTTTCACACATTGCAGCTTCACTTTATGATGATTCTGAGCAGACACATCCCTAAACCATGACCTCTTCCAAAATTTCAAAGCACTTCTAGAAAAACAGACCATTTTTCCTTCAGCACTGGGCTCTCCTCATCTACCTGTGACCTGTTCCTGACTTGCACACAGAGTTTGGTTCTATCTCCCTGCACATGAAGGGACCCATCCTCTTTCTGATGGGGATGCATTTCAAATACTGGCATGAAGAGCATGTCGAGAGCTGCTGGCTCAGAGGAGCTTGGAAGAAAACATGGAGAGAGCTGGAGAAAGGGAGCTGGGCTCTTGCATGACTTTTCCACACACTTTTGTAAGAATTTTAGGCTAGTCCAGACAGTTGGGAAATCCCAAATGACAGATGATCCATTTTTATTAACCTTACATTTCCATTGTGGATATAACTCATATTTGACTTGTCACAAAAAAGCGCCACGCTCAAAGCCAAAGAAGATGTAGCACGTTTCATAACAGTCTTTTTCACATCTCTGTGGTTATTCTATTGGAATTAATGTAAAAAGTAGCCAGGATGACATCTGCATTAATATATACATGCAGCACCTATGGGTTTACTCGTTAATTAAAGCAAGGGCCTTTATGTCATTTGTACAGCGTGAGGTAAAGAACATTTTTCCTGTCTGTATAAGCTTTGGTACACCAGTTTCCTCCCTAAAGAGCACATAATAGCTACATTTAAGTAAATCAGGTCAACATGTCCTCCTTTATTTTATGTTAAGGTAAACTAGCCTTCCTGTCCCACTGCAGCCTAATTTTTCTTTATAGCTATTTAAAACCTATTATAGGTTAACATTAACATTCAGACCGCTTCCTGCACTGTCTGATTTTGCTAGATGATAAACTTAATAGCACTTAGTGACAGACAGCAAGTGAGGAGCTGGGGGAAGGGGGGATTTCATCTCCAACAGCAGCCTACAACACTCATAGCAGCTTAATAAGGACATCAATAAAAAGGCAGATCTACTGTAAAATGCCTGCGGTGGCAATTACTCCGCTTTGTTTACTTTGGCTGCAGCCAGCAGAGAGCAGGATCCATTCTGCTCACCACCTCTTCCCTTCCAGTCACTCCTATCCCACATCTGGACAGGGAGAAGCATAACTCTGGGTGAGGATGAGGAAAGTTGAGAGGATGGATACCATACTGCACCTGGCACAGACGCTCAGCCCGCTGCCGCGGCAGGACGCGTTAGCGTTCAATGGTCCGCACGCTGACTGCAACCTTGGAAAGACATTACCTCACAAGCAAAAAATCTTGCACTGTGTTCATTTTTCAAGATTGAATTAAGCCTGTTTTGGTTAAATGCGAATATCAGTAGTTTGGAAACCCAAATCTGATGCATATGTCTCTCTATACTGCCTCAGAGGTTCAATCAGGGGACGTTTAAAAGCTTTCTGCTGGTAGCAGGCAGCAAAAGCCACTCAAGAGGCAAGAGGAATGATTTGTCAAGAGGTTTCTGATTCCCAAAGCTGGTATTCAGCAGTAGTTTTGTTCTCAGCATTGGTGTGGCTTCTAGAGACAGCAACTCTGCAGTTATGCTCTGAGGCTGCTTTGGAAATATCTTGATCTGCCAAAAGAAATATTTGTAGTATGAAAGACCATGTAAGTTACATCAGCAACACTCAGTTTCTAAAGACATTCACACTTAGCTGATACCTGACTCTTATCTTTCAGGGGAAAAAAAAAAAAAAGACATAGAAAGGACAACTGAAAAACTGGCTGTTCTCTTAAAATGATACAAATGGGGCTAAAAGTATTCTAAGCTGGTGGTGGGTCTTCCTGGTACAGAGTAAAACACATGGAATAAAGAGAAGAAATTTCAACACCGTAAGAAGTTATGGACTCGGATTTTGCTCTGGCTGACAGTTTCCATATGGTCATGGAAAACAAGGAGAATTTTTCAAAGATGTCTATGTGCTTCCCTGAACAGATTTAGCTGCCTTGGTAGTGCACATAAGGAGGTGTCACAGAAAACATGGCTATCTCCTTGCCAAGGAAACCAGACAGGTATCCATCTGTACTTTCTAATGAGCAGCACAAAGCAGCCAGTCCTTTCATCTAATCAATTTCCTCCTAGAGTTGGACTCAATTATTCCTATGGGTCCCTTCCAACTCGGGATATTCTATTGCATGATAATGCAAACAGCTACAAGCATTGACTTTCCTCCATGTGAAAACAAAATGTTTTTGGAGACTTTGGGACAAATGCAAGACATCTCTAGCAAAATAAATGCCCATCACAGTTCCAGATATCTGCTTATCTTTTCAGCATATCATGACTATTTTTTTCTTGCCAAAGTGTGAGACCTCAAGATGGACCCATGAGATTGGACAGGAGGAAGCTGGGCAGCCCTTTAAAGAGGGAGATGCTAAGCTGTACATCCAGGAGAGCTCCTCTGAGCACAGAGCAGCCACATAGCACATCTGACCACATTTCTAATTCACCTGTGTCCCATGACATGGGAAAAGAACAAAACTGTGGCAGGAAAGGAGGCAGAAGTCAACTGTGCGAGTTTCATTCTTGACCCTTGATACTCAAAAGTCAGAATGAAGGAGATGTCAAGGAACACCAATAGCCATGAAAATTTGTGTAAGCAGCAAAGCCAGGTGGTACATATGCCCCTCCTGCTTCCCAGCCTCAATGCACACTCAGTTTCAGGATACAGTGGCATCCCAGGAAGCTGCAAACGCTCAAGATTGCAGTGGCTCCTGCCTCTCTGATAACCTCTTGGAAAAACACACTGCTTCATATAAATTAGAGGGAACCTAGGAATCATGTCTAAATCAAGATCTAGGCGAGCCCCCAGCCAACCTAAAACATGGAGAGGCACAGAAGTGCTGTAAAAGCACCTTTCCACTCCACCTCCCTTGCACTCAGCAAGAACGAAGCCCCAAACCTCACAGCTGGAGGCAAATGCAGTTGGTTGGGAGAGGAAAACTCAAGTCCCAATGCAAGGCAGCCCTCCAAGGCTGAGCCCCAGCCCAGGCAATACTTGCAGCACCAAGAGAGCCTGTGTGGCACAGCCAGCAGGGCAGTGCCAGCCAAAGGGCTGCCTGAGGACGGCCACTGATGGTTTCACTGCCAACCCTGGCCAAGGGGAAACCTGGACACAGGACAAGGCAGAGAGGGGGCAAATGTTCTAGTCCTTCTCAAAACAAGTTGCTGGTTTTGTTTCCAGGCTTCAGACTCCTTGGATCTAATTAAATTTGAAGAAGGAAATGAGGAGTAAGCAAAATTCTTGGACAGCAGGCTGGTTTGTTCAGCTAGCTGGGGCTGCAAGCCATGCATGAAAGGCAGGTGCTAAAGCAAATCTGCGTGTCCTTCAACAGCAACAAGAGAAGTGTGAACAAGAGAAAGGATATACCTATTTTAGCAATGTAATTGTTTTATAGGAAACACAGCAACCCCAGTGTTCTTCTCATCTTGTTTTTTAAAACTCAGCTCTCGTAAATTCTTTCAATTTGGGAAGTCAAAGATTTCTGCTGATAGCATAAATATTTGTTCAACACCATTTTTGGGGTTTTTTTAGTTCTTAATGTTTATATAAATATCACTTACTGAGCACTGGACCTGTGAAGAATTAAGGAAATATGCCCTTAACTACCCTGTGCAGGTCATTTGCAACACACCTCATGGCAGAGGAGCTTCTGGAAGCCCCTGGTTTACCACCACCTCCAAAACCTGGTAGTGATCTCCCAGAGACCCACCGTGGAGAGGCCAAACTGTTACTGGTGTTAAAATGAAAAGAACAATTGCTCCATGGAGCTTAAGAGAGCATGCTGTCTTGGCATCAATTCCTACCAAGTCTGCTGACAGTACAGAGCAGTAAATAATGCAGGTTTCTAATTTATACCTCTTAAAGCATAGCCTAAAAATAGGAAAGGCTCCTGTAACAAGGAATCCTCCACTGAGTGCTCAAGAAAGAAATTCTTACATCTTCTTCTAGACCACACATAAACCAGGTGGAATCAGTTTTGAAGTCAGATTTTAATAGCTCTTAGTGAGATTTCCACAGTTGCATTACAGAAGCCTTGTAAACTCCTGGAATCTATATCATCTTCTAACTAGAAGCTGCAGCATTTCAATTTCTTGCTGTGTGGAGAAATACCTGATTCAGTTTGTTTTGAATCTGCTGCCTGTCAACTTCTTTTGACCTTGTCAAAGGCTGTCTGGGGAGAACACTGGCAATGGAATTTTTGTGAAACCTGAGAATCTGAGGAGATTACTACACAGCTTGGATGCTAGAGGAACTTCTGCAAATAAAATGCAAATTTTTCAGGTTATTTAACTGATTCAGAACTTTGCTTCAGCTGACAATAGTTCAAGAATTTTATTTTCTAGCATCTCTTGGTAAAACAAAAAGAATCAGCTTCTATCCTTTTCCAAGTTCAAATGGATATTCTTTTTCTTTAACTCTGCATTATGACAAAGAGACATTCAAAGTCAGCATTCAAAAAGAGCCCTGAGAAAAGGCTAGATGTTTTATGTAAATTCCCTCATTTTATTCTGAAGGCTCATTTTATATACTAGTTTTCTGTGTCTCTACCTGTTTATATGATCTCTGTTACTGCAGCCACTTTCAAATCTTAAAAGTTAGTAATTTAGTAAAAGTTAGTAATTTCTCCACCCTCACTTTGTGGAAAATTGTGGAGGGGGGGCAAAAAAAAAAGTTCTTTAGTCCAAGTCCGAGCAGAGACACAGAAATTCAGAAATACATTCTGAACATTGGCCAGCTTTAATTTTTATTGAACACATTCCAGTGGCCTCCTCTCCTTTTCCTGGTGTGAGAGAGGAGCAGATTATCAGATGACCCTTCTTGAACACAGTGACTTAACCCAGGGACAGGCCAGGAGATCTGAACACATTCTCCCAAATTCCACAACAGTCCACTTGCTGTAGGACTGTTTTCCCCAACTGCTCCAAGCCATTTAGGACACTGCAGCTTGGTAAATCACTACAGTTAAAGGAGAGCAGAGTTTCCTAGAAGAAGCAGATTTTTAAGAGCCACCCCAATCACAGGTGGGAAGCTTAATTGAATGCCTTGCAGTGTTGAAAGACCACATCAGATTTTACCTCTTATATACTCACTCCCTTATTACTTGGGCTTCATTCCCTGCTAGATTTTGGGTAACTATATTAAGAACAGAAGAAATCTTCCTCTTGTTTCAACAAGTTTTTTTTAACCCCTCAAAAAGTGAAGAGAATCTGCAATATTCTGCAATAAATGCCTATAGTTCTTTTCACACACCACCTTTCAAACATGATTGAGCAGTATGTTAGTGCTGTACTGCATAACCATCTGTTACAAATCACCTGAAAACAAAGAGAAATTTAAATGTGAAGTATGTCTAGCTTTGCTGAAAAGAAATTGGATTTTATATGGTATGAGAGACACAGGTAAAAGTTAAGACCAATGTATTACAGTATTTAGTAGCTGAGCAGTTTATAAATAATTCCTTTAAAAGTTGCAGGAATCTTTGCTACAATTCATCTTAAGCAATTGTCTCAGGGCAGAAATATTAACACATAATGATTTGAAGGCAGCAACAAGCAATATGCAACATCACATATAAAAGGACATTTGGTGACCACTACTAAAGTGAGCTACCTCATTTTTTTCACTAAAAAGTTTTAAAAATTCTTCCATGTCACTTTTGGTTTCTCCAAAAGTTGCCTAAGCAATTTCATCTTTCTCAAGCTGCAAACCCATCTAGAAGGGACTCACCAGGCAGCAGGAAGAGAGAAACTATGGCAATGGCTGGGTCAGCAACTACAGGAATGATGGAGCTTCCCAGATTTTCCATGGAAAGCAATGGTTTCTCTTTTGCAGCAAAAAAGGGACACTCTAATGGTTCCAAGCAAAACAGGGCTCAGCTCAACTGCAGCCCTCAGGTTTTGCTTAGAGGATCTATTAAAAAAGCAGTGAAACATCATCCCAGCTGTAACTTGCTGTTGTTAAGAGATCCTTCAATAAAACATGCAGAGTGCACTTCAAAGTGGTCCTTAGATGAAAAATTACCCCGTTTTGGAGCAAGCTTTAGATACTACAGTGATGAATTTCATAACCTAGTCAAAACAAGAGTTTGTTATCAAGATTCCTGCCCAATTACCTTCATTTACAAAATTCAAGATCCTTTATGCTTCCGTGCACCACCAATGACAATACTCAGATAATAAAAACCACGTTCCCAACTCCCCAGTGGCTGGTTTTTCATGTGAACCATAAATAGAGAATATTGAAAGGAAAAAAACAACTGAAGATTGTATAAATTTGGAGAAACCTGCAGGATAATGAGAGCAATATCAATTTTTTTGACTACAAATTCCACTAAATAATACACATTGTATACAAACATGGAGACATGAAATGAAAGAAAGACTTTTTTTTAAAAAGTACAGCTTAGTGTTGGTTCTCTTTTTCCAAAGAAAGATTCGCTTCTTGAAAGCTGTGAGAGATGTCTGATTTCTCACCCATTCACAGATCTAGCTTTGAATTTTTATGTGTTAGTTTCTTTGGTTTCTCTAACTTTTCTTTTTCCATTTCTCCACAGTTCCACCCCAGATCAGAAAAAACATACACTGAAGTCTGTCAAAGTTTCATCTGAGTTGAAGTTTGCAAAAGTCATCAGATATTTAAAGATATTTAAAAGTCACATGCAGTACACAGCCACTTTAAAAAATTCTTAAATTAATTATTATGTGGAAGATTGCTGATATATTCACTTGATCTTATTTAAGTTAATCAAAACTCCAATGCACAGATTGTATGCTATAACATGTATAATTGAAAATATTTCTGAAAAACCTCTGAAATAATGACCATTTCATCCAGTTTTAAAATGCTTTCACCAAAATGTGCACCATGTCTTTGGCTAACCACAACAGTTAAAAGGCATAAAGAAAGAGAGAACTTTTTTATGACCTATGTGCCCATGAAACAAAAGTGCAAAACATCTGGAACAAGCTGGATTCTATCTGAACCTGGAGTTTGGATAAACCCCTCATAGCAAGTGAAGGCACATGAAAATCATGGACCTAAAAGCAGTCCATACTCTGAAATTTTCCAAAATTTTGACATTAAGAGCTGCATTACAGTCACATACAGTTCTTAAAATT
This sequence comes from Molothrus ater, assembly GCF_012460135.2. NCBI lineage: Eukaryota > Metazoa > Chordata > Aves > Passeriformes > Icteridae > Molothrus > Molothrus ater. The sequence continues at coordinate 4,211,888 of NC_050481.2, read as the reverse complement.
CAACAGTCTATGATAAAAAGATGGTTTTACACTAAGAAAATTTACTCTTCATGACAAAACCACGAGTGTTTCAGTCACCATATTCTTTGGCTGTGGGTGCCTGCCCTTTAGCTATCCTAATGTTTGTCCCAGCCACCTTCCCCAAACTCCTACCCCATCATCACCATCACACAGAGACAGCCCAGTTGCCCACTGGTAAACAGATATTTATACATATTTAGACAACATGAGGAGAAAGGCCGGTCCACATCCTGGGGCTCTCATTTACTGTTTTCCCACTTCCATGTGAAATTTAATGATGATGATTTCCATTTTTAGAGGGCAATTTTCTGAACTGCTATGGAGATCTGAATCATCTGTAAATAATGATGCCTTTAGCATAGCATTAGCTCTCTTCTCTGCAGCACTAACCTTTGTTCTTGCCCTAATGACTTCTCAGCCATAGTTTTCACTGACTCTGATAATACTAAATTTAGATACACTACAGATACTTTTTATTATATTCTCTGGCATCTTTGCATTACAACCATTGCCTTACATTAGCTGCACTTTTTTACCTGCATTCCCTTATTCCCAAAGCTCTTTTTCCCAGAGTGCTCTAACATCTAATTATGTGAGCTAATAGATAAGACAAAAACCCTTTTTTTTAGATGCTCACATGAATATAGTCATATTGTCAAATAGCTTTTACTTACTTTCATCCATATATGTTTTTCAAAAAGCAACCAAAATGGGATAGCTTAGTCTTCATTTATCATACAGGATTACACACTTACATAAAACAGATCTTTATTTTAGACTGGAAAAGAAAAAAAAACCCAAAAACAAAACAAAACAAAACAAAAACCAAAAAAAAAAAAAACCAAAACAAAACAAAACAACCAAAAAAAACCCAAAAAAACCAACCAAACAAAAAACCCACAAAAAAAACCCCAGCAACAGCAACAAACTGAGCTGGGAATAAGAAAACATTGAAAACTAAAAATACCCCATAGGCAAATGCAGTGATCCTCAGGAGTTTTTGACACATATTAAATTGTTAAAAAAATAACAAAAGATTGACCAAAACATTGTTTCCAATTTTTGGAATTATGTCAGATGCAAAGAGCACTGAACTCAAAGCTTCTTTTTAACCAAAGGGCTCTGAATTAAAGTATAAGTAAAAACCTGCTTTGACTTCAGTTTGATGTTCTTTTGTACATTTAAGCTAATCAACAACCACAATTCTTTGATAATGACAGTTAGGAATGACTGATTTTTAGGAAACATCTGTGTCCCTTCCTAAACATACCACAGTAAAAGAGCTACTTTTCAACTTGGTCTAACTGGACAATTTTTTGAGAAAATTCAGCGATACAGGCCCAACATCGAATTCCCTTAACACGAGAGGCCTACAAATAAGCAAAGGCCTCAGACTTGACAAGTTCCACTGGGTTTTATGGGGGGACCAATCATCACTGATGACCTGTACTAAGACCTAGGCCTACTCAACCCATCCATCTGCTGATGGACCTGTTCCCATTTCTGCTCTTCCACTACAGCCGTGCCTGACATGGACAGAGTCCCTGCCAGCGCCCACAAGGACACCTTCCCTAAGGGAGGGGAATGGAGCCCGCAGAGATTCCTGATTGTGACACCAGAGGGACTGGAGTGACATCACCACCCAGGCCTGAGGTACATAGGTTGTGGTGCATCAACACACCTTGCAGTTGAGGAGTGGATCGCTGAGAAGGAGCTTGCCCAAGGCTACTGAGCCAGTTTTGGTGCCTCTGAGGCAGTTCACAGGCGTCTCTCTTGACTCAAAGGAAGCATTGATACATTTTGTCAGGAGGATAAAGGCCTGCAGTGCTGCGGCACACACCCACCAGGCATTCCTCCATAGCCACCATGGTGCAGCAGAGAGCTGCTGAGAAGCGTCCTCCTGGGAAGGAGCGAGGTGAGAGCCAAGTCTCCCTCCCCACAGCTGCCCATGGCTGGCAGAGGGGCAGCAGCCAAGAGCAGCAGAAAGGGGAAGCAGGAGCTCTGCAGAATCAGGCCAGAGTGGAGGCCCTCCTCTGACGGGCCAGGCTGGGCTGTGGCCTCTGGCACTTCCAGGCCCTTAAGGCAACCCAGCAGGGCCTTGGGGACAATGCTGCAGGGACATTTCCCGAGTCCTGTGAGGTGCTCACACCACCTCCCCTCTCTCTCTCTCTCTCTCTCTCCCCAATGCACTCTGTGTCACCGGGCAGAGGCAGACGCAAAGAGAAGCGGCCGCCTCTCCGTACAGCCCAGGCTGGAGCAGCCCCACCGCCGCTCATGGACACAGCGGGCCCAAGACTCGGGCAGCCAGATGGGAAAACCCATCCGGCTCAACCGTGTGCCCCTGCTGCGTGCTGCGATCAGCCGCCCCAGCCCCAGCACCAGCACTAAGGAGGTGCCAAGGCTGTCCCGGGCCATGGGGCTGTCCCGGGCCATGGGGCTGGTCAGCAGCAGCAGCCGCGGCCGCAGCTTCCCCTGCCAAAAGCGGGCCCTGAAGCGCGGCCGCCCACAGGGAGCCAGAGAGCCGCAGGCACCCGAGAGCCCGCTGGCAAAGCGCCGCAGGATGGAGCATGTGGCAGCCCAGAGCGCTGGGAGCAGCAGCCAGGTGGCAGTGCAGCTGTTCCAGGACACTCCGCCACCCAGGAGCCGAGCAGCTCTGTACATGCCACCCTGGATCTTGCCCCGCTCCCAGGCGGGGCCGATTCGTACCAGGCAGATCTGGCAGCAGCAGCGGCGAGAGATGAAGCCCTACAGTCGGCCCGAAATCCAGAGCAGGACCAGACAAGCACCAACCCCTGGTGCTCACCCCCGTCACCCCTAAAAATAAAGTTTTCTGTTTGTTTCAACTGGGAGATTCCACATTCCTTTTTCCAGTCATCTGCAGCTGATGTCCACACAGGGCCCTCAGCTCAGTGGGACACTCCAGCACGTGTGTGCCCTCAAACACCCAACCCGTCCCACGGCAACACCCAGTGTCATGATGTCCCATGGCCTGGAGATACCGGCCCTGCTTCTGCCAGGGGAAAAACAGAACGCTGCAAAAGGGCCAAGGAGATTTTGCAAGCATTCCTGGCTCAGGCGGCCTCAAGCGGGAGGGCACAGCTCTACCTGCTGCAGGTGCCCAGGAGGGAAAATCATGGATGCATCAGGATTATTCTTCTCCCAACACAGCCCAGGCACATTTCAATCTACCACTGCTGCCACTGAGGTTGCACGTACCAACCTGGAGAGTACCTGCCCAGAGCTACAAACAAGTTGGCCTGGTTTGAAAGAGTTTAAAGAGGTGGGAACTCTGAAATGGGTAACCTCCCCTTGATTCCAACCAATCCCTTTCTACCAATAAGGAACAAGTGAATAGATATATGCGATAAGATATCATTGAAAAAAAAAACCACAAAAAACCAGCTGAGTAACAAACAGAATGCCAAAAGGGATCTGCTAGAATCTGCTAGATTCCAAAATCTGTACTAGAATTCCAAACTTCTAAATCTCGCAATGCCATGGGAACAAAGAGGGGCACTAAATGCCAGAAAACCCATTCCCAGGGCATTGCTCATCTCTCAGCCTGAGAAAGTGGCTCAGTCCTCTGATGCTTTCTGCCAAGTGTCACATCAGACTGCTGAAAAACTCTACTTAAAAGTTTTATTTAGTGGTACTTTTACTACCTTAAAACTGGCACAACCTTTTATTAACCTGGTGTGATGTTTACAAGACTGTTCTGCCAATTAGTTAACTCTGTGGAGGTACATTACAGCCATATTTTCCCCAATACATCTTATTTAAACCTTAGGCTACAATTTTAGCTTTATTATCAAGAGATATTCCCCTTCAAAATAAAAATTATCCAAATTCTATATCAATCTTTAAGCTGCTCCAACACTTAAACCACAGATTTGAACTGAAAGACTGATGTAATGATAATAAGGAGTTCAGTCCCTCAAAAAACAAAACACAATCTACAGGATAATGTGAATTAGAAGTGATCCATTTCATGGGAAAAGGAGTTGTATATTAAATGCAGACTGCCCTTGAGTTTCTGCATCTTTTAAATAGTGTGAAAGGGAGACTTTTATCTGCACCACCTTCAGGGACTCAGGAACCCAAATTTGCATCTATTCCAAACCCCCAAACTGGGCTGTTATGTCAGATTCAGGATTTGACTAGGAACTGTACCTGGAGCCAAAACAACTTTTCCAGCTGTAAGTTTTGTTGAAATGGTATGCTTCCATCAAAATTTTAAGTTTTTGACAAATTGGCAGGTTTTGATATTAAAGTGACTTTTGATATTAAAGTGACCTTCTCAGAAAAACTCAAACTCTAATCCTGAACAAAACAGCCAAACTTTCCAAAAGACTATGAGGGTTCTGGTTATCAACAAGTAATTGCTATTTAAAAGGAACAATGCACTCTTGAAGTCAAGAACCTAATGAAGAGATTGGAACTGTGTAGATGGAGCTGACATGCCTCAAAATTATGAAATCCTGACAGTGCTCTCAGCACAGGGGTAAGACTGCACTAAATCACTGGAGATTACACTGAATCACAGGATAGGCTGAGTTGGAAGGGACCCATAAGGATAATCAAGTCCTGCACAGCACCATCCCAAGGAGTCACACCTTGTGCCTGAGGGCATTGTCCAAACACTTCTTGAACTGTCAGGTTTAGTGCTGTGACACTTGCCTGGGGAGCCTGTTCCAGTGCCCAACCACTCGCTGGGTGAAGAAACTTTCACCAATATCTGCCCTAAACATCCCCTGACACAACCTCAGACATGAACATCTGAATATTTTGTTGATATGCTGATTCTGTGTCCACAAAAAATAAAGTCACAAGTGCAGGATTATTATTTTTAACTCTTTTCAGATATCTCAAGAAGAATGGAGATGGTAATGTGACAAACCTGCAGCGTGAACTAAGTTTCCATGGGCTAGAGAAAGACAGACATACACAAGATAATAATTTGGTTAACTGAAAGAGCTCATTACATTTTGTTTTGCTATCCATAAACTCCCTGATCTCTACTAAATGATGAAGAATAGCATGTGAAATGTCTGTTCTGTACCATACACATCTAATGGCAGATTCTTAAGGCACCCCAACTGGACCAGAATTTTATGGGTACTGCACACCTTGTCTTGGTTGCCCTGTGAGGTGCAGGCTCCCCATTAGGGTAAACCCCTGCTCACCATTTTACCAACTGCATTTCCTAGGATCAAAACGTCCAGACCTCCAGAGACGCTCCCCAGAATGTCACCAGGAATGTGTTGTATTTTCCTGTGAAAAGCTTCAGGTGCCAAACACAACCTAAGGAGCAGTTTGAGCAAACTGCCTCGGAGGGGATGTTGAATGTGCACAAACACGTGCTCTGTTTTTGCAAGGGAACCAGCCAGATCCCTGCTGATGCATCAAGTGCAGGAAAGTATTTGGCACCAGAATTTATCCCCTTGTAGGCAGTGGAAAAACATTCCATTTTTACTTGTTCAGACATGTCTATACATAAGCAAAGCATTCTGTCTGTCTTGTTGTGCAAAGACAGTAACCTGGTGCTCCTAGGTATGGCAAGGCCAAGAGGACCGAACCTTTCCTTGTCATATTTTAGCCCCTCTTTAACCTGAGCTGTACTTGCTGACAAGAAGGAATCTCAGGACAGATGGGGTCCCTGCACTCCAAGTGCAGGCCTTGATTGCCACTGAGCAGATCTGGACTATGACTGGGCCCAGCCACCCCTGGGCTCCATCAGGAATTCAGAAAGCCAAGGGATCTTCTCATAACCTTATGACTCAATGGAGGGGTCTCTCATACCCTTTGCATGCCTGGTCTTCATGCAACTCACTCTAAATTGGTTCTAATAAAATTTCCCTCTCTATGTTTCTTTTGTGTACTAACAGAGTGACTCTTACCACACTCCATTAGGTCTTGCTTTCAAAAATTTATTTTAAACCTGGTTTTGTTAATACCTTTGATGGTGGTTAAGTGGCCAAACCCACTCATTTGCAACGGGCTCCCACAATGGAAACTGAAAGTGGGGAAAGGATAGGAAATGCCTGAATTTTGTCCTGATGTACAAGGAAAATAAATTCATGGGAGCTGGGAAGCACTGCAAGTTCATTACCATAAAAGATGAGTAGGGAATAGTTTGCTTTAACTAGCTGGGGGGAGGTCCCTCAAAAATGTGTGAAACTGAAGGATGAGGGAAATAAAAAAAAAAAAATTGAAAAACCAACAAAACCAGTCCAGAACAAAGACAGCAAAGAGCACCATGAGGGAAATAATGAAGCCCTCAAGGCAGAAAGAGAATAGAAAATAGGGTCTGAAAGCCTGAGCTTCTGACTAAAGGGAGAGAGGCAAGAGCACAGTCCAGTCAAAGCTAACAGGAAAGACTAAGAGTGCTCAGACAGGATGAAGAGCCAGCAAGGTTAAAGGAAGAAATGTGCCATGGCCAGACCTCAGTGCTCTATTCCAGCTTTAACACCCTCACTGGTATCTTTGGCAGCACTGGCAACTTTATTTTAGTCATGCTGTGCAGCCCCAACCTTCTGTACTCATCCAATACCCTTCAGGAAAATCTTTCTATGTATATTTGTACTTTATAACTTTAATCTAATTAGACTAAACATGCTTCATATAACTAATTTCCAGTAAAAAATGAAATACATATGCCTCAGCACACCGTATTTTTTCCTATCAAGAATCTCCTAACCTTCAAACATCTCTACAATGAACTTTTAATCAAAGGGTACTTTGTAAATGCTTGGAACAAAATATAAGCTGAGGGGAGACAATTTCCTTCTTCTATTAAACAATGCAGCAAAGCGTGAGACCTTCCAAATAGTAAAACAAATGTTTATGGCCTCCCTTTTTCTTCCCATAACAATCTCAAAGATAAATAAGAAAACTTTTAGGTTGTCACAGGCACATTTCTTTTCAGCATCTCATGCAGTACAGCCAAAAAGCACAGAAGTACTGGTTTGATGGGGGCCTTCTGACAGAAAGGTTGAAACAGCTGTTGTATTGGATAACACAGAGAATCAAGACTTAAGGTATTTGGAAATATACTGTGATGCAAATAACAAATGAGGGAAACAAAAATTTGACCTTGCTCAGCTCCCTTCAAGTCACGCTGAAGTTTTCACTCACACAGAATGAGCTGCTTTAGCAGACACAACCCCAAGAAGGTTTCCATCAAAAGCTGGTTTAATAAAAGACAAAAAAACCATGGAATGGAAGCATGTCCCATCTTTACAGCATTTACACTTAGAGTGGCCACCACGTGTTCTTAGCATCAGAATAACAGAAATCTTTTGATTTAAGATGAGAAGTCTAAGACACACACTTTCCTTCACCTACCCACTAAGGAGTGAAGACAATCACACAAAATCTGGATTTTCCTGTCCCCACAACATAAGGCAGGTCAGCTGTAGCATTCAAATTAAAAACAATTAATTAAATTTCCTAAAATAGGCAAGATTACAAAGGAAAAAATTCTAGAATTATGTATCTCCAATCCTAATTCTTAACTCGTCCTAAAAATTGAGACACATTGGCAAGCAGATTGTTATTTTGGCAAAACTATTCTAAATTATCATCCCATGCTTACAAAAGATAACTCTGGACATGCCTGAGCCACAGATAATGATTTAAGCATTCATCTGGTAATTTCCCCTCTTAAGTTAAATTGCATCCAATGAAGTTTTAAACATTCAGTTGCCAAACCACCACTTTTCTCACTCCCATCTGTTTGCAAGGTCTTAAATCCATGTTCAAATGAAATTATTTAGTAGTAGTCTGAGGAACATCACAGCAGTATTCTTCCCTCTTTTCAGCTAGTGTAGCTAGCTGTTTTAAGCAGTTTCTACTTTACAGATCAAAAAAATAGTCAAAAATACATAACTGACACCAGGGAATGAAAATATAATATTAATAAGTTTTGGCCTCCGATATATTTCAGATTTAAAAACACTAAGCATATGTCATTTCAATGTAACTAGTATTCTTGAAGTTGGAAACAAGTTTCCCTAGGAATGGCCAATGGGAGAGGGGAAAACTGAATCCTAGCCAACAACAAAAAAAAAAGGCTTTCTAAAGAACTATTAATAAGAAATCTTAAGAGAAGGGCATTTGTCTGCCCAACTGAGTAAATATGAAGTATTTCCACCATTAATTTTCTCATACAGTAAATCACTAAAACATAGACTAGTATCAAGAAAATTCTCTGGAATCAACACATCTCTGGTCCAAAGTTAGTTGGTAAAAACAACTCAGTGATTATTCCTCTCACAAATAGGGTTATGTCTTAGTTCAGAACAAATTTTCAAATGCTCCAGAAAGGCAAACAGCCTTACAAACAGCTTGTTGAATGACATGCCAACTGAAACAAGCTTGTAATAATGTTGTGAAATTACATTATCTGACACGTTTCAAAAGCTTATTCAGGTGCTTATTTAAGCCCATAAAGCCTGTAGGGAAATAGAGACAGGATGACATTTCAGTCAGCTTACCATAACATTTTTCTAGTGAAATTGCATAGCAACATATTAATGCTGAAAAAAAGTGTCAGCAGTAAAAACAAATGCCAATAACCTACACACTTCCGTGAAGAAAAAAAAAAAGCTACCGGTAACATACATCAGCACATTACAAAGGCACCACAGTCTTAACAGCAGTTTAGAGCATCAAATACATGCTCTAAAAATATCATACAGCCTCTTAACTGCACTCTAAAATGGGAGAACAAGGCAGTTTATACCACATGCCGTGTGAAAGCTGCATCTCACATCGTTCTGCCAGTACGCACAATTTGGAGCAAACTGTCGAACTTTTCATTCCTCTCTGAACAAGCAGACAGCAAGAATGGCTGTCAGTCTAAGAGCTTTTCATGGATGATGAAACTCAACAAAACTCAGTCATCAACTCACACACTCCAATGAGACACACCATTCTGCCCAGCAGGTTTCTGGTCTGAAAATCAAGATAAAAAGTGACAATCAGTTGTTTTAAAAAGTCCTTCTTGTACCTAACAAATTACTTCAGTGACAGAAACAGGATGACAAAGTATCCCTTTTCCCACAACTCAATTCATCTGCAAGTCAATTCAGATCAGACTATACCTGGAAAGTGCTTTAAGTGAAATCAGACAGGTGATAAGGAGAAAAGCCTGTTGGAGAATTTAAATGAATGTCATGTGAATTGAAATGGAAAAAGATGGTACAATTCTTAATAGCACAAGTGAAACACAAAAGACAACACCATTCAATATGTGTGAAGTACCAAATCATCAATCATTTTAGCCCTCTGTTTCCCATAGCTTAGTAACAGTTGCCTATATATTCTTTTCACACCCCAAAAATGCCACTGAAGTTGCACCAAAAGGACTGCCAGATCAAGAACTAGATGCTCAATGAATCACATTTGGGAAAACGCAGGCAGAATAAGCACTTAACCATCTGAAATTTTATTCTTCCGAGCTCTCTCAAACATGCAACGCACTTTTCCAAATCTACTTCCCGACCCATTCTTTACCCATTATACAATTTCCCAGGAGAGGCATCTGTTGCCTTGACTAAGAAAAAGAAATATGACTGCAAGAACCGAGCCAGAGATGAAAGTTAACCATATTTTATAGGTACATCTCTTGGACATATACAAACAGCAATACGATCTCCTTGCTGCAGTTGTTGTCTCTGTGGTCTTTATAGTCCCCTTTTGTTCATTTTTAGATCTCACTGGTATTATTTTCTAGCAGTGTCTGATCCTTACACTCGGCACAAATGGATCAACGCCACTTAGGGCAAACTGACAGCAGTACTGATATCTTAGGTTGCAAGCTGCCTAGCTCTGAAGGAAACTCTTTATGTGAAAAACATTGCGCATTTCTGAATTCATCATCATTCCTTCAAGTGATACAACCAAACCAGTGAAAAACATTTTTACATATTCTAATAGACACCTGTTTGTTTTTAATCAAGAGTTTCAAATATCTTCCATTTAGAGCAAAGGAGGACCCTACTTGTAAACAGCAAAGGAAATACAGCATTAACAGAACTCCAAACTAAACCAGGTAAGGTTTGAAGGATCACAAGCCAGTTTGAATCCTGTCTGGATATAAACCTGTGGCCATGAAGGCAGCGGGCAACAGACTGAACCCAGTGTTGGGATCAAAACACCAGAGTCTGAGAGTCCCCAGCCAACATCATTTTCTTGCCTTGGCCTTGATACAGGAAAGGTTTCCACAGACAGAAATGAGGAGAACAGAGGAAAGAGAATATCTGAACAAAGAACAACAAAAAAAAGGGGAAAAAAGAACTTCCTGCTCCAGAGGGATTTAGAGAAGAATTGGCTTTTGGACATCATGGTGGCCCCCAAATAGGTAATTGTGATAATTATATTCTTAGGCATAAACACAGATGCCTCATACAGGTAGCAGAACTAAGCCCCAAATATTCTGCCTGCAACATTTCTGAGGACCTAAAGATCTCAATTACAATGCACCTGAAAAGATAGGCAGCCCCGGGAGAAAAAGTCACACCTCTTAATGGAAAAAAAACTTTCCCTTTCTGCCAGCATTCATGACATCAGTGCTAAAATGAACAAGCACCAGGCTGTGCCACCTCTGCTTGGCTGCCACTTGTGTTCTCACACTCCCTCAGATAGAAGTGATGACATGAAGACTAAATCTGAATTACGGGGCAATTCAGCAAGAATACCAGGTTCTTTGAAAAGAGCATGTAATGTGGCAAGTAGATCTGGATTTTTTTCAAGCCCCCATCTCAAGCTCTCTAACTTTGGTTAATTTGGTTTAATTCCAACAAATAACAATTCTGAAAGTGGGGATATTTAGTAAAAGCTCCAAAAGTTTCTTATTTAATATTAGTTTTCTACAGTAGATATTCAACATGCCTTCAAAAGGAAAGCGGAGGATTTAGATGCTATATAAAAATCTTGCTTTGTGAACATAGTTAATGCTCAACAGAGATCACTTACTCTTGTACCTTCCAAAAGATATCAGTAGTGAACAAATGTCATGAAGCTCAAAATATTCTCTGACTACTAATAAATCTCTAAATGGCCATGATCATTCCTTAGCCAAATGAACTTTAGCAAACAGATCATAGAATTCTATAAAAGCTGGAATAAAATATTAATTGTAAATTTAGGAAGGTCTTTCGTTGAAGAAGAACAGATGTACAGCTAAATGGAATTACAGATCTAATACTGACAAATTCCTTAACTCTCATCCATTCCTCTACCCACATGAAAATGTATCAGGTTTACAAAGGAAAAAAAAAATGACAGATATTATCAGATCTCTTTTAAATTATTTTTTTAGCATGGAAGGAAGGATTCCAGCCTGCACCTATACTACTGATTTGGCTTGCAGCAGAATCATAGTTTGCAAGTGAATCTCCTCATCCTTCACACTCAGATCCATGGGCTCATTTCTCAGAGCACTTTAATGCAGTTGTGGCTGGACTCACTCTTATCTACGGTGAGCCGGTGAGGTTATGAAGCTTCTCAGCCTCTGGTGTTAGACCCACAACCAGCAAAAGAGTTGTCAGAACTGCCCAGTTTATCTGGGCTTTTTTGGAGGATGACAGGGAGTTAGCAAAGGAAAAGAAAGGAAAACAAAGCAACCAAACAACCAGAAAATGGTTGTAATAATTTAACTGAATGCATGATTAGGTGTTGCAAGTTAATGTTCTAACTCTGTCTGAGAAAAGTGTCCAGTTAGGACACAGGAAGCACAGGAAAAAGTTTGATTTCTACTCTCTTACTGCTTCACACAACTTGTTTGGGAAATGATTTAACATAGTTTAGAGATTGACTAAATCCCCACTGGAGCAGTAAGGCTGTTTCAAGGTGCAAGGAACATTTCTTTCCTAGCAAAGTGAAAATAAAATATGTACATATATATTTAACTTTCACGTAGTTTGGCTGTCCTGAATCTTCGTGACAGTTGCAGACCACATGAACCATGTCAAGTCTTGGTCCTTTGCAGAATATATAGCACTGAAAGTGGAAACTTATTTTCTTTGCCTCTAATCATACAGCCAGCATTTGTCTTCTTACAAAAGTAACCTGTTTTAATTGCTAAATTCTATTTTCAAGAGTTATTCCAGTATTTGAGAGTTTGTGTGATAGCACAAAGGACTTCAGCTGGAATTTCCCATAAGTGATTCAAGCACAATTTACCCTTAGGAGAGCAAAGTGGGGAAACAGTAATTAAATGCTAAGCATCATATATAAATATTTGCCAAAGACAAGGAAAGGCAACTCCATGACAACACAATTTATTACACACACACACAAAAAAACCCCCAAAATTACTAAAGGCTTCAATTATACCCTTGTTCAAAAAAATGAAGAATTCTCCCAACATAAAGCCACCAGATTAAGAAGAATTCTCTCCAAGTTATTCATTGCTCAAACTACACTGAGATCCCAATCTGATAAAGTTAACATGGAGATTTACATAAATGCTTAGTCCTGCACAGGAGAAACACCAATCAGACAGCTAGTTACATTCCTTTTCCTCAGCAAAATCCCTGTTTTCATCTCTACTCTTTCCCCAGCAGGGTACAACAATCACAGAACCACAGAATGGTTTGGGATGGAAAGACTTTCCAGATCATCTCATTCCAGTTCCCCTGCCACATGCAGGGACACCTTCCACTATCCCAGGTTGCTCAGAGCCCCATCCAACCTGGCCTTGGACACTCCAGGGATGGGGCATCCACAGCTTCTCTGGCCAACCTGTGCCAGGGCCTCACCACCCTCACAGCAAAGTCAAGATTACTGGATTTTGGCTAAAAGTTGGAAATATAAAATCATGGAAATAAACCTCAAAGGTTTTCTAAGAACACACCCCTAGTATTTTTATTATTAATAAAAAAAAATGAAAGGCAAACACTGACATCTCCATTACTCTCTTAATCCCATAGATTTGTCAAAGTATCCAAGCAAAACATGCCCATGTAAAGCTTTAAGCAATGGTAAAACTCTTAGCAGAATTCCCATTAATTTCTAGAGCATATAAGCATCCCATTTATAAGCTCAATTTTCTCATTTAACAAATTCATTTCCTTTCTACAGATACCAAGACTATCTAAAATAAGCTTAGTTAAAGCATTCCAGTGGTAGACATATTAAAACCTTCAAAACTTCAGCCAAAAGCCAACTGGCAGGAAAATTTTCAATGAAAACATTTACCTCACATCATAATCTGAAGTGTGCTCTTTGAAGCAATATTTTTAGATCAAATCTATGGTAAAGTAGGACTTAAGGAGATTTGTTCATAGCATGCTAATGTATAATGTCCTAATCTTATTTATTCCAAAACTTGGAGCTTCCAGTAAAATTCTGGTTTTTCCCCAGTAGTACTTTGGTTTTCTTCTGAAGATAATTGCTGCTGCAGATCTGTTGCTTATTACCTTTCAGACATGAACACATTTATCATGATTTAAGGGTGATTCTCCATCTCTGTTTCCCTCTTCCCCCACCTAAAATTTCAGGTTAAAGTTTTGGCTACTTCACCCCCTCACCACTGAGTGCACACTTACTGCGACCCAGATGCTTTAGAGACAACTGGATCATTTGTGCACTGGCATAAAAACATAACAAAACCAAGGCCAGCCTTCATGATCTTTGAATTGTGTACTCTAAAAAAACAGTGTTTTTAACAACAGACTATATAATTCATATATATTCATATATATATATATATATATATCACAGACCTTTAAATTCCAATTCTGCTATGTAGAGGAAAAAATCAGTGTTTTCTTATTATATTTCCAGTCATAGAAAACCTACATTTTAATTCCAAGCTAAGAACCCAAAACAAACTCAGACTGGCAATAAGCCTTTTTCTCTTAGCCAACAATATCTTAATCAAACTTTCCATTTCCTTTGTTTACAAAGTCCCTTCTTGCTCCCATGTTACATTCAGCACAGATCCTGAGAGCACCATTCATCTAGGAAATTGCTGCTAAATGGGGTAGAAAAATGTTATGTGCAACAGCACTGTCACTGCCTCTAGGTCCCCAGGCTTTCTTCTGCATGGTTTGTACACAAGTGACAAAACTGAAGATCTCAAACCCCACCTCATTTTGACCTTGTCTTTGTTGCTTTTCCCTGCAAACACCTATATTTTCTCCTCCTTGAACCATGCTAGAAAACAGTCTTTAAAAAAAAAAAGGAAAAACACGTTTGTGTGAAGTGCAAGAACAGTGAAAAAGCCAAAAGCCAACAAGAGTATCTTCAGAGAAGGTTCTGCAGTAAACTGCCTCAGCTGCTGATCAACCTCAGTCCTTATCTGAAGGAGCTGCCTTGAAGACACAAGTGGATAGTTGTCTCCTTGCCCATTCATTCCTTGCTAAAGCTGCCAGATTTGCCTCTTTACACAAAAGACCACAAATCCAATATTTGCTTTTTCTTTTGAAACTCAGCTATGCAGCTCAGCTATGCAAAGCAGCAGAAAAAGCCAATGTGCATTCCAGATTAAGGATGCAAAACCAGAACTTAAATCCAAACCAGTTTCTTTCTGTGGAGCACAGGACGTGTATGGTGTGTGCTCATTCTTTCCACTCCAAACAACACATGCTGGAAGGTATCTTGTGGTGTTCACTGCATGTTCTGTGCAAAGGTCCTGCTCTCTCCTATCCTGCTACCAGGGGACCCCATAATCACCACTATTAAAGCTGTCCTTTATCAAGTGTTAGAACAAGCAAATCATGCAGCCTGGATCTGCTAGCACAGCTTTTACATAAATGTCAAATCTGCCCATTTGTAACGGGCACAAGACATTAAGTGAAATAAATGCCACAGAGAGATTTGGCTTCTCATGCGCTGCAACAGACATGACAGATTTCAAATACAAAACTTGCTGATTGGAAGACTTTTTTAATTGCCAAAATGTTACCATCTGTTCTTCTAGGTCTACTGAGAAATACAGGAAGGTTTGCTGCAGCCAGAGTTTGACAAATTAGTCTAAATGACAGGTAATGGCTTTAAACTGACAGGAGCCAAGTTTAGATGAAATATTAGGAAGAAATTCTTCAATATGAGGGTGGTGAGGCCCTGGCACAGGTTGCCCAGAGAAACTTTGGATGTCCCATCCCTGGAAGTGTTCCAGGCCAGATTAGATGGGGCCCTGAGCAACCTGGTCTGTTAAGTGGCATCCCTGCCACGAGCAGGGGGGGTTGGAAAAGGTACAAAATGGCCTTTAAGGCCCCTTCCAACCCAAACCATTCTTTAAAAACTTTAGTTGTACATCTGAGGCCTTTCCCACCTGCCCTAGATTTTTCTCCCTCCTCTGCATATCAGATCATTTGGGCCAGACCTGTGCGTGAGACTCTTTGTGGAAATTTGATCACAAGTTTCTTGTTAGTGCAAGGAAGCTCCACTTCTCACATGGTCTGCAGGGCTTCTTGCAGGTTTAAAGGCTGGTGCAAAAATCTGGGGGTTGTTAGAAATCATTAGAAATTGAAAGCTGAATGGAAAAACAAAACCAAAAACAATAGCTCCAAATCCCTGACCCGGTCACACAGCTAGAAGACCTAAAATCTTTAAGAAAAATCAAGGTAATGACACATCCTTTTAGAATAGGCTTGCAGCAAAACCAGCCAGCCCTACTAAAGACAGAACTGAAGTTAATCCACTTCACATGAAAGAGAAACAGGGAGAACTGTGGGTGTCCTGGGAGGCAATGCCTCTTCAAGCTCAGAAACGCTTCTTTGACACAATTTGACCTGCTGTATCCTATTTTGGAACCCTGGCACAAGGTACAACATAGCTCTCAGTGGGAAAAGGATAAATGTGGTTATAAAAATCAGACAGGAAGAGACCTAAGCACGGAGACAGCTGAATAAAACTGAATTCTTGCAGTTTGACTAGTTGAGGCTGGTAGTTGTCAAGAATGAGATACTGAACTAGAGGGAATTAGCCTGCCATCATGGCAGTCCTAACTTTCTTCTATTTCTAAAAGGAAAGGCATGCTGTATTTCTTTCTATAAATCCCAAACACGATTCAAATGCTAGACTGCAGATAAGAGAATAACTGTTAAAGAGCGTAGCTGTCTCCTAAACACAAAGCTAAAAACTGAAGGAAATATCTTTGCCAAAATATAATAACAACCTCTGAACTCTCTTTAATTCCATATCTGGCTTCTGTTTAATCAAAGCAATCTCCTCCCCCCATTAAAAGCCACTTTGGCTTGGATCTCCAGGAAACCCCAAGTGCAAGGTCGGTGCTGGAGCTGTAACTTGAAAGAAGTGTCATTGCACCAACCTAGGGGCCAGGCTGTCACCACAGTGTGGCATTTGTCATCCCCCATTCCATTAATCTGCAAGCTAATAAAACTCTGCATGCTGCCTCTTGCTCAGGAATTAAGAGTCCCCATGCCAAACCATGGAGCCTTTTCCATCTTACAAGAAGTAGTTACCCAGCAGCACAATTGTCTCTTTGCTTTGAGCAACAAACTAATAGGGGTAATGGTTCTAACCACGGCCTATTTTCAAGGGTTTTTTACAGGTATCAGTTAGTGATGCTTCAGAGTGAGATTATCAAGTATTCCCTCAACAAAAGCAAAATTTAAGACACTGTTTTAATTCCTTCCACATGGGCAATACACCCCGAAATTAGAGATCAGATTAGCACTGCTTGGTGTTCCTGCAAGGTGTTCCTGCAATTTCAGAGTTTCTCACCTGAATTAAAAAGTGAGACCTGGAGTTTTCTATTTAGAGTCTAAAACAATCCCAAAATACATTACTATAATTGAAAATTTTACCCTCAGAAAAATGCCAGATTTTCACATTTTGTTTATGGTTAGGGTGAATTAAAATTTCTGACTTTGGAGGTGAACAAAGTTCCCCATATTTTTAAAGGCTATACTTAAGAAACATCCTGGGATCCACACTGTGCAAGCAAAGAGCTTCAATTTAGCTTCACTGAAATTCAGAGTTTTAGTGAAGCTCTCTAAAGCAGCTGAAGTCTGGTCCTGCTTTCTATGTTGAAGGACCTATCATTCATACTTGGGAAAAAAAAAATCACTCCTTATGGGTGTATTCACTGTAGAACAACAAAATACATTTTTTTTAAGAGAACTCCAGAAGTAGAGCACTGAGCTGAGTTACACAGCGGCTTAAGGCTGCAATAATCTTTTGTTTTGGTAGGATCAATAACTAAAGCTATGTATTAAACACTGTGCTTGAAAAATAAGTGTCCATTTCAGGAGCCATTTTTACGGCCCAAGGCAATATTTCAGCATATTTGTATTCTGCTATAGATTTCTGTTTCAGCTTTGCTTTCTTTTGTTCCATTCATGGAGCAAAATTCCATGTGGATGTACTCTGCTCTTTCTTGAGGGAAGGAAATACATTTTTAATTAATTTAACAAATTAGTCACACTGCAGAGGCATAAATAACCTCTGTACCAATACCAAGTTCAGTAGCCCTTTCACAGCAGCTGTTAACACCTCTTCTCACTGCCAGAAACTTCCGGATGGCAACTTGGAACAGAATCTTTCCATTTCACAGCAAGATAAGCCATTCTAATTCTTTCTCTGTTGGAGCAGGACAACAATATTTTAGCACTTTAGTATTTAGAGGGAAAAAAATTTTTTAAAAACACAAAGATCAAAATTATGAAGTGAAAAATGCATAACTGAAAACCAATACATTCTTTTTTTAAAACCAAGGATGAGAATTAAGTTGAATGAGAGCCCAAAAAGTAAAAGGAAACAGGCAAAACACCATGGAAGAAAGTCAGGGTGGAGAAGTAGCAAGAGTGTGTAAGCACCAGGAGCTGAGGGAATCAATAAGAAGGTTATGATCCAGAGGGAGATACAAATCTACACAAATCATGTGCCATAATTCAGCTCCAGCTCCAGATGGGCAGAAATGAAAGACAGGAAAATATCAAAGTAGAAAGAGGAGGGGGAGAGAGAGAAACAGAGAACCAGAGAGATTATTTTACTTTAAATAACGTATGGTTTATTAGAAAAGCTCAGTGATAGTCTGCAGTTAAAGTATTCTCAGCTGCAAACTTCATCTGCAACGGCTCAGCTTTGCCCTTGAGTATTTAGCAATTTTAATTAAAATCTCACATATTTCTAAGTAATTTTTGCTAATATGTTTCTGTTCCAATTTCAGGCAATGAAAGGGGGTCTTACTCAGACCTCTAAAACAATCAGTAAGTTCCACAGAGTGTGTGCTGTCAAGAGGCCAAAGCCATAAAACTCATGATTCTCTTACACAATGTGAACTGAACATTAGAAAATATCCTGCAGGGAATAATCCTGTGCTGGCAAGCAGACAGACAGGATGGCTTAATGAGCCTTTTCTATCAATTTCTATGATGTTATCATTGCAGTACTTGACCTTATCATTAGGGTAGTTTAAGGAAATTCCCATATTTTAAAATATCCAAGGAGGTTAAAGCTTGGTGCCATTAGACCATCTGATTCTATCTCTTGCTGCTGGTCATAAAGCATCTCCTCCCATTCCTTCCACATTTCTGAAATTAAAATTAAGAATTAATCCTAGACCTTCTAAATGTCCACGCTCAAGCAGGACTTCCTTCTACAAAGCAGGAAGAAACTGGGGCAAAAATCATTGCCCTATCCCAGCCAGCACTGCCAACCACAGAGTGAACACCTGAACTGATTTACCCCTGATGGAATTTTCTCAGGTGGAAACATTTCGCTGTTGAAATCATGTTCACCTGTCTGTAGTAGCACACAGCTGTAATAAATCCATCGGAATGAAACTCGTGTCTCTCTTCACTGGGATCATACAAATGCAGCAAAGAAGAAAATTTGTCAAATTATCATCTTTGATAGCTCACCTAAAGCCATAACCACACACTTCTCCATTCAGCTTGGAACTGTTTCCTTTCATTAAGATAAATTTTCCCAAACAGCCTCTATCATGGAATTCTTTTGCCCTCACACTCAATGATTCAACTCCCCCACATCCTGAAAGGAAAACAGCTGTCTACGCCCAAACTGCTTTCCTGATCCAGCAGAACTACTGTAAGCAAGTCCGAAATTCTTGTTGTTCTTTTATTTGGAGACCTAGGGAAGATTATGGAGTAAAGCATCCTCAGCTTGAGCCTCCTGGGGCGCAATATTGATTCCTTCCAACCACAGCCAGTTACAAAACATCTGACTCGTGCAGTTCTTGGTGGATAGGCTGCCTTGCCAAGCAAGCAAGAAGATTAAATTAAATATTAAAACTCAAAATATGAAATATCTTCCACTGTTCCAGGATCTTTTTCTCACTGGTTGCAAGTGAAGGCAGAAAGATGATCCTGCCACAAACTGTGCTTTAAGGACTGGGTGTGCAGTTGGCAGGTACTCAAGCCTATATTTAAAAGTATAGTGGGGATGAGGGAGAACTGAGATGAGGGGGAAAGAGGGTTGCTAAGAAGGGTGGGCTATTTTAGGGATTAAAAAAAACTTTGTAATCAAATCAGGGTTGTTTGTTTTTTTTTTCCCCTGGGGATATGGGAGGTGGGGGAAGAGAGAAGGAGGGAAAGGGAAAGGTTTTACAGATCCTTCAAAGTCGTTGAACAAAACAAAACCCTTCCAAACTTAAAATATGTGAAATCTAAATACAAGAAGTGTTTTTAAAAAGAAAAGTACTGATAATTTCTCCCTCAGAGTGCATGGAGAAGCTCTGTCACTGAGAAGATAAACACAAGGTGTGCATCAAGAACATGAGTAAAATGGTTTTTTCCCTTGGAAACAGTATCTGCTCAATATGCATTTTAAGCACATTGACAACAGATTTACTGAATCTTCTAATGGTCTGACAGGCAATTAATTAGAAAAAAAACTATTTTACATAAAAGAGCATCATATCAAACTTCTAAGACCTGATAAATCCGTAGCAAATATGTTAATTTAAAAGGACCAGGCCAACTTAAAGTGAGGATGGTATTTCACTTTTCAATATATTGCTAGGGTAGGAATATTTTCTTTGTAACTGAAGTTCCTCAGACATGCCTTCTTATTTATTTAATATATTAAAAAAATACATTTTATTTCCTGACCAGCAGACCATTCCACTTTTATTAAAGATTATTCCTCTGACAATACCTTCTTTTTTCACTTTTTTAACCTCTTTTTTGGAAAGTTACTTAAAGCACATAAAGATTATTTAAAATATAGGTCAACAGATATCTCTCCTATAACAGTTACTGCATTGCCCCAAGAGACAGCCATGGGGATTACTAATATAGTATAAACTGCATGGCAAAATGAACAGTATAATTAAAAGAGCCTTTACATTGTGAGAGAATCTTAAAATGCCTTTAAAAGGACGGGAAGAATGCCAGAAAACCTTCTAGTGAACAAGGGTGCCTTTAATAAAACATTGCCTAAAATTTGCTGAATTAGTCATAGGCCCATCCTGCTTCTTTTAAACCAAATGGGAATGAAAAACTGGGGAAAAAATATTACATTTAATAGCAAAAAGGATGGGAATAACTTTTGAGCATGAGAAATATGCTACAGTTGGTGCCAGGTAGTGGTGCACACACCAGTGGCCTCCATTCCCAGCTGTGCTGTCTTTCTAACCCCTTTCTTCACTCTCTTTCCCTTGATTTCTCATCCATAAATAACACCGTTGAATTATTTTATCTCCTCAACACAGTGTATTGGAAAATAGTGGAAAGTATTAGAAACATAAAAAGCCTCATAAAAGCAGCAGCTAGCATCTGAGAGCTACAGACAGGTAGGAGACCTTTGCTATCATCAAACCAAGAGTCAGAGCAGTGATGCTGTAAAAAACAAGTTGGAATTTCAAGGAGAAGAATGATCAAGAACAGAGAAGGGAGACCCTGCAAAAGATCAGTTCTCAGTTTACAGAGACTCTGGGCATTGGCTTGTGTTCTCATTAAAGCTAGAAGAATCAGAGGTCTGCCAGATACATAATGCAATATAGAAAGTATTTTCAAATAGAAGCCTTCCTTCCCACAAAATGCATTTTCCCAACCCCTTATTGTGCTCTTCTCACTTAACACATTACAGCTCTCTGTCCTGCTTGTTTATGAAAATACACTCTCACTGGCTTTCTTTTTACCTTGCTTCTCAGTCTGTCCCTCAAGATTCATTCTTGTTTATCTCTTGTAATACTGGCTCCTGTACCAATATTAAATCCAGATGAGAGTTCCTGACAAAAAAGAAATTAATTCATTCATGGATTGGACACATCTGCCAACAGATGTAATGGGACTGAAAACAAGAATCCTCTAATTTCACTATTGCTCTGTGAAATATACTCTTTTCTTTCAAAAAGGTTTTTTTTTTATCATCTTCAAACTGGAGTTCAAAGAATAGGAAATCCATACTTCAGCTTTATGCACCACAAGCACGTCATTTGAAGGGGAGATAATCTCAAAGATGAAGACTGAGGGGGAGTCTCAGGTTATAAATTAGGTGGGAGAGCAGGTTCCAGTTCCACCACCATATAGGGCTGATGCTCCAGGGGCTCTGCTTTTCAATAATCTGATGGCAGATGTACCAGCACAGTCACACAGCATTGCAAATTTTGCAAGATCATTGCCAGTCTTGCAGCTTTTTGAGATTTCCTTACTTCTCCAAAAGGTTTATTGCACACTCAGGCACATGTACACGTGCTCAAACCTGTGCTCAAATCAACACTCAGGCAAAGGAGACTTCCTTTTGTTCCCCAAGTACCTCTGTGTGAAAGAACAGAACAGTCAAGGAACATCATCATCGACTTTTTCACTGCAGCCTCAGATTAGAATAATGAAACAGAAACGTTGGATACTCTCAGATTGCACATCCTTTTAGTAATTAGCAGGCAGAAAATGCATTCAGGAAAAGAGAGATAGAAATCAATCCCATAACAATCAGCCAGTGTATCTGGATGTTTTGACACCTCATCAAGGAGGAAGGCTTGTGGGTGTTTTATGTAGAGAAATGAAAAAAGCAATAGGAAAGTTCTGGGAAATTTGTCCCAGAAATACTCAACAAGAATATTGGTTTGTTAGGGTTTTTTTTACTAATGCTTTAAGGAGAAAACAGCTGGCCTTCATGGCTATATACTCAAATTTCCAGCAGCAAATAGGCACTGGTAAATGAAAAGCATCTTTTGCACAACTTGACTGTTTAACACTTTCAGGGGTATCCTTTGATTTTTCCCACTAGAGTAAGAGTACCAGCAGAAATGAAGTCAGTAATCCTGTCTGCACTTTATATATAAAATTTTTTCTCAAGGACACTTTAAATCCACTTAAAATATACAGCATTTACTGTACACTGGTGATGAATGAAACAAAAATTTGTGTATTGCTAAATTCCAGACTTGATCAACCTCTACATGTATTATCTTAATACATATTTTGTTACTAGCAAAATATACAATATGACCAAAAGTGGAGTTCTTTCAAAACCTTTCATTTCCTTGGGCTTATTGGCACCTGTGAGCCAATGCAGAATATATTTCTGAATATATTTCAGAATATAGATCCTGAATATATTTTGGAATATAGCTCTTCTCAGAGCTATATCCCAAAATATTCAGAAAAGATGAGTTATTCCACCTCCTGAGCAGATCAACAATGTTCTGTTTTCCCACTAGGGTATCTATAGTAGAAGTAAAGAAAAAGCTGTGATCTTCAAGGAGCATACAACAAATATGACCAAGGGACAGCCTCCTGCACTAGCTCCAGGAGGAAAATTAACCCAAAGGAGAAAAATCTGGAATTCATAAAAGACATTAGCTACCAAATATGTGACCACAGAAACTGCCAACACCAACTAAGCGACCACAGAGCCCGGGGTATTTTAATCACAGCCTGTTCCAATTTAAAGCCAGAAGCACTAATGCAATATATCTCAACCTGTCCAATATATCACATGGCAAATCCCAGCAAGGAAAGGAGCACTTTGCTTGCCTTCCCCCACCTGGCAGTGGGAGGGCTGGGCAAGGTGCTGCCTGCCAGCACAGGTCAGGAGGACTGGCGGCATGGGCTGTCTCGCTGGGGCTGAGCTCTGGCCAGCTGGCACCACCTGGGGCCACTTTCTGCTTCCCTCTCTCTGCTGAGCTCCTTCAAGCTTTTTAGGAAATTATTCTACATTTCTTCCCCCTGCCCAAATTAGTCTTTGGCAGCCAGGAAAATAAATACAGCAGGAGGAATACAGAAGGGCTGCTTTTATGACATGGCATTTTTAGATATTTATAGCAACAGATTGAGAAATCTGCTTTCACAGAACAAGCAAACATCAGATGACAATCTATTGCTTCTTGGGCAATGGTTGAGGTAATGGGACAAAGCTACCTCCTTTTAAATTCCACAGAGCAGCATATTTTGGTCACCTATGCCGGCGTTCTTAAACACACATGTATTTTTTAATAAAATCAAAAAGAACCTGCGAGGCGCCAGCCACCTCCAACTACAGGCAACCACGTGAGAGTCCAGAGAAGACTGATCACCTCCTCCCCTGGCTTCCTCCCCTCACCACACACTAGGAGCCAGAGACAGGAGCTCATAGCATGCCAACACAAACATGGGAATTACCAACATCAAGCGTCATGGCAGGATAAAAAAAAAATATGATGAACAGGAAAGCCCTCTGGGGGTGGGCTAGTCTGCATGCAAAATTCAGCTGTGTCTGGCTTTCAAAGGGTACCTGCCAGAGCTGCTGATCCATCTTAGTAATCAGGGAACAACCCAAGGAATTGCCACGAGGCTGTCAGGAGAGTCCCAGCACTCCTGTTCTCTCGAGGCCTTTATGCTACTGTCACATTCACATTTGCTGGAAAAATCCCTTTGCCCAGGATTTTTCTCCTGGGAAGCTGAGAAGCCTCAGAGAAAAAGGAAAACAATAATTATCTGATTTGCTTCTCCTGTGTGGTTCTCACATCTGCAATGTGTTTGGAGATTGTTTATCCAACAAGTGGTTGCTTCACTGGTCTCATGTGAATTGTTTTGCCTCATTGGCCAATCAGGGCCAAGCTGTGTTGAGACTGGAAGGAGTCAGGAGTTTTCATTATTATCTTTTTAGCCTTCTGTAAGTATCCTTTCTGTATTCTTTAGTATAGTTTAGTATAGCATTCTTTAATATAATATAGTATCATAAAATAATAAATCAGCCTTCTGAGAACATGGAGTCAGAGTCATCATTCCTTCCTGCCACAGGGCACCCCACAAATACAATAGGTTACCAGCCTGGGCATAGCACTCCCAAACTTTTTTCTGATCTCCAATGTTAGCATGCATTTGTTGAAGCAAATAAAACACACAATGAGTACTATCAGTATGGCCCAATTTTAATCCCAGGTTAAAATTAATTACTTCTGGAATATCAATTTTTATACTTTAGCACAGACAAAAAAGATTTATTGCTTTTTTAGTAAAGCAAGACTCCCTGCCAGGCAGCTGACAATAAATTACTCCAGCTGAGAAAGTCTAAGAGGTGAGGCCAGCTTTACTGATCACCATTCAATACCTGTGAATAATGCTAGCTGTCAGAACTCAGCACATCCCTTTGGATGTCCACAGTTGCCAAGGACCTCATTGGGGGGCTCAGAGACCCTGGCATGCTGCCCAGAACACCTGGGAATTTGATTTTGACCCTTGGAGTGAGTTGCCAGCTTTGTATGAGGACATGAAAGTCACACAGGTTTGAATATATGAATAGTGTAGTAGTGTAATAATAAAAATATGCACAGGGTGAAAATGTAGATTTTAGGATTTTTGGTATGGGGGTTATGGGGACAAGATGAAGGAATCAGGGCATGTGTAGTCCTTCTTTCTTCTTCTTGTTCTCCATTTTCTGCTGTGATGTTGGCACTTTGGGATTGGTTTAGAGTAGAAGTGCACTGTCTAACAGAGGTGATAGGTATCGGGAATTAAGTGTAAATAAGTTATACATAATTTGTAGTATAAAAGGACAACACCGCCTCGGGGACGGTCACAGTGCCTGTGGCTGCCCTGCTGAGCAGATCTCTGCTGGGCAGAAAGAAAATTTTATAGCTAAGAATGAATAAACAACCTCAAGACCGAAAAGGGAAGAGTCCAGACTCGTTCTTCAGTTGCGTGGGCCGAAGCAGAGACACCCTGCACATCTCGGGGCAGCAAATACCAACAGCCGACCCGAGAGCCAGCCTTGTCTTCACCACCTTGTGGCAATTTAATTTTCTCAAAGTATCTATCTGCCCATACAGCTTAGCTGTTCGTGTAAGAACATAAAGTAACACTCACTGGCTCCCACTGCATGTGATCTTCTGCTATGTTCCAGCTATGCAGTGAATTAGTTGCTGTTTTATTCCTGTCTTGGCGGGCAAAACAGATCCCTTTTTAAGATGTGTTAGTTCAATCAAGTTCATATAAATTACCTGAAAAACACTATAAGGATGCTGACACATGAGAACCTCCCTTGACTGGCTGTTGCCATTAAAATGAATGAACAAGCACCTTTTTTTTTTAATGCAGTCCTGTTGAAAACTGAAAATATAGAATGACTTTTCATGGTGTTTTTTTTATATTGAGTGGAGGGATGAGATGGATACTTATTCTTAAGCCCCATATCAGTAGTGAAAGAATAGTTTATCTTTTGTCTCTCCAGTGGCCTCCTCTGAAAGGAGCATCACAGGAGTCTATCAGAAGCTGCCTGACAGGAGCATTTATAGAAGCACTTGAAATTCAAGGGAGGTTTTAGCTCATTCAGGAAGAGGGAGCTGGCTATGAAATAGCAACACAGGAATCTGAGGGGAAATGCACTCCATGCAGGAAAAATGAGAGGCAAAAAGATGATGACTTCTCAGAGTCCAGTAAGGCAATAACACAGAAGTGTGCGCTGCCAGTGTAAGCCTGCTGAGACAAGAACAGAAAAACTGACTCTGGTGACAGACCTGGCATCACAACTGGGATCAAAACACTCTAGTACACACTATAAAATGACCCAGAGCTAGCCCTTGTCGAGGCACACAGAATTTGTCGTGCAAAATGAGCTGGGTTTTAAAAGAGGGATGGTCCTCAGCCATTACAGATATTGTCAAAAATCAAAATTTGTCTACAGAAGTCATATAAGGTAAAGAGCTACACATTTCAAAATGAGAATTACAAAATAAATACTCAGTAGTCACCATCATCAACTGAAAAACGCTCAGAATTTGGGGAAAAAGATACACTATGAAGAGTTCCACCCCTTGGCTACAAAGTTACCAAGGGCGAGCTTAAACACGGGGAGTTTACAAGCATGCCAATATCTGTTATCTCAAGATGATTATTCAGAGAAGAGAATATCTCAGAGAAAGATTAATGTACAATCAGCTAGAAAACAATACAGGCCATTTCTTCTTTTCATTTTGGCAACAAGCATAGAAGCTAACATGATAGTATATAAAAAATGCTCTTATCTCTCTAAGAATATTCACAGTCAGTAGATGAATGGGTAAAGACTTGCCAATCCCCTAAAAGAAGGAGTATGTGTATCAGTCAAAAAGAAATTTAAAAGATCCAGTTTTGAACCATTTCAAACACTGGAGGAGCAGCTGCTGCACTGAATTTGCTCTTATCAGCAGGAAGAGCTGCTAAAAAAGGACAGAAAGGACAGCAAAGAAATTCAGGAAAAAGCTAGTTACTTTTGCAAGCACTGAGGAAATCCTTGAAATGAAAAATATAGATCAGAAAATCTTCCCTGCTCATATCACAGTGATCCCAATCTTAAGGCGTATCATTCTGAGAATCACACACTGAGCAGAAGTTTCAACAAAATGGGTAATATGTAAGCAGGTCACTGCCACAGAAAAACAGGCTTTTTTTCCCCTCAAAATATACAGAGGAGGTAAATTAGAAGGTAAAGGGATTTATTTTTTATAATAGAGAAGAATCCTAAAGATAAGGCTGATGCAGAACTATTCTACAAAATTAGCACATCTGTATCTACTGCAAAAATCAAAACTCATTACACCAGTGTTTTTAGCACATCTTTTCCACTCTGCCACTTGGGAACCACAGAGCTTCACCAAGAAATACAAGTTGCAAAGGGAAACAATTGCTACACACAAAACCTGTTTATAATTTGAGAGAAAATTATGCAAAGGTACAAGTAAAAGTTGTATCAACACTGAGTTCCTGATTCTTCTTCCAGCACCACCTTTCTTCAAGCTTCCCTACTAATTTCTTACCACTACAACATGATGGTAAGGAACCTTTATGGTACCAATAAGTTTGTCCAAAATTAAAAAAACCATCCATCCCCCAGGATTACTCAAAAGTGATGAGAGTGAATGGTGCAAAGGGATACAGACTGGTGGTGGCAAACCTGAGGAGATGATGAGTACACCTGCTCCTGATGGTCAAGGAAAAGACAAGAAATGTTCCTTGAAGCACCAAACTACATAGGGACTTCTTTTTTTCTCCTAATCCAGACCCAAACCTAGCAGGAGTATCAGATTTGCAGTTGGAGGAAAGGCTGTGTTCTGGTAGACTGTATTGGCACTGGTCACACAGTAAAATTTCTACAATGCAAATGAAGGTATCACAGCTTGTCTTCAAATTCTGCTCTCTGCTAAATGCTTGTAGCCAGAGCTGAGCATGCTTTTGCTTATATACTACAAAAAAAAAAAAAAGCTCAGCCACTATAATAAAGGAGTTGGAGGAGGTGAATTTCCCTGCTAACCTCTGAAACATAGCTGCTGTTCTAACTAGAAAAGGTTAATAAAAGCAAAATGCTTTTAAATATAAAAGGTTTAGATTTATTGTCTTCATGCTATGTGCCAGCTAATTTTATCACACAGTCATGTAAGTATAAAATAATGATTTGCAGTTGCACCTTCTCAGGTGATGAGGCAAAGGACCATGGCAAGGAACACAGGCAACTTTTGGTGAAAGCAGAGACTCTCCCTGATTGGCACAGGACGAGTTAAGACCTCTGTAATGGATTCATCCAAACAAAAGCTCTCAACATGACAACAATACTGCAATGTATTAGTCTTTCTTCTCACAGCATTTCTATAAAATATAATATTAAAAAATCCACCTCGATTACTGAATAATAATTGATGCCAGAATCCCATCTGAGGAGAGTGCCAAAACTGCTTGAACTTTTCCTGTCCAAAATTTTTTTGCAGAACAAGCAGTGCTGAAGTCCAGTCGTCCAGAATTATTTTTTTCTTAAATACTGTATTGTTTAGTTCTTTAACTTTTTGAATAGCTGACTGAGATGACAGAAATCCCCTATAATGTTTATCTATTCCTGGATCCCTGTTATTAGCCCTTGTACACGCACACCAGCATTATCACATTCTAAACACCTAAGCACACTGTCAGTGTCCTAGGGAAACAACACGATATGCTACAATCCACTGTGAAAATAGAAATTTTCATTATTTATTTCCAGATATTCACTTTAAACAAAGAATCCTATGGAAAAGCCATTTTTGGATATCAATTAGCAAATAAAAAAAAGTGATAATGCTGAGTGGACATTTGGTTTCTCCATAGCTGGAGAGAGGAAAACGTTCAGCCGTGCACAATCAAAAAATAAAAAGCATATGTGTTTTGGTATTTTTATGTTTGAAAGGGGAGTTGAAGGAGAAGGGGGGTTAGAAAGAGTACATCTAAAGAAAGAAAGCAAGGAAGAGCAGTGGATTTGGAATAGGAAAAATTCTCTTTTCCCAGAAAAGAGAGACAACTCCCCATGAGCGCATATTGCACATATTCAGGCTGAGTTTGTTCTGGAAGGTGTTAAGTGTCCTGGCTTGGTTCCAACAAAGCACTTAATCACGTACTTAACTTTAACTACACCCACAGTCCTGTAGGACATCAATTAGGCTGATTTTTAAAAGACTACTTGAAAACATTTGAAGTCCCGTACTTGTAAGTCCTGCTGGATTGGAGCGATTCAAAGCTTTTAAAGCCTCCTGCTCAGGGACAGGGAAAGGCAAAAGCTGCTAGAGCCAGAGCTGGGGGAAACTTAATTTGAAAATGGTCCGCCTTCAAAACCAGGTTGCATGGAAGCTGTGTATTTCTCATCAAGATTAAGAATTCCAAAAACGTTCATCCTTCCTGTTCTGTTACTAAGTACAACAGGAAGAAATAATAACCCTCACTCTCTTCTCCCCCTCTCCTCGTTCTCCAATTCTCCATTTGCCTTTTTTTTTTCTTTTTTTTTGATTCAATAATTTTGGAGTTTATTTCTTAATTTGGAGAAATTACAAAGTATTCTTCCCAGAAGGAAAAAGAGAAAATGAGCAAGGCATTAAAATGTCTACACTTTTTATTTATAGGTCTGAAGTGTAACCTGACGAAAAGAAATATTTTTGTTTCAGGTGTGAGCATGTGTAGGATTGTAATTTTCTGATTTTTGAATTAGAAAGTTTTAAAGCCTTTGTAATCAAAGCTGGCACTAGTTTACAATAAAATAGCACTCTGGAAGACTAGATGTCCAGAATAAACATCAGTAGCACAAGAACTGCAAACGTAAGTGCAACAAGGGAGCCAAGTTTATCTGACTCTGAGCCCAGGGAATCCTGCTTCCTGCTAACCAGTGCCACTTTCTCCTACAACTGTGCTTTATATTGCTGCAAGACAGCTGGCACAGAAAGTAATCCCTAAAAGTCAATAGGAACGTGCTGCTTGGCCAACTTCTGCTGCTACACACAGGTGAAGCAGGGGGGCTGCACAGCTGTGATCCCACCTCACTGTGGGTGCACACACCCCCATACCAGCCAAGGCTCCAGGGGCAACTGAGTCCTCAGAGCCTTCTAAACCTGTCCTCCATGCCTGAAAGAAAAAAAGAATGAGTGGAGCTGGAGAAGAGCTGGAGCTCAATCATTTAAGGGGTTTACCTAGGGGGAGTAGAATAGGAGAAGAAAAATTTCTTCACTCTGTTCTGCTTCTCTGTTTCCACTTACAGGTGTTTCTCCTCTTCAGGAGTTGTGTGTATGATGAACATAAGCTAAAACAATTTGAGATAGTGTTAAACACTGTGGCTCTCTACATAGCTGAATATTCTTCACCCAGACTTGGCTTCCTGGCACATACAAACAAATGTTGCGTAAACTTCCCTATAAAACCAGAATAACTTCATAGTCTTCCTAAGCTGTATCTCTGAGCCACTTATTCCCAGAAGAAATTCTGTGTCAGATGCAAAGCAACAAGGTTCAGGGCCCCAGGTAAGGCAAAAGCATTTTATACCTACTATCAGCATACTGGCTGCACACGTCTTCCAGTTGACACATTCTGTCAAGCAAGGTTTTGAGCAGACAAACCAAACCATCTTACACCACAGAAAATGTTTGAGAATTTCAGATACTTAAATTAGTTTTATTACTTTCCATTGTTTTGAAACATAAAATTAGTTATGGCCACACTGTTTCCTCATATAAGTACCAAGCTTAATGATAACCTCAACTTACTACAAACACTAGGCTTCATTTTTTTTTCCTTCTTTCTAGTACTAATCCCTGATGTAAAATTCTACCTCCTTTTACTATTAAAAAAGCAATTCAAATCTAATCATCTTAATGGCTGATGAAACCTTAAAAATATAATGAGATTGACACAAAACTTCTAATTCCAGTGGTAAAAAGTCAACAATTGTATCTCATTTATGACTATATAAACCTCAGCTGCTCCATAATACAACAGCTAAATATTGGTGTGAAGACCTAGACCATCACACTACTTTTTTTGACCAAATGTCATCCCTTCTCTCACTGCTTGGTTGTTAATCCATGTTAAGATATGCAAGGCCAGAAAAGAAAACCAAGTCTAGGATGTCTTCTGGAATATTGCCCTTTTTTTCAAATTGGGTTACATCATTTACATGCTTAATCTCTTCCAGGCTGGAAGAAAGAGTTTATAGCTCACTCCCAAGCTATTAATATGCTACAGAACTGCAAGGCTACTGCTCATTAGCTCACCAAAACCAAAACACTCGACCCGGGCGACATTGGGAGCAACAGAGCAGGGGGCTGGGAGGAACAAGCCCCCTCATTCCCCAGCCTGTGGGGCTGATCACCACATCCCACTGTGCTGTGGGGCAGCCAGAAAACACACGTTGACCTGCTGCACAGGCTCTTCCTTACCAACACCTCCTCTGGCCCCCCAGCTGTCTTGAATGATTTAATACAGGTAAACGCTGCAGAGAGAGGTATTGGTGCAGGCAGAGGATTGTTGAACCTGTGCACAGACCAAGACCACAGGCTGTAGTCAAAGTCTCTCCAGCCTGAGTACATTTATACCAACCCACAAAAGAAAAAAAAAAAAGATTAAATTTTAAATGGATGTATGCAGCAGCAATACTGGACTTTCCCCTGAACACACATTCTGGACTTTCCCCTCTACCTTCCTGTCCTATCTAGGTGACAGAGAGGTGCTGAACTGCTCCCTGTCTTCTTTCAAAGACTTTTTATGTCTCCACGAGAAAAGTGAAGCTCATGCCCTTCCACAGAGCTCCTTGAAGGATGCAGTCATGACAATCCTGCCACTCCTATGACTCCTTCTATTCGCTGTCAGACACTTTTATCAGCTGACTCCTTGACTTGGTGAAGGGATCCCTGCTCATTTAAGATGCAAAAGCTGCTCCTCTACCACCAATTAAAATGGCTGCCAAGGTTATTTCTGATGCTACCAGCTCTTCATCAGAGCCTACAAATGGCCCTATTTAATTTCTTCCAGCATGGCAGAAGGATGGCTTTGCTAATGGTGTGTTGATTAGTCAGACCCCCAGCACCAAACCCAGACCCATGCACCTCCCCAGGCACAGGGAGCTCAGGCACAGCACTTCCAACAAGCTCATTACCCAGGCTCAGGAGGCAAGCACCAGCTCCAAGTCCCAGAACTAACACACCAATAAAACACGACCTATACTCCAGCAGTTTTCCAAGGGCTCTTAAACCCACTCCCCTCCCTCCCCACAGCATTCTGAGAAAAGGCTAGTGCACAGGACAAATAAACATCAGCCAGCCCAGGAATCAGTGCTGGATGGCTGGCATGTTTTCTGTGTTGCTTGCAAAGCAGCAGGCATCCCCCTTTGTTGCTGATGCAGATTGTTTCCAAGCTCTCAGCATGTCTTTTTTAGTCACTTGCTCCTGAAACTTAAAAGGAAAACTGTGCACACTTAATTTGAAAAATGCCTTGCAGATTCCATAGCAGAAGGGGTTGAGTAGGTTGGAGGGGGTAAAAGAAACTGTTTCACAGTGTTATTGAGGCCATGTGTGACAGGCCAAACAAAACCTCCAGGCAATTCTGTCACAAGTTATTTTCACTTCTTACAATTTGCACAACCAAGTGGGTGGCCATATGTCTATCCCTTCTCCTTCTTTTTCAACAAATGAAATGAGGAGGATTTTAATTTTTTTTAATAGTTTAGTTGGTAACAGTTCTGCCTTTATTGTTTTCAGATTGAATATGCACAACTGAACAAGTTTCCTCGTTAAATGCAAAAGCAGATGATGATCATGCTGATGAGGCTCCTTGCACTATGGGATTCCTTCTGCATATCAGGCTATATTTATCTTTCGTTCCTCTAAGAAAAAGGTCATGTAGTGTCTTACACACATCATGGAACCAGAGTGCAAATGCAGAGCCAAAACACCATCCTAGTCCAAGGTATTCAAGGAAAAATAATCAGAATCTTAAAAAAGTTTACAGTAAAATAATAATCCAGGCTCATTCCTCTTCCTTTTCACACTCAAGCAAAGGTCAAGATTAAGATAAACATCAATAGGGTTTTTTCTCCCCATACTTGTAAAGGAAAGGCTAGTGCTGCCTTCACAGTCTGTGCAGACTAAAGAGAAAAGTCACCCAGCAGAAGTCTTGGTCCTGATGGCACACACACTGATGGGACAGTACTCCAAACAGGAGATATGGGGGGAAAGAGCCTCAAGGAAGTCTAAAAGAGGTTCACATCTCCAGTCTGTCAAAATGGTTTATTCCTTCTGCCTGCTGCTTAACATTACTAAGTTTTTTACTTTTCCAAGCACACCGAAGCATAGGTTTACTCAACAATCAACTCTCCCTGAGAAACAGGAGTGGACCTCTATGATCATCTTCTCTGATTTAAGCTACTCAGCATTTCTGATTGAGCAGTGGACACCACCTCCTCCACATTCTGGAGCAGCTAGCCTACACAGAAAAGCAGTTGTTTGGGAATAAAGCAATAAATTCAAGTACATTTTTAATACCTGCTATAATGAATTTCCAATAATGGAAAGAGAAAAGACATTTCATTCAAACTGTTCAGCAAATCTACAAGATATTAAACTGAGCTTCTGGTAAAACAATCCTATTCCCCTTTTAACTAAAAGCTAGTCAGTCTGTGCTTTGGGATAAGGATTGAGAATACCATTCTTCAGAAAGAGGTCATTTCATACAACACAGAGCTCAGTCCCAGCATATTAGAAAGGTTTTGGATTTAGTATTGCTCACAGGGACTCTGCCTCCTGGAAATTGATATTCCAGCATGGCAATTGTCTTTACTGAAGGAGCAATAAATATATATATATATATATGTACACATACATATGTAATGAAACAAAGAAGGAAGTTGGGCTATTTGCTTCTCTTCTCTAGCCTGGTTCTACATTTTCCATCCGTTCATGCAAACTCCAGCTTTTTGGTGTGTGTCTTAGTCCCCATCTCTTTTTAAGTTCTTTGGCAAGGCAATGCCACTCTTATTTTCCCTCCAGAACTCCCACTCCAAGCACCCATCCTACACAGCATTCCTTTGGTGTGTCCTATTCTTCTTCCTTGCCTTAACACAATGTCTTCAACACTTAATCTTCATTGCCTAAATGCTAACCCATCCCATCATCATCTCCACCTCTAACAGAATTTCCCAAGCCATTCCAAGCCCTTTATACTTCTTAAAAATGCTGTGACCAACCTCTAACAGTGATTTTTTCCCCCCTCCCCAGTGCAGACCTTGTTGTCTCCCAACACCAGGATAGTTCCCACTGCCCCAGGTCCACATTTAGCAAAGCCAACTGTACTTCTACTGCTGCTTTCAGCAAGACTCAAATTGAGTCTTAACATTTCAGCATCCAGATGTCAACTTAGCATGAAATGTAGTTATTGTCCAAGATTTGTATGTGCCAAGCCATTTCTTAGCATAATAAATTTTAAATCCACTGGGTTTAAGTGTTTGGAAATCATCTGCTAGGGTATGTAGCAAGTTCACTACATTCTTATTTTCATTATCTATGCAGAGCTAAGGAATTCCAATTATGAAAGGCTCTATTCTGTTAAGCTCATTAAAAGTTAATATCCACCACAACATTGTCTCTCTATTTCACTGGTTCTTTGCAAT
Organism: Molothrus ater; assembly: GCF_012460135.2. NCBI lineage: Eukaryota > Metazoa > Chordata > Aves > Passeriformes > Icteridae > Molothrus > Molothrus ater. The sequence continues at coordinate 4,177,580 of NC_050481.2, read as the reverse complement.
CACTTAGTAAAGAAAATAAGCACCAGGCTTTCTAAGAGAGAGACACACTTTCATACATAGGAGGACTCAATCTTGTTCTCTCTCACACTGGTGAAAGTCACAATTTTCCTGACTCTTCATACTTTTCCAAACCAAGGCATCATGAGAGAAAGTAACTATTTCCCAAGGCAGATGGATCACAGACAGGCAACATGACATTAAGACCTATTCCTCAGAGGCAGTCAGCAAGAAGCAGAGGATCATCTTAAGGATCTAAGTAACACCATCACCTTCCCAAGAGAGGAAGCAAGCACATTGCTCATCACCTTTAAGCAAGCACGTTGCTCATCACTTCCATCCTACTTTGATTTAATGAACCAATACTCCTGGCAACAAGCAGCAAGAGGATATAATTTGACTATCTTTTACTATCCTTTTTACATTTTATTCAATCATTACATCAGAATAGGCATTTTACTTTTGTTTCACATTACTCCAGAGGACCTTGGCACAAAGCAAAATGAAGCCAATTGAGAAATAACTGGTTTAAATTTATATACACCAACAAATCATGCATTTCAACAAGTGTAAGAGAGTCATGGGACTTTGCTTCCCTCTGAGCAGCTACAAGCATAAAAAAGCAATGATGCAACATTCATTAATGAAACTGTTTCTTAGAAATCTCTTCTTGTGGACAGATTCAACATCTGCAAGAGATACCCAAAACAAACTCTTGGTGCTCCACTTCCCTTTGTCCATTCACATGTTGTACATACTGAAAATGTGTTCTGGAGTAGGTAGGAGCACAACATGCTCCCAGATTTTCTTCTGACACATAGCTATATATGTTATAAACAACCAAATACAAGGTAAAATTATGGCACAGATACTGAGGCAAAGCAAATTTATCCCATTACAGATCTCCTCTGGGGAACTCCACCTAAAAGTAACTCGGGAAACAACAAATAATTGGCCAGCACTTCAGTCAGTGATGTGAAGGAATTTCTCACTGCCCCATTTACAGCATCTAAAGCAAGAAATAGCAGAGGATCCTCTTTAAGGACCCAACACCTTGAGCGGTGTCCAACGTAGCACAGAAATTTAAACTGAGCAATTCACAATGGGCAGCAATTCATCTGGCCAGCTCACACCTCAGATAACTATCAGCAAAATCCAGACCAACACAATACTCCAAGGGGCAGGGAGATAGCCAAGAGATTCTCAGCTAAAGAAGAATCAGGAAAGAACACGTTGTTCCTTAGCCTGGCTAACCTAGACAACATCTCCCAGACATTAGCATGAAATTAAACAGAGAGAGAGAAGCTGAATTACTTCCAGTGAACAGATACTGCCCAAGTGAAATGTGACAGGTGACCTACAACACAAAAAATGCACTTAACTGTAAAAACTAGAAAGTGAAGCTAAAAATGAGAAAAATTAAAAGCTGTTCTTGGATATGCAGTAAAAGGCACGCTGACATAATAAATGGGAGAAGGAACACAAAAGCACCCAGCTGTTGAAAAGCTGCACTGGTAAGGTACAAAGAAATCGAAATTTTTTTAAACAAAAAATCCCTCAAAACATGAATGAGCTCAATAACACTCAAAACAATATTATTTATTAGAAAAATCATCTGCTCCAGTGCCTGAAGCAAAAGCTTTGCAGTTTATTCCATCATTGCTCCAAATCCAGGGATTAGTGAGAACTTCTTAAAAAATTCCTTCCTTACCCTATGTTCCTTCAGCCTCACCAGGGCCAAAGCTTACTGCTCACAGTCAGTAATGAGTCCCTGTAGTGTAACCATCCACTCAGAGAGAAAAGGGCTCACAATGCTGAACCAGGACTTGGGGCAGTTGTCTGATGTCTGAGCAGGATGTTCCCAGCTCAGTGGCACAAATTTTGCTTTTGTCCAAGCAGGAATTAAAAGGAAAAACGGCAGAAATTAATAGTAGGGGTGATGAGGAGAAACGTTGGGCTGTGCACACATTGAATCCAAGCAACATCAGCTCTAGGTGTGGCTTAAAATTCACATTTACTCTTTATTAAAGCCATGCACTGTATTTATGGCTCTCAATGAATTCTGTATCCAAAAGGGACACATTAGATGATTAGGAATTAGTTGGATTTCTTTCCTTCTCCTGTAGCAGTGCCAGCAGGAGAGGTAACACAGGCAGTTCCCTGGCCTTCAGGCACTGCACAGAAGTGGGATACACAAGATACACTCGTGCAGTCAAGCTGCAGTTATTGAATTCAGGGCCTAAGACACAAAGCTAGGCTGCTTTCAATAAATCATGGACAGGGATGAGCTCCTAACATTAACATTCCACTCCTCCCTCTTTCTCCTGAGGCAGTCTGGACAATATGGATATCCCTGATACAGATCCAGGACTCAGGAACAACAGCCACCCCAAGAAGCCATTGTTCCAACTACCTTTCCTTCTCTGCATCACACCAGCAGGAAGAAAAAGAAGTAAAACATATTTCATTTCTTATTGTAGAGGAAAACCCCTCCAAGTCCACAGAAGAGCAGCTGTGTTTTGTAACCTTGTTCTCCAGCTAGAATTCAAGCAAGGTCTGGTGTGAGGCAACGAGAGGAGCAAAGAAAATGCTGAAAAGAAACTGAGGAGCATGAAGCCAAATTTTCAAGCATTCCAGGCAATCATACCACTCAGGGACATTCTACAGCTCAGCAAATCACATGCTGGAATGCCATGGAGTAGGGAAATAGGGAACTGCTCAACCAAATAGGTGCTACAGCCTCCTGTGCTCAGAGTCTCAGCCCAAAGCATGTTCCAACTCCAAATGAATGGCACTGTAAACCATTCAGCACTGAGCTTTTTGACCTTCTCAGACATCAGTACTTATGCAGCTCCTCCCATTATTATTTTTGCCATTTTCAGTGCTAGTCATAAAGTCTAGTGTAGTAGCCATCCAAGAACCCAGGATCACTACTATATTAATAATACAGAATGTATCTCTTAGAATGCATTAATAAGGTACCAACAGAAAACCAAAATTATGTTCTTCCTCACAGAAAAAGTAACAGACAAAAAATAGTGTGAAAATACTTTTTTTAACATGGCTGAAATTAAGTAAATTCTTAAAATTAACTAAATTTCTGAAATTTAAATTTAACTGTTGCAAAGTATTCAGAATGCACATACAATACAATAAAGTAGAATCCAAAATTTAAGAACTTAGTCATGGAAATATGGGGTAAGGGTTATGTTTATTTGGAAAAATCAGTTCAGCAGAGATCTCTTTGCTACAAATATCTTGAAATTAATTCTTCTACCTTGATACAACCTCCTGAGAAAATAAAAAAATAAAATAAAAACCATACAGGAAAAACTAGAGTTGGATGAAATCTACTTACTCAGACCTGATACAAAATTCTGATTTATTATCTTCATGTATTGTCTTAAGGAGAATGAATTAATTATTTTTCCACTCAGAGGTCTGTGGCATTAATCCTTGAATTGAATCAGAGAAAATTCAGTCTCTTATGAGCTCCAACTCCATTTACTTTTCTTGTAGTATTCTGTTTCAGGGACAAGTTAATGAGAAAAGTGACATACAAGCTCCTTCACTGTTTTTCATTTGGCACAAAACTGTGTATTTCAGCAAGAGAAAATTCCTTTTCTACCTGCATGAATTTAATACTCTTCCTTCACTGCACTGAAATCAAAGTCAGTGATTCTAACCATTGTTAATTGTGCTGGAATAGAGTCCTAGAGACTTGTGAAGTAATCCCATAAAACGTAGTGATTGCCTCCACTTCAAACCCTACAATCCCTTTGGAAGAAGCCCTAAAGAAGCTCAAATCCTGAGGTCTATTTATTTAAACAAGAGGCTGAATCACCTTTTAACTTGTATTAAAATTGTCCCTAAGGTTTTAGAGGAACTGTAAAATACATAAGAGTTGGGTTTGATGTAAAGAAATGCAAAAGAAAGACAATCCAGACAGAGGGACTTGAAGCTGAAGCTACTTCTCACAGGCTTTAGAGCCCAGACAGGAGCTCCTACATTTTTGTGCTAGCAGATGACTCTAATCCTGACTGTGAGCAAAAGGAAGCACCCTGAGTGGCACAGCCAGTGAAAAGCAGTGCCTGCACAGCGCAGCTTTGACAAGGGTCCCTCCCGAGGTCAGAGACCATCCACAGCACACCCCCGCCAACACGGATGCTTGGGCAATTCTTATATATCTGAGCTAGAACAGTCTCTTCCAGATCGAGGAAGGTGCAATTTCTCTACTCCTCACTCCATGAGCAAAGTCCACACTCACTCCCATCTTCTTGTGTTTAAGAGCCATGAAGATGAGAAAGCTAATTTTTTGGTTTTTCAATGATAATTCATTTTCTACATTTCCTCATGTCAATACAAAGGAGGGTTTTTTTTCTCCTTCAACAAGCATTCAATATTCCATAACATTGAAAGCTTTTGCACAGGATGAGCTAGATTTGAAAATGCATAGCTCTGAGAGCTTACCTCAATATATTTTGGGGCACAAAAAAAAAAAATTTCAGTGGTGAGTATTGCTATAGATGAAGCAGCAATTTACAAAAAGAACACTTAAAACTGAGGATAAGCATCTATGTGCAAAAGCACTTTGGCTCCTGCACCCTTTCTGAGAAGCAGTAGTGATCTACACATGGGAAAAATATTTGCATTGTTTTTTAATTTATTTTTTTTAAAAGCACCCTGTTCACATCTGTGGGTGACTGCAGAACTGATACACAAAGTGCCCTTACACGGATCTTTTGCAGAAGTAGCACTCTGGAGAACATCTGGGGAAGACATATAGGGATGATATGAAAATATATTTCATTTACTTTATTTTTTCCAGATGACCCAGTAGCAGAACCTCAGCATGTACCAGTCTGAGAATTTTGGAACAGTTTAGATGGTAACAGATCAGTGAATATTGCTGACAGTAAATGTTGATGGGGTGCACTGCCTTTGGTGCTGTGTCTGAAAGAGGGAGGGCTTCACACTGCAATAAAAGAATGGGAAACTTAATTAAAGGTACAGAAGAAGCTGACTTGGCTGTATGCTTTGTGGCAGCCCATTCCTGAGCTGTTTGAACAGGCAGATCTAAGGCTATTTTACTGCTATTCTTGAGAGCTTATTATGGCATTCAAACAGCTGCTATCTCTTCCCACAACTCTATTAACATTAGCTCGATGACAATGGGTTTAATATTATGGTTGTGTCAGTGAAACAGGCTTGGGAGTTCCTCTGGCTTTACCATACAATTACCTTGCTTAGTTGTTGTGTCTCCAAAGCTTCACTTGGCACATTTCTCAGTCCTAATCTGTGCCCACCTTACCTACATGGAACTATTTACTCAAGCAGAGTCAGGAGCATCAGTCCAACCTTACACCGTGTTACACAATTGTACAACCAACAAGGCTGTGAAGTAATTTACCAAGTTATTCCTAAGTGACACAAATAAAAGTGAAAATAGAATTGTGCCTAAGAGGACAGTAAAGTCTTATGTTGAAGGGTAACATGAAAAGTTAAATAAAACCATCACATTAAAAAGTTGCCTCATTTAAATCGTTGTGGACACAAACAGTCTAGACAAATGGGAAAAACATCTACCTTTATTATATCTAAATTAATCCCAGAATGCTTACAAATAAACTGGTGAGCAGTATTCCAGTAGCCCAATATCTGTTCTGTTCTTGCTCCTCCTTGCAGAGAAATCAAAATAATCCCAATTTAAGAATAAATCTTTTTGCTAAAAATGTTAACATCATGCTATTCCATGCTATTCAAGTCCCAAAAAGGAGGATTAAGTACATAAGTGAAAACCTAGCACTGCACATTCAAACTTGAATGACTGAGGGAAGACATATAATTTCTAACAGATAGAGGTGTTAATATCTGAGTTACTTAAACTGAAGAATGTGGATCCAAATTTTTCCACACAAGATAGTAAAAAAATCGTACATATGCTTGTGTCACTGACAGCAAATATAAAAGGAATTCAGAAATACAGTGGAGCTAGAGCAAGGGATATCTGGAGAAGCTCAGAACAACCTGAAGTCAAGATTATTAATTTTCCCAGAATTGCCCTCAATGTCAATGACCTCCTGCAGATTTAGTGTAAGGATTCCCACAAACATACTCCCTGCAAGTCAGCAGCCCGTGGGTATATCTGGGTCCTGCAGAAAGAAACCTATTCATTTCTTTCATTTCAGGACAACCTCTTCATTTCTTCCCCACCTGAACATATTTTCTTAGAAGGGTCAACAAAAAAATATACATTAAACATTACCTGAAATTTGCAAGCAGCTCATTCCTACAAAGAAAACATGTTACTTTGAGCTGCAGCTACAAAAGCACAAATGCTTCTTTTGCTCTCACATCAGCTTTGCTTCAATTTGGTACAGATTTTAGCTCAGTCAGATCAAGGACATGGGGAAAAAACATGTACTTCAGGTTCTGGATTTATAAATTCTGTACCTCCAGCTCCTCATTACCACCCCCAGCAGTCTCCTCCCTGAGATGGGAATGGACCCTCTGAGCTCCAGTGAAAAGTGGGACAGGGCATCTTAAACTGACAGGTGATTAAGCTGATAAATTAACACCTTTTACTCTGCACTGGACAAATGAGGAATGTTTACACACAAAATAATAACTTCTCAAGTGAGAAGGCTGCAAAAGTCCCAGATGAGGAGCAGTAACAAACAGCTGGATAGCATTTTACATTATCTTCATTCCACATCTTTATCACATTCACAGAAAAGTTCTCATTTGATAAACTAAGATAAACTAGATAAAGTAGCTAAACATTAAGCTTCAGTATATATTACCTCAGTGGGTTTAGTATTTGGGGTGGTTTTTTTCCCTTACATAACCTATATTAATTATAATGGCTGAATGTGAAAGTGATCTTGTCTTGTGTGGAAGAAAGAGAAACAAAAAAAGCGGTTGGGATTTTTTTAGAAATATTTCAGCAGGTTTTTTTACAAGGCTGGTCTCCTGAAAGTCTTTCTGTTATGATACCTTCTAATATCTAAGACAAATAATAAAATAATAAATACTCCTTAATAAAAGGAGTATCCATCCAAAACTTAATGACAAGGTACCTTCAGCAGAAAGAACAAACTAATTCTCTACAGAGAAATTACTCACTTCAAAGGCAAAAAATGATCCCAAATGTTTTGTGCAACTAGGAGGGAAGGGGCTTTCAGGAGTCCCCTGCAGCACACTACGTAAAAATAATGGTGGGAGCCACTGCCTGTAAGACATCCCGAGAGCAGAAATCAATCATCTGCAGAGCACACGCTTAGATGTTCTCTGCCTTTATTACTCTGACTTTGGCTGGAAGGTTGATAAAGGCTCTGGCAACTGCAGACCCAAATCTATATTTTATTAAAAGTTTTGGCAGCAGGACGGGTGCGTGCTTTACAATAAGCGGAGGGCGGGGGAGCAGAGCGCTGAAAACCTCCAGTCACAGCACAGGGTTCCAGCACATCTGCCGGAGCAGCAAGGGCTGCCATTTCTGAGAGGCTTGTGGTTAACCTCATGGCACGGAATGAATTATTATCCCCAGCCCTGGCCTTCATTAAACCACCCATCCTCTGAAATGTGGCGATGAAGCCGACGCATGGCCGGCCACTCATCGGCACCATGACGGTCCGTCCCCTAGATGATTTCTTTTTTGGCCAGGACTGAACAGAGCTGTTCATCCTGCATAATCCTGAGCTGTTTACATTGTGTGCTGCCCAGAGGGATGAACAACTGTTGTGATTTAATTCAAACAGCCTGAATAGTCACACATCCATGCTGGATGTCGTGCAACGCGCCTCGCGAGCGCGAACACTTCTCAGACCCTCGCGACTGCATTCGCAAATATAAATCAGATACAAGGACTAAAGATGTGCCTAAAAAGGGTAAGGGCATCTGAAATGGCCAAGAAAGGGGAAGGGAAAGGGCAGCTTACAATGAAATTTGCAAAACAAAAAATTTCCACAAGCAAGTCTTAGGACAGAAGTGACTGGAAGGTTGAAATCTTTAGCTATAAAAGCTTTTATGCGCCTCCCGCGTGATTTATCCGTCTCGCGAGGATCGTTCATTATATGAGTGATCATTAAGTAATTGCTACTATATTACACTACAAGTGGTAGAAAAGCAAAGAGAGAGAAAATAAACATAATTCAAATTTTGTTGAGCTATATTTGACCAAAAAAAATGGTGTGAGAGTTTGGGCCACCATTTAAATTAAGATTTTCAAGATAAGATTATTTTAAAGTGTTCTTATGGTGACATCTGATTTGCTGGAGCATTTTGTTATTATCTGCAACAGATATGAAGATGACCTGTGCTGAGGTGCTAAAAACACGAAGTTCTGGGAGAAATCAGTGTACAGGCAACTAATCAGGCTCCTTCAGGCAGACACTTCAGGCACCAGAATCATCACATCTCTTTCTCCAGAAGACACCATCATATTTTCTCACAGGGAGAATAGACAGGAAAAGAAACACCAGGGCAATGAGGGAGCTGGAAAACCTCACAAGGAAACTGCCTAAACTGTTCTCAGAGCAACACTTGAATGGTATTAAACAAATAAGGCATGTGAGCTACAAGAAATAAAAATAAAGCACAAGCTTACTTAGCAGCACATTCACTGAGCACAGACTCTCCTGGCAGTGTATTTGGAAACTGAGATAACACTTTAAAATCAAACCAGATAACCCTATCACCAAAAGGCAAGCTGGACAATCCAAGCAATCACCAGACCCAGATCTCCCTTCTGGTTTAACACTTTGTGAAGTCTCTGCACTGTCTCTTTTCTCATTTGGCATAATTTTACTCTTAATTCTGTAAAAGTCATGCTGTGTTCCTGCTGACTCTAAGAAAATAATTACAATTGTCTGGCTGTTGGGGGAACCTCCTTTAGGGTCACAAAAACAACAAATATTTGGCAGTGGGGACAAAATTTTAAAAGAGAAAAGATAAAGTAATTATCTGTGGTAGAAGTTCAACAAAGATCAACAAAGATTTCAGCAAAGAGAGGAATATTTTGCAAAATGCATTAAAGGCATTTGGTCAATACCTTTGTACAAGAGGTTTTTCCCTCATTGCTCGCAGAGGAGAATTGAACACATTTGCAGAACTTGAAGATTTATGATTCGTACAATGAGGGAGATGGAATACAAAAGATACAATTGCTTAAAAAAATTATGTGCCTACTTCACATTTTTTTAAACAGAGCAATAGAAGTTTCAGTCCTTTCAGAAGCCAACTATAAACTATCTTAATTTTTGGCAAGTCCAACGAGCTATTAATCCTCTGAGTTTGGAGTGGTGGATGGTGGTAGGTTTTTTAATCCTATTTACATTGTTGGTGGTAGGTTTTTTAAGCAGTATTTACATTGTCTTCCTTTGTTCTTCCTCTGACCCTTATCAAAACACCCCAAGGCTAAGAGAAAAACCCTTTAATGTTGTATGCAAGGAATGTGTGTCACTAGAAGGAGCTGCTATGAGCTGACAACATTTAAATATGAGATTAATTTAATAAGAAAGGGAGTTCCAAACAACTTTAAATTCTGCATATGCAGCATTCAGGTCATCTGTCAGAAGGAGGAGATGAACTCCTAGAGTTCAGCTTGGCTGAGGTCTCATTTGAGCTTTTATCCTGCCTTCTCCTTTATCGTAAACCTAAGCTTAAATTACTGTATTATGACTAATGTGCTCAGTTTCCCCACTTTTTCAGTGTTAAACCTAATGCATTATAGATGGATTGAAAAGGTGTTTTAAAGGGGCTGAACTTGATACCATTCTGAAACTCAGGCCTGCTCATCTTTCCTTTAGTTTTGCACAGAAAAAAAAAACCCCAAAACACAAACCCACAGACACAGGTATGTATATGTATTTGTGTGTCTATATAAAGTATATATATGCATCTGTTTCAGTCTCCACCAGCCCTGCACTGCCTCCCAGCTCTGTCTCAAATTTCAAGTTGCTGAAAAGAAGCTGTGTCTCCCTCCAGCTTCACAGATGCTAATCCTCAGTGATCACATCTCCTCTTCACTTGCTCCACATTTATTATAGAAGTCACTGGGGTAAAGGAGAGGCTGGTCAGGATAAAAATGGGGCAGTGTTATGCTTAAATAAAGCAGTAATAAACTCAAGAAGTGCACCCAAATGATCCTGACCATCATTATTATTGTAACCCTGACCCTTCCTCTCCCTGCTCTTTCCTGCCCCCACACATATTCACATGCACTTCTCCTCTACTCACTGGCTTCTGTCTGAAATAAGATCTTTTGCTTCTAAGGACTGGCCCACTTCTTTCACATAATCTCTAAAATCCTCTGTTCAAGTGCCTTTATATAAGTAAAAAATAAGTCTGACAACCAGACAGCTACCTGGATAAAATTAGTCTAATTCCCAGTAAGAAAGGATGCTCCTTAACTAACACTCCAGTGAACATGGACTAAAGGCCTTTTTTACTTATTTTGAGATGATCTTTCAAATAGAGACAGAGGTAGAGGAAACAGACTGATGAAGTGTGAATAAAACTATAATATTGTTTCTGCTCATTGCATATCCACTTTATAATGTATATATAAGATGTTAAAATTAAAATTCATAATCTACAATGTGCTAAAGCTCTCAGCTTTCATAAGCCCTATCTATCACATGAACAAAAACTTTCTTATTTTACTTCTCTAAGGCATGTCAAAATCATGCACTCGTTTTTAAGAAAATAAATAAACCGTACGAATAAGCAAACATGTTACTGCTGACATGTAAAAAGCAGTTCATAAAAAACATAAGTTGGTTCTTCCAATCCAACTGGTTCAAGGTAGTTATAAACTCAGTGAACTAACAAGTCCAATAAATGAAAAAAACTAAACCCAAAAGTGACAAATAAAAATTTGTTTTGTATACTATGAAATACATCATCCTTATACTCATGATTTTACTCAGAACACAACTCAGGATAATGCAGGGAGGACTGAATTAAACAAGCTACTGAACAAAGACAGACACAAATTCATAGCTCCCCTAGGAAATAAAAAAAAGAGAACATTTTTACACAGGTTTTCACTGGGGATTGTTCAGTTTGAGCAGAGCTCTGTGCTGAAGTACCTGGATCTGGTGCTCTGACACCCAGTTCAGCTCTCTCTGAAACCACTGCCCTGCACCCAGCAAACTAACTTGCTTTCATTCCATTTTCTTTAGTATTAACTTTTTCCAGCTTTTTTTTACTTTTTTTCTCCCATAATCTACATCAAAATGAGGAGTTCAGCTTCACAGAGTTTCTTTGGTACAGTCCTCTCATTTTCAAAACTGAAGTGTTCTTACACATTTTGCTGTATAACAGAATTCCCTCAGAAGCTGAAGCTTTTTCTGCATTCAGGTGGTATCACTGAGTTTCCTTGAGCAGGTTTGAACTGAGTGGGTCAAGAGGGTGAAAGACAGACACAAAACAGTGGCCACAAAAGGATGATCTGGAATTGTCATATTTGTATTTCTGCATTCAGTAACTGTAAGAGAGACCCCACTGACCAGAAGCAGTGCTAAAAGGGAAAGAGAACACGTGGAGAGGAATATATTACATAAGACTCTCCACTGCACACAGAAATAGATGCTTTGGGCACAAGCTATAAAACATTTCTCTGCTGGAGTGAGAGTTTCTTCAGGGAGATCTCACAACACTTCATCTCACCAAAGATTGAAACAGCAACCTACTGTCTGTAGTCTCCATCTCTCACATTTATGGGCACTGATGAGGGATCTGCCAGTCTGTGAAGGGCAGTTGTGTATTATTTGGAATTATTTTTCCTGCATGCTAAATGGATACATCACGGACAAAGATTACCTGTGGCAAGGGAGCATCATCAAAACAAAGAGGCAATAGCCTACAGCATATGAGTGGTGACTGGGGCACTTCTGCAAGGAGCAGGGAACAAAATCCAGACCCCAGGGAAGAGAGAAATTCAAGATTTTTCTTTAACATCTTAGAGGGGACTGATTGAAGTTTATCATAACACAGCCATGAAAAATTGGTGGACAGAAAGCAAAGAGTGAACAATCCTCCTGAAAGGACAAGTGGGCAGAGAGCATATCTTTTCTCAGCCTTGTTTTACCTTTATTTTGCCCTACTCTGTAGAAGGTTTTCAATTTCTGAAGTCAGTTGTTCTGGCCAACTGAGAGATTCCAAGTCCAGCTGGTAGACATGTCTCTGGGAAAAGGCACAAGGACCTTACCCCCATTTCTGCATGGCAACCTGCAGGAGCCAGGACAGTGCTTAGCTGGTACATCCAACCCCATCAGCCATCTTAAAGCAAAGAGTGTTGAGTAATTGCTGCTGTCAACAAATTCAATAACCATAAATGATCCCAAATCGTTACCTTTTTTTTGTATCTAAACTACAGAAAGTCAATCAATCAATCAATCAGTCAATCCCTGGTAATGATTAACTCATGCTATGACCCTTAACAGGCATCCAAATAACTGCATGATACTACTCTGAAGAAAAAAATATACTCCTTACAAAAAGGACAGCTAAACAAGGGAGGACTCTTTCTTGATTTAAAATAATCACACTAGAGATTACCTTCACCTTGGGTCCTCAATTTTGACTCAGATATATATTTTACCATAAGGATCCATAAATTTTCCAAATGATTTGACCATATTTAAAACACCTAACAGTATTTTATGAGACCTCATACATAGCAGTGGACTAAGTTATGTCTGACCAATGCACATATTGTCCATTTCATTAAAAAAAAAGTTTATCATTTACACGTGCATTAAAATGTTCAGAAAGTGTGTCTTTCCAGGTGATAACTAGCTCCTTTTCAGCACTGACATGAAATGCTCTCATTTGTGGCAGGCCAGGACACAGATCAGGAGAGCTGTGCTGCAACAGCAAAATGAATTTTTAAGTACAAATACAGGTGGCCCCAGCCCAGGTGCACCCGTGGCTCGCTCGTGTAGCAGCACTGCACAAAGGCTGGGTGGTGTCAGCACTGATATCACCACAGCAGAGCACTGGGCCACAATGTGGCTACTCTTCCAACACAAGATTTCAGGAATCCAGCATCCTGGCACAGGCCTTTAGAGTAGACAGGAGCTGGAGAGACTCCAGTCTGAGAGGAGCTATTTCAACTTCTTTTCTATTTAAAGCACAGTGTGCTAAGCGTTGCTAAACCCTAGAAATGACTAGTGTCCAAATATCCTGCATTTCCAATTACTTATATTCAGGCAGTCCAAACACATGCCACAGCATTAAATTCCACCCAAGAGTCTGGCTCATCAGACTTCATTCTCTGGAATACCAACTTTAGAACAAAATAATTCTAGGTAAAATGGTAAAAGCCCAAACCCTTAAAACAAACAAACAAAAAAGCTTAAACAAAAAAAAAAAAAAAAGTAGGGGGAAAGCAAAATTCATTTTCTCAAGTAAACACTTTTGCACGTGTCTCTAATACATAAATCTGGCAATGTATCCTTCCAAATAACAACCTCTTCTGCTATGAAATAAAATACTAACAGATAATAGATATATGAACAATAGATGTGATTTTTTTTCACCAAGATGCAATGGTCCTGGACAAGATTGTCAAAGCCTTTTACAGTGTTCTAGAGATGTGGATTAAGAGGATAAAGAAAAACAGAAAAATGCAAGAAAATATTCATTTAAAGCAGGAGTTTCTAAGCAGATGGAGGTACCACGGATTTGCCTTTTTTGCCCAAGTGACTCTTGAGTGGTTGGCATTTCAGGGCAAGTAAGACAAACCAAAGCAGTCTGCAGTCACCTGATAAAGGCCTTGAGCATTCTGCTAGAGTAATTCTGCATTGCCATGTCCAAGGTAATAACTAATCAGTCCCAGAGCACAGCTCTTTGTTCAGGTAAGATGAGCACTATTAGCACATTCAAGTATTCCCAGCCCAAACCCAGCTCCTTCTCTTTACAAAATCCTCTCTTCCTCCTCTTAGGCATTGCCAATTTTTTTGCCCCTGTAATTGTAGTAGCAGAACAAGTGTCAGTGAGATTGCTGGAATTGTATCAAAGTACGAGGAAAATAAAACAATTACAGGAGTATTTTTACAAGGGAGCAGTTCTTTTATACAAATCACAAAACAGTTCCACTGTTTTGCTTCCACAGCTGAGGAAACTGGGTGCTGCAAAGCAAAGGTAGAGCAAAAACACACTGAGCTAATCATGCCACTGAATTTTGTGCACAAATCCATAGCCAATTGCAAAGATCACTGAAAAAAGAGCACCAAGAGACAGCCAGTAAACTGTGGAATTCACTATGCAGGGTGAGGAGGAGACAGTAACTTTGGAACTACAGAGTCTTTCTTAAGATATTGCTTCCCTAATGGTTTTTGACATCTCCCTGTTCAGCACTACCAGACGTTCCAACAATGAGCAAGGAATTAAATTTTATCACCCCCAACATATCCATGGGCGGGCTAATTTTCAACTGATAGCAATAAATAATTTTCATTGTACAGAGTCTTTGTGGGTTCTTTTTCACTGCTGGAGTAATCATCTGACAAATTAGGAAGTGGAATTACATACTGATGGGATAAAGGGTCTTGTGGCAGTAGCAGGCAGTCAGAAGTTGAGCGACACAACAAATTACATAAATTCAGCAGTTCTTGCCTAGCTTTGCCTATATGTAGTTACATTACAGCTGGACTCTGGGTAGGATTGATAAAACTGTCCCTAAAACAAGCTGGGCAGGGACTCAGGGGACTTACAGGCTGTGTTTATTGTGAGGCCACAAATGACTTCAACTGCCCTTGGAGGTTCATTACTCATTGTTCTCTCCCAGCTAATATTCTTCCCAAGAAGGGGCAGCAACAAAGAATGATGCTTCATGTAGTGCAACAAGTCAGATGCTACTTCAAGAATCTGCTTGCAATTCCAGAATATATTTGCACCAGATTTCAACTTAAAAAAAAATAAAAAAATCATTCTACTCTGACTAGGTTCCACTCCAAGTTACAACAGGCTAAAAGGACACAAGACCAGCTTTGTGCAGTAGAAGCCTCCTTCCTAAAGGGAGAAGCTGAAATAAATATGGAATAGCTTCCCAATGGCTTGCTAGGTTACAAATGCTGCAGAGCTATCTCCTTCTCCATGGCACTAATTGCTCCACATTTAGAATGACAAAAAAGCCAAACAATCTTTATTCTTCAGCTCCCAGAAGGGCACCAAAATATGTGAAGTGCATATCTACCCCACACACTCGACCTACTTTATCTACAAGATGAAGAGTTAATTGCTTGTGGAAGTTACTGAAACCTACCTACATATTCAGTACCTGAAAACGTGGGCAGATCTTGGATTCCCTTTGAGGAGAATGAGCTGGAGTGAGAGGTTTTTAGGAAAGCACACTTGAGCTGATTTCTTGGCTAGCCTGCAATTCACAACCACATCTAGCTGCTGGTAGGTAATATATGTCAGGACAACATCACTGCTTGTAGCTAAAGATGACCAAAACATTAAATCAAAATTCACACTTCCCCTAGAAATCATATCCATATTCCATCCACTTCCTCCATTTCAGCTCTGCAACAAAATGTAAATAAAAAATAGAAGACGCCAGCCAACAAGGGGGAAAACATTTCAATAAGGAAGAGAGATAAATGCAGAACAGTCATCCCTTCTGAAATAAAATATATTTCATGTTTGCATTGATGTTTACATTGAATGCCTCTGCCTTTTACATGCTGTCAGGCACAGTAAAACTGAGCAGATGTATGTGCAAGAATATAAAGTCAAACTGCCTCAGGCCAGGCCAGCTTGAACTCTTCTGGTTTTTTTTCTCTTGGTGTTTTAGTTGTAATACTATTTATGCACATTCTTAGGGTGGGGCAGGGGGGAAAGGGGAGGATAAAAGAGAATTATTTGTCCCTTTTGTCTGTCTGGAGGAGAAGATGGATTTTGGTTTTTTGTTTTAATCTTCCTGCCCTGTGAAATCTTCACTGTCTCAGAAACACTGCTCCTGCTGAGCTACTAAACCAAGGTGCCTCAAAAGTCTCCTTACTATGATTTCTATCCGAATTAAGATGTTTTTTGAAGGATACCCACAAATTCAACAGAAACCACAAACTGGAAACTATAAGTTAGGATATAAAGTCAAGAAGAGGAAAAGAATAATGAATTCAACTTATTTGAATTAAAATCTGATTTAATTCCAAATTCAAATTCTCTTTGGCCTGAACTCAAATTGAACCTGTAGCAAAATTCTTTGAAAAGAATACGTAGGTATTCTACAAAATACTCACCACTGTTCATAGAAATCTACTCTGCTTATATCTATAGATATAGCTACATATTTGACTGACAAGAAATCTGATTTTAAAAAGAAAGAAAACCAAAAAAAGAAAAAAAAAACTAACTACACCAAAAAAGCCAAAACACTGATAGCCAGAACTGACTGCATTTCAAAAGTTTTGTTTTCCTCTTTATGGGTCATGGAGATTTCTTTCCAATGATGAGTGACTGGAATTACAATAGCTCACATTTGATTTTTGAGCAAGCAGGATCCTTAGCAAACATTAAAAAAACCACCAAAAAGAATACATGGAAGGCCCAAGCCTTGCATAAAATCAAACTGCAACATTCCATCAGGTAAATAGATGTTTCTTTTCTCTACCTCTGCTACAAAAGATGAGTGAGTGTGTAGGAATTTGCTGGGTTTTTTCCATCTTTGGTTTGTGTTTCTGGTGTTTAGTTTGTTGGTTTTTTCCCAAAATGTGTGCAAACAAAGGGTTCCTTTAGTTGCAGTAGATTATTCTGTTGCTTCTTTACATCTTCCAGATTTCCAATTGGTTTTCTTATTTATTCTGTGGTGTGGACATGACAGCATTACCTGTTTGTCACGGAGTGTATCTGACCCAGCCCTGTGACTCTCCCCTTTCATCTGGGACCCTTTGCTGTTCTCTACATCCCTCCATCCTTTGGAAGCACAAAAGAGCCAGGGCAATGTAAGGCCTGGAAGGGCCACCATCAAAAACACAACAACCTTTCTATGGAAAGATGGAAAAACAATACTGGGTATGTGTCAGCTTTAATTTGAATTTGTCGTGATATTATACTATAGCACAATTCATCACAGGCTACAAGTCTGTGCTTTGTATAATTTTTGGGATAACTTTCTTGGTTGATATTTGCCTCACCTATAACTAATGAGCAGAAGCAAGCTAGAATTTCCTCCCCTCATGTCTGTTCTAAGTCATTCCCTCAGTGGATGTTTTACCTGCAGAAGATTGAGACTCAACTTTCTGCATAACTTTTTGTGGATGATAGACAAATTCCAAGGGAACTGGGAGAAGTTTCTCCATAATGGGTTACTAGAGGCCAGCTATGAGTTTACATCATTTTTTTCCAAACATTTCTAAAAGCTGTGTAAAAAATAAAGAGGTGTCCTCTTGCATATTGTGACTTCTAGCACAAGCAGCACTATTTTACCTTAATGGCAAAAAAATATAATTCAGAGGTATTAAAGTTCCAAAGAGACATTTTTGAAAAATTAGGATATTGACCTACATTCTGTTCTAATGTAGGTCACCAATTTTAATTCCTTATGGAATGCAATCCCACTCTTAAATTGTTGCACATGCAGATACGGCAACCGAGCTTCGGTCAACACAAACCCACAACACTTCCTTATGCAACTCAATCCTTCTCTTTACCAAACAAAATCTGCACAGAGTTTTTCCAGGACAGCATGCACTTGTGTGCATATATTTCTCTTAAATACATAATGAAAGACAAATATGAATATTTTTGGGAAGGTCACTGTGCTATCACGTATGTCCATTTCAAGTTAAGTCTCTCTGCGCGTTGTCAGTGCCTCACGCTGCACACGGTTTCCATTCTGTTCCCTTCAATGCTCTTGGAAGCAATTGAAGTCAAAACATCCTGGAAGAAGAGTTCAGGTTTTTACACCCCTGGTTTCAATTATTTTTAAATCTGACACACAAACACAGCTTTTTAAGATATGTAAGCGGAGTGCCAAATAAGGATCTTTTGATTTTTTTTGAAATACATGTGGTTGAAATCTGAGACCTGCCTGCTGCCAAGCCACAGTATTTGGAATCAAGTACTGGCACAAGAAAATAAGCCATTGTTCAGAGTATAATTTTAAGAGGAACTATCCTGCAAAAAAAGAAAATGTAAATTCCCATAGTTTAGCTCATAATCCCATAATTCTTTGTTAAACGCTTGAAAGTTGAAATATAGGTCCTAGCACTGTTTATCCAGGCTCTCAGAAATAATCTTTTGCTATAAACTACACTAAAGCCATTACATTTTTCTCCATTATAAAAAGAATCCAAATTATAGGATGGAATAGTCTATCCCATCAATGATTTTCTCATGGTGTGCTGATATCAGTCACTTTTATGTAAAGCTGCTCCATATTTTTTTTACTGTAGCAGCAAAAATAATAGCAGCTTCTAACTGAGATAAAAGTACCTTGAGGGTAATACTGTGTCGTCAGGTAAGGCTGAGCAGCCTCACATCCCTGATTGTAGAGGCCAAAAGAGCACACTTTTCAGATGTATAAACCTTCAACCAATTATTTACAGGTACTCTGAGGGAACTAGAGCTTCAGCCACTCTCAGCTTTGACCAAATAATAAAAATTTAAAAGGAAAAAAAATATTTCCTATATTAATAAGGGCTCAGAACTTATTTTACTACAAGTAACTCTTCCTAGAATCATGGATGATCATGAAGGGCATGGACAAATAAAGTATGGTGAGAGAATCTGGTATTTAGCTTTTGTGAGGGCTAAGGTTGCATAGAAAGCACACAGTTATATACCATGGATAATCACATACAAGATAAATTAAGCTGAAAATAAACTGAGAAGAGAAGATTGACGTCCTGAAGATAAAACTGAGTCATTGATTCTAATCTCAGGTAGTGAAACAAAGGAAAAATTTTTAAAAGATGCATTTTTCAGTTCATTGAACAAAAATGTACAATAGATTTGTTTCTTCTAACAAAAGAATTAATAGAGGAAATGAAACAAAGCATTAAACAGCCAATCTAGCAACATCTCCTAGGATTTTAACTATGAATGTCCTCTTTCCAGTGCTTGATGCCAGAGTAACACACCAAGTCACAATGTTTAAGATGGACTTAGAGGAAAAAAAGCATTAATGTATCTCAATGCTCAAATTTCAGTTCACCCTCTCAGTCCCTTGTGAATACACTAGTTCAATATTTCCCACCATTTTGGCATCCAGGTTTCACTACAAAGTCAGAGCCAAGTTAGACCCAGATCTATCTTTGACAAGAAGCACCATTTTTTAGGAATCCTTCCTATTTTATTTTCCTTAGAGAAGAGTAACAACACCACTGATTTTTAGGATGTGTGCATTAAGAGAACAAGTCTGCTCAAACCAAAGAAAGAAACTCCCAAGTACCTTAAGTCACCTCCCAGAAGATTCCCACAGTTTGGGCACCTAGTCTAGAACCTTTAGGATACTGATCACTTAATAAATCATGGGAGACTTAATGAGCCACGGAATTAGGATGTAGTGTGTGAAGTGTCTGTGTGCCAGCCTGCACAGGCAGAGCTGCCCCTCTGCTCAGGCTGGCTTGTCAAGCACATGCAAGTACAGAAAAACCTGACTCACTATCAGAGCACTCAGTATCAGGGCACACCTGCACCATTGACTTCCCAGTCCAAGCTTCTTGTCTGCTTTGAAGACCTAACTTTAACCAAGTCTGGGAGGAAGATAAAAGAGGATTGTAAGAGAAAGAGGAAACATATTTTGAGTTTGCCTTACAGTCAGGGCACTGGCTTTAGTGCACACAGCACATCCTAACTCCAGCGTGATGTCTCCCATGGCTGAGCCTTTGCTGGAGCAGGCTCTCTGTTTCTGACCATACTCTGCTTTTGTATGCACAGAAGGAAACTTTATCTTGTATATCAAAGCTGCAATATGTATTTCTTGGCCTCTTAAGCCTGGTTCTTGTTGGTTTGGGTTTTTTCCCAGAGAAGCACCAACTTATTCCTCCCTGTCCATGGCACAGATGGATTTTACTTTGCTTCACAATCTGTCTTAAGTCATTCACCTAACTGGAAACTGTTCCCATGTTTATGCTGCCCTTGAGAGGTTTTCCTTAGATTGCTTTGTTTCATCAATAATCAACTCTTCCTTTTTTGTGCTCATTTTTGTTTGGATTAGCTCTCAGTATGCAATATGTCATGCTCAGAGTGATGCAGTGTCAGGATGTACTGACACGGTGTGGACAGAGCCTACCCCAGATCATCACTAGCAAAGTGGAGGGGGGTGTAATGCCCATGGATGCATGTCTGCATCTGCCTGCACCAAAAATGAGTTAATCCTAGGGTGATGCCTGTCATCTGCCTTCTATAGGCTTTTTTATGCCAATACTCTGAAATAAGCTCAACCAAAATATTTTCTTTTGATGCAGCAGAAGCATTAATGCATGTTAGATACATTTGGAAATTTTTTATCACTCATTAAGCATTCTCTAAATAGAAATCATGCAAAACAGACTACATGAACTGTCTACAAACTGACTTCCTCTGAAGCACCAAGAAATCTCATGACCATCTCAGAGCAAGCAACACTCAAGAAGCAGCAAATAAAAAGGCACAAAACTTATGCTGTGTTCAAGCAGAACCTTCAGACACGATTCTGTTCAGAATTTCCTTCATCCAGGCCACTCTACCCACCTTCACCCATTGCCCCTGCTCGGTCTTTTAACTAGAAGGTTTTCTTTCAACACATGGTACATGGAGCAACCAAAAAAAACACATCTGGGAAAGCCAACAGGGACACCAGCGTGAGCCTCAGGCAGCTGGGCAGGAGAGGTTGGGAGTAAACAGAAAAATACCAACACAAACAGCTGATGACTGCTTCCATCAGTCTTCAAGCACAACCCTGCATCATCTGGAGGCCTTCAATTAGCATCCTTTAATTAGCACCCTCATTACATTCTCTTCAATGTGTAACACAGCATTTCTGGGCAGTCAATATGCCAGCAGTCTGAAGCTGCTATGCAGGCATCTGACGCTGCTCAAAATGAAAAGTGATCTCTTCAACAGGTGCACTTTCTGTACATGTGGCTTTTGTTTATTGACTCCATTTTATTATTAGAAACATGCACACTTAGGTCAATTTGGACTGCCCTCTTCAATTACAGAAAATGTCAATCATGCTGCAAAAGAAGCAGGTGGGTCTGTGCTCAATTTGCCCTCAGAGAGTCCATCCTAACACTTCTACTGCCTGGAAGCAAATATCCCACTTCTCAGTGTATTGGTAATGGAAAAGATAGATATTTTATTTAAGAGCTCTAAAATAATTTAGCTTCTCATAACAGCTGAGCTCCACTGTGTAAATAAGGAAAAATGCTGTTCCTAGCAAGATTCCCATGAAAAATCTGGAAATCTGTTTCCATTTCAGGTATACCACAATGGTGTTCACAAACTGGATTCCTGAAGTTAAGTTTATTAGCATTGGTATGATTAAACATGAAACTGAACAAGATTCTGGCTACAAACGCTATGGCCACTGGCCAAATAGGGTAATATTTAACATCGTAATAATATAAAATTAAACTTTAAAAGTCAGCTGGAAAAAAAAAATTACTAAAGACATAGTAGTATGTGATCAAAAAAAAAAAAAAGGTATTCCTTGTGGTACAGTTCTTTTTAATGAAACTGTTGTACTTTTTTAGCTACACTTAAACCATCACCCACAAACTCTTGGGACACAGTGCAATCAAACTGAGACCCGACGTGCTCAATTGTTCCAGTTTGTGCTGCTAATAAATGCATTTACAGAATAATGCTTTCCATCTCTTCCCTGAAATGTTTTCCATGTGGTAAGAACGTTCAGGTCTGCATCTGATCCTTGCATGCCATAATACAAGGCAAATTTAAAATCAATAAGGCCATTCTGTGGATTAAGAAGTCAAGGATGACTTGTCAGTTCTGTTGACAAAGGATTTGTGGTTTCCTACAGAAATACATATCCATTCCTTGCTTGACATGCAGCTTGATTCCAGTGATATGTACCTCTCCTGGTACTTATTCTGCTCTTTTCCTTTACCAGAGGCCATCTTCCCCACAGAATTTTGTTAGATTTAATCATTATTGCTAGAATCAGATCAAATAGATGTCAGGTCAATAAGGGCTGGCTATGTAGCTCTGTCTAGTAATGCTTGCTAATAGCACACAGGGAATACCATCATTCCCACATTATGGATCAGGAAACAGGGACACAGGTGAAGCCTCCAACATCACCAAGTGTGTTGGTGGCAAAGCTGGAAAGAGAACTTGTCTCTCAAACATTCAAGGGAGTGAATGAGGGAAACAGTTTGCCAAGCCTCCCACACACACATAAATGGAAGTTTGCTGTTGATCTGTTCAGTTCTTTGGCACTGCAAATACTTGCAAATTCACAGCTACAGCCATAACTTCATTAAGCAAAACATCTCACAAGTATGGCAATCTCTTTATAAGGAAACCTACTCTCCCAGTAACCCGACCCTCCGTCCTGACACCAGTGATGTAATCCAGGGCAGAGGCTCTGAGGAGCATCTGGTAAAACGTGATGATTCAGTGGAATTTTGTAAAACAAGAGCTGGAAGGGCCAAATACATCTTTGAAGGAATTCCACTGAAGTTTGAAACGGAGGGAAGACAGCACAATGATGCCAACAAGATTACTTGAGGGATTAATCTGGCCTGAGATCAGCTTCACCTGCCCCTCTAGCTACTCCACTTAAATCCATGAACTGGCCAGAGAGAGCCATTCCTCTTGAATTAGAGCAGGCTCCCTGAACTTCAAGGTTTCACTCATCCCTGCTCCTGACAACTTCATTTCAATTCCCATGACTGTCTGGCTGAGCATCACCTTGGCTCCCTTCCCTTTTGTTTCTGTTTCTCTCCTGTCTCGTGCAGCTCCAGCTCTGTAGTCACAGGCAGAAGCCACCTGCACAAACCTGAGGGGACAGCTGCTCTCTCCTGGTGCTCAGC
Source organism: Molothrus ater (assembly GCF_012460135.2). Classification (NCBI taxonomy): domain Eukaryota; kingdom Metazoa; phylum Chordata; class Aves; order Passeriformes; family Icteridae; genus Molothrus; species Molothrus ater. Next base: position 4,154,589 of record NC_050481.2, on the reverse strand, counting down.
CTTCTCTTCCCATGCAGAGGCTGCATTAATGAGCTCAGTGGAAACTCATCACACCACCTCAGCCCTCCTCAGGGAAGCCTCTGCACAAAACTTCTCAAGATCCTCCCAGTGATTTTCCCTCACATCTCTTCCGGACCTTAGTGCAGGGAGAAATACCAAAATTATCTGACATTGTTTCCACTGAAATATCTCTACAGTTAAAAACAAAAAAAGTACAACATGGAATTTACTGAGCATTTTCCCAGTCTTTGCATGTCTTGGTCAAAAAAAAAAAAAATCTCAAAGTTCTGCAGTTTTGCAGTGGGCTTCATTGTCAGGGCACAGCTGGGGGGGATGTTAGATTGATTTTTTAGTTCCTAAAAAATCATGTTGATGCAACCATAGTTAGGTTTCTTTGTTCGTGGTTTTGTTTGGCAGTGTTTTGCTTTTTGCTTTGGTTTTGGTGTTTTTTAAGGAAAAATACAAACTTTATAGGAATAAAGGAGAAGATTCCAACCTAGCTCTAATAAAAGACACTGATTCCTTCTTCAGCCCCAGCCTGCAGCCTTCCCCTGCCAGCACTGGGCAGACTGCTTGCTTGGAAGCCAGAAAAGAATCAAAAAAGCCATAAAAACAGTGAGCTAAAATTTTCCCAATAAAATCTCCAGATAAAAGAGTACAGAAGTCATTCAGTGAAACAGTACAAATCAAGAATATCTGGTACCCCTGACACTTGACAGAGCATGACACATGACTTGCTGTTGTTATTCTTGTTTGGGGTTTACACCATTTTTATTTCTTCACTGCATGACCCAAAAGAGGCTGAACAAATATTTGGGAGGGATAATGAGATTTTCAAAAATCATGTTAAATCACTATTTTGAGCTCCCACTTCTAAAATATGCTGCACTTATGGCTGCAGACAAAACCCTCAAAATTTCTTGCATTGAGTCTACAGACAACCTGAAAATATTAATCCAAGAAGAGTTATCTTCCCTTTTCCCTATAGGACTTGGAAAATGATCAGGCTTGGTAAAAGGCTGTGCCAATGAAAATTCACAGAACTCCAGTGCTGGTGTATGGGAACAAAATTATGTTGAAGACTTGGACTATCTCTTCATTGAAGCATTTTCCTGACCTGCCATTCAACATTATCCAATCTCACTTCCACAAAGCATCAAGGGAAATTAAAAGGAAGACTCCTTCATTTCCTGGGTAATGTTCCTTAAAAGTCTTCATTCAGTAGGAGATACTGAAAGTGGATCTTCTTCTGCAGACCCTGTTTCACCACAGTTCCCTGTCAGGCACAGACACTTGTGCATTTGCACACACATATTCCACATGAGAAGCAGCACTCACTCCTGGCTTGGAAACTAAATGGAGAAACATTTAGTCTACTTTAAGAAGTCTTTAGTGCAATTTAGCAGCTGCGAACAAACTGAGAGAGGCAGCAACCTACAAGCAGCCTTCTGGAGACCACAGCTGGGAGCCCCTGCACCAGGAGATCCCATCCAGTGCACACATCCCCCAGCTGGATGCTTCATAAATACACGATTGTCTCACATCCTCAGAGACCACACTCTCAGCGTGGGAGCAGCACAGACAGGTGAATGAAAATAACACAACACACTGCAATGGCAGAGACAGACCTCCAAGCTGGGCAGAAACACCCCCAGAAACACTCCCACTGACTGCTACCAAGGTGCGCTGCAATCCCAGCAAGGATTTGTGGCTCAACAGACCAGAAAAAGTACTCAGAGAAAAAACAGCTACAGAACTCCACAGCAAACTTCGTGCCAGGACAAAAGAGATGCTCTCTCAGATGGATTTTTTCACCTGTGCCCAAGTTTTGGCTTCTACAACACCAGTAAGGTCTTTTTGTCTTTGACCCCCATCCTTAACTTCATCAAGACATTGGAAAAATGATTGTGGGAAAACTGCTACATGAGCAGACACAGCATAACCACACCAAAATCTCTTCCTAGGAAACATGGCTAAGCCAAAGGAAATTTCAAAGGAAAAGAGGGAAGAATAAAACCTCAAAAGAGGTAGAAGTAAAACAGTATCAAGAAAGAGAGAGAATATTTATCTGCAATCAGCAATCTCTCAAGAGGCTGCCAAAGGAAGTGGCTTATCCTGTGTTCTACACTATTTTTATAAGGAAACCAATTTAAATGTTTTTTACCCAAGAAGTTCATGAGCAAGTAAGACCTGCAAGAAGACAGATTCTAAAATAAAGCACCTATTTGGAATGCCACAATTCACATAAATGTAAGGTTCAAGAACCACAAGGAACTAGCCAGCTGATCAATATTTACCCCTGTGGAAGCAGAAAATTGTGCATGCATGGGGATCAAGAACCATTCCTGGCATTACTCTCCTGGCTTTTCTCAAAGAGCCACGACAGAGAATAGACAATCAAAATCTAAAAAAAAAAAAAAAAAAAAAAAAAAAAAAAAAAAAAAAAAATCTGTTTGAGAAATAACCTCTGTGGTCAAGTAGAACTAAACTCTCTCCTGGTACAAACTAGACAAACTAGGAAACTTCCAGTGAATGGAGCTGCTCTCTTTTTTGCTGGCAGAAACATGGGCCAGTTAAACTGGCAGAAGCTGAAGGAGCCCATCCCAGCAAACAACAGAAAGAATACAACAGTAACAGTAAAATAATTCTCTTTCAAAAGTATTAAAAGAAAATTAAGTTTTACTCTGGGCTTATGCATGTTTAGTTTCACAAATAAATGTAAAAATTTGCATGCTCTTTGCTAAAAATAGCTATTTTTCCTTTAGCATCTGAGTAATAATAAGTTCCACTATTGCCAGACACATCAAATCCCATCACTCAGTATCCTGCACTGAAAAGCTTAGATCCACTGGTGCTTATGTTCATAGCTCTATTTCCATTTATCAGGAGGCTCAGAAAGGCTTTTTTGCAGTAAAGTGCTGCTCTAGTGGCATGGCCAAGCTTGAAATTCTGAGCAAAATTGCAAATTTAGGTGTTATCAGTGCAAGCTTAAGTCCCTCTAGTCACTATCACAAATCAAACCATGAGCTGTATGAAACAGTTAATTAAGGGAGACATCACACCTACAACCATGTTATTTGTTGATTTTATTCCAGTGAAGACATACTTCCTGAAATTAATTGTAACAGACACTGATAAATACAGAAGTAGCTCTTAGAGCACCACTCCAAACCAGTTTTTTGTGTTACACAATGTCCATTCTCTTCTCCCAGTAACCCAGGCCCAAGCTGGTTACCGAGAAGCAAGGAAATAAACATCTGTGAAATGGGCTCAAGATTTTGGCTTCTTGGGCCAGAAACAGCACCACTCATGCTGCAGGTACCACCAGTACCAGCAGCAATGCTCCCTGAGCACCACTGCTCTTCCAGAGCTCTTACCAGAGCATGACTTGTGTTCCAAAAAACCCAGTGGGGTTTGCCATTCCTTCAAATTGCCCGATTCCTTCCTAATTATTTTAAAGTACTTTGCACTTTCCTTAACATGACATTTTCTGAATTAAGAACATTTCAAACCAGATGCTTGGGTTAAGAACATCTGATATTAAAAACATAGCTATATTTTTTTTCCTTCAGCACTAGACTGCTCTCTTATGGAAAGCAAGTTTATATGTATCATCTGGTTGCAGAATGTTGCTTCAGGGCTGGAGCACTGGAAGCATTTAACCTTTTTTTTCTTTTTGGTCTCTGTGCAAGAAAACCTCAAGAGAATTCCAGAACTTTGGAACTTGCTGGATGTCAGCAAGAGTTATCAGAATTATGTAAAACAAAAGCCTATTAAAAAAAAAAATCAAAGATGTCTGCTCAAATGAAAACACTCTAAAAAATCAGTTCTGTAATGTATATTGGTCATCTGTACTGCCCATAAATGGTTCTGCTTTTAGGACAGACACTGAGTAGGCTACCTTATTGCCTTACAGTATCAGAAATTGCCTTTTTGATATTAAATGCATAATTTCCCTCTATAACATAACATATTTCAATTATTGGCAGTTACTCAGGTTTTTTTCTTCACACAGTAAACAAAGCAGTTGTGATTCGTGTTTGTAAATAGTTGCACATTTCTAAAGTTGTACTTTTAGAGGGCAGCTGAAAGTTCAGGATCACACCCCTTAAATTTCATGAGCAATGTAAGCAACAAAATAAATTCTGCTAATTAGCCATTAAATGTATCTGCATTCTTGAAGAATAGGGAGATGGGAAAAAAAGAGACTTCTACACCCCAGAAAATGTTATATAGCTGGAAATGTCAAGATTATCAGGGAACTAATGGAAGTACCAATAAAAACATTCATAGGCCCCTGTACCATTATGCTAAACTTTAAAATCCAATGTCAAAAGGTCAGTAATTCCTATCTTTTTTCCAGTATTATTGCATTTAACTTAAACCACATTTTCTCACCCGACTGGAAGTAGGGCCAGAGTCCATTCCTATGAGCTGATCTCTACAAATCCAGTTTGGAGCTCATGCAGAGCACCTAGATCTGCTGTTTGCAAAAAGTGTCAGGTCACTCCATAAAAAGAAACAGACTGAAGAGTTCTGGTAACTGCCTGATGCATTAATTTATAAGATTTATGACTTTTATATAAAGGTAGGATTAGCACAATGTATAAAAATTCCAACTGCTGACAGAACTTCTACAAAAGCAAAAAAACCCTAATGTTTTCAATAAATTGGGAAAAAGCCCTGTAACATTTCCCCACCCTATGGTGAGTTTTTCTTCCCCCTTGAAATGCTCCATATCTTTCATCACAGCACCTTTACAAGCAAAGGCTGCTCTCTTGTCTGCTACATACCTCCACTCTCCTGGGGAAAACCATTCCAGAGCTAGGACTTGTTGCTAACATGATGAGAGTTCAAATGAGAAACTAAAAATCATGTTCTGACTTCCCCAGCCTTCCACTAACCTGCTTGTCCTTAGTCAGTCCCTCATTCTCAGCTGTTTGCACCCAGTACAAAGTATTTTTGGAAGAAAAGCTCAGTAGGAATTCAACCTGGTCTAGTGGAAGGTGTCTCTGTCCATGGAAGGGGTTGGAACTAGGGGGTCTTTAAGGTCCCTTCCAACCCAAACCATTCTGTGATTCTGTACTAACGTGATCTGATTATATATAAACACATTACAGATTTAAGTATAAGAAATCACAGAATTTAAGAAATCACAGATTCCAAATATAGCCTGTCCCATTCTCCTACCTCCTACTTTTCCTATTATTTTAAGCAGAACTAGATTCACATTCTCAGACTAACCCTCAAGGCAGTCTTGCTTAAAGACAAGAACACAGTTGCAGGCTTAAGTGAATGCAGATTCCATAATTCTATGTTTCTCATTAATAAAAGATCTCCCAAAGGTTGTACCGCCACACCTTCACTCCAAGAAGAGCACTAAGATTCACAGCAACTTCTGGTGGCCATCCAAAGGTCATTCAAATGAATTTACAATGGGCCTGTAACTCCCATTGTGAAATTTATACCATAAAAGAATCAAAGAGATAATGTGAGTGAGCACTGGGCAAAGTGTACATTGAAAAGAGTTGAGAGTGAAACAGACTTTCAAAAAATGGCCATTCTTTCATATGTACTCTCCACAAAGAGACTTATTACCTTGCTGCTATTGCAAATTCACATTTAATTACACACGGCTTTGACTATCAAATTGCATGTGTAATTGCAATGACACTACTCCAATCTGCAGTGCAGATAATCCAGTCAAGACATAAAAACTGCAGTGAACAAAGAACAATTTTGCCTTGCTCCCTACTGCTGTAGCTCAAATCCAGGGTTACTGCAGCAATGGCAGGCTTCAGGTAGAAAATGGTTGTCTTTTTGAGCACTTTCTCAGTTTGGTCTGCCCTGAGCTGGGCAGGAGATTAGCAGCCCTCAATAGTCTGGCAATGCCATGGCATGCAATTTACAAACAATACAAAAAACCAAAAACAAACAAAAAAAAACCACAGCATAAAATGGGGTTAACAGAAGTGCAAAAGAAATGCAGAAATTCCCCACCTCCAGAAGAGTGCATATTCACAACAGAATTTGTTTGCTGAAGGAATTTCACAGATATTTGCAAAATATGAAGGTATGCAAAACACTTTGGCTTTTGCACAAAAGCCATAAAATACAGAGAATTGGTTGAACTTTCATTACAAATTATCTTTGTTCTACTTCACACAGCATGACCAACACTTTGAATTATGTTAGCAAGAAAACAGATGGCTGCAATGTCCTGGAAAGTTCAACGTGCTCGTGATCACCTTCCACAACAGTTCAAATTGTGATTTCCATCTCAAGGCTGCTCCTGACAGACTGGGGCTGAAACCAATGAAATCCTCATGGCCTGAGGAAGCACAGACCCTTTCCCAGCAGCTCAGACGAAGAACACCTTGTAGCAAGTCACAACCTCTCAGCACTCTGACCAAATCCCAGTGAATTCCCTCCATTCCCAACTGCTTTCCAGACACTTTAGAGCATACATATTTTATATAACCATGAATGAAAATCAGGCAAGGATTCTGGAAAACAACATGGTCTTTAAGCACAGGCAACTGCCCATGGATCCAGATTGTTCAGGAAGCCCAACTCCTACACCAGCTCATCAGTGTTACTTGGGATCCCAGACTGACAGAATATTTGCCTTCTCTTGCAAAATTCATTGGAGACCCACGGCAAACAGGAAAATAAAGCTACTTTCAAATTTCAAGTATCACATTTCTTTCTAAAAACATCTAGAAAGCATTTTTACAAGAACAACTCCAGTCATTCATTACAACCTCCAGTCATTCATTACAACCTCAGAAGTTCCATCTCTAAAATTTTTCATACTAGAATTCTCTATTTTCCCCACTAAAAAATTAAATTCACTGTCAGAAGAGCTTTCATTAATGAAATACAACATGGTTGTTTTAACTTTGAGAGGGCTGCTGTGCAGAAGTTAGTGAATTACTGCATGACAGACTAATGAATTAAAAGGTTTTTACAGATTTTGAGATACTGTAAAATCAGAGTCCTGAAATCATCACCTCTGTCCAAAACCAGCACAACTGTCATGCATGAATAAATTTCTCTGTGGAGCAGCCAATATGGTGGTGAAAGCAGCTAGCATTACATCCTCAGTGAGAAGTCTTTGCTACCTCACTTGGAATCAGCCTTCTCCACTCCATAAGATTGCAGGTTACCCATTTCATTCCAAATGTTCTTACTCTGCTGCCCTAAAAGCTCATTACTGTGTCTGGTGAAAAACATCATAAACCATGACAAAGAGGCCAAGGAAGCAGATAGAGGAAGTGCCCTTCTCTCGGCATTACTATTCCTATAGCAGGGGAATTGGGTTTTTCTAATTATTATTTACAGCAAATTGAAACATGTATTGAACAGCAATTATAGCAAAAGCTGAGCACACTAATGCAAGCACATGAAAACACAAAAATCTCATCTGCCTCCCAGACACCCAGGATGAGAAAGATCCTTACATGTATTAATCTATGTTCTAAGGCAATGATGCGCATAAAATTTGCAAGTGTTGGAATACTTGAGCATGAGACACATTGAGAAAAATTTGGCTGAGCAAGTTGTCCGAGTCCTTTGTAAGACCTCAAAAACTCCCTTTTTTAATTAGGAAATTTTACAGGAAATTAAATAAAAATTTATTTTTCTAATAACAAAAAAGTAAAACAAAATATGTAATTCAACAGTGTATATATATATATATATATGCACTGTTATATATATATATGCACTGTTATATATATACATACACTGTTATATATATATATATGTGTATATAAAACAGTATATATCTGCTGTCCTTATGTCCTACCAGATCATGAAAATAAGAGATGCCCTGCTTTCAAAATGTGCTAACCAATAATCCATAAAAGTATAATATTGAGATGGAAGACAGACTGAAAACCTCAGTGCCACTCATACCAGCCACGCACTCTATTCAAGTGTTCTGACAAAGATGTTGCTGCTGCTGCAGGCCTGTTGCTCAGTTTCTCCCTCACTTCTCAAGAGGCCCAAGATCCCTTGCCCAAATTCCTACTTGAAGCATTGTGATCCATCATGAGATGACAGGTAGCCCCTCCAAACTGAAGGACACGCCCTTGGGACAGACCCTAGACTCCCTGGATAAATATCATGGCTACTCTGGAAATCTCATGTCATCACTTCAGCAGCCCAGCTTAATCTAAACTCTTGGCCAGGTCCCAAAGCCTTGTGTCACTGGAGCACCAGACAGGGTTTGCAGACCTGGAAGAGCAGCAAAGCGATGGACAAGGTGCTGAAGAACAGGAGATTAAATCCCCTGTTACAAAATGCAAGGTTCAACAGAAGAGGGTGTTTGAGAGCAGACTGCTGAAGGACAGAGGGGAATTCTCCTCACAATAAAGATGACTGACAGGATTTTCTAAGGGTTATATAAACACACACAGAAACCACAAATCTCTGCTGCTGCAGCCACTCCCACAGAGTAACAGCTCGTCCCTCACTTTAGCTGTGCACTAAAATATTGAGAGTTTAGACCAAAGTGGGCATATAGGTAAAAAAACAAGTGCAAGGACTCAAAGGTGTCCAGTAGACTTCAGCAGGAAAGAGAGTATACACCATGGCACCAAAAATGTTCCTTAGAGAATGTTCTGACACAAAGACAGAAAACAGGACAGCAAATTCAAGTCTAGCTAAATTATGGAAGAGTTTGAGTTTGGAAACCACCAACTATCAGATTTTATATTCTAACTTCAGATTAACTTAATAGTAAACTGTATGATTATTATTGGAACTTGTCAAGTTGCAATAGTTAGAACTAGTTGGCTAGTTGGGCTAGTTCCAACTAGCCAGAGCATTAAATCTTGGACCTACACTCTGGTAACTGTCATGCACTAACTGTGTTTGAGTATTAGGAAGTTTCTATCCAGTTACCTTATTCCTGTGTTGTTTCAAAGCCATAAAATTACAGCATCACAGACTATTCTGAGTTGAAAGGATCACAAGGATCATCAAAGTTCAGTTCCTGGCCCAAGCATTCAGGTGGTAGATTTCTCTCATTTATACTTTGCACGTGCCACAACACAAAAAGTGATGTAGCTTAAGGTGCTACATGAACTCATTAGGCAGTGAAAAGAAAACCAAATCAATATATACATTTATTTCTAACACCATTGACAAGACTATTGGAGCAATGGCTCTGAGATTCTAAAAAAAAACCCTGATTATTCCAAGGCAGATTCTTTAAAACAGGCCACATACCAAATGACTTACCAAGCATGTTTTGCAGGAAGCTGAGAGAAGTCCTTGCCCCACAGATGCTTTAATTTAGGAGCTTGCTTTGTAAGGCACTCAGAAGTAGTTGCAGCAGGTGCATAAGACTTTGCCTGACTGGGACCTTAAGGAGCAAAATCAGAATGACATCAAAATCTACAAATGTACTTAAATACAGCACACCAGGGCTTTAGCAATCAAAGCAGCATAATAAAAATAAATGTAACAAAAGTTGCTTTCCTCATGACAGTCCACTGTCTGCCAGGGAATGACTGGAACTGTCTTTTCTAAATAACTATTCTTGAACAAATCAATTTACTTAGTAGCTCAGTTTTTCTCACGTTCAATGTAAAAGTGACAGCATTTCTCCTGAAAAGCAAAATTTATCCCATACTTTCCACACACAGTTTGAGAATTTATTTGCCAACTAGCAAAGCAAATTCCCTTCATCACCTTCAATTTCGTGTATACTTGAGATAATCACGGCTTATTAAGAGTATGTGCTACGGATACTATTTTAATGTTTTTATTTTTGCATAGAATGGAAAACAAGATGAAAGAATTATTCCATGTTCCTCTGGATAAAAGGAAATTTGATTTTTGAAATGAAAATAACTATTTTACTCAACAATTTAGTTGTTAAGCTCTCAAATCCATTATTAGTGTCTTCTTTTCACATCAAAAATACCCCACAGATTTGGGCCTCAGACAATTAAAGCACTGCCTAGGATTGTATGTTTGAGTACAAATGATATCATAGGAATTTCTGTTTATTAAACTAACCAGAAAATAGATTGTTATGTTTTTCAGCCTTTGAGTAAGAGCAACATAAATATTCCACAATATTGCTAACAAGGATTTCAAGAAGCTTTCAAGCAACAACTTTGGAAAGAAATTTAAGTCAATGTAATTTAGTCAGAATTAGTAAGACACATAAATTTGATGCAATTCTGCATCAAATACACAAAATTATACTGGTTAGCTGGAAAATTTACACTGTACCAAGTTTCCCTCTCAAGGAGCCAACATCCACATTTATGATTTTCTTGTTTGTTTTAAATCTATGCCCATTTATCCCTTTTGTGTTACAAAAAAAGAGATGACACAAAGTTCATTAGCAGAGCCCCAGGGAAATGAGGGCTACCTATGGAACACAGGTATATACGTGGACTGAAAACAAAGAGTTTTATCAGAAGGTGTTGGAAAAAAACTAGAAAAATATTCTTCTGTGTCTTTTCTCCAGACTTGTCACAAGCACTTTCTAGGAGGAGAAGGACAATAAGTCAAGAAGCACCAGGGACTGCTGGCAACTGGCTCTTCTCAAGAGCCTCTCAGAAAGGATGCACAACATTTCACTTGTGTTTGCATTGTGTTTTCTTCATTCATGCAAATGAAACAGTCATTAATTACATCCTCCTGTGCTGCCATAAAGAAATTTTCATACTTTACCTTACTATAGGTTACAATGCGTTACCAGCTTCCACTTGGTAAGGAGAAACTGGATCCCTTTTCCAATTTGAAACAAATTTCACAGACCATCACCAGAAGTTCCTCAAACAGCTTGTTTGAAAACATGCAAATAATTACCCTGTGACACAACTTGTTTTTAATCAGATGGTTGCTATTTTTAAAGACCTTGTGCTTGTCACACTTTAAATATATAACCATGTAAGGTTCATATAGGCTTGCCCTAAAATTTTTCTATGACTTAAACATAGAAAAGAATGAAAAAGGAGACATCAAGTAAAACAGGAGTGTAGTCTATAAAATTGTAACAGGAGGTTGGATGTATAGACCCATCAATCTATACTAAATGGTGCAACTGTCAGAGAAGACGACTTCATACCAAAGGTCATGCTTTATTTCTGTTCTTAGCTTTTTTCCCCTCATGCTTTCAATAAAATGCTTCACTTTAGCAAAAGAAAAAAAAAAAAAAAGGTGGCTGTTAATGTAACAGCCATGTGTTCTGCTGTTAAAGAGGTTAGCCCAGCTTTTGCAGATTCTTGAGTTCAGCTACAGCTTGCTTGCATCTGGTCTTTGTCTAGATTTATTAATAGCATGGCAAGAATTCTAAATTATGCAGCAGTGTCACAGAGATCATGCAGCATACATTCACTCCAAGCTGAAGTACAATATTCAGTTCAAACTTTTTAATGGGCTTCTTTAAAACAAAACTGGACTACATAGCAGAAAATACATTTGAGAACAATCCTACTTTGAAAGGCTGATTAATTAGGTGATCTAGTCAGTATTTTCTAACTATATTTTCCATGGCCCATTTAATTCTCTGTTATCTCATTGTTCCAGTTCAGCATCCAGGCACTACTCAGAGGCTATATGTGATAGATTCAGCATCCCAGACACATTTGATGTGCTGTTCCTGGTGGATCAAAAAGCCACTTTGGGAGTGTCTAGCATCCCCCTCTGTGTCCTTTCCAACCCTGCACCTGCAGGGCTCAGGCAGTGTTGAGCTGCAGGGTGTGCAGGAGCACAGCACAGCCCACACACAGGTGCTGCTGAGACGGACAGGAACATTTCCAGCCCCCTTTTCCTTTTCTCTCCAGAGCTTATGAGCATGGGAGGTGGCATTTCACTCCCCATGCCTTAGGACATGTTTCTGCAGTGACAGATGACTGAGGGCTGGCAGCCCTGCCCAAGATGTGAGCACGGCTCAGGGATTTCTCAGCCACTCCATACACAGACTCCCACCCCAGGAGGAGATTATTCCTTTCCTCCAAAGATTCCATGTCATGTTCTAAGCTCTGTTCCACACACAGAAACACTTAACAGCCATGTCCTCTTAGCCTGCTGAAAAGCAGCCCCTTTCCAAGGCTGAGAGAAGCAGAGGTGGCTTACATGTAAAGGCTCATAATGTTCTTTTCATCACATTTACTGCTTCAGCCAAGATGCCTGGAAAGTATTTAAACCACAAGTGAAAGGGAAGAGGTGAGATTTGTCAGGTTCAGGAACCTAGATGCTGTATAGCTACAGAAATGCCACCAGAACATCAGGCAGACAGGTAACCTCCAGCTGGGAACTGGATTGCATGCTGGAGGGATCCAGGAGCCACCAGGTAAACCTTCTAGACCTAATATTATTATTAAAGTTATTATTATAGGAGCTTGTGTGGGAGCACCTACCTGTGACAACTTTTCTGTGGCTGGATGAGAACCTTATTTAAACAGTTGCCCCAGTAATTTCACAACTACACCCACAAACTCCTTATATTAAAAAAAAAATATAAAGACAGAACTTAAGGTCTCCAAGGTTATTTGTTACAATGACATTATGGAAAATACATGAAAAAGCAACTCAGAATGCTGCCAGATATCATATATCTGTTTTTCTCCATGTGCATTATACATAGCTCATGCATATAGGTAAAAATAAAGATTAAACAGTCTGGATTTCACATTGTTTGAATTTGAGATGAGAGCAAAAGCCATCATCTTCTAAAGTTCTGGGGGGAGTGCTTTTATGGGAGAAGGAAGTAGCACAGCCTTCCTTCCAGCTGCAGGGCAGGAATGTGCAAAGAGTGGGATGGAGGAAGAATGGTGCAGGGCCAAATAGCAGAGAAAATGATGTACCAGAAAACCAGGTGAATTGGCAGGCAAGCTAGTTCTCTTCAGTGAAACACCTAGAATAGTTTCATGCCAATATCCTGTGCTCATCCTGATAGATTTATTCTTTACATCCTTCTCAAAGAAGTTTGTTGGAAAATACCATGGAAATGATCAAAAGTCAGCCAAATGCTCTTTTTGCTTTTCCCCTCTCATTCCCAGTGGTAACAGTTGCCCTATTTTCATTCTTGGTTATGGCTTCAGACTCGATGGAACCTGTTGTAGGTACAATCACAATCCTGTAAATGTGTTTATATCGACCTTCAAAGTAAAACATGCAAGAAAAATGTTCATGCTTCAACAGCTTGAGAATTTAAGTAAAAAGCAAGGATGGTATCTTGATGCAAAGCCAATGTGGGAGAAAAAATAAATAATGACTTCTTCATTTCACATGCCTTGGTCAGAAAGAGAAGACAGAAAGCTGAAGACATGGAGGAAGATGGCAATCATGGCAAAGCCATCTCCAAGCAGAGACCCTTTCCCTACTCCTTTCTTCTATAAGTAGGAGACAGACAGGTCCCCATCTCAAGTGTCATAATCTCCTAAAAGAGAAAAAGCTTGGCATCTCAGAAATCACAGATGAACCAGCCCTGGGATTCTTCCAGGGGGAAGGTCTCAGTACACAAGCAAAGGGCACTATCTCTGTAGCCAGATAGAGGTCAGCTAAAAGAGGGGACACACATTCAGCCTTCAGCAAAAATGTTAGTGTGCCTCTGGCTGATAGGTGATGTGGACAGCACCACAAATTCTGTAAATGAACCCTAAAGTTATTTTTCAATAACAGTATTCTCACAAGTTTCCAATAAAAAAGAGCACAAATCTAAATAACACAAATATATGCATCATTTAATCCACCTGCATTGACAGTGAATTTCTTCTACATATAGCTAATGAAAGCTGCTGTAAGAAGACTTAAAAATAAAATCATTGACTGTCCACAGATGTAACAAATGGAATCCTCTCACTCAGACACCATACATTTAACTACTGAAATTTAAATTTGGCATTCTCCATGTGAGCACAGGAACAGGCTCACAGCCCCAATTCCTAGAAACCATTAAATCCACAGAATTCAGGAATGCATTTCCAATTATATAACCCTCATTAATATTACTGAGAAACAGTCTTGAGCTACCACAGATCTACTACAAAAAATCAGGAATTAAGAGGAGAACACCACATAGGAGCTTTATATTTTCCTTTTCCTTCCTGACTGATCTTTTTTATTTCTTTGACAATTTTTTTCCCTCCTTCTCTCTGTCTTCTTTCCTAGAGACAACTTTCTCTGTCGTGGAGCTTCCCCAATGGTGCTTTTCAGGATGATTTCCCACTGTTATTCTCAGATGCCACATCAATGGCAAACCAATTCACACAGACCAGGGTACATTCAGAGCAATCATTAGGGAGCTTTGTCTCTTCTGGTTAGAGGGGTAAGAAACAGCAACAATCCTTTCCAATCATCCTTGACTCAGAGTGCTTTTGGCATGCTAGTTCCTTGCCTTTAACCGAACATAAAACTTTGCTACACCTATTTTAAGGGTCTTGGCTGTGAAAGAAAATGAGCCTTGCCTTGTTGTAGAATTCAAAAAGCTGGGCCTAAGCCCTCTGGAGGAGGCTTAGCTGCTAACTGGGCAGGGACTGACATCATCCCCTCTGCTGATGGTACAACATCCCCCTCGGTCCTACCCTCAGACTATCAGCAGCTGAGCAGCTTTCAGCCTCATGGAAAAAAGGGCAGCCCAATCCCAACATGGCTTTGTAGCTTAAATAGCTGTGCATTCAGAAAATAATTGCCCAGGTCTATCTCCCTCCTGCACAAAGCTGGTATTTTGCTTTCATCTTTTTGATGACTTGAAATCCCCTCTCTGCTAAGCTGTGGCAGGAGGGAGGTGGGCAGTGAGTCCCAGGGGTTTGACCCACTGTCTCTCAGTCACAGTATAATGCTTCTCCTCTTTTGATATTGCTTCAGCTGCTTTCTCCTTGCCCAAATCTTTTGTGTGTGTCTGTATATACATAGCATTATATTCACTAATCAACATTTTCTTCCTTGGCTCTTTTCCACGTGAAGCCCAGGGAAAGCTGGGCTTTCTGGCAGCATTTTTCAGTGGCAAGCAGCACTACTGCCATTTCAGTGTCTCAGGGCTTCATTCCCACTGCAGTCAGGTGCACTGGGAGCATCCTTGTGTGTCTCCACCACAGGTGAAAAAACAAAGGCAGCAAAGACACAGAGTAAGAATTTTAAGAGGGAATTAGATGCCAAAACTACCCAAGATTTCAATGCATGCTGCTCCTTTAATAAATTGACACCAAAAACAGAGAGCAAAAGTGGAAATTAAACCATAAGCCTGGTTTTTTCCTGGTGAGATAACACTCTCCTTGCTTGAAGAGCAATATAAATCCAAAAAATACACAAAACCATCAGTCACTTTAGAAGACAGTGGATTTCAGAGCAAGATGTGCATTAAACCACATTTTAGCACTTGACTGAGATGCTTTCTTCTCAGAGACACCAGTGGCAGAAAGGCTCTCTAAACCACTAATTTTCTACACCTGAAAACATCAGACAGAATTCTGCCCTTTCAGCTAAAACATACTGCAAATGTATGGCAAAAATACACCAGTGTGGCCAAATGCAGGTCAGCAAACTGTCAACAGCTCTAACACACCAAAAGACTATTGCAGAAGACTTCTGCTACAAGTTAACAGCTAAAAATTGCATTTATCTCTAATTCCTACTCTTTACTAAATGGATATATGCAAGGCTGCTTGATTAAGCTAACTCATGATATGTAAAACATTTATTCCCAAGCATAAAACTGCAAATATACTCAAGAATCATCATTTTAAGTGGTTTTATTTGCTTTGGGTGCCACAGCACTAATCTAACTTTTTCCACCCTAAGATTTGGAGCCCTCACATCTGGTGTTTAAATCTGAATCTCTGAATGCTATGAAACAGATATACAGGGTGGTCACAGAAACAAGACTGACAGAGCTCAAGGAGGATTTGGACAATGCTCTCAGGAGAAGCTGTGACTCTTGGGGTGTCCTCTGCAGGGCCAGGAGTTGGACTCAATGATGATGATGGGTCCCTTCCAACTGAGCATATTCTATGACTCTATATATTTTTGATGGCAAACAAATCCAAAAGAGCCTACACTTTTAAGGGTTATGTGAGCAAAACTAGGCACATTTTTAGAGTGAAGCTACTGTAATTTGGTTTAGTGCAATGGTTGGTTCTAAGCACAGGGGGGAAGAGTCTTTTTAAGAAAAAGCAGATTGCAAATACCATTAATTGATAAAGTTCACTTGATAAAACAAAGCAGCTCCAATTTATTGTACCTGGATTTGCTTTGCAAAGCTACCGAGAAAAGGCAAAATAAGTACTATCACCAACAAGAGGAATATGAAACACACACACAAAAGGAAGGGAAAAAAAAACAAAATGAAATAACTGCCAGATGAGGTCACTTCACAGCAAAGACTGAAGACATGCAAAGAGACAACTTAGCAGACCAAAGTCAATGGAGACACGGATTAAAAAAGCCTAGATCAAAATAAATATGAGTCACACTACAAACAGGGCCAAAGGAAGTTTTAGTTTTATTCTCTTTGCTCCAAATACCTCAAGCAACTATCCAGACAAAATAATTTTCAGCCCTGGTCTCCCTCTTTTCCCATGGAAAAGTTGATGAAGATGAGTGATTCCTTTTGAAATCAATGCTTATGAGCAGCATACTTTAAACATCCATAAGAGTACCTATGTTCTGAAATATCATTCTGTTTTTCTCTATTACCCACATTTTTCACATTTTAAAAAATCTGCAGCAATGTTTTTTTTATGTGGGTATAGAATGCAAGAAGTGCAGGGGCACCCATCTGGCAGAATGTCTGAAGCTGGGAGCAGAGTAAGACAGGGTTCAAATTAAGTAGGTGTGCCCAAGGCAAAGTAAATCATGCTTGTGTTCCTCTTCCCTTATTATTGCAGTTCTACAAATCCCCCTGGTGAAGTACAAGGAGTTGAACAGACAGCTCAGGAGACATTTTTCAGGTTGATTTTGATCTGTTTAGACAGTTTGTATAAAAGTTGCTCTTGTTCAATTAGTTTATTTTTTCTGCCTCAAAAGCTTTCTTTGAAAGCATTATTTTAGTCCTGTAGCAATTCCCAGGCTTTTGAATCAGAGAAGGCAACATATGTTGTTTGAAATATTCAGACCTAACAGGCATCGTATTTTCTACCTGTAAACAACCATTTAGCCATCTCTCTTCTATCAAACACCCCACTGAAATCAGCAGAATTATTGCCACCTTGTATCAGCACAGCTTCAGAGATAAAACACAGCAAGCATGCCCCACTCCAGGTAAAAAGAAAAACAAACAAACAAACAGAAAAACAAAATACTGAGATTTTTACAAAAAAATCCCTCTCCATCTCAGTAAGCAGCTATGCTGGCAGTCTTGAGCCACAAGTACTAAACAGAAGAACACTAATAAATTAAGACTATGAGACATTTACTTGTATTAAAATATTTTGCTGGTGGGAATTTCAGAAGCCTGATGTCAATATACCTTCAGTGCTTATGCTACTATTTCATCTCTGGGAGAGTTTATTATTGAGGATAAATGTTTGTAGGACAGAGCTTTTTCCAAAATAACAGATTACAGTTCTTCTGGCTGTTTACACTGCAAGGTCAGGACTGAACTGTCTGTTTGGGAAAACAGACATCCTAAGCACCACTATGTTCCTGAAGTACCTACATTTTTGGCAGTCCATTCATATCTTGGGTGGTAATCCCCAACAATTCTGTAATTCAGATACCTCCTCCACCCAATGCACTGAAAAATATCCTGTTCAACAACAAAAACAACAACAAATTCTAACCCAAATGAGTCAGTGGTGTAAACACAGCAGAAGACAGAAATGAATCACAAGAAATGGCAGACATGCCAATAACATTAGACTGCAGATACATTAAAAAATCCCCAAACACTGAAGACCTCAACTTGTCCTATGACTCAGGTCACAGAGTTCAGTCTAGACAATCTCACGCGACTCAAACTAAGCACAAAAAGCCCAGCCTAAACCTAAGAGTTTGCACAGAAAAATCCCTCTGTGATGATTATAATCTTCTCATTTCTTGTTTGAATTTATTTATGGACAAAATAATTTCTTTTCTTATAGGAAAAAATATTTTAAGCTTCACTACCAAGAATTCATTATTGCTCACAACCATTGCTTGCCACAGCAAACAAGCCAAGCTCCAGTCAAAAAAAACCCTAACTTATCATTCCCCTCTTTTGTTCTTCCTTCATGTTTTAAGTCCCTCCAAGCTTTTTTTTTTTTCTTAAATGTCCAAAACTGACTGCAGGAAAAGCTCTAACAACCAATTTCCCTCTAATCTTGCACTTCCTTTCCCA
Source organism: Molothrus ater (assembly GCF_012460135.2). Taxonomy (NCBI): domain Eukaryota; kingdom Metazoa; phylum Chordata; class Aves; order Passeriformes; family Icteridae; genus Molothrus; species Molothrus ater. Next base: position 4,136,303 of record NC_050481.2, on the reverse strand, counting down.
AAGCATGACATTTCCTGGTTTATTATCTGTCACTCCACATAACCTATTTTAGACAGTATTCTGGATCTTGTGTTTCTCATGAATAATCAGACAAAACCTTAGTTTTCCACAGCTATCCAGAAGAAGCTACAAAAGGCTTCCTTTCTGCTTCAACATTTGAAGGGAGGTGGAAGAAATAGCAGTGCTTACAAATGAGAACAGAGTAATCCTTCAGTATTCATTTTGACTTTGTACAGAGCAGACACTGAAGTTGTAACTGTTGAGTTGCGTGAATTTGTGACATTTATGAAAAATTCTGGCAATCTGGACCTGAGACTTTATTTCCTTGATATTTCCTTCATCATCCTGCCTAGCTCTCATCTCTCCAAGCTCAGCATTTTGCCACCATCTCCACGATGACAGCAGCCTTCTAATAAAGTTTTGCTGCTTGCCTTCTTCTCATTAAACCATATTAAACTACTTCTCATTAAACTACTATTAAGTTCCTTAATAGAAAGTGAAACAATATTTCCATGTATTCATTTTTAAGCATACTTCAGCCAATCCCTGTTCCATGGGCTCTTGATATTTATTCTATTGGTCTTCTTGATACTGCTGAACTTGACATGGCAAAAGAGTATTTTATAACTGATTCCATTTTCCTTCTCAAGGCATGGAACAGTCTCTAGTTTCTGCAATTCCTTCCCTTTCAGAAGGTCATAGAATTTGAAGGTTTTTCTGGGACTTTAATACATGAGCCAATAGTTTTATACCACATAATGAGTAAATGTACCCAGCACCCAAGATTTTGCTTTTCTAAGCTCATTAATCCATTTGATAACTTCTTTAACTTCTTGTACAGTCTTGAGTTACTCTAATGCCTTTATTGAAAAGTTTAGTTATTAATGCTAATATTAGTACTCTTCCCTGAAAGCTTGTATCCCTAAGTTCTTCAACCAGTTTAAGTCTCTTTCAATTACTCTAATCACTCATCTGTTTCAGCAAATGCTTACACAGAAATAAACTGAGTCACCCTGAAATTACTTACACCAGAGTTATCATCCATGATCAGCTTTTCATGCTATCCTCTACTCAAAATAATCAACTGTACCTTTTGACTTAGTGATTACCCGTTGAAAGAATTATTAAAATTTGGCATTGAAATCAGTAATGTATCATTTTGTGGAGATGCAGAAACCTGGTGGACAGCAATGTCTCTTGATTAAATTCAAGTATGAAACATGCTCTTTTCTCCTCAAAATTCTTTCTTACTGCTCAGTAGGCATCCAAAGGTCAGGATGGAAATGCTGATGCTTTGAGGCCAGCATACTTTTGATTTCATCCATAGAAGAGCAGAAACTGGAAAGCTATATGAAATGTATACTTCTCATGTTTAAATGCTGCAGTGTGTTTCTCAAAATATTTAAACAAGTAGGGAAATAAATCTCTGAAGTGGAAAGCTAATAAACATTCACATATGCATTTTGCTCATCTCTGAATGTAGTGGTAATTTAGTTATTCCCTTATTTATGCAGTGGGACAAAGATCAGGAAAGATCATCAGGGAAAACTATTTGGCTGTTAATTTTCTTTACTCCTGGTTGTTTAACATTTATTTTTAAATTTATTGTAACAAATGGATCTTTTCTGTTTGGTAGGAAAGCAGGATGACAGATTGTGGGAAGGAAAATATGAGCTGTATGGGAAGAGAGCAAGAACAAGAAAAGGAGAGGGGCTAATCCAACAAACCTGTAACAGCAAGTGGAGGGGAGAAAGTGAAAAGGGGCCTCTCCTAGGCCACCCCACCATGTCACAACAGTGATGTCCTGCATAGAACTTATTCCAAATAATGTATTGCAACAGCAGCAATTCTCCCCCCAACAGCAGAGAAAGAAAATTTAGAACAAAAAGAACACTATAAAACATTCACAGAACATCAATCAAACATCAAATACTAATCTAGAAGAGGAAAAGCTACCTCTTTCCAGAACAAAAGATATTCTACCCACTTTTTGTCATCCCTGCCACTCAAAGAGAAGGCATTCAACCCCTGTTGAAAAATAACTACAACAGATCATCTTAAAGGACCACTACAATGAAATAAGAATAAAAATATAAGGTGATCCTATCGGGAAATTATTTAAACAGTTTCAGTCAGAATGTGCCTGACCATCACCAAATTTTTCTTCATTTCTTGCCAGGAAAGATGTGAAATTTCAAGGTTTTGAAACAACAGTTTTTCTCAGATTCAAAAAACAATGCAGCATCTCTATCGCTTTCTTTTGTACCCTGTAATTCTCTAAACTTCCTGCTGACTTTCATTCCTTCAAAGACTGGAGAAGTGGAAATCTTACACCCAGCATGTCAGCAAAATTACATGGGATCAGTGAAATCACACCTATAAGCAACCATTGGAGTGATTACAGCTGAAAAGGACAGGGATGGAATAAACCTATAAACACACAAGCCTGGCTCTATTTAAATTAAAAAAAATGACAGAGCACATTCAAAATAGTAATTGAAAGATTTCATAAAATACAACAATGGTCTACTAAAAACAGACAGTATAAGGCAGATCTTTGTGTAGAAATCTAATCAATCTGCCAAATAGTGAGATCACAACACAGGACAAGTTCAAAGCTAAAAAACAGGGAGGAAATATAGAAGTACATGAAGAAATGGTTAAAATGGAGTTGTCACTTATATGTACTGCTAAATAATCTTGATATGAACAAAATTTGGAAATTAAATTTCTCAAGGTTAGAGATATTGATTTTGTATTTATCATCAATTATAGCTGTTTGAAACCAAAGACTTGTTAATGACTGAAAACTAGAAAGAATTCTCATTTGGTGGATGAGTATGAAAGATAGGCCAGCCCAAGAACCTCACATTACAATGTTAGAAATGGGTTGAAAGTACCTGGTACAATAATCATTTGGGGAAAACAGTTTTAAAGAAATTCAGTAGGCTGGGAGTCAGCCTTCTGGAGACAGAGGAGGAAAAAACCTGGATGTAATTAGGACATTACATAGACAAGGTAGGAGGACAGCTTGAGATCCTGCAGATCTGCTGAACTTTGGTTTCCTCAGCAGCAACCTACAGTTTCTCATCAGCCCTAAAAATTTAATAAAGCCAGACATTCAGGAGCTTGAAGGCCAGGATAGGAAGCTGGTGCTGCATGATACACAAGTCTTTCTGGAAAGCTGCTGAGTTCACCTCGTGCAAGGATGGGTGCCTGCACCACTTCCATCTTCACTCAAAACACTTTTCTCCCTATCAGTCCTAATTGAGTGAAGTAAGAATATGCTAACCAAGCAAACAAAACACAGGGCTATCTTGCCCTGCAACTGAAATTAAATGGACTCCTAAATTCTAAATGCATTTTTCTTCACTTTAAGTTCGTGACTTCTTGCCTGCACTTTACCATTCCAGGCTTAAAACTGACTAGCATGGTTTTTAGATTAAATACCCAGTACCTATCCATGCTAAGCCAAATCCTGGCCTGATCTAAACCCCAGGCAACTCTAAGAAAAAAAATATGGAAGCTCTGAAAAATTCCTCTAAGGTATACCTTGCTACATGGCAAAAGGCCCTTGCCTCAAAACCCAAAGTACATTCTACCATAATTGTAAAATGTTTGCCTAACACATCCCCAGAATTCATGGCACCAGTTTTTGGTTTTTTCCCATCAGCCTACTTCCTTCAGAGAATATTTGCTCCCATCCATTGAACACCACATTTTCTATTTCATTGTCCCACAACTTTCATCTGATCTGAAAAGAGATGAAGAGAAAGGCTTGCTACCAAAGACTTCACCTGGAGTAAAATCATATATTTCCCTTTGTTGCTTGCAATCATACATGGTATATTAAAACTGAGTCCCATAAGTTTTCATTACTCAGGCATTTAATCATATGGAAAATGTGGTAATATAATTAAAACAAGCAACATAGGTTAGATATCCCAAGGGATAAAGAGCGAGGAAAAACTATCTAATTCATCAAGTTTCCATTTCAAAAATGTATTAATATTAGAGAAGGAGACCATAGGAAGAAAAAGAAATTTTAAAAAACAATGGAGAAAAAAAAAAAAGGAGAAAAAAACATGGTGTTCATTTGCAAAGCAGTAATCCAACACTAAGACAATTTCAACTTAGGAAGCCAAAACTTGAACTGCTCTGTCTCATGTCTGCAGCGGGTGTTTGTCAGAACATAAGCAGCAATTACTTGCTGTACCACAGCAAAGCCTGGATTTATTTTTTCACATGAAAAAGGGAAGACATAAAGTGTTATTAGGTTAGACATCACTACTAAAGATGGCACTTGTCAGACGTTCATGAAAGGTTTTCAGTCTCCCTTGCTATAAAGCACAAGTGTTTAATTCTTCCCAAAACTTATGTCATGTACCTGGCACTCAACTTCAAAATGATTTATCAGCCCACTGTTGGGAGGGGAGAGTACAGGGGGAGGCAGATTCATGCACACAGATGTTTGCCATTCTCTCTAAAGTCCAGGATATGCTCCCTAAGCCAACCTTTTGTTTTCACATATTATTAAATAGTTGCTTTGCTCTGACTGAAAAGTCTTTCGCTTCCCCTCCCTCTCACAAATCCCTCAAGCCACAACCCTAATTCCAAAGCCTTTATAGAATTTGTCCAAAATACTCCTCAGGCAGACTTCCATCAGTTATCAGCATCCTAGAAGGCCTCAGAGGTGCTTATGAAGAGGCACTGCAATGTTAAATTTATTTTGTGTAATAAAAGTAGTTACTACATGCAGTGTTGACACATACATACAGCATCTATGTAGCCATTTGCTCTCCTGTAATTCTGACTTTTTTACTTTAATGGACTCAATCCTACTTTGCCTCTCTTTCCAAAACTCCAATAGAAATTAGTAAAAGATACAAACCTGCATTTTTCTATATGTGATAGAAAAAAACCCACAAAAGCACAGGCACACTACTCATCTGGCCTGTGTCTGTGTAATTTCAGTGACATTCCCATAGTTTATGTGTGCTGTTGTAAAATACATCAACATATTATATACAAAAATGCTCAACTTCCCACACATTTTCAATAAACATTTAGCAATATTTTACCCTGGTTTTAAATGTCCTTTCAATATTTTGCATCCCTTCCTTTTCAGCGCATTCACATTTGCCAATTTTTTTGGTTCACGCAGAGCAAGTGAAGAAAATAGCAAATATTAAAAACACTGAAGGTTTCACAAAAAATTTTGCATTTTTTTCCAAAATGTACTGCAGTATATTCTTTTCCATGATGCTGCTCTTCTTTTCTTTTCATGGCTTAAGCTCATCTGCTAGCACAGGTAGGCACATCTCAATTTGATGAGAAAATACAAATAACCCAACCCTACCCTGGAGCAAAGATGGGCCAGGAGCTTGGCCAGAGTCCTGTAACAGCCCCCACAGGAGCTCAAAATATCTGAGCAGCCACAGGTTCAAGAGTTTGATCTGGTGAACAAAGAGTGCATACCTGAAGCTTGTCAGGTAAGTGAGTTGTAAGGGACTCCTTCAGCTTCAATTTCACCAAAATAAGGAAGAGTGGGAACATTTCTAAAACACATTTTGCATTTCACACTTTCCCTTTAACAATCTATGTATCCTTTGCATGAGCTATTTCATGCTGTGGGTTTAGGATCTTTCACAAAAACAAAATCAAATCATGAAAACAGATAATGAAAAACTAACATAAGCAACATAAAACTTACGGATATCTAACACTGAAAAAATCTAAAAGCATTTTTCTCCCTCATTCCTTAGGGGGGCAAAAAAGAAGTTTAGCAGCTTTTATTATTCATTATTCATTGTTGTGGGAAAAGCTAAACCCAAACATCACATTTAATTCAGTTTAAGTGAGAGAGCTTTGTAGAAATAAGCCACTTGCAAAAGAACCCCCAACTGCAGCCCTGACACACTGGCCTCTGCATTCAGCACCAGGAGAACACCCAGCTGAGGCTCTGGGATCACAGGCAGCCTACAACTACACAAGCTGGTTTTTTCAGAGCATGTATGTGTTTTCACTACCAGTAGTCTTGAATTTAACATAGTATGAATTATTTTAGCAAGTTTCCAATCCATTAAGACATCAAACTTCCATCAGCTGGGCACAAGAGTGGAGCTCACCCAACCTGGCAGTCATGGCTTGGAGGAGCATGACATGGTATAAATGACCATGTAACCCAGGCTGTCACTTATTTACCCTGAGGGACTGGTGCAGAGTTTTAATTATTTCACTTAAAAGCAAGTTTAAATTATTTCACCTATCCCTCTGCCTATTTTGACCTGTTATTACTTCTGGATTAGAGGCATTTTTCCCCCTACATGTCTTCAGAATTTACATAATGGGAAATGCTACTCTTTTTATATGCTCATGATATTGCCAAGTTCCCAACCAACCCATCATCATCATCATCAGAGAGCTGTTATTTGTCACTAACAACTCCTACCATCAGCTGGGCATGATTTGCTTTACAGTGACGCAAAGTCTGTTGTGAGTTCATCTGGAAAAATTTTTGAGATAAAAAGCACTGATAAATTCTCACTTTTTTCCATCCAGAACACAACATGTTTTGCCCCAGGCAAACTGCTACTCAGTAGCCAGCCAGAGGAATACCACACACTATAAAACCTTCAAGTGTTAAGTCCTGACAACTGCTTATGCTCCAGGGTGTTGAAGATGCAGTGAAGGAGGTAAATAGTACCACAAACACCACCTCATTGCAAGCATCCCACTGCCCAAGCACTATTAAACAACATGAAGCTTTTCTACCAGCAGGTTTAGGGGTTTTATCATCTGCTAAACTTTAGATATTACAATTGCTATATTAAAAAAAAAAAAAAAACAACCAAATATTTTAGAGTCTAATCCACAGTGTTTTGCAGGCCAAGTTCAAATTATTTTAACTGGAGCAAATAATGAAATTTAAATTTTTTTCCAGGGAACACAAAAAAGTATTTTATTAGCATTTGAGAGGACTTAAGATGTCAGCTACTCAGAATTTTAACCGTTAAATTACTAAATAAACAACAAGCAGATGGCACTCTCTTGTACCTTTCAGATAACATTACCATCTGTCTTCTCCAAGCATTGGGATGTAGAAGGGGAATTATTTTTCATTCTCCAGTGCTGGAGGAGTTGAAGCTGTCAGGAATATGCTCCTCCTTTCCCAAATGATGAAAAAAAATAGAAAATAAATAAGGAAGAAGAGTAATATGGCATAATGCAGAGGCAGAGATTGGTCACAATTTTGTGAAAACACAAAAGGTGCAGTGCAGAAATCAACCACCAAACACTTCAGAAATGCAGAATATTGATGGAAGAAGTGCACTTTCATGGACATACATCTAGTGTACACTAACAAGATTTTTATAGAAAAAATCTCATATTGTAGCATAAAATGACAGAAAAAAATTACAGTCAGAAGCTCTCTCCTTCCTTCTCTCTCTTCCACACGCATCTTAAAATTCTGACTCTCTTCCTGTATCAAAAAAAATCATCTATGTCTTCCAGTCCCATATCTTGATCATTGTTATTAGAAGAACATTTTAGAAGTCATGTCATGGAAATTTTCTTCCTAGAAGGGGTGTGAGTTTTGTTTCATTTAGCATCATGCTAAAGAGAACTCATAGAGTTAAAGCGCACTGCAAAGTTACAGGCTGTAACAGAATTACTGTGTGCATTCATGTAACTGATGGAGCCTTAAGATGCAATTCAAATTATTCTGAAGACAACATTTAATAGAAAATCTGAGGCAAAAAAATTGCCTCAGAACATTAGTCTTAAATGAAAATTTCCATTTTCAAACTGAGCTATTTTCAAAACTCCGAAGAAATCACGGAACAATTTCAGATTGATTCCAGCAGGGTGCTTGGGATATGAGGCGCCTTAATTTCAGAGTATCAGTGCTAATTCAGGTATTATGCATCCACCTTCAGCTGACTTGGCCTTTTTGCCTTCCCTTTTTCTCTCCAATGAAAAGTATTCATCCCTTTGCAAAGCTCCTCCTCACTGAGAGCTTTCTTAGGAAAGAGAATCCAGGGATAACTGGAATTCTGAAAAAAACCACAGGCATGATACTCTTCAGAGAGGTGGGCAGGCAGTTACCTTCAAGATGCTCCAACAAGAGCATCTCCAAGGTGAATTGTCGAATCAGTAAGGGACCACTGGGTGCCAAAGTGTAACCTGTAACTTGGAAAATCAGTCCTGAAAGGATCAGCTTGAAGGGAAGAACAAGCACACCTCGTGTGCATCACTACCTCTTGTTTATACTCCACTCACATTTTCCAGTCATTTTAGACTCCCCCAGAGGTTTCCTCTTACTGACTTATGTCCAGAGGTGGATCATGTGGACAAGCTCTGCTATTTCTGAGCTCTGACATGAAATGAAGACCATTGTCATCATTAACCCACAATATGTATCCTTTAATATAGAATATTCTACCCTCAGCTGTTTACACATAGTTCTAACACAGGGGAAAGAATGTGAAGGTTAAATATAGCACTAAGTGAATTTCCAATGAAATGCACTTTATTTGCTGGAACTGCAGAAATGCGAGAGAAATAAAGATAAAATCATCATGACCCGAAAGGTCCATTCTAAGTAGCAGCAAAATTTTCCTCTCAGTGTTGTTTTAGGTAAGAATCCCACACCATCTTGTTTGGGACAGGTAGGAATCAATCCCAGAGAAGAAATAACAGTATTTGCTGGCCTCCAAGAAGGTTTTAGCCCTGCTGTGACATCCTCAGGGTTTTTACTCTGCCCTCCTTGTCAGGCAAAGGAGCTCAGGTTCTTCAAAAGGCACACAACATGCTTGGTTCAGAGACTCAAGAACTACAAGAGTTTCTGGAATAACTTCCCTGGACAGAGCAGAACACCATGGACTGCATAAAGGGGAGTTTAAAATGCAACCAGACTTAGCAAAAGGAGAAACAATAAAGATAATAAACTACCAGCATAATTCATCACACTGTACAATCTAAGGTTGTTGAGAGAAAATGTAACCCAAGTGCACAGAAGAGGAAAAATTGTCATGCAAAGCCTGTGCTGATCTACATCTTCAACTGGCCTGTCAGCCACAGGGGATTGTGTGGGGTGGGGATCACCATAAAACCTGGCTGTCTCTGCCCACGTGTTTTTCACGAGTTGGCTTCATCTCATCTGGAACACTTGGGATGCTGTCTGGAAAGCAGAGGCAGCTCCATTTCACTTGTCAAGGCAGGAGCCATAAAGAGGAATGAATAGCAGTCAAGCACGCAAAGGCCCTAGGTACAAAGTCCCTCATCACCTTTATTTTAGCCCAATCCAGTGCACAGCTCTATCATCTGGATAAAAACTGTGAGAATTCAGCAGTGCAAACTACATTTTTTTTAATGTCTTTATGGTCACAAATTATTTCCACAAAAGTTAACTCTCCCTACAGAAAGCAACAGACTTCAGAAAGGGCCTTGGAGACTGCAAAGGCTACGTCATTTTCCTGCCTGTGAATCTCACCATTTTATAAAGACATTATATGGACTGACTGATATATTCAGCTCTTCATAAGCACCTGGGATTTAACAAATCAGATTTAAACAGACAGGCTCCTAGTTTTCTTATTCTATTCAATCACAGTACCCAGAATCTGCAAAATTATCTCCACATACCAATAAAATGTTTCAAATAGTATCATCAGCAAGTCAAAGGTTCAGGAAGATAAGAAATTCATTTTACAAAATAAATGTCAGTTGCTTAAGAGATTTTGTGGTTACAGTTTGCTTTGCTTCTCCCAAAGTATAGCAATTTAAATCCCCTTGTTTCCAATCCACTGGATTATTTAGCAATAATCATGTGATTCAAATACCAATTCAGCAATGAGCACCACACTTGATAAGAAAGTAATCAATAAATATGAGGCTTTAGGGTTTTTTCTGAGATCCAAGGAGTTACCTTGTTTTACTGCAAAACTGTGCTCAGCAGGTGATCTGTTGAGCAGATAAGGAAACCCAGCACAAATCCAGATGCAAAGGGTACTCTCTTAATTTATCCTTTTTTCCTTGACCAAAGTATGGTATCATTGTACAAATATCTCAGGATCAATAGATAATAATATTTTTAATTAATTTTTTTTTTTTAATAAGATAATGCTTGCAGAAACATAGGTTTCCCAGCAAGGTCTGCTACATGTTAAATCACATCTGGTGTTTTGGTCACTCATTTCCAGCTGGCATTTACTACAACACAGCTTAGACAAACAGATTAGAATGAAGAAGCTCATCTTTTAAAACAGAGTGGAAGAAAAGATGGTAAAGGTGTCTGTCTTGGCTTCATTTCCCCATGATGGTTCACATTCCATCTGCTGCCCTACTCTAATACTGACTTATAAGGGGCATGACTTCTTTTACTGCACAGTACAGATTTTTTATTTTATGCTAGCTGCAACAAGTGCCTCTGCCAGATCTTGTGGAACCACACACCTGATAGCACCAAACTGCCTTCCTGGGTTCTCGGTGCTTTTAACACCAATGGTGACACCACTTTCTGCTCCAAAGCCCATTTACTCAAACCATTAGCTAACATCATCATGCAGATGACTTCATGCCTTCAGTTCATCCCAAATTTGTGGAGCAACACAAAGAAAGGGTAGGTGAGAAATTCTCAAAAGCCACAAAAGAAATACAGACCTTTAACATGACTTGCTTTAAACCTATCCAAGTGACTTCAAATTTTTAGTGGCCATTTTTTTGATACACTTGAAAAACACTCAAAGATGCTCCTCAAGTCCAGGAGGAGAAAGGAAGCATTCTGGAAAACCAGGCTGTTAGTGCATGGAGAGCCATCAAGACAAGCTGAGATTTGCCAAAATAGAAACCTTTTTTAGAATGCTGTCACTGTATTTGAGTCATTAAAGACAAATAGCAAGGTGAGAACATTACTTGAAGACAGATACCAGATGCCCTATGCACTCACAGTACTGAAGGCCTAGGAAAAAAGAAGGAATTTTTGCAGCAATGGAAAAAAAAGTTTTTGTAATGGAAAAAAAAATTTTGCATTATCTTTTGTAGAAATGCATTTCTTCTAGTTACTTAATTTT